>NC_139780.1:9805486-10519737 GCF_965231275.1 Zosterops lateralis | reverse complement strand
AGAGATCTTGCAGAAGAGCTCAGTATTTCACAATTCATCTATTGAAAAGCACTTGTGTTTCTTGTCAAAAAAAAAAAAAAAAAAAGAAAAAAAGGAAAAAAAGAAAACCAAGGCAATCTCCTGCAGAAAAATTCTGCTAAATAAAATAGCCATTGTTTAACTAAGCACTTGGGGACTGAGGAAAAGAGACTTCAGTGACATGGAAAAAACAAATTTGGCAAAGAGACTCAATTTTTCACAGGAGGAGTTGTAATGCATTGGAACAGTACAGAGTTTTCCAAAGGTGACACATCCAAAAATGGCCTTATTGGGCTTTGATGACACTGGTTAGTCATACAGCATTCCCAAAGCTGGAAAATCCATTTAAAAAATTTAAATTACACAATTTACAGGTGGAGAAGGCTGAGCAAGTGTTTCCTGTAACTGGGATAAGCAGCACAAAAGCAAAGACCTAAGGGACAGCTTTGCTCCACCACAGACCAGGTGAATGAAGCCACACCTGGCCTAATAAAAACCATCATGACTGAATTATAAAAGCTCTCCCTCTCTCCATGTATTTTATCTCACTGCCAGGAAATCTCCTTCTCAAAAGTAGGTGCAGAACTTCCTTTAACTTCCCTTGCCACTTACTTGTTTAATCCCTCAAGCATGACACTGACAACTCCATCTAATATAAAGGGATTCTTAAAATCCCCTGGAAGGTTTTAAATTCTTTTTTTTTCCCAAATCCTTGTAAGTTCATGGCCTTAACAGTAGCCTGTAGCAATGAGCTCTGGAGGCTGATCACAGCACTAAGGGAAAGAAAAAAAAGGAAGTTATTTTATTAGTGTTTAGATCTTTTATAGCGTGAAAAACTGCATGAATGCCTTTGCTCATTTCCAAGGATTCCCATTACTCAATCCTCTCTCCAGGAACACATCTGAGTCTCTCTGGAGGGAATGTGGAGCACAGAACGTGGTGCTAGGAAGGATGATGGATGGAACAGGCACTGATGAACTCACACAGATCTTTACACACCCTTCCCCACTCCTACGTCAGGAAAACACCACCACACTCCTCTGAAACAGGATTTATCAGTTGTTTTCAGAGCTCACAAAGTGTTTAGTTATTATTTTGCTTGTTATGCTTATTTGGATTGGGTCACAGAGGTTTTATTTCACTCAAGGTGGTCTTTGAAGAGAGGCAGGGACTGATCCTGCCCAGGAGCAGTGACCCTGGAACAGCCCAGCTCCTCTCCCTGAGCAGCAGCAGCAGCACAGCCCACGATTTATCTCATGCATGCATTCATCCTGCATGTGATCTCACTCTCATATTATTGACAAGAATACATCTTCATACATTACAATACTTATGTGCCCTTGTGGTGCTGAAAATGCCATCACTTTGGGATAGCATGGCTCACAAACAGCTTCTCAAGGTTCTGGTTAAAATGTGCTTTGGGGAGAAGCAGATCAAGCAAAAACACAACCAGTTTGTGGCATTGCTAAAGCTGCTAAGGCTGTTTAAGTGAAAATAATGATGGAGCTCTGAGATCAGAATGAAATATGTGGGTTTAAAGCCTTTGTATATGATTTAAACAGCCAACCTCATCACAGTACCCAGCAACACCAGCAATGCTGCTCTTAACTAGAGCAGCTGTTTGACACCATCTCTCAGTTTGATCCACTCACAGCAGCTCCAAAATTCTATGTTCTTCCCTCTTTTGTGAATGCAAAGTTATGAACATTGCACCATTCTTTACAAATAGAATTCTGAACCCTCTGAACAATGACTGGAATTATGCAGCCTTCATGTATACCAGGATTTAAGCCCCAAAATCTTTCCTAATTTCCTGTTTTATTCCTCTTCTCGCATTAGTGGATCAAGAGGCACAAAGTGTTAAAATAAGGAGGTTTGTAAGATGAAAACATTTGCTGCTCCTGTGGAGTTTAAATGTCACACCAACATGGAAGCCTGAAAAACCTTTTCTTTGCTCCTTGTGCTTCTGCCCTTTCAGCATTCTCTTCTCTTATTTCCCAGCTCCATTCTCTGGATCTAACCCTGCTGCTGCATTCAGTGCCTGTAAGGCTTGTTCACCCCAGGACCAGATTCAGGAAGTCTCCAGGGAAGTGGGAAAATGACTGTACAGTTGAACAGTAATGGGCCCTCCAGGAGCTGGCCCCCATCAAACCATACACATTCCTGCCTAATAAGAAGGAGAGAGAAAAGCCTTGCTGACACAGCCAACGTTTGCAAACAAAAAGTCAGGACAAATTTAGCTTTGTCTGACAGGGTTGGATTGAAGATCAGAGGTCTCTGGTCCTTAACCTAGAAAGTCGTGCAGCAACTCTGTGAGGATTTGACAGGCCTGCAGCTCCCCCAGGCAGGATATGGGGAGCTCCAGATGGATGTTGTTGTATTAGCACAGAAGACAGAGTTTGGGAACTTGGTGGGGGTTTTAAAGAAGAACAGCCCTGTGATGGATTTTACATTTAAGGGCAGCAGTGAAAGGCCTGCCCAACCTCCTACATGGGGGAAGCAGTTACTCATCCCTACTTCTCCCTCTTCCACATTGCCATACTGGTGACTGCCATGAGAAACACATTTCAAGAACATTCAGATATGCTCTGACACATTTACTCATGATTTTTTAGTGACATGAAAACATTTGTTCAGAAAATCCTGCAGTACAGATCCTACCCTGGTAACAGAGTATAATAGTTTCTGTAACACTAATTTATCTATTTCCTTCATTTTGCTACTGCTAAATCACTACTCCTGGGTATTACAAATAAATAGACACAAGTGCAACTTTAGAGAATAAAGAAAAAACCAAACCAAGCACTGCACCACAGAGAATTTACTATGCTGAATCACAGCACTTTCTATCACCTGTTTGAAAAGCTGATGTGGGTCCCAGCCTTAACTTCTTCAACTATCAGCTCAATCTACACGATCTATTGATTAGAAGGTGCCATCACCTTGCATTTTTATCACATTTCTCAGGCAAGAATCTGAGAGCTCTACGCAACCAATTCAGTGAGAGCTCCTGTGAAGTCAGCAAATATTGCCCCAGCCTAAGGGATGAGAAACTCAGCCAAAGAGAGGTGAAGTTGTCCAAGGTAACACAATGACAGAGCCAGCAATAAAATCTGTAAAACTACTATAAACCCCCCCACAGACAGTTTTTCAGCTGGTTACAGGACACCCTTTCCCTGAAGTCTTTCTGGGTAAGTTTTTATTTTTTGATAAGTATTAATAATTTGGTATTCATCAAGAGAAAACTGGACAACAGGAATTTAGGAAGAGAACAAAGATTCTCATTTATCCATACTGCAGACATAGAGGTAGCAGGAAGAGGGGTATTTTATGTTTTCTCACTGATCTCTTCAACTTCTGCTCTGAAAGCATCACCTGGACATAAAGGGAAATTTATTCCATTTATTTATGCATCCTGAGTACTTAACATAGAGATCTAAGCAAGCTGGACACTTACTGTACTCTGTTATCTCACTATAGAAAACTGTATCATCAAAACCTGATTATTTATTACATTTAACACAAATTTCAGCTATATGAATTTACCCTTTCAAGTTATTCTAAACCAACACATCCAGGGGGACAATCTTATGCCCAAATGAGTGTACAACCAAACACACACATTGGGATGTGGGAATTGGGAAACTGAGATGATGCAATTGGGGAACTGAGATGATGCAGGTAATTCCAAAACCTTACATTTATTCCACTGCAAAAATCACTTTAAAGGCAGGCTGATAAACAAATGCTGTTTTACTTCCTGCTCTATTACCCTACTTGATGCTAAAATAGAAAGAATATTTAAACCACTAATCTCCGGGGTAAAGAATCAACTGCAGCAAAAATTTGCTTTAATGCCAGGCAGAGAAGGGAGAGCAACCAAGCTCCCCAAAAGTTGTCTCTTGATCTCCAGCAGGGTAATATCCTAGGTCAAACATCTCCCCTTCTGACTGTCTCTGAAATCTTGGAAGGGAGCTGCACAAATACAGCCAAGATGCCACAGTTTTGACCCCTGTTTTTGAGCTCTTTCGAGTCCCTGACCCACATTTGTCTCACAAACAACAAACGGGGATGAAAGGAGCCAGTGCAGCAGCTGGAGACTCCAGCTCCTTGAACAGGGGCTTGAGGGTAGGGAAACTGGAATTTAAACTCAGATCAATCTGAACTTACAGCATTCTGACAAGAGGCCTTCAAAGAGAATTCTTCCCTTCCTTGAAAACAGCAAGATATAGATCTTTCTAAAACACACTTTAACCCTCTTAGCAGTTTTATTTTTATTGCTGCCATTCTCTCATCAGTCTTCTCTTACTTTATGGCAAAACATTCATTCCAGTAAGTCCCTCCTCTTGCTTACACCATCACGGGAAGAAGGAAAGGCAAAAATAATGTCACGGAAAATATTTCCAAACTTATTTTGGAAAGGGGGTTCCACTGTTTTATTGAAGACAAGAATGTGAGGCAACCAACCCCAATGAAAACAACAAAGCAAAATCCAAATGAAGTTGAAACAGTCCTTTCTCCCCCAAGAGATTTAAACTGAAGAAGGAATGCTCAGAGATTCCCCATGAAATTTTAAGACTAGTGCGGTATAATCTCCAAACTCCTGTTCCAAACCATGGACTGGAACTGTGATAGGAAATAAATCCAAATTAAATAACACCAGAAGTGATCTTCTTTTCTACTCACAGTTTTCCATCATTACAAATTATTGTTTGCTATTTGCAAGTTGGGATGACAAAGAATAAATTTTGAATTATTTAACATAAGGGCCCAAATATTTAAAATCAATTCCACATATGTGCCTTAGGTAGAGAGAAATGATGTGAGACTTACCTTCTGAAAAACTTGATAGTTGGATTTAGACCATATGTCAAGCTAGAGTAGGCAAAAAAAAAAAAAAAAGTTATATGTTACTACAGATAAAGCAGCAGCTTTGGAGAGAAAATGGATCTACAAAGATATATCTCTGAGTTCACTATTTTGACCCCTTGCCCTCACCTGCTGCAACCCAAGAAAGGGAATTAATAACGTAAGATTTCCTTTGTATTGCAATGAAGAATGAACACAGTTCAGCGCAGTTTCAATAAAAAAATTATACATACAAGACCTGTTGAATTAATGAGTTTTCTTTAAAAAAGCAAAATCTTCATTTGTATGGGGTTGTGGCTGATCTATGCAAATATTCATCAGCTTGAGTGTGTTTCTAAAATGATGGCATTTTTATTAAGTTTATGCTTGTCTTGTGTTGAGTAAGTGATTCAGTTAAAACGACACAAAGAGCGTTTAGCTGAATTAAGCCAAAGCTTTGGGTCTACTGGGGCTAAATAAAACATCCCTCAGGAAACTGCATTTACATTTGCAGACAAAAATCACACTAACAGAGATTTAAGGTTGTAGATAACTGCACACATCTATGACTTAAACCTGTGCTCAGCTACACACAAACTAAGAGAAGAAAATTGAAATTTAAGATTTATTAGCCCCCAAACAGGAAGGTAAGGCTGTCCTTGATGAACAGCCCAGTGGCTCTGGTGTTTAACACTTCCTACTGACACATTAATGGTCTCTTAGCCCAGCCCTGTGGAACATCTTGGACTCTGTCAAGGAAAAGCAGCAGGGAAAAATAAGAGGAGCTTCCATCAATCCTGGACTTGCAAATCACTTTTTTTTCAACAGATCCCAGTGTACTCAACGATTCTGTATGCACAGGACTCGTCATGGGAAAGGTGTTTGATAAAGCATTAATCTCAGGAATCTTAGTCTAGACAAAAGAACTTCTGAGTGAATTTATGAAGCAGGGGTAGCTCCTCTGGTGCCTGATACCCTGGTTGGACACATGTGTTCTCACAAGGGGGGTTCTCTCTTTTTCTCATTATTAAACTGATTGTTTTAGCTCTGCCTTACATGCCCATACATTCTAACTGAGGGCACAAAGAGACTCTGAAATGAAGGAAGTCATAAGAAGTGAGTAAAACACATTAGAGGGAGGTGAGGGAAGTGAAGGGGAAGGATGCTGAGTCCAAGTGATTAATTCACCACACTAAAAATGGTCAGAATTCTAAAAGCTCTCATTCTTTTAGGAGCAGCAGTGTGAAGTGGCCCATGTCCAAACCCTGCACAGCAGTGACTCCTGAGTCCCCAGTGCTCAGTGTGGACAGGACATGAGGCTCAAACTTCAAAAGCCACTCCAGGAAGGATGTTTCACGGCTCAGCACGGCTGACCTTGCCGTGAGACAAAAGACAGCTGAAGTCTAAACGCCTTTTCCAGGCTGGATGGAGACACGAGTACCCCGAGGCACCTCCCTGCAAACCTTGTAACATTTCCTGGCTCTTGGGGTGATATCAAGAACCTGTGTGAACACCAACAGTCAAGATGCAGCCCAGGCTTGGACCCAGGCTTGATTTACAGGGAATTATCCCACCTGTGCCTCCTAGGAAGGCAGCACTGCACTTCCAGATTAGAAAATCTGACATTTGGAAATAAAAAACTAATGTGTATTTATTCCCCCCCTGCTCCCCCCTTAATTTTAATCTAATTTACAGCTTTTTTTTGACTGCAGAGTTAGTGTAATTGGAATGTATAGATGGTTTGCTGATCTCCAGTGATCAAACCAAGTATGTGATCCTCTCTAGTTAGGCTCAAAAAACGTCCACTTCAGATGCTGCTTTAAGATGAGTCCAACAGGTTCTGAATGTTCATTAGCTGGCATGGAGATGAGAAAGCTGAAAAAGTAATGAATGCCTGTCTTACAGACATGATGCTATCCATGTTAAAAAAGGAAGAAAGGAAAAAGAAAAAACCACTAGTCCCTGCTCTGTCCATACATCCTAAATGAGTGCCCACCTTTCCCTCCCGAAATTGAGGATTAAGGCAGAGGCAGATTAAAGAACGAATCGTTACAGGTCTATTATTCTTCAACTTTTCACTTTCAATCAAGACACACATTTGTAACTAAAAAACTGCTGAAAGCAGAATTTCAGGGCATCCTCTGCATGCGAATTAACCCGGGGCTTGCTTTCCCCAGCGCCCCTCTCCCCACCCACCCCCAGCAGCTGGAACAAGAGGCCGTTTTCTGAAGGTCGTCGGAGCGATTTCAAAAGCGATAACAACCCCGAATGTTCCCTGCATCCCATATCAAACAGGTCCGGTGCCAACACTTATTAGAGAAATCGGATTCAACCCCCCCTTCACCCAAACACACACACAGCCAGCTTTGAAGTGGTGAGAATGCAGGGATCAGAAATTACCCGAGAGACAGCTCTGCCTGTCTTTGAAGCTTTCCTTTGATACTACTATTTCTTCTCCTCTCTTATGCTAGGAGGCTAAAAGCTGCCTTTTCTTACTGATATGGGGTAATTAATGAAGCCGTAGCATTAACATAACCCAAGTTCCTGAACAGGAGAATTCAACAGAGACACTTATGTTTCTTTAGTTAAGTCTAAGGGATGCAAAAGAGGAATTTGGCTGGGCAGTGATGTGAAGTGCCCACATGACCTGTCAAGGTGGTTCTCGGTCTCTGCATCCAAAGAAAAGCACGGTATTATCATGCCAAAAAATCCCAATATGACTTTGATGGCCCAGCTGCCCTGTGAAGATGAGCTGCATAGCTTCATTTAGTCAGGAATCAGGAAAACACTAGTAATTAATTACCATCCGTGGTTAAATTTCAATGCACAAACAGCGTGTCAGTCTGAAATTAAGGGTGGCATTGTGCCACCACTAAAATCATGAGGGTAATTAAAATGAATCAATCTGTGGTGGACATGAAGGGTTAGGATGGTGAGCAAGAGCAACTCTGAGCAGGTCCAGCACCCATGACATGTCAGAGCCTGCCAGATCTCACTTACTGTTTTTGCAAAGTGGCACCAAAAATGTCCAAGTTATGCAGCTGGAAGCTTGGCAAAGACAAATTCTGCAGGGTGTGTGAATAATTCACGAGAGAGGGACACCAGCCACTTAAGAAATGCAGTGATTCTGTCTGTATAAGTAAAGCTTGAAAATAAAATCTCAGAATGGCTGGTCTTGTTTTATTCACTGCAAGCTTAAAACTTCTGCTTTTTCACCTTAATTTTGAAAGCGTTTAAATGTGTAAGAGGGAGGACCCAGCTTAGGGAGGCTTCAGCAGAGACTGTGTGAGGCTCTCACGTAAGCACCTGTCAACCTGCACAGCACAACGTGTGAGCACACAGCAAGATAAAGCAACCTGGAAAATGCAATGTCAGCTTTCCGGGGGAACTGCTGGTGTGCCACTGAGCAGCTCCACAACCAGAAGAAACACCCAGATTTGGGGCTTTTTGCCAGACTTGCCTGACTGAAGGACCAGAAGAGTCTCAACAGCTCTGCTGTTTGCACTTGCCCCTTCCTTTCTTCCCAGTAATGCAGAATTTGCTAAAAGCAGTGTATTTCCTGTAATAAATGATGTCTACTCTGATCAGAGGGAAAATCTTTGGCCTCTTTTGTGCACAGTCCATTTTTCACTGTCTGTGTGACCAGTCTACCAGTGATGGCCAATTCTCCTTTATTTAAACACCACTGAATACATCTGGTTACCCCAAACCCCTCTACTTGTAAAAGGTCTCCCACTAAATTTCATTTTTTGTACTTAAAGGCCTTTCCAATGTGTGCAGTTTGGAGGGTGACTCAACAGACCCTTATCCAGTTAAGTGCAAAGAAGTACAAAGACTTATCCAGTGTCCTTTCTTCAATGTGCCTTACAGAAAAGAGGCACTTCAGCATTGCCATTTGCATGTTAGCACCTAATTCCTCATCTCCCTGCTGTTTACAAATATTAAATGTTTCCTAGGAATATATAAGCTAAGTCCCAAATCAACAATGACTGTGTAAACTGCTCCCTGGAAAAATTATCACCTCCTACTGTGTTCCTGAGCGTTCTCCATATTTCTGTTATTTAATAAGGATGATACTCTCTGATCTTTTTCTTACTTTTTTTGTGTGTTTCTCCTTAATGCTGGTGCATTTTTCATGCTATCAGGCTAGCAACTGAGAAGCCAGAATCGTGCAGAAAACTCACTGAAGTACTTTCCCAACAGCATCTGTTGTGACAGGGAAGGAATTGCAATGGACTCTGTCTGTAACTGACTGCAATCGCTCATTCCCAGCAGGCACAATAAGGAAAGCAAATCATTGTGAGAGCACAATCTTAATTCTTATTCTCCAATTACCAGAGTAGTTAATTAGTGACAAAAAAAAAAGGAACTCACTGTTTGTCAATATGTGCTCCAGTTGGCAAAACTAGCCAACTACGCGTTTATTTAATCTTCCAAGCCAAATTTGCTCATGATTTAAGTGGCTCCAACTCCAATTCTACTTCAGTCAAATGAAATGTTCCTATAACAGAGACCTTCAGGTTTGCAAAAACTCTGGGATGCCCACTGGAATAGCAAAGTGCCACATAAAGGTCATGGGTTGGTGCAGCCTTAAAGGAGCACTCATACAGCCCAGGTTTGGACACAAAGCTAAATGGGTAGAGAACAGACTCCCCTGCAGACTGGCTTAAAGCAAGAAATAAGCCAGGTGTTAACAGCAATGCTCTGGAGGAGCAGAGCTGCTCCCCACTGACAGCAGGCAAAGGTTAGTGCCCCGTGCCCAGAGCTGGCCTTGGCAAGTCCTGCTGTCCCCTGGCAGCAAATGATGCCAGAGGAACAATGTGCAGCTCCCAGGAGAGTTCACCTTGAGCTGAACAGAATCCCAATGCCAGATGCTGAGTTTCAGAAAGAAACTCCTTAGTTAGCTTTTCAGCATATGTAGCATTATTGTATTTCAAGGGAGCTTCAAAGGAAACTGGATTCATCAGAGAAAACGAGCACACCCAAATGAAGTGTGACATGGGAATCCATCACACACTGTCAGTGCTCTCTCAGCAGACCATCATTTCACTTCCATGCAGAACGTGGGGTGAAGAGGGGCCGGTGCTGTAGCTCTGTATTTCTATGTAAATATACAGGGAGTAGAGAGCAGCTGCATCTGCAGCAAGCTGGTATTTAAACCTGCCTATCCGAAAAAGGCAAATCAAAATTAAGCAATTTTTATTTTACTACTTCTTGGGCCCTTTGAGAAAGAAGGTCTCACCTGGGAAACAGAGCTGCAGTATTTCCTTCCAGCAGCTCAGCTCCTTGCCTTTCCCAGAGAACAGAGGTTCAGACTCAGAGCTGCTGAACTCTGGGTCAGCACACAACGTGCTTCTGTGTGCTGAAACACAGATAACACAGTTATCACTTTTGAAAGGAAAAGAAGTCTCACCTCATTATAACATGGCCTATGGGTGCCAAATACTCATCTTGATATAATGAACTTTTTATTTTAATAGGCATCATAATCAGAAGAGAAGGCTCCAGAGAGATAATGTGAAACATGGAGGTATTTAGTGCTGTTACTGGCAACGGAGAGTCCTGGTGGATGTCTCAGGAACAGAGACCAATTCCACCCTGGAAAGAGACCTGGGCTGAGCTAAGGCCGTCAGGTCCCGTTAACATCTCCTGATGTGCTGAGGAGAGCCATATGGAGTGTGTGCAGGCACAGGAAATCTCAGGGTTCAAGCAGGGTGAACTGTTCACAAAACAAATCACTTGTGGAAACAGGTAACACTTGCTGTAGTAGCTGCTGTTCAAGATGTGCTGCTGCTGGCAAGCAAATTCTTGAGGAGCACCTACCAGTGATCCTCTCTGTTGTGTTTATTGAGCCAAAAAAAAACCAGCCCAAGATTTCTCAATGGCTCTCAGAAGAGAGAAAGCTGAACCTTGGGGTGTTGATGTGCTGGTACACTGCAAAATTGTTTTCTCAGTAGACACTACAAACACAGCAACTAGGGTCTAAGGTGATAAATCAGAAATTCAAGCAAAGGCTTCAGAGCTTAGAAAGAACTCAGAGATCTGGGGATGCACAAGCAAAGCAAGACAAATTTAAACCAGAACATTTTGCCGACATTCCCAATCTTTTGCCAGCTTTATGTTTCCATACTTGCAGTGGGATCCCAGTGCTCTGTAAACAGACAAAGATGAAATGCAGTGGCTGCAGAGGCCACAGCCCACCTTGCCATCCTCGGTGTAGACGTTCTCGTTGTAGCCTTTGACGATGGTGCGGTCGATGAAGAGGCTCCGCATCACCACAATCACTTTTAACACCTTTCCTAAGGTGACCTGTGAAGAACAGGACAAGGACACCAACTGAGGGCGAGTCGATGGTGTCTGAATTCATCGAGTTAACAGCTTAAGTTGATGCAATTTCAGTTTTCAATATGTTATAGAGAGACCAAAATAAAAGACCTAAAAGCAGTGTGTGATATGAGGAGGAGAGAGACTATAAAGTGCAGAACAAACAAACATTCATTTGCAACTGAAAATGTATGAGTCCACAGAATTCCCTTGTGCAGACATGACACTGCCAAGCAATTCTCTCCATTTTATTAACACCACAACTCAATAACTTGTCAAAAACAATGGGCAAATGTGATTATTTTCGATGAATTTGATATTCTCCAATATAAGTCCACTTAGAGAAAAACAATTCAAAAGAAGAATCAGACTCTCTTAATGCTGGCTTGTAAAAGCATGCCATGAGTTTAATGGAAAACATTTTCTGTCCAATAAAAATGTAAAATTATTTCAAAGGAAACTACAGCTTCAAGTAAAAATGTTACATTTTCAAAGGTTTCATTTCCTTCTGTGAAAGTGTTAAAGTGCAAAGAATAAAACTAGTATAATGGAAAATACAGAGGGTCAGTCAGAGTACAACAACAGAAATGAGCCTAAATTATATTATTGACAAAAATGCAATAATGAAGGCATTTTAATCTAAAAATCAATTTACATTTCAAAGATGAAGTTGTACTTCAATACAGTTACGGTATGTGTCTAACAAGAATCCTGTCTTTGTATTTTGTTATGCAGAGATTATTAGAGAGTTTTTCCTCAGTCACAAAAGCATAAAACCAAGATAAAACCCAAACAATTAGCTCATTTTAATATTTCCCAACCAGCAGCAACTCATTTTCTGCCGTGTTCCAACCTTTCATCCTGTATAGATTAACACCCACTGAAACAAATGTGCTTTTACTGCTGACCTCAGCAGACAAATCCACACCTAAAGAAATAAGTCAATATGCACCTTTATTGATCTGTTGGATGTTATTCCTTTGTAATTTCTGTTAATGACTCCTGCCCATCACCTTGTTCCAACACCAGCAGCCCCAGCTTGAGCTGATTTAATCAGCAGACAGCAGGACAGAGCCACAAACTCTGGACAGAACTGATGCCAAGCCTTTGGCATGGGACAGGGAGAACTCCAGCAGGGAAGAGTCTTAACAACAGGGCAGGACAAGTTCGCAGCAAGAGAAAAGACAGAGGAACAAGAAGGGAAGACAATGACAGCCATCAAGCAGACAAGCTGCCAGGCATCATGCTGCAAGAACATAAAAAGTGGGTCAGAAAAATGGGTAATTTCTGTAGAAAAAACATGTGAAAGGCTGGAGGACAGGAACTTGTATCAGGCTCTGAGCCATGGACACAGCAGGAACCATGAACATGTATGGAAACACCATATTGTACTATCAGGTGCTGTGAATTTTGGTTTAAATGCAGCACCTTGCCAGGGTACTCTTAAACAAGACCTAGTTGATCCTCATATACAGAAAATGGGCAGAGTTATTTCAGCATCTGACACTGTATTAATTAAGTTAGAAATGCAAAGTCATGACCCAGAGGTGCCTAAGCTATGATGGTGATCACCCACTGGAATCACAGAGTTTTGTCATAATTGCTATGAGGAGGAAATGAATAAACTTTGAGACGAGTTGCCAGCACATTAAGAGTTAACTATTTTCAATTTATTTTTCTGCCTTATTAAAACTGGCACTTTAGTGGAATATTGGTCTGCTGAGAGAACGGACTCTTATTTATAACTTCACGCTAGGCATCAACCATACATAATAAAATTAAAAATAGGAAAAGAAGACATTTGAAAGAAAAAGAAACCTTAATGGAAGAAGGATAAGGCTGCCCTACAAACACTCAGACCCAGCTTTCTGTATAGTATTTCCTATCCCCATTGCCTTCACACACTTCAGTTGAAGCTCCCTTCTTTCCTCTTTCTCTTTACATTGTGCATTCACAGCATTTCCCAGTGCTGCCAGGTAGAAATAAATCTGAGGTTGATCTGAAGCCTGTGTGGGATGTTCCTGAAAATCCTCTCAGTGAACAGTGGAAAATAACATGGTGAAAAATCCTGTGTGTGGCACTCCAGCTTGCTGGAATGAACTCACTGCTGGTCTCAAACCTTCTCCCCACCTGATCTACCTGTACAAATGCTCCTGCATTAGCTCCCCTGCCCTTCTCCAGGTGATGTGACTTCATACCCTTCCAGTGGGTCACTCTCCACTTCCAGAATCCAGCACAGCACTGGAATGTCACATCCTGCACAATGTCCAGGACAGTACCTGGATCAGCCACTTGCCTGAACACCAAAATTCAGAATTCCTGTCTCTCACAAATGTAAGGAGCTGTGGAAACCTAACTCTAGCTGGGTACCTCAGTGAGCTCACTGAGGAAGGTCCTATTGCTTTACAGAGGGCACCCAGGCACCCTGGAAATCCAAACTTCGCCTGGGTTGGTGCTGAGTTGTCAGAATTAGCTCTTACAGTGCTCTGGTACTAGAACAAAAAACTTTCCTCTTTTGTACCACTCTTGTTTTGACAAGGGATTCCTGTAGACTTTACTCTGGCTGGAAGAGAGATCGAGACTTCGAGATGATTTCTGTAGGACTGTATCATTAGCTAAGTCTGACAGAAGCAGGAATTTTGTAAAAGAGTAGCTCAGAAAAATTACAGTTCATAGTTTTAACAGCACTGAAAGAATGAGAGTAGTAGTACAAAGAATGAACAACAGCCTGTCACCAGACTGGAGGATGCTGTGAGATGTAGAAGCCAGAACTCTGCTCCACAGCTATTTGCAGGGTGAAGCACATTCCATATTGTACACAGCAAATACTTTTTTTTTTTCCTCCAGTAATCAAGATTCATAACTATTTCCAGGGCTTAATGTTTTTGTTCAACTCCACTGTATTTTACAAATCATGTTTTTCAGCAGACCATTTTATTCCAATCCCTGCTCAACTTGGCTACTTGTTCAGAACAGATCTATGTATGGAACATAATTTACACTTACAGTCGGTCATACAACTGTGTCCCTACAGATCACCTGAAAGAAGGTAATAAAACACTAATGGCTTTGGTAAACCAGTAATGTGACAGTTCTACTCCAAGCTCCAAGAGTGCAGGTCTCTCCTGGAGGTCCAGACTCACTCAGATGGTCCCTATTTAATGGGCATTGAAATGTCTCTACATTTCCACAGGTACCAACTGAGAGAAATTTCTTCCCTTGTTCAGAAAAGATACCTTTCAATTGTGACAAGAAGGCAACAATTTCCTTTCTAAGCCAAGTTTTCCTATTAAATTTCAACTTCTCCTGTCGATATCCTGTTAAGACAGCACTTGGCTTTTTAATATTTTGCCTGAAGGATATATGCCAACTCGTCCTTGATGTAGAAAATTTTAATTCAAATCAATACATGTACAAGGTCACTTTAAAATTCAATTAATATGAATGAAAAAATATGCCCCACAGTTCTGTGAGCTGAAAATGGAACAGTTGCAAGTTAAATACTTCTGTAGCTTCTGTTTTGGGCTGTGTAATAACAATGTACTTCTAACTTCCTTTTAACTGAAGTATACTAAATTCAGACAGTTAAGTTATTCATAAATCCCCTGCTTCCTAAAATGGCAAGCCCCAGAAGAAGGTAGGACAGGCAGCTGATTGAAATCTGCAATATTATGCAGCTTTTCTGACAAAGACATATAGAATAAAAATCTTCTTGAAATATCCCAGTTTTTAAAATATTTTGTCTATCACCAAGATAAATTTCAAGGAGCATCTGACAGACACAGTATGCCAAGGAAGGGAGAGGGGGAAACAGAATAATCAGGGAGAATGACTTAGATAATTTCTTGTAAGACTGCTAAAAAAAGTTCCCATTTAACACCAATTATAATTGGAAAGAAGAAAGTATCTTTCCAAGTAAGTCAGAATCAGGGTCCACATGAGTTTACAAAATAAAAAGGATCAAACTTAATTTACCATGCCAGAACTCTGCCTGGAGGAAACAGCTTGAAATCCCCCCTTCAATTTTGCCTCCTCATTGAAGCTAATACCAAGTGAAAATCCCTTTTATGAGCCATTTAAACAACATATTAGCAAATGCTCTTTCTTAAAATTTATTTAAGTTTGATATCAGGAAAATGTATGCTGACAACACCAGGCTCCCACACTTTGTGAAATGAAAAATCCCCAAAGCTGCAGATTTCCCCTCAGCATTCCAGGGAATTTGCTGCTGATTTGAGCTGCAGATGCTCTGCAATGCAGAGCTAAAAGAAAGAAAACATTATTTTCAGTTAACATGGGCACCTCCCTGCTTCTATAAAAAGGAGCACAAGTGTGTGTGTGTGGTTTTTATTCACCTCAGAAATAAGGCAATATCCAAGCAGAGATGTAACCAAGCTACAGATTTCCAGCAAAAGGCTGGATACCTGCTCCTTGCCATGGAACCAGCCATAAGCTCAGCCTCCCACTCGCAGATCCTTCTTACTAATCAGTACAATGCATGGAATTCATATTTATATATGCTCGAAAAAAAAAAGATTTTGCATTAAAAATAAAGATTAAAAAAAAACAGAAACCAAACCAACGCACAGACTTTCAATTGGACTTTTTTCCTCTCATTTTTTATGTCTCATCTGCTGCTGGTATGGCTGCATTTCCCCTCACATGCTCATTATTCTTTAATGACGCCTATTTGTAAATAGCAAGATAAGATGCAATTAAGCCATTAGAGTCTAAATAAACAAACATACTAATTAGGTTCTTTACAAGGATTTCTTTTTTTATGCAAGGGCTGGAATTTACCTTTCATTAGTCTAACCTAATTGCAATAGAGCCTGCTAAAAAGTCAACATAAATGAAGGACTTTAAATGCTTCCACCATATCAAGGATGAGCTGACTCTTCTCCCTTGGTAACATCCCCTATTCTCTTAATAAGGCAAAAAACCTGGCACAGGAATATTGTTCAAAGGTTCAAGGACAGATTTTGCCAGTGGCCAGTCACACTTAGGGAAGGGTCACACCACTCCATTGCTACAGAAGATGAAATGGATTTTGTCTCTTTTCTCCTTTCTAAATTAGAGCACAACTCTCGGGGTTTAATCTGGTTGTTTCCACCCGAGATTCCAAAGCTGGCTGGTGGTTCGTGTGGGCACGAAGGGAGTGATTTTCCCTCTTGACCCCTGAAGGATTTAGGGTCTGCTGTCTGACTCTGTGTCTCTGTGTTCTGTGCTGAGCTCGGTGCTCGGTGTTCGGCGCGCGAGAATGATGAGGAGTCTCAAGGTCTTGCTTTTCTGGTTTCTCGCGTTGTTTATTAGTTCTTATCTTACAATTCTCTGTGTCCGGCCAAGATGTTCACAGCAGCCTGGACACGAGGTGACTCCCTTTCCCCTGTGTCCTGCCATGATGTCCACTGCAGCTCGGACACAAGGCGACTCCCCTGTGTCCGGCCATGGTGTTCTCAGCAGCTCGGACACAGGGCGACTCCCCCCCTGTGATGGGAGGTCGCTACCTCTTATACAGATAACTACGTACCTATTGTTTACAATTCCATGCCAATGTCTATCACCTAAACTAACAGGGTCATTTCTACTCTGATCCAATCCACTGAAACTACTTTGTGCCCACGTCACTGCAGAAGATGGATGCCAAGGGAGAAGAAGAAGAACCCAGGGCACCGCCCTAAAACCACCATCTTGTCCCTTTGCATCTACGTTCTAAAAACCCAAAACTACAAAATCTTCTGCACAGTGATAACTACACTACTCTCAGTAACACCTTTGTGACTTGCAATTCTTCTCTCTGTTGGATGTTTTTCTCATGGACCAAAATCAAAGCCTGTGTCTTCCTGGGCTCTGTGCCAGGCAACCCCCCCTGCACAGACCCCAAACCCTCATTTTCGGGTCCCAGGCCTCTCTACCGAGGTCTGTGACTTCCCAAGGCGCCCAGAGGGATGCCCTGGACTCCAACACACAACCAGGATTTTACAAGGATGAAAATGATGTCTGATCTTCCACAATATAAATCTATGAGAATATCAATACACACCTGAGAGCTTTGGGCACAGTAACCCTGTGGAGGGAGCAACACTGAGGACATTTCTCCCAAGTCTTTGTTTACTTTTCTCTACTCTTGTTCCCTTTTCCCAATGGAAAAGACTCTTCCTCATCTTCCTCATTCTTCATTAGAGAAGCAGAGAATACTTTCCAATTTACTTGCCAACTCCTGCTCATGTACTTTGGTAATTCAAGACATTCTTCCCCTGCCCATGTCACCTCAAACACTGACGTAATGTCCTTTAAATGCTGATTTTAATGCTTTTAAAATGCTGGTTCTCCACCTTAAGGCACAACCTCTGAAGCCACTGCAGTCACAAGTCCCACTGCGAGCTCAGGAGTGATTCCTCCAGCTCACAGCAGATCCTGAATCATCCCAGGAGTTCCCTCAAACACCAAAACCAAGTTATTGTCTCCAAGGCAGTAAATCCCTAAATGAATATTCATCCTACAGGCCCAAAAATCAGGTACCCAAGCCACCAAACGTGACCATCAGAGCTCCATCCCCCCTTCCATGAACCTGCCTACTTTTATCCTGTGCCTGCTGAGCACTGGTTTCCTAATAAACCACCCCACAGGGAAAAAGGAAAGCTCACACTGCAAAGCACTTGGGAAATATGAAATTGTTTTGGGAATAACAGCACTGAATTGTTTCCAATCAATGTACCATCAATACTGTTTTTCAATCACTTTGTAAATTCTCCCCAAGTCCTCCCAGTTCTCCAACATCAGGGTCTCATGCACAGAAATCAGTCTGGTGCCTTTCTTAATGGGCAAATAATAAATTTCAGCTTCCATTTTCCCCACAAAAATAATAATGGTTTTATGTAAAACACTAATAAACAACAATGAGACACGACGAATTATTCAGCTTCAGAGAACAGATGTCTGGCCCATTTGCAATTAATACAACCCACTGCCACACAATCAGACTGCTGCAAATGCCGGGAACAAGATCTGAAAGTTCAAATGCAAATGTGTCTGGTTTTAAGGAGAATGAATAAAACTCTTTAAAAACCTGCTTCATATTTTTATATGACAGATCTATTAAAAAATCTAGGCAGCAGTATAAATTCATAAAAATTAACTTAAAAGCAGAAATTTGTAAGATAACCTGGAAAGAAAAACAGTCATGATTCCTGACCTGAGTTTGGCAGAAACAATTCAGTTTTTCAGGTTGGAAGTTACTTACACATACCATTGTGCTTTAGAAATTGCAGGAAACAATTCCATTATCTGCAAAAATATTTACCCAGTCCTTGTAATTTCTGTAATAGTTCTTAACAAATATTGGTGATAAAAAGAATTTAAAGACAAAGTAGTTCCCAGATGTAGATAAGAAAATAAACTTCTTCCCTAAGTAGGAGTGGCTGGGGAAATGATGCTAAGGAACTCAGCTGGAAAAGCTGGGTAAAGTTTACTGTCTTCTAAAATCTTTCTATTATTAATGAATCAATTGTATACAGGATTCGTTTCACACAAAAAATATTGTGAATTTTGATAACAGAACCAAGGTATGTGAAACAATCACAAAATAATTTGATTATTAGAGTAGGAAAAATAATGTATCTAGGAGTACAACTAATCATTCAAGGAAAAAAATCTAGTTATTTTCATTCATTAAAAATTAGTGAATGTTTTCTTAATATACAAGGTAAAATTTATCTATTTACAAATTCTGGCATTTGACCAACAAAATCTCACAAAAACCTTAAGGAGTCCACAGCTCCCTGTGCTGCTGCTGGAAATTAATTTTGCATAACACAGTTATTAGAGCTGGTATAATTCTATGTTTAGTCTATTTTATACATAGTGCTATTAAAAGATTAATTGAAAAATCACTGGTGAAGACTGGGATTAAACAGCACCTTGAAATGCCACAATAAACTGCTTTTAAAATTGGCCGAGGATCTCGCACAGCTCTGAAAAGGTTTCAATTATTTATGTGTTTGGCCTGTGTAGCATAAATCCAGACTAATGAGGAACAATTGCTGTGAATAAATCGAAAGCATAAAAAACCTCCTCATTGTCTGGAGGCAGCAGTTCATTTTTCTCACAGGAGTTTGCAGCTTCTGGTCAGGGAGAGCCCAGCTGAGTGTGAGGTTTATTCACCAGAAGAGTTTGATCAACGGGCTCACACAGCTCCTGATCACTACAGAATTCCAGAATTGTTGAGGTTGGAAGGGACTTCTGGAGATCATCCCATCCAAGCCCCTGCCCAAGGCAGAGTCACCTGGAGCAGGTGACTCAGGAGCATTTCTAGGTGGGTTTGGAACGTCTCCAGAGAGGGAGACTCCACACCCTCCCTTGGTTCCTCTGCCACCCTCCATGAAAAAGAGTTTATCACAGAATATTCTGAGGTGGAAGGGACCCACAGGGATCCCTGGGTCCAACTCTTGTGTGAATGGCCCATAAAGAGACCAAACCCACAAACATGGCATTACTGGCATCATGCCCTAACCAAGGGAGCGCCTCTCAGGGTTCTTCCTCATGTTGAAGTGAAACTTCCTGTGGTTTCTTTTAGTTTATATGGCCATTACTCCTCCTCCTGTCACTGGGCACCCCTGAAGAGAGTCTGGCACTGACTTGACACCTCTTGGAGATATTTACATGGATTGCTGAGATCCCCTCTCAGTCTTCCCTCCTCCAGACTAACCCGGCCCAGCTCCCGCAGTGTCTCCTCATCGGAGAGATGCTCCAGCCCCCAAATCCTCTCTGCAGGAGACCCTCTCCAGCAGCTCCTTGTTCTTCTCGGAGAAAGACATCTTCTTGAACCACCAGATAAATCTTAGTGGTGCAAGTACTACCTCTACAGCTAAGGACATAAATAGATTTCCATGTGCACATGAAGTTGTAGAGTCTGGGGCTAGAACCTTCTCTCTTGGATCTTTTACCTAATTTGTTTGGCAAAGACCCCAACATTTCTTGAGTCTCAATGAGTCTCCCAGGCCTCCTTTCTCCTTCTTCCCCATCTCCTTCCAATCATTTACACATTTTTAAGTTATGGATAGTGCTTACCACTACCTTTGAAGATGAATGCATGGGTTTTCCCCGGTAGATGGAATAATTGTATTTAAAGATGTTATTAAAACCGGACCTTTGCATCAAGGACCTTCCTAAGATGCCAAGTGTGCTATAAACAGTCCAAGGATGAGCATGGTCGAGATTGTACAGTCAGTTAATTAACTCTGGGCAAACGCTATGGCTGTGAAATATTTTGAAATAAAATGAGCATTATCTGGAGCCTCTGGCACTGAGGTAAACCACGCTGCTGCAGGGGAGCAGCTCCAGATGTAACTTGGGCTAAGTTCAGAGTGAGAAATCACAAGTGCTGAAGAAACCTCTCTCCTTCTGGAGGAGGTGCTCTTTACACTGCCCATCCTGCAGCACCTTTTTCACTGAAGGATCTGTGGCTGAAAACAGCAAAAGCTTTTGTAGCAGTCAGGGCCAGATGGAAAGTGCCATATTGGCAACATCAACTGAGACAGATGGGAAAGAGGGAAAACCTGGCTAAAAGAAGAAATGATAAACCCATCACACAATCACACATAAAAATACTTTAAAAACAATCTTTTTGATCTCTGATCCAAGGAAAATATGCACACCACTGGTTCAACATGGGGCTGGGATCTTGTAGAAACAAAAATGCCCTTGATTTAGAGAGCAACTGTCACATGGAATTTACTCTGACTGCTGCTGGTGAAAGGTGCTTCCTTTAGTTATCACCCAACCCTGTTACTTGGCAGTCACACCCAAGGTAATTTACCTTATTTCCTAATTGAGTCTCAGTCTTGAAAAACATCATCTATTTCCTGACCACCTCAAAAAGCCACCAAAAGTGGAAGGTACTTCAGTATGAAAAGAAGGGCTCCAAGAGAATGGAAAGCATTTCAAAGTAAGGAAGCAAAACCAGACATTTTTCCATAGCAAAACAGATAAAACACAAAGCCAGCTTAAGAGGAAATGCAAAAACTTCTAAGACTTATAACTTCTTAAGACTGCACTGATGAATTCTATTCTTTTCTGGAATATATTGTTCCACTTGGTGAATCCAACAATTGCAGATTAAATGTTTTAATGCCAGCTGTTTATTTTAACCTCTGACTCAGTTAATCTCTTGTGAATTTGTGACTGTTCAAAGAAAGTTAATAATGAGATGTTAGACAGTTGATTAATCAAAACTAAATACAATTAAAATACTTAAAAATTAACAATAATCACAGCAATAGCTACAGGGAAATTTCCATGAGAAATATGAGATGGAAAATACTGAACTGGCCTCAGTTCTTCATCTGTGTATGTGGTGTAATTTCTAGTTTTATTTAAAATTTGGCTAAATATGTGACTTCTTCTGCCTTTTCCTAGAAGGAAATCAGCTGCCACACCATGGACTCCTCCTCTTCCACTTTGCTGTCTTAGAGCTTTGAAGACTTCTTTTGCTATAAGGACAACAGCTGCCTGTAAAAATGGATGTGAACAATAGATTCCTCTGCAATGAAATCTTGCTTGGTCAGGCAGAAATAAGTCGAATGTATTGGACTTGTTTATCTCAAATCCAGCCTTTACTGCTCATTTACTTCAAAGGCAAATTCTTAACTTCATCATATAACAGAAATTCACTGACCCAAGAGCAATGTGAACAAATTTAAATCATATTGGTCTCCTTCTTTTCTTCTTCACAACATTCTCTTCCTTCTTAATTATCATGATCAAGATTCACTCATTGCCAAGTCTGCCGAAAATCACAGTGAATATTTGAGTTTATGCTCATATTTCTGCAATCACATTTAACGATAAAGCAACAGATCTTCTGTTTAAAAGGGAAATTATTTTTATCACTTATTTGCCTAAGAGCAAGAAAGATGCTGCATTGCTGTGGCAAATGAAGAACAATATATTTCAAAAAAAAAAAAAAAAGAAAAAAAAAAAAAAAAAAAAAAAAAAAAAAAAAAAAAAAAAAGAAGAAGAAGATCTTTAATAACCTGCATTTTTGGGACAGCAATTCAACCTGTTAAGAAAATCAACTCAAGGGATTACATGATCCAACTTACCAGGAGCATTGCAGAGGTTCCATTTGGCCGGGAGAGCTGGATGGACATTTCAGGGAACATCCGATCAATCCGACTGATCACATCATCAACGTACCTACCAGCCAAACCAAACAGCAGCATTAACACAGGGGCTCTTTCTCACACATTCAGATTATAAAACCATGCTTTTAAAAAACATTGATCCTTTTAAGAAATTATCCTTTTAAAAATTATCCTTTTTAACCCCATTCATGAGACTTTCCCAAATCCATTTCTCTTTGATACCTGCATATTTTTCAAAACCACATGCAAGCAATAATTCAAAAATAATTCAAAACAACTCTTCAAGTTGTTTAGAA
Organism: Zosterops lateralis; assembly: GCF_965231275.1. Classification (NCBI taxonomy): domain Eukaryota; kingdom Metazoa; phylum Chordata; class Aves; order Passeriformes; family Zosteropidae; genus Zosterops; species Zosterops lateralis. The sequence goes on along the minus strand of NC_139780.1, from coordinate 10,497,107 downwards.
GATCAATTACTCTGCCCTTAAAAACATGCACTTGCCTAAATTTTAGTCCACATCTGTCAGTCTCAAACTCCTGCCACTGTATTTCTATACTTTCTCCTCAGCAGCGCTGAAGGACACAAGATTAAAATTACTCTTCCAGTGTAGGAAGTCACAGGTTGTCATGTCTTTACTCTCTCTTTGATAAACTTAACAGATAAAGGTTTTATCAAAGTCTTTGGATGATTCTTAGGGGTGGTGTTTTTTTTTTTTTTTTTTTTTTTTTTTTTTTTTTTTTTTTCCCCCTGAACCTTTTCAATTTATTTCATGCACTGGTGACTCTGAAATTGGCTGGTAAATTCCAGATGTTTCTCTGGAGCAATCGAACACAAATGTAAAACAACATCTTTTCTGCTGGGTGTAATCCCTGTTTCTGCAGACCAAGGTGAACAGCTGTCCTGTTCCCTGGGATCAAATTAAGAACTGACCTTCATTAACACTGAAAACAGCCTTACAGAGACCTTGCTTCCCAGGAGACATCGTCCCAAACCATGGACATGCCACTTCAGCCACTCCTCTGGGCACATTAAAATCCAAATATTTGCTATAGCAGAGTTTCCTGGACAGTCTGTATCACCTGTGCACTGATCTGTCTCCATTTACAAACTGCAATTTGATCAGATCCATAAATGAATTCGTAAATAAAACAGTTTTCATGCTAATCCACAGATGTGCACTGAAATAAGACTTCGGGAAAATTGGATGCCTGAGTTAGATTAACAGTAAAACTACAAAAAAGAGCAGCTAATTATTTCCCTTTAATCTGCTTAAACAAAGGCAAAAAAAAAAAAAGAAGTTGAATTCTTGCTCTTTCAGAGTAATTCGCTTCTAATGTTAGTGCTCAAACCTCCTGAACAACGAGGTGTTATGCTCCAGTTGCTACTTTGCAAAGGATTAAAACAATCAGGAAAAATAAAATCAAATCAGGAAAGCTGCACCTCATCAGCTGGTAAAGTCAGCTTTTAAAAGCAACCAAAGACTGAAACGAGTTATGACAATTTTGTACAAAAACCTTAATCCACACTTGTCATTGTGCAGAAGAAAGTTCCCCCATTCACTGCAATGACTCATTAACACTTGCTGCTGATAAGCAAAGCCAAAAACATCCAGAAGCCAACAACTTCCTCAGCACTGGGAAAGAGGAGGCACATCAGACACTGCTCCAGGAGGAATAAACCACACGTGGACAGCACAAACCCAACTAATTTCAAACACTGCGGAATCCCAGACTGATTTCATGCAGCAGGAGAGTTTACACTGTTCCATAAATGCTGCTACTCCTGGCTCTGCAAATAAATTAATCTCTTGCTTGTGGGGAACCAGGGATGACTGGCTGTGGTACAGGCAAGGAGAGATTCTGTGTTTCTGGACATGTCCTGATGGAGATTTTTGCACAGCTTAAGTTTTCCAATTTGCCAAGCTTTAGGCAATAAGTTAAAAGAAACAAAAGAAGAAGTTGCAGAAAACAAGACATTGGCATAATCAATGCATTAAGGAAGGGAAATTCAAGTAATTTTAAGATCATGTGAACAACAGTTGGACATGGGCACTTAATCTGCTTACGTCCTTCTGAAAATCCCACTGGACACGTACACTCATCCCTTGAAAATGGGATTCAGGCTAGCTGGAGGTAATCAATTCTTTGAAGTCTTTGTTATATATGATTATTTTTAAATGTAAAACTTGTCTTACCACGAGGCTTAAAATCTGACTCAAACCCAACTGTCACTTTTACTACGTGAGCAGTGTAAGGCAGAACAGGAAACTCACGGGGTTTTGAAATCTTCCCTTTAAATAAAATCACACATACAGCAAACCAGAAATCTTCCAATTTGCATTAACCACTTTGTGAAAGCACTTAAAGGTGAGTGATTATGAATTTTGGGCTTAGATACCTGTTAATTTTGTACTTTTTTCATAGATCAATTGACAGAAGAAAGAAAATGAAAATCACATCTGCCAGGAAAGGTGATGTTTTACTTTGGCAGCTCTATCAGGGCCATCACATAGGGAGCCTTTGCCTTCTCTTCTTAATCAATGGGACGCCAGAGAAGATCCCAGACCAACAGGAGAAAGGAGCACTGATGTATCCAGCATTGTCTTGTGCCCCTATGCCTTTTTTCAAGTAGTCATCGGGCTTTCCTGAGCACTCATCAGAACAAGGATTCTTCAAAAATACATATATAATTATTCAATTGGCCTGACTGGATTGTGGCCCTAAATACAAAATGACAAACAATCCTATCCAAGGCAAAATTCTTATATAGATTTGCCCTTCTGAGAGGACATCTGGTAAAGTATCTTGTGAAAGCATGGACACGAGGAATCAGATGCAGCAAAGTAATGTTAAAGTGTAACTGCTGATTACTTCAGAGAAAACTGAGGAAACGTGATAAAGAAAGAGATAAAGTGCACTCCTGAGGCTGTCTGGAAAGAGGGCCAGAGAAAAAGCTGCTGTCTGGAACTTATTTTGTAGCACTGAAATACATAAATTTACTGCCAAAATAAGCACTAACAAAACTTACACATCTCTGTCCTGTTTTAGCTCAAAAATACGATAGTTCCTATTTATATGTTACAGAACCTCTTGCCCAGTCTCAGAGAAGCAAAGCACTTGAGGATGGAGAAAAGTCAATTTTACTTTGCCAACAAGCACTTCTAACTTCTGACGTCCTTTGCACATCTCATGTGTAGTTTTCTCCTACACACAAAAGATGATGATGGTTGGAATGAGCATTTACAAACCCAGACGAAATAACGCAAAATGGGGAAAAGCAAATGGCAATAGATTTGTTCAGACATTTGGCCTATTTTCATCTTAAGAAAAAGAAATTCATGGGATTCTCAGAATTAAATACAAGCTAAAATTTCATGTCCTGGAACAGGCATTGTTCCACCTACAAAGGGCTGAGAGTGTCTAGACAAACTCCACTGCTTCTCTGGGATGCAAAGGTTGTTCAAAAAGGTCTGAAGCCAGACTGCAAAAGATTGTACCCAATAATCCCCATTTTACAGCACAGAATTTTAACTCTATAGACAGAATTTCCTATTATGAACTATCCTAGGTCTCAAAAAACATGTAACAACTTCTCATTGCAACATCCTGAGCTAGTCCCATTCTATTTAAAAAGACTTTAAGTAACTTCATCAACACCTGCATCCTAATCCAGATCCATATGCACCTCCTAATCCAGATCCCTGAACATCCTACTCAGAAAAAAAAACCAGACTCAACCAAGAGGTCTTCACCTCATTAAACCTTATCAAGTACTAAAACAATTTCCCCAATGTAATTGTACTGGTCTGGGGGGACATTTTAAAAATATCTTTAACAGCAGGTTTGTACCAACTTCCCTTTTCTTTTTCTTCTTTCCATCATGACACAGGTTCATGATTTTTCAGGAGGTATTAAAATTGTATTTTAGATACAAAAATTTTTACTTAAAAAAATGCTAATATTATCATTCAGGAGTTTACATCTGAATGTGCAGAGCCAGCCAGTCCATCAGATGCTTTCAAAGGCTGTCAACACTGTAAATCAGTATTTTAATTTTAATGTAGAAGAGTTATTTTTTCCACAAACATGCCAGATTAATACTACAAAAGTCAAAACAAATCTACTTCATGAACATCAGCAGTGATTAAAATTAATTCAAAATATTACACTTCAAATGAAGCCTTGCTATGAACAAGCAGAAAAATCAACACTAGAATAAAGTAATACAGATATTAGTTGAAAAATGTTCCTGCCATTTTGGCAGTAAGTGTAGACATAAATCCTTTAGCCCCTATTAGAGAAACAATGCCTGGGACATGCAGAAGAGACCTCTGAAGGCAGTTAGAAAATACTGTTTAGAAATGCCTAATTATCTATACAAAACACTCACTGAGAAGTTTCATGCTAAAACATCAGGTTGACAATGTAGAAATAATTCAGAAACCATTTTTGTAGATAAATGGTCTTGTACCATCTCTGATTCACATAAAGGCCCCCCAAAAGACAGCAATATAGGAAAGTAATTCATTATAAATGCCTTTCAATTCCACACTGGACAGATGGCTTCACTCTCTAATGTGACCTCTCTTTTAATTTTTTTTCTATTTTTACTGGATTACATCCAGCAATCCAGTGTTACTGTGATGTTTAACAGTTTAGACAAGACTTAAATAGAATTTATCCCACACAGTGTTTCACTTGCGTGCTGTTCATTTTTTCCACCCAATACAACAATTTAAAAAATAGAAATATAGGTATTATTAATAATTTTATTTTGGAAGAAAGAAAATTTTGCTACGTGATCTTGGGAAGATGGAGAGAAAGAGAAAAGGGGTAAAAATACACATTTGTAACATGAAAGAAGTTAATCTTTTTTCTTAGCAGAAAACACCACACGTAAGACAAAAATAAAACTCTACACTTCTGTCGAATCTGGATTCATGAAATTCTGGAGAGCAACAGGGGAAACTCTCCACACATCCTCTCACTTACTAGAACAGTATTCACTTGTTCACAGATTTTTTTTTTTTTTTTTGGCTTTCAGTTAATATTTTCAACCCAGTTAATAATTTCTTTTCACATGTGCGATATTTCAGAAGCATGAGTTGGCCCTACAGCACATGTTGAGTTGGTTGATGGAGGCACTGGGGGACATCATTTGCCTGCATTCATTCCAAGACCTACGGAACAGCTATTTTTGGCAGAACCAAGCTCAATATACAACTTAAAGATTTTAGCAGCAGCAGAATTTAAAATGTTATAAACTTATAATGAGATTTAATAGTTTTCAGTCAGCCTGATTAGAGAAATAGTATATTTTAACACATACAGGGGTAATCACAGTTCTAGTGTGATTTATTCATCACGGAATTTAAGTTTTAATTTGATTCAGCTACCTGCCAGGCAAGTCTCTGCAGGTAGCAAATTCAAGTTGATAGAAGGCTTTTCAGAAGCATCAATTAACAACAGTTATTAAAACAGTGACCTCTGCCAGCTTTGGTGAGATGACACTTCCTGCTTGGATAGGCAATGAAGAGCGTGAAAAGAAATTCAACACCACTCACGCTGAGAAAGCAGCTTCACGTCTCAAGACTAAATTGGACAGCTGGCACCATCCCTGACATCTGTACAACAATCCTGGAAGTCTCTGCCTCCTCTCCCAAATTCCACAGGTTCTACTGTTGTTGTTTTTTTTACATTAACACAGGCTCTTGCTTTTCACTTCTGCAGAACCTCTATAAAATGCTCACGGTTTCCTGGCTCTGGTACTAAATTCTCTTGTTTTGAGCAACTTCTCCCCCAGCTATGAGTTTCCTTGCCAGGCTGTTTTCTCCTACAGTTGTTAACACTGTTCTCTTGTCCTTTCTGAACAAACTGCTTCAGCAGTTTCCTCTGTCTTCTCACCCAATTTCCAAGTTTCTTGTCGTGGAAGATTCCAGCCAGGATCCTCTTGGCTCATCTTTCTCTTCCCTTCTCATGTGCACATTGACTTGGTCTCTGCTACTCCTGCAATGCCTCTGTTCCCGCTGGAAAATCTTTATTCATAACACATCAGAAAGGAAAAATGTTCTTTCAAATAACTAACTGACTTCTAACTACCAGGAGGTGAGGTGAGGGCAGAAGGAGCAAATCCGAGTTGTGCACAGTGCGGCAGCAGAGAGTCTTGGCAGCACTGGAGTGCACTTACCACTGCACTTCTTGTGGCAGTATGAATCCACAGGTGTGGGAAGAAGTCAGGATGTGTGGGCTGCAAAGAACTGATTTGTTAAGACACCTTGAACAAAGGTCCTGAGGAGCAAATTTGCTAAAATTTTTGCCCACCTCCAGCTCCAGAGGAGTGGAAGCACTGAAATATCCAAACCTGAGAGAAGGCAGACTTCCATTGACTCTTACAAATCCACTTGTTTTCAACTTTGCTACGGATGTTATTTTGGTCATAGAGGAATTATACTTCATTATTGAGTGGATGCAAAAGATTAAGTTATGCGCCTAAATAGTCTAGCAGTGTTTACATATAAACACAGGGTTGTCTGCTGCAAAAGCATATGCACACAGAGCTGTATCAAACACTCACCATCTGCACTTCTCACTCATGAGAGGCCAAACCTGGTACAGCACTTAAGGACACATGTGGAATTGTTTGGACAGTTCTCCAGAAGCCAAGACAGAGTGTTTAAGGGTTGGATTTACAAAGACATTTAAAAACCTGAGGCTGCGATTCAACAATTTTCAGGCTTCAGCAGCAATAGTGACATAAGGCACTGACACATCCCCTCCTGCACAGCATTCAGCCCCCTCAGCTGCTCTGTGCTGGAGGAGCTGGAGCTCACAACTGAGCTGGCTTGAAAAAAAAAGAAGCATTAGTTTAAATCTAAACCAGTTTCATGATTCAGCTCCCTGTGTGGCTGCACACACAGCGTGCCAGTACAATTCCTGCTGGCACTACACATCATGGGCCAGCAATGCTGCACGCTGAGGTCACTCTATTACAACAATAAAATATTGGTTTATGGCAAAATGTTGTTACTTAAGCGGCATTGTTTATACAGCAAACACAATTCAGAATTCCTCAGTGCCACCGTGAGTCCACTGCTAAGTGACGTGGTGCAGACCTGCCTGGAATGTCCTCAAAGGTCTGAGCTGACAGTGATGGCACAAGTGAACACAGTTTCTCCTGGTGAAAGCTTCTGGAATGCAAACCTGCTGCTGAATCAAACAGTCTCTGGACATCTGCACATTTACATTAAATATGAACAATAGCTCTGTAACACACTCTGAAAACACACATTGTCAGTGCATACTTTGTTTTTTAAGACAGAGCAAAAAGCTATCTGTTCACAACACTGAATTCCAGTGCACCACGTTAAAAAGCATAACTTTAATAAGGAAAACTTTAAGTTACAAATAGAGACCTTGCAGTCCAATTCCCGGGGCTATTTTATTATAGTATTGAAATAGCTTTCTTTGTACTTTTGTGGAATGCTCTTCGAAAAGCCTTTAATTCATAGCAGTAATCATGAGAGGAATATTGATATTAGAATGTGTGAAAACTGGTTAACAAAACAAGCATGCATCTACTTTACAGTCATCACCAGGATCCTGCCTGAGCCTGCACTGGTCTGTGCTTTATGAAAAAGGAAAGCATTAACTCCTTTATACACACCTTGAGAGGAAAACCAGCCCTCCCTTAACCATTCAGCATCAGTGGTAAAACAATTTCAGAACCAAAACTCCACAGCACAAACGCACTGTTTATATTTCCACTTCATGAAACGTGATGTTGCACCACCACAATAATAATATTGTTATTATTAACAATAAATGCTAACAGGAGCCATTTTCAGGGGCCTGGCTAAGAATCAGAATTATTACATTAGTGTTTACCTACAAGGATGGTTCTTGAATTATTCCTAACTTTTCAAGCAGTTTATGCCCCACACATCAACTTAAGTTTGCACGTGCACACACATTTCCATACAGCAGAGCTGTGTCAGAATTCCTCAGGAGAAACCCAGAGTTCTTTAGAAAGGAGCACCAGCATTTGCACAAACAGAGAACTGTCCCCCATGGTGTTCCAAAGCTGAATAATGCCCCCCCACCCTCCTGTGATTCACCTGGGGTTGCTGGGTCAGTGCTGTGAGGTGAAGCCCCTGTCCTGCACCCCCAGGAGGGACAGGGGGTTAAGCTGTTGCTGATCTCAGTAAACACAACATGGTGCTTTGAAAAGGCCCGAGAGGAAGGCACAGAGTTCAGTCCTGCTTTAAGGAAATGTGATGGCTGGGATGGTTCCTGCCCCAGCTGCCCAGCCCAGATTCCCAAGAGAAATTAGTGGGGCTGTCTCCCATTTGGGAAAGGCCTCACTGTGTGCACTGACCAGGTGATGAGACCTTACACCATGCACTACTCCACACAGTCACTGAACTTGAGTTCAGTCTTCTCAAGCTAGAATTCATCATTTTATAACGTGTTATTTTCAGCTCTGCTATTGAAGATTTACTGCAACAGCAATGCCTTCTCACTCTGTTTCTTTGTGCTTTATTTCTCCCTCAACAGAGCAGAAATTACAGCACTTACCTCCTTTTATGAACAGCAACAGATGATGCATGATACCTACTATTTATTCTATACTTATGGGAAGCAGTGAGATTTTCCCTTTGGGTGCAGTGACTGATGAAGAGGAAACACAGAATGTTGTGCCCAGTTAGACCTTTTCATACACTGGGCTTGGCCATGACAGGCACTGCTGGCAGGAAGAGACCTTAGTGATCAAATGAACTCTCAGAACTTAGTGAAGGCATCACAAATTCCAGAGGCTGGGAGGAAGGGAGGATTAGGGATTTAACCCTCTGGAGGACAGCTAATATATCAAAACAGGAGAGAAGAGCAGACCATTCCATACACAGGACTAAAAATACACAGAATCAGCAAATGAAGACTCACATTTTATGCCCCATCAATAGACTTCGAACAGCCACTCCAAAAAAAATTATCCACTTCAAGGTCTAGAGCTTTGTTAAAATTATAAATTGTGGTAGAAACAGGCAAGCCTTAATATTATTAGTTCTAAGGGTACTTAAGATACTTGATATCAGCCTTTAAGAATCCTTAAGATCAAACTGATTTTCTTTCATTAAGAGGGAAGTAAAGGTGAAGAAAAAAACCAGAAAATATGAGATATAAACGTTGTACAGCCCACTGCAATTTATTAGACGAACTTTTATCCATTTTGACTTTTGTGATCACTTACTTTAAATTTTCTTGAGGGAATTTTGTAATTAGTCCTGGTTTTTAGCTCTTCAGTATGATGCTCTGACCAAGTACTTCGATCTGCCTGTGATACTACAGAGATAAAAATCTATCTTACGACTCAGACGTTTATCAAAAGACTCCTTCAAGGTCATCTTCACACTTCAGTAGAAAAACTGGAGATAACAAGTACAATTAGGCATTTATAAACTCAAGACTCTCCCAGTACAAACATTTAGGAGAGAGAAGCCCTTCAAAACACTACTTTATCAAAAATATGCTTTCATCACTTCTTCCTCCAGCATGACAAGCTGTTCCTTAGGTTGAGATTTTTTTATAGGGCTTATGGAAATTAATTGCGTGGCTTCCGCTGAAAGTCAACGTGGGGGAGGAGGGCGAATTCCCTTGAGGAAATTCAATGAGAAAAACTCTCTCCTTGAGCAAGAAAGTTGGTTAAAGGAAAGGGCTCATCATGGCTGTAACTCCTGGGCTTGGTGAGCACAGTCCAGACATGGCAGCAAAGTGACAGCAGATATTCACTGCACCTTTCTGGCCAGTTCCCCACTCTTGTAATCAGATTCTTTCTCATTTGTTATTTCCACTCACACAAGGATCATGCACAGCCCCAGCAGAGATCACACAGGTTTTAAGTTCACTGTGGCTTTTGAAATGTTGGAGCCTCTGAGCTGAAGTTTGAAGTCTTTCATGGGGCTGAGAGCTGGACTAAAGCCAAGTACCAGAGTAGGAAATACAGAAATTCAGAAGCGTAGTCCTGCACCTGCATCGTTTGACATCACCTGTAGAGCTTCCCTAAAAAATACAACCTAAGATAACATTAATGCCAAATATACCTAAAGAAGAATAAGCCCTGTAAAACTACCATGTCTGGTGCAATCTGGGACAAAATCTCAGCCTACTAAAAAATAATGATTCTGTTTATGTAGGCAGACTTAAAGAGAAAAGTGCCCAAGTGTCGTCCCTGAATTTCTTGGTTTCAAGTGTTCGAGTCTTTGCAGCAGCTTCTCATGCTGCTTCATGCAAACAATATTTTATTCTTAGAAATTATCAGTATGTTTTGCATTCTTGTTCTCTGAGAGAGAACTTGACTGATGGTCATAGTGACCAATGGAGTCAGGAGGTTGTAACCTCTTTGGGCCAATCTTGGCCCTCTGTACAAAATGTATATAAGCCTATTGGAGTCAGATAATAAAGAGCTTTCCATGATTCACCAAGCTGCTCCCTGCTGTCCTCTGTGAGGCTCCACTCCCACATCACAACGTGTTGCCCCTCTAAAGGGCAGGGGTAACACCCAAGTGGAATCCAAAGAATAAAGGTCTCCCAAGGTAAGCAAAAATATTATCAATAATACTGCCCAGCTTAGTTCCTAAATACATTTCTCAATCCTCTTCATGAATACTAAGCTCAAAACTTGTGAAGAGCAAATTCCTTTAAGGCATGTCAAGTTGGTTATACAAAGTAATGAAATTCCAAGTTGTCAGACAATTTCTAATAATAAATAGATACAGATAAAAAAAAAAAAAAAAAAAAGAAAGGACAGTCTATGCATTCACAGTCTTATATTTAAAAATAAACAAAAAATAGAGTCTGTCCACTGTAATGTGACTGAGTGGTACAAAATAATCTACCTGTCTACCTGTCCCTGGGTCTGTAGTTGGTTAAAAGCCAGGGTTTAGACTCTGCCAAACATCTCCAAAGTGCTGCTAGAAGAAGGGCCAAAAAAACATTTCTTGCAGACCCTGCAGACAACACGAGCCTGCTGAACCCTTTCTGATCAGCAGCCCCAGTGTCTGGCCTGTCTGTCAATGCCAGTGGCTCTCAGCAGGGAGTGGTTTATTATTCTAATAAGATGCTCCAATGAAGAGAGGGTCAGCTCTGAATCGCTGCCATGAGAAGATTTAATTAGATTTTTACACTGACTAAAGACATTCCCTGCACACACACAAAATTTTAAATATGGAGATAAATGACAGTGTCTTTTAAGGCAAGGTTACTTTTGTTTTCTTTCTGTTTTAAACTCCCTGTTTCTATTTTTCCTTTTCTTGAGATAGCTGTTTACATCACACAGTTACAGTGTCCAAGCTTAAAGGTTTCTTGTGAAAGAATTCAATAATTTTCTGATTAAAAACTCTCTGGAACAACCTGCTGAAGTACTCCACCCAATACAGAGCTCTATAATTTCCTAGGAAAAGGTCTGAAAACTCATATCCAAGTAAAAATTAGAAAAATCCAACAAAACAACCCAAATTTTCTTCATCACTGAGTAAAACCTGCAGAACAGATTGGTATTGAATACATGTTTATTATATATCATTACTGTTAATTATATAATATATAATATTGTTAATTATATATATAATATACCATTAATGATATATATAATAACATATATTATAATTATATAGCATTAGTGTTAATAATGCTGTTTTAATTCAAAATATACTGGATAAAGAAGAGAAAGGGGCTCAGCTGTATTGATCCACACAGCTGCAAACTACCTGTATTAGCAGACAGAACGTTCATTAAAAGTAACCTCATATAAAAGATTTTTCTAAAAGCCACCAGAGGAACACTGAAGTCAAGCACGAGGGCCAGGGCTATTAGGGCTGTTGCAGTCATTAGGAAACCATTATCTCAAATTCATGCTGCTACCAGGATACAGGTCCACCCAGTAACATGACAGCAAATTATATGATTAATTAGCTCCCACACAGCTACTGTGAGTCAACCAGTTGAAACCGATGCCCTACAGAAAGAGATAAAATATTACCCAATGGTAGCTCATGGCTCCACAGATCCTCCTGCAGTTACACTCCCAAACATCAGTGAATTGCACATGTTTTAAGGGAGCTCCCCATCCATGCTCACTTTGCATTTACTACTCAGTGCACGGACGTGCATTCCTGTATTGATTTTTTTTCCCCCAACATTTCTTTATTTTCACTCTCTTCCCTAATTTCAATCATTCAAAACAGAAACTACACTGGCATTCATCTAATGGCACCCATTCTTAACAGCATATATAGGCATTTTTTAAAAGGAGACAAAATATTTGCCTCCTTTGGGAATTTGGCAAAAAACACAGTGAGACAAACATTGCACAATGACTCTGAAAAGGATGATGGGAAAGCTGGAAGAGAAAGCTTAACTGAGAACAAACCAAATTAAATTACATCCACCACTGAGAACTTCCCTGCTCTCACTGGGGTCCTGCAACCCATCCCAACAGTTGAGTCAAGTGCTGAGAAGTCAGCAACAGCAAAACCAAAAAACCAAAAAAAAAACAAAAAAAAAAACAAAACAAAAAAAAAAAAACACCACCCAAAAATATGGGAAACAAAACAAATCTCTCACTTTATTCTTTTCAAGGGTTTTAAAAAAAACCCCAAAGTACATGTGTGTACAAACATTGCCCAGTGTTACAGTAGTTGGTGCCCCCTGACACCTAAAGAGGCTCTGCTTACTCAGAGCTGAACTTTTCTCAGTACATCCTCTCCTGCATGCTCAGGAGATGGGAATGAACTATTTATTTGGGATCTGAGAACAACAGGAGTCAAATGTGGAGAGACCTTATGTGAGAGAAAACAACTTCATCCTTGAAACTCTCCGAAACAAACCAGAGCAGGTTAAGAGATAAAACATTTGAAACTGAAAATCTAAGGACCATCCAATTACCAGGTTCTCTGTGTACCTTCGTCTCACAAGCATTTTAAGATGTCTTGAGAGTTTCAGCAGAAGGTATTTGAGAGATTTGCAAAATGCAGACCTTTAAGATCCAATATTTATTTACTGACACTTTAACAATGCAATTAATGCAAAAGCAAACTGTTCACTGACATTAAGAGATTTCTGGTGGAGGTTGATGACTAAGACACCAAGAATTAACTGGCTTTAATACACATCAGCATAGAAATAGATGATTCAATCATGGCACTGCTGGGAGATGCAAAAGAGCAGGACAGAAAGAAGGATATTACAATACTCAGGCTTCAATATCAGAATCATTATCCCTATTGATGATTTAATAAAAAAACTGAGGGAAGACAGCAATTGTGGAACAACAAAAAGAAATTAGTAGCAGTAGATAATATTTTAGTTGTACTGGCAAAAATTATAATTGATTTTCTGTCTGTGGTGTTAAAGTTGCTATCTTTGCTCTGAAAATAAATTTTCATTTTAAAAGCATAATCACATGTTAAAATAGTTCTACCTGGCATTTTCTGTCCACGAGCTCATTTTACAAGAGGGATACAAGAGCCACCATTGCTCTGTCATGTCAAGAAATCCATTTCACTTCCTTAGGAATACCTAAGATTAGAAAGCATTAAATTTGCTTATCATCTACTATGCTGCAAAATCAAGTTGTTGAAGAAGGAACCTTTTGTCTAAATGAAGAGCAACTTCCAAACAAGAAAAGATCATGGAAGCACCAACAGAGAAACTGTTTTTAAGCCAAATTACAGACTTAAAAAAAAAAAATCTTGCAACAATTACTTCAAATGCCAAGCACTCCTCCTTGTAACACTCCTTTCAATTAACTCAGCTTCTCACTGTGGGATTTTTAAGCAGGCTAATATAATCTACATTATTACTTAATGTAGTTTCTTCAAAAATATCTGTTTTCTCCTCCATCAGGCACCGCCCTCGAGCCATCCTTCTCCAGGGTTCACAAGTGGGCTCTCAGCTCTTTTCAAGACCTGTCTGCACGGCACACACAAATCTGTCATGAGCAAAGGCATCATCTTTGCTGAGCAACTGTCAAAATGCAAAAGCCAAAATGAAAGGAAGTTCTGCATGTAAAATAGGGAAGTAGAAAAGCCTGGGTTTTGGCTTCAGGGGAGCTCAGCCTTACAAGGCTATTTTGGACACAGATATTACATTCTGACTTAAAACACAGCAAAACCGTAGGGTGTTTTTTGCCACTCCTAGAGCACACTTGATTTTAATACCAAACACTGAATACAACAATCAGCAAAAGAGTTCAACAATTTAAGAGGCCACAGAAGTTTAGGCAGCTTGACACAGACTGACAGGCTCCAGCCAGGCTTGTGTGGAATTATTTCATGTGCTGGCACTTTGTCTTCCATCACTGAAATGAGCACCTAAAGGCAAGAACACAAAGGATATAGGATAATACATCACCACTCATTTATCACAATGAATGCTGGCAGTGGATAGTGAGAGTTTCCTATCAGGCCTTGCAAGTAGGAATTATCTGGTCATCCCTTCATTCCTCAAAAAGTGTCATTCCCAGACTCCAGATTTTTAAAAATATTACCCGATCTTGAAAAACTAAAAAAGATAAAAGTCCAGATTCTCTTCCTGGATGAAGGTTAATGCTTTGTGGTTAATGCCTTCCATTCACTCCCAGCATTCCTGCACAGCTTCCAGATGATAAAATTCTCACCGTTCCCATGGGGAAACTGAGGCATGGAACGATTCAACAAAACAGTCATTTGCTCTGCAGGAACTTGTTGAGGGGTCTCTGTGTAGTGGTGTGGGTTTGGTTTTATCAGTTTATGTATGTATTTGTTCCTTGTATTAAGTTCATTTTTATAAGTTATAATGGTTTGCCCCATGCACCCATGTTCCACCCTCATTGGTTTCATCCCAACCCCAGTTCTACGTCAATCAGAAGTTATCCAGCCCCTGGGCCTTGTCTGTTACTTTGGGGTCTCTCCCAAAAGTCTGGAAAGTTCCAGGAGAAACCCCAAGTGATTGGACAAGACTTCAGCTGTCTCCCCACCTGAGGTATTAATTTGTTACTATGTATGTCATTTATCCAGAGAGCCGTGCCCCTTTGGCCCCTGATTAGTCCCCAGTTAGACCCGTCCCTGAGTTCCTCCCCCCAATAAAAGGTGTTGCATTGGGGGGTTCAAAGAGATTCTTTTCCCTCGTTTTTCCCCCACTGCTTCTGCTGAGGGGTGTCTGCTGGGGCAGATACCCTGATGAATAAAGCCAGCAGTTAACCCAGAACAGCCTCCTCTTTTTTCCTGCCATTGTTGCTTCACTCCTTCAAGCAAGACAAGAACTCACGGGGTCGGTGAGGTTCATCCAGCTATTGAGCCGTACCCTTTACTGTTGAGGTGTCAGGGCTGGCCGAGGCAGAGAAAGACACCTCAGCATCTCTGTATCTTTAAGTGCTTTCAAACACACATGGCACAGAATGAAAAGGCTGAACACTATTCCACAATCACATTTTGTGAGGGATGGAGTCTATTACAGGCAACAGTGGAGCACAATGATGATACACAGAATACAATCTTTATTTCACTTCATTCCAGGTAAGCTCAGCAAACATTAAATAAGTGATTCACTACTTTACCACGAACTCTGTGCCAAACTCTTACTTTCTTTCCCAAAACTGAGTTTCAAAGGACAATCGTGAGCAACACTAAAGCATAAATTTAATTTCAATGCAAAACTTGCTGCATGGAGCTGCTTTTGGTTGCTAAAATTAGAGGGCTTACTACAGGATTCCCTTGGCCATGACTCTCAGACAATAAAGACACGGTGTGCAGCCACAGAAAAAAGCCAAACCCAAGTCTCCAATGTTAACAAGGTCTTCCCTGTCCAGTTTTTACTCCCTGTGTTACCTGTGCAAAGGTAAGAATCAGGTAAATACACAAATAACGAGGTGAATGCATCTATGTCAATTAGCAATGTGCATCACACTATTAATACACTTATTTTCACAGTAACATACACATATTGCTGAGTAACATCAATGAAATTGAAAGAATGGTGTTACTCCTGTGTAGGTAAAACCTACACAGCACAGAGCAAGTGCCTTCCAAAATTAACCCATCAAGAATGGAAATAACAGCAGCAGATGTAGAGCAGCATCCATAAAGAGATGAAACTGAGTCACTTCACCCTGTGAAACTTCCAATGGTTCCATTTTATTTATTTTTTCCCACTGTGTGTTAGGAAAATGGGGCTAGAAAATAAGTGTACCAAAATAATTCAAATCATTTCAAGTGAAGATTATATTTAGAGGAGAAAACTATGAAGTCATCAGCTGGAATTTGCTACCCCAAGCTTTTTTCATTTAACCCATCCATAGGGTTCCTTGTAAACACATGGATACCCAGAGAATGCCCTAAAGTGAAATTAAAAAGTAATAACGGTTATTTTTAACAGCAAGTAAAGAAAGCAGAGCAAAGCAGTTCTCCTCTGTAGTTAGAAATGACAGCCAGGGATCCTCTCAGACCCTGCATGTGCTCAGGAACACAGCCAGAGCCTGGCACCACCACAGTCCCCAGGGATGGGAACAGCCCCCTGAGCTCCCAGGACACCTCCATGGTGCACTTCATCACTTGGGAAAATTCCACCCTTTATAGAGTTACTGCTGAAACTACTTTAATTGTCTTTATTTCCAAGTAAGATTTGCGTTTTTGAAGTTTTTTATTGTGATACACACCTAGAGCTTCCTTCTCCTCAAGGATACAGGGTTCCCATTTGAAAGGACTTTTATCTCCCCTCCCAGTGTAGCTGTTTGGTTTTCCTCTCAGACAGACAAAGGTTACTTTGTAGACATACAGAAATAAAGTAATTGATTAATACATTCACAATGGGCTTATACCACATTACACAACAATTATACAACAAAGCTGGTCTGCCTAAGCCACCAAAATATAAATATCTTCTCATTCCACCTTATTCCAGCTCTGCTCTTCCTGCCCCTCATCTCTGACAAGGGAATATACAACCAATGCAGATGGAAATACTTGCTGTAGTACATTTCTGAATTTGGCAAGAGGCAGTTTTAATTTATTCTTTTCAGATTGATTGTCTGCTGCAGTAAAGCAGCCTCGAATCCCCATCCCTCAAATTGCAAAGCTAAAAAAAAAAAGAGGAAATGGGGGTGTTTAAAGCAATCTTATTATAAAATCACAGCTTTAGCAAAAGCTTTGATATCGTTATTCGGTTCATACAAATTTCCTCTCTTATCTAGCTTGTTCTTTACTGTCTTAATTAGTTCAACCACACATAGTTTGTGTTCTTTTTAACTTTTTTTTGACACAGAAACAAGCAGTTAAACTAGTATTTGCAGTCTTTAATTACACATTAAAATCTTCATCCTTGACTTTCTTTTTTTACTGGGAGTACAGGGATTCCCTACAGTGCAATATTAATGTTCTGCTCTAAATGCTGCAAGGGCATCTTCTAATGGTTGGGACTGTGGAACAACTTTTAATTAATTGCCACCTTTTAATGGCACAGTTCTCACACAAACATTACCTTTAAGGCAAACATACATCAAAAGAGTCAGAAATTTGCTCTTTTACAACAGAGCTGTGGTCCCCTGTAATTCTAAACTCGCTAAGGGTCTGCTGCTCTAGATCTGTGCACGCTTTGGAAACAGCAGATCAACACTGCTACACGGCCCAGAGTCTCCAAAAAGATTCATCTTTTTTACTTCCCAAATCCAGTGCTCCAGTTAATCTTCCCCAAAGTAGATGGGAATGATTTCAAATTGCTGTGCTTGGTCACACAGGGCTCCACATCACACTCACCACAATCCTGTTTAGGGGATTATTTGTGGAATATGACAACAAAATATCAAGAGCCACCAGCCCCAGGTGCTTTTTGGCTCATGTCTCCACGACAGGCACGTGCACAGAGCTCATCATGTCAATCCACAGTGGCTCACAACACACTCATAAAAAAAGCTCCATACACAGTAAAGAAATTGTGAAATCTGTGAAATCTTAATTGCACGCACTCTCTTTCCACAGTACTTGGTTATAAGAGCTGTTGAAAAGTGAATAAATAAAACGGATTTTTCCTCTAAAATGCACCATGACGTTTTAGCTCCTAACCAATATTTCCTGCCCACATCTGTGGCTGCCCCTGGACCCCTGGAAGTCTCCAAGGCCAGGCTGGACAGGGCTTGGAGCAACCTGGGATAGTGAAAGGTGTCCCTGCCCATGGCAGGGGGTGGAATGGGATGAGCTTTAAGGTCCTTTCCAACCCAAACCAGTCTGGGATTCTTTAATGTGTATTTGAGTAATTTACTACAGATAAAGCAACATCCAAGATCCTTTTGTATTGTCTGGATAGAAATTATTCTCCTGTTAATGAATATCATAAGGAACATTTAGTTTTATTTCCTTTGGACAATCTGTGTTGATCAATGCCTGCTGGTTTTTTGTAATTACTTTGTAAGAAAATATGCAGCTGTATAATACTTAATGGAATGAAATTAAACTCCGCATATAACTACAGCCAAAAAACCCCACAACATTGATTTGGCATAACAAAACAAAGAAGATTACTACAAAAACCCCTGCTGTCAGATATATCAACATATTAGAAGATTAAATCAAGATTAAAATGTTTAAAAGAATTGTGTTTCTAAAGATGCACAGAGCAGCAAAGCTCGTGTTCTGTATCTTTGGTATCTACACAGGTTACAAAGCATCTGTAAAGTCTCAAAGTTAACATGATAATGACCCAAGGGAACAGCACTGAAAAAAAACAGAGACATCAAACAATTTAAGAGCACCTATTTTAAAATTTACCCGTTACACTGAAATAAAATTTCAACTGGATTACCCCCTTCTCTCTTTTCTGGAGCAGAGTTTGGTAAGGTACCTTTGGCTACAGGTAGTGAGATGACCATTGTTACACCCCTGGTATGTTACAGAATTTGATCTCACTGGAGTTGCCTAACAAAGCCCTTCATGAATCAAAGCTGTACTGTGGAATTCTTTCTTTCCAGCTGCATCATACTGAGGGCTCAATAGTAAATATCACATAACTGAGACAGATTGCCATTACATTTAATAGCAGACTGTTTCCCCCCCACCACATTTAAACAAAACACACTCAAAGCAGCAGGACGAAGCAACAGTCAGTCACAGAGCTCTGGAACATTTGTCCCTGCTGCTGACATGAGCAACTGGGAACGAAAAATATCTGTCTTTAAAAGCTCAGAATCATCTCTCATCCAAATGACAAGGACTGGGTAACCCACTTGTGTCACATCTGAAATCCAGAAAGGACAATGCAACACCCACCCAAGGGCTGTTCCCTTGGAAAACTCAACTCAGTTCAAGATAGGTTAATGATGTGTCTTCCACCTTGGAACTCTCCCTCAAAATTTGTTACACAGATGGGTTCAGTCAAGGGAGATGTTCTCCAGCTTTGAGATCACAGAGTCCTGGCTCCACACCCCCTGAACACACTGAAATCAGTAGGGCAGTCAGGGGTGGATGGCAAACACACTGCAACTCCCCCCCAAAACAGCTTCACAAAAGAGCTCTGCAACAGAAGCTCAACAATTTACTAAAAAGAAAAACAACACAATGATGTGATCCAAACTGTGCACAGGACATCAAATACTGAAATTAATGCTCAATTGACATGGTACATGGCTGCAAAGTAATTAAACTTATTCCTGTAAATATTATTATCTTACAATATAAAGAACTAATTTTTAATCCTTTTTTTTCTTTCATATAAAAGGGGATTAATTTGCAGAGCAAAAGGGTCACACGTTTCAGCAACATGTTCTTTTACAGTTCCTGTTGCACTGACTTGCTAAAAATCAAGCTAAAGAATTCCATGAGCAACTGAAACATGAACAGGGATATGAAATGAGCTCCCAGTCTTGAAAGTTATTGGAAACTGATCTCTTCCTTATTAATACAATTCCCCATCATGTAGGAAAAGATATCTCCATGTTCCAGAATGCAAACAGAGTTTTAATCTTTAATTATATTCTCAACCTCAGCTCTTCTGGAGAGAAGTACAGATGTGGGCCTGAGGATTATTGCTTTATTACATTATCATCTCCATGGTATTTAATGAATATTGATACTTAATGCAGCTTTGCCAGTACAGACAAAGAAGAATTTCAGAATTGCACAAAAGAACTTCTGATGACTTTTCTCAAAACAGAAAATATGGCCACACACTTCACTCTTCTACTCTTCAATACTCCAGGAGGAGGCCCAAAGCTTGAAGTCCAGCTCCTGATACTGAATTATTGCAATAACAACACTGGCTGTTAAATAACCCCACCCCTATGCCTGGTGTCACACTGAACTGAATCACATTCATCATGGAATTTGGGTTGGAAAGGAGTAACACAGCATAATTTAAACAAGTTTTCTTAAAAATTACAAAACTTATAAACATTTATTAGTTTAAGCATGTTTTGCCATTACCTTTAGAAAAACCTGCCTCGTTCTTACAGACTGAAAATCCCTGAACTTAGGAAGCAATTAAATGTTGTTTATGAAACAAAATGCTGAAAAAACGCTTTCCTCCAAAAACCTCTTGGCAAAGGGCTCAGGATTTTTCCTTAATGCAAAAATGATAAATTATACAAGTCAAGTTCCAAAGAATTTATTCTGGCACGTCTGATGACTGGGTGTGTATATATATATAAAGCTGTTAAAAACAGTAAGTTTTTTATTTAATACTAAATCCTTCCTTAAAAGTCAATTTGAGTATCCTGAAGAAAGCTCCTGACCAAAGCCAATAGAACCTGACAGTACTAATTACATGACAGAACCATTAAACAGGTAAGACATCAATGCTATGACAGAATGACACTTTGACTATGCTGGTATTGAATCAAGCTCCAATAAACACAGAGTTTTTCTGTACAGTTCTGTTCCAAATCCAGATGAACAAATAGAACAAATACCTGCTGAGCCAGGAAATTAACTTTTTACAGAATCAACTCACTATGGAGCATCTTTAGTTAATGCAGTTCCAAAAGATGCAGAAAGTATAGACTTCTTTTGAATATATCCTTCTTCTCTAGAAGAATCATCCAGATGAATTCTGAAGGTGTAGAGAGCAGATCAGAGACTTCCTCCATCTCACCCAGAAGGAAAAGAAACAAACTGGCCATCCAGAGTCCCTATATCCTCAAGTTCTCCTTATCTCCTAAAAGAAAAGTTATCTCCACAGAATTTTTTGCTCATTCATCTAGAACAGTATCAGAGGCAGCACTGTCTTTTCCTTTATTTAAAAAAGAAAAAAAAAAAAAAAAGTAATTTTGCTGGTGTGCTCCTAGCAATAGAGTACAAATTTACAGAGATTTTTACTCAATCTATTACAGTATTTTCACTGTCAAGTTAGGGCATACATCAGACCACAAGAGATTTTACAAGACAAGTTGAAGAGCCTTAAAACAAAGAAACTGGACTCTCTTTTACTTAAACCTCTCTGTTCGTTGAGCCTGATGTTGTCCAACAAGAACAAGACTTCCACTTGTTTATTGTTTATAGTGTGCTTATTTCTCCAAAACCACAAAGTGACAACAAATGACCCTAAAAGGCACCATAAAGGGCAAGAGTCTCAGTACCTTCTGTGGTGATCAAGTTTTTGTTCTGGCAATTTTCTTCCAGACAGAGAAGACAGATGATTAATCTGGGAGCAATGAGAAAGCCCCACACAACACAGCTACCAAAATCACAGGGTTTCCAACTGAGACCCCTAAAAATTCCCATTAAAACTGACTTCCTCTTGTGTGTGCCACTCAACTCCACTGTAAGAATATAGACAGCATCCTAGGCTTTCTCTTTTCTTCCTTCTCCAGCTCACAGTGGCTCACTGCTTTTGTTTTCCAGCTGGACAGTGACACACCAGATTCCCTGGGATCCCAGCAAGGTGGTCCAGCAGCAGGGATTACCTTGTGGACTCCCTGCACTCAGCACTCCCCAAGAGAATTCTGCTCCCTCAGGGTCTCACAGACAACTTCGCAACTGCAAATTTGCTTTTGACACGTGGTGCCGAGCAAAATAACACAAGATTAATTAACTAAACTACACCAATTACAGCATTTCAAGAGGAAAGGAAAGCTATGCCATCATTTCTTATTGTCTTTATTTATTGATTCCCAAGCAGGAGCAGCCACCCTGGTTTTCAGCAGGGCTGCACACAGACACTTCCCCAGGCACTGAGAGCTGACAGCTCTCAGCACTTCAGCAAACATTGCCTTGAGATTCCTTAACAGAAGGAAGGAACCCGCAGCCAGATGAGAGGCATGTGAGGGAACGCATCCATTAGCACGTACAGGGAGATGTCTTGTTAATAGAAGACAGAAGGAGGGACAAAGCAGGCAGAGAAAGCGGCCAGCAGTTAGTCATTTTCTCACACAGATCATTTGGCTGGGAATGAGACACACATCAATCCAGTCTTCCTTTCTGTGCTTTCAGAGCCAGGGAAAACCAATACTGAAAAGCAAATCCAAACGCCAAAAGGCCTCTCATCAAAACTGCTCAGCACCCTTAGAACTCCTCCAATAACAAACAGGGAGAAAATGCAGATTTTCCTCAGATGGTTGCATAGGGCAGAGAACTTCCATTTTCAAAACCACCTTTGGGATTCGAAATTGCTGCTCTGTTTCAGATATTTACTAGTGAAGAACTTGAGGTTCTCACCTCCAAACCAGAGCACATCAGAAGACAGTCTAAGGTTGGGCAGGAAAAGGGGTGAGGACTCACCAAGAATCATTTTTGCCATCAACAAAACCCTTTCTCCAGCTCCTTCTGCATGCATAAACCAGGAAGAGATGGCTGAGCCTCCAAGACAGGCTTGGGTTTGCTTTGTTTGATAGGTTTCTTTAAAAAAAAAAAGGCATTTTGGAGGGGGAAGAAGAAAAGCAGAGCAGGGATAGAGACTAAAGGCTCAAGTGAACAGTAAATTGAACAAAACTTCATTTTTCTGCTGCATCACCCCCTTTATGAGAAGAAACACCATTTGGGTAACTTCAGTTTGTGGAACACAACCCAAGTCTCACCCCAGCAGCACAGATCAAAGACCTGGATGAACAAGAAAATTGCTCAGCTCGCACCACTGCCATCGAGAATGTGAAGTGCAATAGCAAAAGTTACTCATGCAGTTTCTTCAAGGAACAGGACCATAAATAAACAGTTAGTAAACCACTCTCTAATACTACCTTTAACTGAAATATAGACATGTTTACAAGCAAACCACCCATGTGCAAAATCTGCATAAGAATAAATTGGTTTTAGGAGATTCTTTGCCCAAATCATCACCTCTGATACCTCCTGAGCAAGTGTTTCCTGCATTCCTTTGCTGGCAGAAAGGATTTACTGCAGTGTTGATATTCACTCCAACCTCCTCTCCTGAAATGACATTTTGGCATACAGCGGGTTTCAACTATTTCTGTTTAAGAAAAAACTCTAGATAATATAGTTGCTCTGAACAACATTTAATAAGCACTTGACTCATTGTTACTCAGCCCAATGACTTGTCACTGAACTTAATTTTACTAGCATAGATCAAAGCAAAAATAGACCAAGAAATAGTTATCCTTTTTTGATGAATTAATAAAGCTAATAATAATAATTAAAAAAAAAAAAAAAAAAAAAAAGAGGCTTGAATTGTCATGGGAATATTAGGATACAGGATGCCCTTGCAAGGAGATCTGTAGTTTTGCATCTGGATGTTTTCTTCTTTTGCATTTTATAAAGAATGGAGGGGAAAAAAAAAAAAACCAAACCACTGCATGATTCATCACTATTTGCATGAAACTACAGCAAAATCAAGATATTAAAAACCATTTGTCACACCTTTTTTTTTTTTAATACTTTTCATAAGCCTATTTTCATAAGTCTTTTCATAATCTGCTTCTGCCTTGTGTGGAAAACAAGATATTGAGCCCAACAGGTATTTTATTTGCCTTAATATCACTATTATTCTCTTAAAACATACCGAGATAACAAACAAGAGCAAATATGGAGAGGTCAAAGAGAAGCCAGAGAGGAGGAAACCAGTGACAGATAAAGGGCCAGCTCAGCAAAAACACATTTTCCCTGTGAATAATGCTGGAAGTGGTAATAAGATACTGAAACATAATTCAACTACTGCCTAAAGTTTAGCAACCACACTAAAATTTCAGTCTATCTGCAGGTCCTAGGTAAATGCACCACTGAAGGAAAATCATCTACAGATAACAAGATATATAATTCTTTTAAATATGTATATTATGTATCTCACATTAAGATTTATACAGCTGCAACTGTTAAGAAACAATTTTTTCTATGCAAAAGTAGAAGTTAGCCCTTTATATGTATTTCTAATTACTAGAAATGCCATGATTAAGAAATCAAAGAAAAAAACCACCAAAATACTTTAAGATCTCTGAAAACATTGTGTTAATTGATGCAACAGTACTACAGTTTACAGACTTCCTGGAGAAGGAAGTCCATTTGAAGCTCCAGACACCTCAACAAAGAAGGAGAACTAACCAGTCAGTTTGACACAAGATATCCCTGTTCCATCACACATATCAGAGAAACAACATCTGGGTTTCAAACTACTGCTGGAGCTCCCTTCAAACCATTCTCCTTTGTCTGAGATATTGGTAAAACCATAGAGCATTTAATGGATTCTTGAATTACCAGCACTTTAAAGCTAATATACAAGGGGAAAGCTCTATTGACTCTGATTTTTTTCACATTTCCTTTAAGAAAAAACCCTCTAAACATTGACCTCTGAAATCTGGTGACAACAGTGACTTTTATTATTGCAACTACGAGGTTTTTGGTAGCACAGTGTTTATACACCAGTGACTCTTGTTTTGTGAAGAAAAGCAGGCAGCTTCCACAAACTACAAGGATGCTCAGCACAGTGAACAATTGCTTAGCATTTAATTTTCTACATAATAATAATTTTCATACATGGACCTAAATATATTTCAGGCCGTTTATTAATTTATAAGCTCTGCTGTGTACATCTCTGTGTTTCTGGCATCACTACACACAGGCTGCTTAAAGTGTTGATACTCTCTATCCTCAAACAGTTTCTAAGTGTCCTCATAATTGCTTGTCACCTGTAAAAGAGGTTTAGATCTGATGCAAAATTAACATATGGTGAACAGATGGACTCAGAACGTTTGCCGAGAAAGTACTTACACCAAAGACTTTTTGGCTTCAGTCTTTTAGGACCTTCAGAAAAGTCCTACTTGAAGCTCCAAGTCATAACAATCAGGTGAGCATCATTCCTCAATGATAAGCTTGCGTTGCAAAAAGTTTTTTAATGACCTGACACAAAGAGAATGTGTACGGAACAAAAATGCAAGCACAAGGTTGCTTATTATGATGATTGAAAATGAAACCAAAAAAACCAGTAAGTTAATAAGAAATATTCCACCCCCCAAGCATGGAAACTCTTCCAAATATTCTCTTACTTACTGAGGAGGCAGGACAAGAGTTGTTGGCTGGGCTTTTGGTCTGCGCTTTGCAGAGACGCCCATCTGGTTGGCTGAACGTTTCAGGGACTGCTGATTCAAAAGGCCAGATGCCAGCCCAGCATGGTACTGCAACTGGATAAGAAAAAACATATATATATATATATTAAAATACACACCACTGCAGTACTCTGTCTGTGTCAGACCTCTGCGACCTGTGGCACCTGATTCAAATTACAGCCAGTCAGGAAGAGAATGTGTGGTATTTCAGATGTATTGCTAGGTGGAAGACAATAGGGACAAAAGCACATGGGAAAAGTCTGCTGTGAAATAGGTGTGAGGAGCAAGTTATGCATTAAGGCAAGTAAGATGAGGAATCAAGGACTTCCACTCAAGTCTAACTCCCTTGAAACTTGGGCTTGCTTTAAAACATTGAGACTGTTTCTCCTCTCTAGGGACTAAACATTCTCACTTTAGGAAGAAGATAAGAGGAAGACAGATGCAACCCTTTTACAATATAAACTAGCTTTTTAGAAATAACACTCATCTTTTTCTTCTTCAACATAAAACCACAAAACATTTGCAAAGGAATTTCTACCACTGTAAAGAAAACTCTTGCTTTTAAAATACCTGCCTGCACATCTCCATAGCACTGCAGAACAATTCACATTCAGTAGCTTTCTCCTCGAAACTTTTCTTTTCCTTGCCAATAAAAGACAAATTTCTGAAGGACACAACATGAATCAGCAGGATTTTGAGTGCATTCCCACAGCTCTCAGATTTAAGAACAGCCACAGGGCTCTGCTGTCCTGCAACCACCTCCAAGTGCAACAAGTTCTCCTCTGAACACTTTCAGTTACATTCTGAGATCCCCATTTTTGAACTGGAAAGGGAGGAAGATTCAGTGCCAGAGAAATGTGATTTCCTGCATCATTCCAGTACCTGGATCTATGTGTTCATTACATTGTCTAAAGAGTTGTTCTGAAAAAGCTGAATTGTTTCACACCTTAACACCTCTAACCCCACGGTCTGCACATAAAAAATGGGTTATGGTCAGGAAAATATGATTTTAAAATGTTCAGAAAATAAAGTGGTCTTTGACCAAGCTGTTTTACAGAGGCTGAGTGAAAAGGAGGGAAGTAAAGCTTGGAATGATGTACTCAAAACCACCTGTGGACAGGAAGGAAATGATCCCCTGAGCAACTTTGACTCAGATGTCACTGCTCAGCACATCCAGAAGGATTCCTAACAGGCTCCTGGTTCCCTCGGCTGCCTTGCCATGTGAGCTCAGCCATGGCACCATGTGAAGACACATCACATTCCTAATGGGAAGAGAAAGGGGGGGATTTTATTGCCCCAACCAACGGATTTTGCTGAAATTTGTTTTTCTCCGACAGTTTTCTGAAATGAAAAAAAATCAATGAGAGCAATGGAGGGTCCACGTTTGAAAGGTGATGTTTCAGTGTCAGGGGCTTAGTTTTCAATCTTCACTACCTGAATGTGCAGGGAGTGCAATATGCAGGGAATTAAAAGCAAAGACAGCTCTGGCAGAATAGCCTGTTGACTCCAGGAATATGTTTTTCCTTTTCCTTCTTGCATCTTTTCGTGTTGGTGACACCATTCACTGATGTTCCTTGTGCAGGTATTTCAGGTAAACAACATTATTTGGAGACTTGCTCAGAGATGGAAGTAATCACTGGTACTAATCACAGATGGATTTTAAAGGTAACCTCTTAAAAACATTTCATAACCTCCCAGCTAGTGACATTTAGTGGTCAGGCATTAAAAAAAACAACCAAAAAGCTACAAAAGGAATAAAAAGGAAATAGATTCTAAACCACAAATTTGTCCTTCGAGGCTGACTTCCAAATGATTAAGATATTTTTATTAATTATAAGTATTTCTTCGTAATCTACCTTTGCTCTTAGGAATGCAGGTCCAACTGTCAAAACCTGTAAGGGCCATTAAATATTTACCAAACCATCTTTATAATGGGAGAAAAGGTCAAAGTTAATAAAACTGACAGGCAGCTTCTGTCCAGCTTGATTTATACATTATTAAAGCATCACACACTGTACTGCACAGAGTGCTCTCCTTTTTGGGGACAGGGGGTTTTCACTGAAGGGATCAGGAAATTGTTTCCTAATCATTTTTCTGAGAAGCAGAAGCAAGACTGTAAATAGTACCAAAGTAGGACCACAAGCATCAAAACTATGGCCAGGAGATTGATGGTCTGATGGATAATACAGGTACCATTCAGTTCCCTTTTCCTCTTACAAAATAAACACCTTTGTCTGTCAGCATCAACCACGAGAGAAAATCTCAGCTAAAAACACACCAATCCCCCCAAATTTTTGCTTACTAACAAAAGAATGCCATTTCCAAACACATTCTCTCCACTTTGGGGCAAAGTGCTGAAATGCAGTATCAGAGGATGTTGTGGGTGCTAAAAAGGCTCATGCAGGGAGGCTGAGGGACACAAATCCTTTTTGGGGTTAATGAACACACAGAAACCACATGGAGTTTGAGAAGACCTGAATCCAGGGAATGCTGGTGGCTGGAAGAACATTGGAGAGAAGGTTGTGGGCACATGCTACAGCTGCAGATGAGACAGGGGGTGACAGAGCCTTGGGCTGGGCCAGCAGAGCTGTGGTGACAATCCCACAACTCAGAGCAGTGAAAAATTGCAGATTCACTGGCAGTCAAACCTGCCCCACCCAGTGCATTCCCAACAACATTCCCAACAACCTCCTCTCTGCCTCTGACACCTGTGCCCAGTTAAACCAGCAGAATGGTGAATACTCACTGAAATGAGCACTGGTAGCAGTTGTGCAGATCATTCCCCCATCAGCTGCAAAGGAATTCCCCATCACTGCTGCAAGCATCCACCTTTTTCCAGCTTTGGGGAATTCCACCTGGCTTGTGTGAGGTTAAGCTTTTCCTAATGAAATATTTTTCTGCATAATACCAATAAGATCGATCTGTTTTCCCCAATACACGTAGATGAAACAGAAAAATCTTATTTCAGAAAACCAAGAAATCAAACCCAGCAACAACAAAAATCAATTTACAACATTTAGCAGCCAGGATATACCCCAGTGCCAACTTGTACAGGTTTATGATGAATCTCACGATAGCTGATATTTTTCTTAAAACTGCAGTTCCAAGAAGATGTGTGAATTCTACATTTTAAAATCGAAAGTGACTCTTCTTAGGAATGTAGGAAAGGTACTGAAAATAACACCTCAGTATATACAAAAGCTTTACATGAAGCTAAATAAAACCAGAACTTGGATTACTTTTAAATTATTTTTTTAAGATTGATTTTTTCTACGTTAATGGCCACACAGCTGTATTTTCTAGAACAAAATGCTACCACTAATATTTCCCATTTTCAGTGTTCCTGAGTATATGAAAACTATATTAATATATTAACAACTGTTAATCTTCCTCATTAAGTGAAAAGCATCAACAGAGAAAGCACCTGGGAGTCACTTTTTCCACAGCTGTAATTGTAAGGAGGGCAATTTCTTCACCTACATAAGATGTCTTTGGCTTTCACAGGAACTATTGAAACAAAACAAAACAAAAGGTGTATTAAAGAATTACAGATTTGATTTAGCACTGAAAGCATTAATATTTTTAAAGATGCTAATCACTTAATATCTTCTTACTCTACCCCAGTGACTCTTCTACCAGAAATAAGGTAACACATCTCCTAAAACAATGAAAATAACCAAAAAAACCCTCTCCACCCCTCAAAAAATCCTGTTTTGTGCAGAGGATCTTTAAGATTTGGAGCAGACAGAAAACTTCTGCTACAGCCAGAACCCTGCAGAAAAGGCCCTTTTATTCAGATGAAAAGCACTGACCATGTTGTGACAGGTTTCCATCTTAGCCTGTAGGGTTACTCTGCAGTGAATGCTATGAAACCACAAACACGGGCAAAGTGCTCATTTAAAACTTTGCAAACTAAAGCTTCATCATTAGAATCAAGCTGGGTCTAGAGGTCTTTAGTTTACATAATTCATGGGCTGGAGATTTTGCATGTGCTGACTGCTGCCCAAACAAGTGAGTGCACTGCACTTACTGTCAAGGCCATCCCAATTTGCAAAAATAGGTTGAAAGAAGGTAAGAAACAGGGAAAAAAGAGTAAGAAATAAAGAAAAAAAACCAACCACTTGGAGCATTAGCAACTGATCACATCAGCTCACAGTTGCACACTACATTTACATTTTGCCATTAATTAAAGCTTTCCAAGCACCAACACTTTAAAAAGTGAAATCAGAAGAATGATATTCTTCGTAATCACCTTACCCTGTTATTTCCTCCATTCTTATGTAAATACTTAGTGATCATATACATAAACAGAAAACTGTTTTCTCACATCTAGGTAAAGTTTTTCTCCATTCCTCCAAGGAATGCCTTTTAGAGAGGAGGCTGACAGATACTCACCCCCGGTGGCATTTTCTGTATTCACTGTAATCCTGGTGATGCACATTTGCCTCCTTTAGGATGCACACTGCTCTGCCCCCGCCCCCCGTCATTAAACTTCTCCCTTGCAGATGAAAAGGGATTTGTCTATTCTGATAAAACTTTACTTGTTCTTTTGAAAAGAGTAACGAGCAAGCAAGGAGGATACTCCCACAGTTTCATCTCTGCAGACTAAAGTAGGAAAGAGAGAAATTATACTACCTTAATTGATATTTTTAAGCTTTTTTTCAGATAATGAGGCCTGTTTGGAAATTCTCTTTTTCTGCAAACAACGTTTGATCATTTTAGGACAGCTGAATTCTTGACTTGACCAAAACAGCATCAATAAGCCAAAAGAAACGTCTCCAATTTCTTTACTCATTGGTTTTCCTCTAGCTGAGCTGGATTGAAGGCTTTTCAATTAGCAGGAAAGCCAGACTGTGTGTCTTTGCTCTACTTTACTATTTAATTAGGACACCTTATCCTATTTTTTTACAAGCATTTATACCCCCCAAACACTTTCTAGTTTACAAGAATATTTAAGCAAGAAACATCTATCCATGACAGGAACAAAGGCTGCTCCCATCCTATTCTTTTTTAAATCCCTGTACAAAAGTTATGACGCATTTTGCCAAACACCTTGATCTGACTAAGCTGTGACAATAATGAGCTCACACTTCTTTTACTGTCCTCTCTCATGCCTGGGCTGGGTCTTGCATTGCAGTGAGATGCCATAGCCTCATCCTGGTCAATAAATTGGGATTTGGAGCAGACTGGGAACACCAGCCCTGTACAGAGCTTCTCTTTTAAGTCTCTCTCCTCCTTCCCTCCCTGACCTAGGGAGTTCAAAAACAAGCTGCGATATTTTTATTTATTTATATATATAATGACACAATAGTAGGAAATGCATTGATACACATCCCTGTTTCTTTTTCTTGTCTTTGCTACAGGTTTTATTCCATTGTCTCTGAATTCCTGTTTTTGCTGAGAGTGCTGTTCTAATTAGTGTCAGATTTCTGCCCTAAAGTGTGTCCTTCCCATACTTTTCTTTCGAAAACATTGAAGTTCTGCTGATGAATGTTCCCTCACTTCAATACTGCTTGCAAGTCTTTGGCTTTTTACCATGCAGAGATAGCAAATCTCATGGCACTTTCTTCAAGGAATTGGTCAAAACTTCAGCATTTGCATCCCTGCTGCCAATAAAATGACCTGCACTGCTCAAAGTCCCTGCAAAAGCCACTACTTCTCCTCTATGTTTTTAAAAAAATTCTGGGATCCACTTAATAGAAGAAGTGCCATATTCTTACTTTTTTGGATAACATCAAAACAAAGGGACACTACACAGCCATCAGGCTGAATTTTAAAGGGATCTAGTGTTTGAAATGGATAAAGAGGCACAGTAATCATAATCTGGGGTTACAAGCTACTTTATTTACTCTTTAGAAGAATAACTGTATTTTATGCTTAAAATGTCTATACCTCCAGGTATTCTGAAGGGTTTGAACATACATATTTACTGAAATACAACTAAATGAACTGGCATTTATTTCCTTGTATATGCAGCTACAACATAAACACATAACAGAATTACAAAAAGCAAAGTAGAATTATTACATTGTGTTCTGCATCTAAATGACAAAATAAAACCAGGTGCAGTAACAAACAGCAGCATTTTCAAGTAACCCTGAGCTGAAGGCAGTTGATACAGAGGTTGCCCAGAATAGGTAAATGGTCTTAGTGTCACTCTGTGGCGTGCATTCACAATTGTGCGTTCCGTTAATGGACTTCATTAAAGTCTAAAGACCCAAGAAGTGCACATGATCAATATCTAACAGAAAATCCTAATTCCTTTTTGACAGAAGCATTATCTTTGTATAGGACAAATAATCTGTAGCAGGGGAAGTCATCATTAAACTCAAAGATCAGGACACAATTAGTACCTTCTCCCAGAGCTCCGTACTCACTTAAACAGCCACCAGAACTCTGGAGACTGCTCTCCTGCTAAAATTAGTATTTTCTAAAGGCCTAGACTAAATCTTTGGTGTCAGGGGCTCAACTGGCAGCTGTGTCAGTATGAAGAATGACCTGCTGCCTCTGTGACAGGGAGTGCTCAGGTGCTTAGATAAGAAATGGGAGACACTTTAAACCCAAATGGCAGAATAAAGGGCTGCAATCAGGTACACAAACACTCCCCAAACTGTCCAGCACCATGTTATGATTTGCAGCTCTGACGGTGGCCTTTACTAGAGCAAGCAAAGCACTTTACAGAAAAATTAATACTCTTCAATAAAATGTCTACATGGTGCAGCACATGTAAATGCAACCAGTACAGTGCACAGTCAGACAAAGGGGAGACAGGCAGGCAAAGCAGACAAGAGAGAAACCCATTAGTGGGTGAGCAGTGGAACAGTAATAACAACACCCAGTACTTGCGCTGCTGACGCATTCTTTCCCTAACTCATTCACTTTAATTATTTTAACTTCTGTTAAATGCCTTTCCTTAGTTTTGCTCACTTGCTCAATAATTAAAATGCACAGTATCTTTAGACTTCAGGCAGATATCCATACTGAGTGTGTGACAACAGCCCAGCTGAGGGTTTTCCGGCCAGCACAGGGAAACCTGGCTTTCCTCAGCCTCCTGTGGCTTTCTTGAAGGGGAAATTGGAAGATCATAACTCCACAGTCCATCCCAAGGCTCTGTCAAGCTACACCAGACATCACCACTCTCTTCTGCTCCAGGTGACCATTCCACTGTTTCAGCAGAAGGGGCTGAAGGAATATTGTTTAAACTGAGTTGAAGTTGCCAAATTAGGAGCTAATTGTTCCTTAAATGGTTCTTTACAACTAGCGGGCATCCTGAAGCAAGGCTGCAGGGGATGCTGATTTCCAACCCTCCAGCAACAAGCAATTAAAGCTTGAAGCTGGAGAGTTTTGGAACAGAATGCACAGAGGCCTATTTCCCTGTAAGAACATTCCTACTACAGAATATTCATGATCAGATTAATTTATCCACCTTTTCTAGAAAGTAACCCATAGAAAATATTCATCCACAAATCAGAGCAAATCTTAAATTAAAGGTCACTGTTACAACTAGAGTTTGAGTAAGAGGTTTTAACTCTTATCCCTCCCATATAACACCAGGATTCTTACAGAGACAAACTCTGCAATCACCACAGGTGTCTGGAACTTCTGAAAAATTAGATTAAAAGATATTTCGAGCTAGACAACCAAAAAATAAGTAGATATCTATAAAAGTCTTAGGCAAATTATTTCTTTAGACACCAAAGAGTTAAGTCATGACTGTTTTTGGGAATGCAAAAAGAATCTATCAGGTTTGATTGATAAAAGTGTAGCTTTTAACTAAGACTGAAAAAATGGAAGACTGGCAACATTCTTTTCCAGAATAATATGCTTCCTCTGCTTTTTTTTCAGCATAGTGCACATAAATCAAAGAAATGTTAAAGAGGCCCATACATCACAGGCTGGCATTTCTAAACTATTTACAAAATCTGTAATAGTCAAGAGGATGGAAAACATAAAAGTGTGACCAGCAAAGTTCCTGGAAGAAAAAAAGGCAGTTCTACCATCCCAGCAGGGTGAAGGCTGGAAACTCCTGATTGTAGACTTTAAAACCATTAAACCAAGACAATACTGATAATGCAGGGTTACAAAAAGCAAATAGGATGGTGTTACAAGCCAAATATGGCGTCAACTAGACCAGAGCATGGAGTGCCACGTCCAGGGATAGTGACTTCATCTTCCTGGCCAGCCCCTTCCAATGCCTGAGCATCCTTTCCGTGGAGAAATCCTTCCTCATGTCCAACCTGAACCTCCCTGGCAAATGCTCTAAGGAGGTTTGAAGTCCAAAAGCAGGGCTGACCTCGCTGCAGACAGAGAGCCCCAGAACCAGCAGAACTCCAGGGCTGAGCTGTGTCTCCATCACGTTTTCACATCCCCACGTCTACACACACAACAGATTTCGACAGATTAGGTTTTCCTCAACAACTTTTACAGAGGAGAATCTCATGTCCTCTTCTGAAAGGAAAGAAGTGGATTATGGAAAGTTTATACGTCCATCTGTTGGAGATGTCACACTCCGACTAGAGAGTGCAAAAAGCACAGAGATGTTTTACAACCAAATCCCAAACTTACTGTAGTCTGAACGCGTGGAAGAGCCATATGCTTTGCAAAAAAACCACCTCTTTTGCTACACATTTTTTGCCACAGCACAAAGAGTAACAGTTCTCTAAAGCTGCTGTAATCTTTATTTCTGAAAATAGACTGCATATTCTTACTCTCATCTGCCACACTCGGGTGAGTTACTGATGGGAAACTGGAAAAACAAGGAAATACTACTGTGGGAAATGCAAACTGAAGACACTGTGCACTGCAAGGAGTTACCTGCAGCTCCAGTAAAGGGGCAGCTCAGAGAGCCTGGGACTGGGATGATGCACAACAGGAGGTTTGGTGCAATGACACATGAAATGCATTTACAGTTTTCTGTGTTGAAGACTTGCAGTGGGAGCATTTGAGATGAAGCTGAGGGACCTCAGAAATATCTTCAGGAGTAAAACAAATGGAATACACTTCATCCTATTTTCATGGGAGCTTATAATGATATTATAATTAACTCAATTACACCACAAGATTAATAGCCTTTAAAACGCTCCTAGTCATTCATTACAGGCCTAATTAAAACTCTCTTTTGGTGCTGAGCCAGCAAGAAATATGAAATGACTTGCTAGCAACCATATAGAAGTATACAAGGTATTATCTTTATTGTGCTGGTTTTCCACGGTCACAATTCAACGAGAAGTTTGGGTTTGGGTTGCTTGGGGGTTTTTTCAATACCAAAAACAACAAGAAAAAAGGACAAAATCCACTTTAGAGGCTCCAACACCTGCAACAGCATATCAGCCTCACCACAGCTAAGCAGTTTATTTCTAGTTTTTCTGCAACAGTTAAGGGCTTCTACAATAGCAGATGCCTTTCCTCCCACACATCAATTAATTTGCAAATGCGCTCAGGTTGTAGAAATAATGAAGTGCTGAATGCTTCTCTATTGACAAGTTTTGCTGTCAGGAGGTGGATGCTGTAGGCGAGGTGCTAAAATCCGCTGCCTCTCTCTGCATGCCAAAGGATAGACACGCCACACATGAAACTTGGACATGAAACTTGCTCGACAGCTAACAGGGCACATCAATTACTTTATTTACTCTCCTCTCGCTGGAACCAAAAGGAAGAAATCCTCTCCAAAAGCTTTTTATTGTATTTGTTTAGGTATTTGTAACATGCCATTTTAAGAGGGAGGTGGAAGGTTTTTGTGCTGACCCAAGACATATTGTGTATTTGAGGAGAGAAGTAGTATTTTTCATGTATTTTTAGGTATGCTAAAAAAGTTTCATTAAAATTAAGGTTATAAATGAAGAAATCCGTAACTAGGAAATGCTTCATAATGCCTGTGCAATCTAAATCAGTCTGCCTGTGCTAAGGATTCAGACTTTCATTATGTGCTTCTTTCCAGACCTCAAATTACCACAGTCTGCAGGATCTCATGGATGAAGAGGCAGTTACTCAGCACCGTTTTCATGCACAGAATGTTATTTGCAGAATCTCACACAATGCCCACACTTCTCTCAGATGCCTTCTACCATATTTTCCTGCTTTATCCTGCTTCTTTACAAATACTGTTAAATTTACCTTCACAATTCTTATTCCATTCATGCTGGGTGTGGATCTGAGGAATCTCAGATTTTTAAAAACACTACATGTTTTTACTACTTACTATATTTATAGTAGAGTTTCTACAGATAATGACTGCAGTCAGGTGCTGAGCAAGTCTTTGAAGCAGCCAGAAGAGGCTTTCAGCCAGGCAAGGTTGGAATCTCTACCCCCACTTCTATCACTTGAAATAAAGGATCAGTCTGGAGCAGTCCATTGTAACTTTCTGTCTGGACCAGCCACTAATTGGACATAAAGCACATCTTGCCAGATAGTCTCTGAAACCAAGTTAAAAACAGAGATACTGAACTTTCAATTCCAAGGAAGGCGAGTCCCAGACTATTTCTCTCCAATTCTTTCCATGCTTAATAACCACAGGTGTTTAAATCACCCACCTCAGCAGCAGTCCAAATTTTTTACACTTTTTTGTTTTTGTTTTTGGTACAATGAAGAACCCTCTTACCCACTTTCTCCCCCAGCAGATGTTGGTAAAAAGCAGGTGACCCACCCATTATTATTTCTTTCATGAGTGGAATAAATTGACTTGTTTGATCATACAGAAGGAGCACAGGAACCCAAATGCTTCTGGCTCAGTTCTCATGTCTCTCAACTCGAAAACTCCATATTAATGAGCACTAGACAAATGGTACCTAGATAGTTTTACAATTAAAATGATGCTTAAAACCATTATCAAGTGTTAATAACTGAAAATGTTATTAGTAAAGGTACTAACAGGTAAGGAAATTTGCTGTTAAAAATAAATGATTTTCTGCTTTTTAAAATATGCAATTTTCAGGTTGACCTTGTTCCTTTTAAATTTTTATAGCATCTTCAGTTCCAATTTGAGATTTTCATATGGGGTAGGCAAACCTTCTTATGTTCTGTATTAAATGCAAGACACCTCCTTGGCATGATCTGCAATATTAATAATATAACAGTACCAATTTCAGGAGCAGCACTGTAGCATCAACACATGCATACCTACATGAATCAAAATTTAACCATGTACATCATGGAAATCTTTAATATATCACAAGAAAAAAGCAGTTCTGAGACAGCTCAAAGACAATTTAGGATTTCCTCTTTTGCCATACAAACACACAACCTTGTTATGCCTCCCAAGGTAACACCGATGTAGCTGATGCAAGAAAACATATGCTTCTCTTTACTGGGCTCAAAATAGGAACAGAGGGGAAGGAGAATGATACTCAGGGCCAAACCCAGGCTTCTGAAGACCAGACTTGCAGCTGTCACTGTATTGAGCAAAAAACCCCATCCCCACGCACACAAGCCCTACAGGATTCCTAACGCTGACTGCCACTACAGAATGGGGAAAATACTTTCTGGAAATTACAAACATTAGAGATTCATTACTTAGCTAGGAATTTGCACTGGTGTTATCACAGGGTTTTAAGACTTGGAGATTGAGCCATTTTTATGTTGCTGTGGGACACAGTTAAAAGCCACAGGAAAATGGAAATTATTATTTTCCATGGATTTCAAAGGAGACCGACATATATTTGATTTTCCATGCACTGGCTGTCTTGCAGGCACTCTTCAACAATCCAATTACTACTTAAATGTTGGCCATCTAGCCCACAGACATTTCAGATCCTCATTTAAACCTGGACATACCTTATTTCTGTATCTTGATAATCACTATGAAAATCCTACCAGATCAAAGCCCAGCAGTTTATCAGTACCTCAGTTCAAGGCACCAAGTAAACAGACATTCCTCTCACTGCCTTGTGGACTTCATAACTAATGAAGTGAAAATTGCAGACATCAATCTATTGCTTCAGATGGCCATCATCAAAAAAATAAACAGAAATGTGGCTGCTCACAGTGGCTCATCTGGCACATTCACTGGAAGGTAAATTAAAAGCACTAACGACCAGAGCACAACAAGCGAGGGAATAACATTGGATTGGAATAGGAAATGTATCTACACAGCTTCATTCAGGCTGTGTTTCCTCCCTCAATCGTAAGATAAACAAATAATATCAGTGATTGTTTTAATGACTTCACCTATCTCTGCTGAAGGCCATGCTGCCTATAAGCCCCTGCAGAAGAAATGAACACTGCTGGCTTTTTTTTCTGAATGCTCCCCAACACCAAGAAAAAATAAAAAGTGGGAAAATAATAATAAAAAAATCAGCACAGTATTACTTAATCTCTTGAAAGAGCCGGTGAGGCTCTGAGGGGGTTCTCTTTTCCTGCACCTGCATTACCCAGTTCACAGCTGTTATCACACCCATCCCTGAATGGGTAACTCCAAAAAGTCCAGCTGACTCTGGGAAACAGCACTGACCTCCCCATACAGAGTCTGTGTTGTACCAAAATTTCAGCATCACCCTATTGTGCACTGGTATCAAACTCATCCTATTGCCTGCTTCCCATAAAAACCTCAATGCATCCCAAATATATGGTCTGCCACCTTCCAAAGCTTGCCAGTCCTGAACAGCCACACAATACTCTACCTTATATTCTTATTTTCTTCACCTGAAAAACCAAAGTAACTCCTTCTCCAACAGTTCTGAGCTGGCCATAAGCAAATTCCCTATGGAGCTGAGCACAGCACGGTGCCTATCGCTGCAGTATGGTGGGTGCAGAACTTTGGAGAACCACTGGAAGTGGGAATGTAAAAATGCATCATGTATGTAGGAAAATAGAAAACAAACCCCAAACCTGTATCTTTTGGTCTTGAAGACAGACAAGGGAATTACATTTAAAAAAAAAACCCAATGCAACTGTTACATTACAGTTACAGTTGGAATTTTATATTACAAATACAATTTCAAAGCAGATATGAGCTGACAAATTCAGCACTAAGTTTTCTGAAAGTGTCCTCAACTCTTCAGTAGTGCATGTACTTACACAACCAAAAAGGATCTTTCTGTATGAGCTCATAGCACCAGCAGCATGACAAACTGGTGTGCATTTAAGGAAACTGGGGCGGTGGGGGAGCGAGACACTGCTTCTCACAAACCATGATTTTTGAACTTGTTTCCATCACTTCTCCAGCTACAAAATCTTTTTTAACGAGGACACTGCCTATCTACCTCACAAAGTTTATTTTATCAAGCCAATAATTCAGCAACATGAACAACTGACAATTCGCTCAACTATAGTTTTTGCCTGAGGCATTCACAAAAACATAAAAGAGCAAAGAAAACTTAAAAATGGTGCTGGAGAGCTGAAACCTTGTTGGCAGCACGCTGAACAAACAGGAACAATTGAAAGCTAAGGAGCAGTCAGTAATTTATACTACTGAGCCCAATGCCTGGACAGTAAGGAAAACAGATGGCTCTGCAATATGGAGATGGCTCCATGAAAAGTAGTCGGCACAGGGACGCTGCAATAGCTCAGCAGCAATGGTTTGCCTGGCTCTAAGCACCACAGCAAACCAAATTCCATCATCTCAGAG
This sequence comes from Zosterops lateralis, assembly GCF_965231275.1. NCBI lineage: Eukaryota > Metazoa > Chordata > Aves > Passeriformes > Zosteropidae > Zosterops > Zosterops lateralis. Next base: position 10,458,509 of record NC_139780.1, on the reverse strand, counting down.
GATAAAACAAAAGAAAAGTAAATGAGATTAAAAGAAAACAGAAGTTCTTATCACAGTTGGCCTATATTCCATGATCAAGCGTGGGCTCCTTCAGAGTTTTTCCAAGAGTCCTGCACAGACAGCTCTGTGCAAATAAATGAGCTCCATCCACCCGGCAGGAGCAGCACTCCTCTTCCTGTCCCGGCCCCCTCCCAGGAATTCTGCATCACACCAAACGTCTCTGAACGTCAGCTATTTGGTTCTACTTTTAGCTCTGCTTTAAATAAAAGTGTGTGGAGTGCAAGCTGCATAATGAAGGCTCAAAACCATGGAGATGGCACAGACTGCACTGGGCAGCATTACCAAGCTGAAGGGGATTCAGGGTTTTGCTTTTCTTTCTGGCAGCCTTATTTACGTGGAACAAAACCAAAATTTGCCAAAGGAAGTTTCCAACTCCATGCTGGAGCAGACAAGAAGCTGGTTCCAAATGGAAATGGCCCTGTTTGAGCCTTGAGGACATACCCAGAGGCAATGGCAGGGAACACATCAACAAACACATCAACACAGGAAGAGCGGGCGAAGGAGTTCTTGACAAGTGCGTAAGGACCTCAGACTAATCTTTCTGAAGTATTGCTTTTCAAGGCCATTGTGACTAAGCAATATACCAGTTATGCAAGGTCTTAAAATAAGCTAAAAATCTAGCACAAAACTTTTCAGAAAGGCCAAAACATTACAAACTCTTTGACCGTAAGAACCTCTTAAAATAAATATACACTCAATATGGAATCAGAGCACAGGTGAAAGCCTCAATTTAAAGCCAAGCATAGGATTCTTCTTCCTCTGCAGGTTTCCTGTGATAAATCAGGTTGTTTAAAGGGCAAGCTCAGTAGCTGGATTTAGCAGAGGAAATATCATCTTGCCTTGCACATCATGACAGGTGATGCTACTCAGCTACCGATTATGCTGACATATTCCTGTTTCACCTACAGAATTGTTTTAATTTAAAAAAAAATTCCACTAAAACGAGTGTTTTACTGTAGAATATGTCTATTATTTTTCTTAAATCACAACTTACTGACACAGTTGCTGATGTTGGTAAAAGGCCTCTGCACACAGTTTTACAAATGGTTTAGAATTGAGCATGAGCTCACAACTGCCTGGGGTTGGCTTGTAAAACTCAAAAGCACAAGTTTATCATCTCTCTCAGGCAGTAACCAAATGTTATTGCTTTCTAAAGTAATATTCAGATAGAAAATCAAAGCAAGTTCTTTTTAAGGAATATGCTTTCAGATATTTTTATCTTTTTTCTAGATTTAAGCCTGCGACATTGTACAAGAATTAGAAGAGAACCTGCATGTACAGTCCCAGCATCCTCCTGCCAGGACTGTGGCCGCTGGCATTGCTCTTCTCAAGAAAGCAAATATTAAGATTGATTAAACACCTTTGTTCAAGTACTCTTGATAATAAAGGGATTATTCTTCCCCTTTTCTAATGGGTATTTTATTCGGGCAACTGATGGATCATATATTAAACTGTTTCAATTCCAAGCAGCATCTGCTGCTACAATTACCAAACTCAAGAAAGAAGGGATATAAAGCCCTGTGATTTGAAGGAAAAACAAGGAGAGAGAAAGGCATAAAGTTTACATGACACTAACAATCCTACTGACAAGTTTTTCTGACTTTGCAAACTTTCTTTCACACAGAAGCATTCTTTTATAACCTGACAATTCCCTGCAGTCGGAAAACCTCATGAACATGTCACAGATTCTTGTTTTCAACCTCTCTGAAGTTCCTGCAAGAATCTTTCTAACCTACTGGTCAGGATGACATCCGACAGCAGACATCAAATTAATAACTGCATCTGCAGAACCCTTCTTAAACTACTTCTGCCCTTTACAAGATTCATTGTTTCCCTAAGTACCCTTTTAATGAAGACAAACAAACATCAACAAAGGTTAAAAGAAAGAAATAGATTTAAGCAACTTGCAAGAAAAGAAAAACCAAGTCATTCAGCCAAGGCATGTTTGACTTCATCAGCCACTGAGAAAGCCACAAAGGATGTGCTGCTCCTCCAGTTTCTTCATGAAAGTCTCTGAAAACTTTCCCTAGTCTATTATTTATTTAGGAAAGAACCCCTTTCCATCTTTACCATAAGAGCAGTGAACATGAGACATTAGTTTTCCAGACTTCACAGTGGCTGACAAAGCAAAACACAGACTGAATTTAGGCAGCCAGCAGAGCAAGAATCTCTGAAAAAGGGCACCTTAAATAAATGCACAATAAATGTCTCCTCAGCCCACTCAAGCAGAGCCTTCAGCCACTGCTGTATGTCCATGTCTGCTTTAAAAGCAGGTCATGGATGCTTAGAGAAAAGCCACAGACCCTGATTTCCATCCATCTGGGAATTACTACATTTTGCAAGTTAGCACATATGAAGATGCACTCCGAGTTCATTTAGGCTCAGAGAGGTCTACTACAAAGAACCTTTGCAAAACAGTTAACATGACCCACAACAGATTTTTTTGAAGGATTGTGACTCTTAAATAAGAGAATCATCTTTCTGTGTTCTGCTAACACAACAAAACCCTTTCCACAGCCTGACCATCAGCAAATATGCATTTACTAGCCACAAAAAATAACAATAATAAAAAAAATCACAAAGTTACTTTTTCAAGTAATCTGTTTGAAGATGAGCTAAAAGGATCTGCAATGCTGTATGCCCTGATTCAGGAACAGCTCCCATGCCATTAATGTCTATTCCATTTTAAACTTCTCCTCTGTTATTCCATGGAAGATCCACACAAGTTTATCAGTACAGGAAAAGAACAAAACTTCATTAATAAAGTCCTATCAAATCAATATAGCAATAATATGGTTCATATGGGAACAAACTTTAACAGTAATGTGTTTTGGTTTATCAACCTAAATTAAATCTCTTTTCACCCATCAACCCCTTTTTCATTTCAAGACTCTTACTTTGCAGGGAAAATTAATTTTATCTGAGCAGGTGAATATTCCATGTCCCTGCTGCTTTTAATTCATGCCACCTGCTACAGCAGCACAGTTGTTTCATTTGGGCTCTTGCAAAAAATTAACAGGAAATTTATTCACCTGTGTGTGCAGATATTGTTGCCTATTACATGGAAATACGACTTTGAAACACCACATTTACAAAACAGAATATGCCAAAGCTGCCTGGTCTCTATGGACACCTGTATAACACCAACTGCAGCCTAAACCAGGAGCAATGAGAAGTTCTTTTGAAGATCCCCACAGATGAAAGGGGGTTCTGCTGACTCTCTGCACCTGTGGTGCTCTTTGAACAGACAGAATCATCCCTGGGATGCATCAGCTCAAGCAGTTGTGTGGATTATCTAACGAGACAGCCAGACTGCAGCTCTCCTCTCAGCTTTTCCCTGGAAGAGAGGTTTGTTCTTTCCAAATCCGTCGGGTGCGGTGAACTCCTCTCTGCTTCTGCTCTTCCACAGGGAAAGTATTGGCTTGGAGGAAATAACAAGTAAGTAGCTCCCTCATTGACAGCAGAAAGCGAGCGCATTGACTTGTGCCCTTTCTGTATTGATGCTCTGGCTGAGTAAATGAAGATGTACAGGGGAAAAGCAAAGAGCACCACGAGCGGGTATGTGACCCAGAAAAGCACAGTAGCAATTTTATATCTTCTTCAATCTTCCTGAAATGTGATTACAGTTGACCTTTAAATCTAGTAGATCAACCAATCGATTCTGCTGGAACAACCCCGTGTGTGATCTAAGAGCATGCCCATGCTTAAAAAACTTCCCGTGCCTGCCTGGCATAGTCATTTTATTTCCTTGTAAAAGTTACCAAGATCTGTCTGAATTGATTTCACTTGCAAGAAAAACACACCATCAAAACTGCAGCATCAGCAGACACTAAAGGTCTTAGATTCTTGCAGGATGAATGCAATATCAATACAACTAGGATTTATCCATATGAGGTACACAAGAGGGATGGAAAGAAGATGTTTCTAATCTCACTTAATCCTAATGCAAACCCGAGTTTGCTTTTTCAGACTGTGGGAAAAAAATAAATACAAGGAAAACTACAAACACTCCAAAGTATTTGCCAGGCAAAACATTGAATTTGGAACAGAAAACATATTTAACAGCTCTTTAGGAAGTAAAGCTTTAAAGCTTTCCTGTTGTGTTGGATGGTAGTTTTATCTCAGCTGATAAACTGTCCTTTAAAAAAAAAAAAACAAAACAACATCAAAAGAGACTTCAGGATGGTGTTTGTCCATAGTGGCCTTGGAAGTGAGGACCAGGGATCCTGCTCATGTGCAGCACCTCTCTCAGATTTCTCTGAGCACTCACTCTGTAGCACAACCCTTATTTTATAGTTAGATATTTTACAGATGGAAAAAGACATGCACAACAAAGAGACTCATGAAACCTCATCCCGCAAGCTAAGGCCAGAGGAAAGAGGAGGATGTACAACTCCAGAGTCCCTCCAGCCCCATGACAAACTTGGCAACGCTGCCAAAATCTTCATCCTCCTCATCAGAAGTGTTTTGGGAAGTCCACATCACACACTCATGTTCACAGAGTCAACTACACAGCAGGTCCTTTTAAACTGAAAGCTATTCACTTCACTCCATATTACATGCAGGGTGTCCAAAAGAAGCAGAAAATTGGAAATGAAAGGTTAGCTGGTGCTTTAGCAAACTGAAAATGCTACACTGAAAATTCTGAAAATACAAGATTTGACTCCAGAGTAAAACTGAAGCAGACGGCAAAGCAGAGAACTTGTTAAGTCTGAGTGTAGAGACAACTGCAGAGAAGACTCTAAATAGAAGCCAACTGAAAGCAGATGGGTAGGGCAGGGAACATTAGAATAAAAATCTAACTACTGGTAAAACACACAGGGATGTTTTTTCTCAAAAGAGAATCATATATCCACCCTCACTGAGGGATAACCTTGGAAGGAGGAGGAAGCCATTATCTTTTTAACTGCAGCTTATTTGATACAAAAGTGACATTTTTCCTGAATGAGGAGTTCTTTGCCCATAAAGAAAACCCACCATCTGAAATGAGAGAGAGCCCAGCAACACTGCAGCAGTTGAGAATGTCATGATTTCCATCAGAAAACTGTTTTGCAGAGATCAGGAACAGCTGTTTCAAACTGAATTAGACTAAAACTGGAAACAAGCTGTCAAAACCCAAAAAATATATTTTATACATAAAATCATGTATTTGATTCAGCTGTTTTATCGTGGTGGTCAGCCAAAAGAGAAATAAAGTAACATTCTGAGATCCAGACGTTGTCACAAAGACTCTCTCATTTTAACACTCTTTATGTAGATTTATTCCTTTGAGCATTTGGAATAGGAAAAATGTCAAACAGCTCATATCACAGATTCTTGAATATTTTCAAACCATGGGCAGCTTAAAACAGTTTAAAGACACCTGAGGACTCTTGCTGCTCCAGTCCACATTCTCTGCATCTTCTGTAGCAGTAACAGGCTGGTGCAGTAAGGAAAATATCCTGAATTGATGCTGACATGAAAAGATTAAAATAATTCACTTTAACCCACCACTTGTGGGTAATAGCACATGCATCCAGCTCCTTTTTGTGCATGCTTGCAGATCCTGGGAGGCTTTTAGTGGGTATTTTCAATATTGATTTCCCTAGGAATCGCAGTTTCATGTAATGAGAAGTAAATACATCTATTTTAGACTCTACTGTAAAATGTCACATCAAGATACAATTCCTTTGTGTCCAATGGCCCATGCAGTACACAGAGCACCTTTAGTACTCTGCCACTACCAGTTACAGGAGCTTAGAGAAGCCAGATACAACAAGCAAATTAATCAAGACTGCATTGGTTTTGAATAGGACTATTTGTTCTAAAGCACAACTCCGAACATCAAAGACCTCTGTGATTTCATTACGTGCTGTAAGATGTAGTCATTACACCCTGCTTGCCAACCAAGTCTGAGATAATCTTGAAAATACCCTCAGCATTCAATATGGTCATTACTTCTCATAATGATGATTCATACTAATTCCATCTAATAAGGATATTAGTTATTACTGTCAGCTGTCAGCAGCTGGGCTTTTGAAGAAGAGGTATCTGAGAACAAGCAAATTCATGAGCATATTAAAAAATGTACATCCCAAGAAATGCATTTTTAACTCACTAGAAGACCAGGCAATCATGCAACAGCAGCCATATGCCATATCTCCTCTCAGATTGCTCACCCAGCCCAGATTTGGGCATTTTAACTCAAAGGTTTAAGTTTCCAGCACATCCAGTGCAGCTCCAAAGCATGAATTAGTGCTTCACACTAAGCCTAGAACTTCACAAAAGAGCACAAAGTAACTGCTGCTCAGGATACAGAAACTTTTGATCTTTCTGTGAAAAGATCAAAAAATGTGAAAGACTAGCACCTGGTAGAGTCAATCAGCTTTCATTAATTCTTCTTTTATTAATTCAAAGGACATCTTTTTCCACATATACTGTAACTGAACAAGTGTCAGTGGTTAAAAGATTTATTCATGTTTTTTGTTTCTTCTGCAAGAACCATTACATTCAGGCACTTAAAATTAGATTAAATGAACTGCTATAAATGCTTGGGCTAATCTTATATCAGCAAAGGACACGATAACATGTACTGATAAGCATCTTTATTTCCAGAGCTTCACGATTTGACAGCTCTAGTAGATTTAAATGCTAGCTCATACCAAGAAAATATACCAGCAGCAAATGGAGTTGGGAGTGAAGCAACTCTGAGTGCAATGATCATATTCTGATCTCTTCTCTATTTTCCTGTCAAACCCCAAACCAACCCAACCACAGCACCACTCAGATTCCAGGAGAGCCAAGACAGTTCTGCATGACAGCAGGCATAGAGTTACAGCACCTGCAGTTCTCATCCAGTCATGGTCCTGATGTCATGGTCTGTAACTTCTTATTCACATTCTTCAGCTCTCACAAAACACCACCCTTTGTCCAAGACAGGATTATTCTTCCCTCCCAGGTAAACAAAAATCAGTCTGCATTTATCCCAAGAGGGGGTCACCACAGACCCTCTGGTTTACACACCTTCAACATCAGCAGCTCAGTATTAACTCCTGCTGAACAAAAAAATGCTGTCACCTTTTTGCCAAATGCACATTTCCACAAAGCAGCAACCAGTGGTCAGAAATGCAGTTTTGATTACATGCTCACACAGTTCCTTACACAGACTTGTAAGACTCTCAGTTTTATTAGCTGTTAAATCACCTCCATGTTTTGTTACCCAATTATCAACAGCATGAGATTAAGATACAATGGGGAAGAACTGAGCATTGTTTATATGCAATTCAAACAAATAAATCCACTGTGAACTATAAGCAGAAAACAGCTGAATACACTTTTGCATTAAAAAAAACCAAATAACAGTCACAAATAAAAGACCTGACAACAACAAAAGTAGAGAGCAACAGGGTGACATCATTAAATTTTCCATTTTATTTGATTTCCTCTAGAAGCGACAAAAAAACCTTTTCCATATGAAGAATACCTGTGGGATGCTTATCACCTGCATCAGTTATTTTATATTAGTGTTCATATTCCTTGAATGCCCTTCATATGAAGGTCAGCAAATGCTTCACAAACATCTTTAATTTGCCTCAAAGAAAGCGAGAAAGGACACTGAGTGTCTGAAAACATTCTTTTATGCTTTCATGGTGGCACCTTCCATGAGATGGTCCAGCTTTATCACCAGCAGCAAGTCAGTCTGAGCCATGGAGAGCTGAGGCAGCAGGAGAACTGGAAATTCAAAGCAATGCTGGGTCTGAGGCTTTCTTACAAGGCTACTCTTGTTCTGCAGTCCTGCATATTCATCAGTTAATCCCCAGACAACATGGATTTCCAGTTATACTTTGTTGTATTCCTCAGATTCTGAAAGTAAAGCCTTTTCTGCTGCTCTGATGTGGCTGTACCATGAGTTACAGGCCACATTTCTGTGTCTATGCCTGACTTAGCTGCATTCAAACTCCTTACAAAGCAAGGCAATTTTAATTTGGTTTGATGACCACATCACACAACCTGGAAAGGGAAAATGATCACTGCTTTATAAATCCCATATTTGAGCCATACAGCATGAATTGTATGAGCAGTTCTTGCAGAGGGAAAAAAGGAGTTAGAGAGGGAAGAACCAGGAGTGGGCAGAAGTGTTTTGGGTAAAACAGAGCCACATCAATCATTTCCATCCTGAAATAGGCTAACAGCTAGGACATTAATACTTATCAAAGAAACAGGGAAAAAAACCCCACTCATTAGCAAATAAAGGTGTTGCAAAGCATTAAATAATTCCCACCAGCTGACAAGGGAGCTGTGATTTATAATAGTGTGTTATTGATAGATCACTTCCCATAATTAGGAAAAGTGAGACTGGTACTGCTTACAGCATTATTTTGATCAGAGCCTTGAAAAATACTGTTGAATAGCAATGAACACCAGGCATAACAATAGAAAAACACCCTATCATTGCTTTCAGGCTGCTCCAGATTTGAAACAAAATATTGTAAAAAAAATTCAGTAAGAAAGGCAATTCTGTTTGGACACATAACCTTACTTCACAACAGCATCCTGGTGTGAATTATTATTGTGATAACTCTGGGAGGATCACAGATATAAACCATTCAAACTATGTAGCAAAAAATAAGTCAGAACCAAAGGCTAATTATTTCTCATTTTTTAAGTAACAAGTTACTCCTCATAACTCTTATAACATAACAGTAACCTCAGTCTACTAAAATGTCAAATAAATTCAGCTAATTTCTCTACTAGCACAAGTCAGCATATGTGGGAAATTCTCACCTGCCATGATAACTTTCCACAGTGCAAGGAAAAAAAACACACTGGCAATTTTCATTTCCTTCCATTCACATTATCAGGTGTCAAAACCACTTTTATAGCTATAAGATAACAATAAAATAGTTACAATAGCCCTGGCTTGGACTTCTGTAGGAAACCAACATAAAAATCAAATGCAAAGAGACAGAGAGCCCAAGAGCTGAAGATTCCAGGGATTCACCGCTGAGGAGAGAAGATGCATTTCCAAAGAGAAAACTCAAGTGATGTTATCCACCTCTAATGCCTCTGGCACTGATTTAGGCAGGACCTCCAGGAAAAACAAACCCTGTCTCACAAGCAGGAGCTGGTGATTCTGCCTTTGCTGTTGTTATTATTATAAATTTCCCTGTTTTCCTTATGGTTTTCACCATTTTCCCCCCTCTCACCATATTCATGTTCTTTTTTTAAACTATCATTGCAGAGCTCAAACACCCTCAGAAAAAGTTCATGTCCCACCTTTTTCCTTCTCCAGTAAAGCACACAGGGACTATTGAAGTTACATTTTGGTACAAGCACTTTCTTCCTCATCACAGCTTTTCCAGTGTTTTTTCCCCCCATCATTATAATATCAAGGATAATTTCCACGCTATCTGAATTTGCCATCCCTGCCATGGCCGGTCACTAAAATCAACCCTGCAATGAGAAAAGTCAGTATTCTCCAGGCAGACAACTGAGCAGTAATTAATAACTGCAGCAGTTGGAAACAGAGGTAACCACCTGTTCCCCAGTCACACTAAAAAAAAAAAAAAAAAAAAAAAAAAAAAAAAAAAAAAAAAAGGGAAAACCAGAACATTAATGTAATTCTGAACAGCAAGGGCATTTCACCAGATATCTACCCAAAATCACACAGAATTAAAAGCCCATAAAGGGCATTTTTCCAGCCTGCCAGGCAAACAGCATTAGTCATTGCCTATATAATACTTGGCACCTACAAAACATTTCTGTCCAAAGAACCCAATGCACTTGGGACACATTTAGACTAGAAACTCTCCCAAGAAGTAGGTTAAGTGATATTATCCTCTTTTATCTGCACGAAAAATGAGGCACAGTAAAAATTTGTGTGTCCTGTTCAAGGTTACAACAATTAGTAAGAAAAGCAGGAATAGAATCCAAATGGCCCAGCTCCTATTTTGTGTCCAGTGTACAAAACCCACCAGCCTGTGGCATTCATTTCTCCAGTGACAGGAATACGAATTCCTGTGGCTGATCTGCACAGCAAAGCAACCCATAACTGGAGTTCCCAATGCAGCTCCCTCTAGGAAGCTCTGATTCTACTCCTACAAATCAGATTCTTCCAGAATCTCTGGATCTCCACATAACAGCATGTCACAACATTGTAATGTTGCATTTTTGTAGGAAAAAAGAGTCCTGAAAGGAGAACATTTTGGCCACTTGACTGAAATTCCGAAGAAGCACCAACACAATAATCCAGTTACATTGTCCATGCTGCCGTAAAACTACAATAAATTCACGAGGTTTGAGCACACCCAAAATTCAAAATTAATGTTCCTTGGAATGAACATGTCCTTTTACAATCAAGATGGAGTATTTTTTTTTCCTGTTCTGCAGTGTTTCAATACTATCATGGTTAACATTTCATGTCATTTATTGTCATTAAACTCAGTATTTGTGTCTAATCAATACTAAGCTACCAAGTGCAGCTGTAACAAGTCTGGTCTTTCTCTACATGCTCTATTGATTGGGTTTTGTTGAGCCCTACAATAAACACAATTTATACAAATAATTTATCAGGGAACATAGCAAAATAATTTAATAAACAAAACCTATCTATACCTTTTCTCTTCAGTCATGTGACAGAAAATCATTTAAACTCATTAATGGTAATCTTAACAGTTCGATTTTAAATTTATGTAAAAACAAGAGGAAGCTATAAAGCAACAAATTTAAATCCAAATATTTTTAGCCTATTTCCACATGCAGATCAACAATTTTTTTTTTTCATTTTGTATTTCCCAGCATATTACCTTCAAATAAATTTATGACAACTCCCGTCCAGGTTTGTTCACTTAGAAAACATATAATCCACTGATATTGTAACATTTATCCGAGTTGCCAAAATAACTTTTTTCACAGATAAGTAAATTAAATAATTTGATATAAATCCTGCTTCCCCAAAAAGCTACAAAGTCAGAAAAGTTGATTTTTTGCTTCCTGCTTGAAGCAGTAGAAAACAGCCTTCCCAAACACATGGTTATCACGTTTTGTAAGCAGCATCTCATGAAGATAAAACAATACCACCACCCCTCACACACACCTACACACACGGGTTCAAGAAGAGTTGGAACTGGAGTAAGGCACATGGATAAATGCAACTCTGAAAACAGCAGAGGATGCAACACTGCACTTCATTCAAGTAAAAAATCAAGGAAAAAATCTAGAATAACATCACCTGTTTAAGACTACAATTGCTCTCAATTTCCTCACTTCAACTGCTGTTAATAAAATTATTTGAAGTCCTGAACACAAACTTTTCACTGCAAAGGAAGGGGGAGAAGGAAAGATGACTTGCAGAAGACTATTTTTACTTGATCAAGTGAACTCAGCTGATGCTGCTGTCACTCAGCAATGCAGGGGAGACTGAGTTTGCTGCTCTCCAACAAACATAGCATTCCTTCAGTGGCTGAAAGTAATTCTGGAGTGCTGGTTTGGGAGCTGATCCATTCTGCACACACCCTTCACCTAAACAAACAACAAACAAGCAAAAAAACCCCTACAGTGATTAAAGCTCAAGTGTGGGGCACAAACTACTTAACAGCATCCCAGCAAGAGAAGGGAAACCTGCCCAAGAAAGCATTTTCCTTGCTCAGTGGACATAAAGTACACTATTTTCTGTTCCACTGGAGCCAGTGGAAACCCCTTAACAGGCACTGCCTCGGGCACCCACAGGGTGAGGGCGTGGAACACTTTACCAAGGGCAAAGGATGAGCAAGTACACGCTGCAGGCCATAAATAACCTCACTGAAGCTGCAGATGGAAACCCAAAGTTTATACCACTCAGAGAATGACACTCCTGGATCCCAAAAACCTGCACCTGCTCTGATCACCAGCATTACTGTAGCCAGATTAAGTGACCACACCACCACAAGCTTCACCGAACATTTATTGTTGGGGAAATATGGATTGGATTAATCACTGCACCAACTAGCCTTTCTCCCCTACAAAACCTCTTTGTCACCCAGTATTGACAGCAAATATTGAGAAACAGGTAGTTGCTTAGTAAAGGAAGCTGATGTTCATGAGTTGGTGGTCTCATCTCCTGCAGGAAACAAGCAGCACTAGGAGCTGGGAAGGGTGGCACAGGGGCACCTGGCAGAGCAACCTGAAGAGAAGAGAGCTCTTCCAGCATCTACCACAAATCTGAAGTCACATCTCTTAAAAAAAAACAAAAACAAAAAAAACACCAAAAAAACCCAACACCTTAATCAGTATTTCAGTCTAGAAAGTGACTTTCAAAAATTCCTTTAATCTAAACTTAGCTGATGCCTTCCACTCTGTGGCGATCCCCCTTGAATTCCAAGATAATGCAAGAAGCAGGCAGCTGGTAATGAGGGATAAGGCAGAGCCTCTGCAGACCCATCCTGAGTGCTCCAGGAAGCATCAGGCCACATACACACCAAACAGGAGCCCTCCTGACTGCTGCTGTCATCTCAGATTTCACCTGCTCACACACAGCAGCATGTTACCAAAAAAAAAAAAAAAATCAACTGCCAAGATGTACATAACTACTAAACCCAGAATTCAAGTGCAACGACTCAACAGAGACAGTCCATGAGAAAAAAAAAAACAAAAAAACAAAAAAACAAAACAACCAAAAAAAACTACTGCTATCTACAAACATCCTGTCTTACCCATAATACTCTCTCTGCATTAACCTTGCACAATGATAGCTCATTTTTACCTTATCTAATATTATATCTTCAGTATTACATTAGAGGGTACATATGGATCCTTCTGGGAAACAGCACTTCAATTGTAATAAAGATAACCTCTTTTCTTAAATAAAATTGAAGAGGAGGGGGAAAGAAATTTATAAACTAGACCTAAATACTGCTCCATGGCTACTACACGTCTCCATGCACCCCACAGGCAGCAAAGTAATTCACTTCCATGATTTCTACTGATACATAAAATAAGTTAAAGCAAAGAAGAAAAACCACTTAGTTGTTACTTGCAATAAAATAAACTTCCTATGTTTTTCAGCTATGGCTTGGTGATTGCTGTTAAACACCTGAAAAAGGAAAGTTCCTTTACAGTTGTGTGTGTATGCAATTAATGCATTTGTCAAGCTGTTGTGTTCCCAAACAGCTGCTTCCATTACACAGACAACTTTACCATCTGCAAAACTATTGGATAAACTACAGTAAGTAAATATCAGGAGAGCAGGTGCTCATAAATAACAAACCCTGCCATGATAACACACTTCAGTAAGGGAAGTTTTCATTCTTCCCACTGGACTTCTTCTTACTCCTGAAGCAGGTAAACTTACAGTCAGAAATGGAGGAACCAGTGCTGTGACTCACAGGAGCAGTAAAAAAAGGTTCAGGGTAAGTATCTGTGAAATCACAACTAAATGCAACTCATCTCTTCTGCACTCAGGAAAATGGGGTCAGTAAATTTGCACCTGAAAGTGACTCTTCTCCAAATACATTACCAAGCACAGCTACAAGTATTAATGATGGTAAACAAACCAAGCCAGTGAGTGTCAGCTTCCTCTCATCTCCTATGTCAACACTCACATCTTAAACACAGCATTTTCCATTTATGTCCGTGACTATGATCTTCACTCCATTTCACATCCAGCACTTCTACTTAACCCAAAAACTTCTCCCTGCATCCAAGACCAGAACAAAATCAGGCATTTGCTGGACCTAACATCAAAACAAAGCTGCAAATAGAAAGAAACAGCTATTCTAACATTCAGTATCTCATGAACCACAGGACAGTGCTTTGATAAACTGAATTTGCTTCTCATAGGTAGCCCAGTTATTACCAACCTTACTTATTATTGCCCTGAAAGTGACTTTTAACAGTCTCCTCATGTCTCAAGAATAAGCAGAATGCATTGAGACATGCAGCACAGTCTGTGCACTCATTTTCCTTGTATTTCCTGAATGTTCTTTTGGAATGGCACCACAGCCCCAGAAGTCTCCTCCCCTGGCAGCCATGGGGCTGTTCATGCCATCAGTAATGCATGAACAATCAAAGGCAGAGGGAAAATGCCCTTATCTCAGCTCATCAAAAATACAAGCAGGCAAGCCACCAAGGGGTCACAAATTAAACATTAAATGCAGGCAGACCTAAAGTGTATTGACAGACCATCACTTCAAAACCATCCCTGCAAAGCAGCTGGAAACAAGAGACACATAATAAGAATCGAAGGCAGCCAGAAGAAGTAATGAAATAACTCTTATTCCAGAAGTGTATTTAGCAATGAAGAATTAAGCAGGAATAGAAGGATGTGTGCTGGTAAAGCCAGGAGCTCACACCCTCATACAGGCAATACATTCCCTGCAACTCAGCCAGTATTTTCCTTTTATTTTATCTCTGTTGTCTCTGACTTCTGTTTTACAGCTAAAATAAAAGGTATTGTTTTCCTCCTGCAACATTTAATTATGAATATGAGTGCACAGGATCCTAAAACATTCAGCTTTCTGAAATCAGAATCTGGGATTACAAAAAATTGCTCTTCAAAGCTCCATAACACTCTAAGTTAATAAAAAACTACATCAGAACAGCTCTGTAAAGCTATTTCATTACTGCCTGAGTTTACTCTGATAATGACCTAAAGAAGTAATTAAATCCCTGAAGACTTAGGTGCCTGACAAGTTTATAAGTTTTCCTACTTTTACTTTTGCTGAAAGTAGCAAATTAATTATTTTTTCTTCAGTGCCAATAATCTGCTGCGAACAGCAAGGAACACAAGCAAACATGAAATATTTTCTCAATTACTAAATCTCCACTTAAAAATCTTTCCTGTCCCCCATTTTCCAATTATACCAAATTTCTCTCAATGCCGAATTCTGCTGATTTTAAAAAACATTAACACATATTTGTATTGTGACCCATTACTGCGGTATTCATACAAACATTATTGCAGTATCCTGTCCTAAATCTGAATAAAGTCAGAATGGTTGGCTCAATGTATAACAAGAATTTGCCTACAAAGTATTTGTGTACTCTCAAAGTCTTCCTTGCTCATGTATCATAATGAATAATTTAAAGAAGAATGGTTTCTTTTAATGCTCTACATATTTTCAGATTTATAATTCCTGCTTGTTCCTGCTGTCTTCATAAGGGTATTAAAAGCTACAACTCTGGACACACTTACTACTAATAATTATTGTAACAGAAATTAATCCATCTTTTATATTTCTTAACAGCTTACAGTATTTCAAATGTAATCTTAAAAAAAAAAAACTTTTAAATACTTACTCATCCTAATACTTCTATGAAAAGTAATAGGCATGCTCAAAAAAATCAGGATGGGAAGCAACCTGAAACATAACAGTGCTCAGAGGCCAGCAATAATTGCAATGCCACATTTACCTATTTAAGAAAATTAGGAGAGGAAAGAAGTATTTTTGACCCACAAGTAGATCGTTCAGAGTAGAAAAGAGAACATACTTATTCAAATCCTACATATATTCACCATACAGGTTTATGAAACTGAATTATGCTGTTGAGAAAGAAATTTCTTTCAGCAGAAACAATTAAATTTTTTGAATGTAAAAGACCGCATTAATATTATCTGCCTTTTTCTTTTAAAACTACTTAAAATTCAAAACCATATATATGATATGAAAACAGGAGGGATGCCAAAGCTGCTGAATACAAAGCTGCTTTTCAGACCATGGGCAGAAAATGGTAGGGGAAAGGCTTCAAGATTCCTGATGATGGCAACTTCCCTACAGAACTCTTTCCTAGAAATTTTTTGGAGGTGACCTAAGGTGTTGACTCTCTGTTCTAATATCCCACTAAAGCGTTTACTGCCAGATGCAAGGACACAACATACTTTTAATTTACATCTACATAAGATGCTAAATGTGGAAATGCTTGGGACTTAATACCCGCTTTGAAATCAAGGGCACACCTTGGTATCAGAGAAAAGTCTTCTCTTAATTAAAACATCCTTTTATCCTTGAAAGTACATTTAGGCACGTATTATGCTCCTCAATTCCAAAAAAAGTCAGCCTTTTTGGCAGCTCCAAACACTCAGAGGGTCTGCTGTATGGCTGCTCCAATGTGCAATGGGAATACACAACTAAATCACACCGAGGTGTTTTGTTACCTTGTTTGACCATTTGTAGGCCTGGAGGAGTTGGCTGTAGAGGGGGGTTTTGTCCTGCACAGGGTCCAGGCTCAGGAGCCCGCTGTTGTGCAGGGGGTGGTTCTCTGAGGGTTTCCCAACCAGGTTGCTCAGACGCTCCAGCTCCCTGAAGAAAGCAGAAGGGCATTTTTTAGACTCAGATCTGGGAATCGCAAGATGTGCAATCCTCCAGGGACAGCAGCATGCACCAACACTTATTTTAGTAGCTAAATGAGTTTTAAATACATCCCAAATTTGATTTAAAACATAATCTCTCTTATTACCCAAACAATCTGAAGCAGGCTGTTGGTTGTTAAGTTCAGTTCTTCTTGGGAGGGAAAGTACAAGTCAAGAGTCTTTGAGAACAACCTGGAAAGAGTCAGACTGTCCACAGCCCAGGGCACCTCCTGACCAAAGCAGCCCCTCAGAAACCACAAAATTCTGACTTCAGCACTGCCTGCAATACTAGAAGTAAGCTTTTGAACCACCAACCAAGCAAATGCTTCATCATTTCATTAGAGAACTCCAAATTAACATTGTCCTCATATAAATACACACATGAACTGGCATTAGTCCTAAGCCTGGAGACAATACTGCAAAGGCTGTGACTACTCTAATGAAGTATCAGCCTTCCAAATTCTCAGGATAAGGAACGATCTTCTGATTTCCATGAGCAATTTGTATATCTGTAGTGTAAAATACTCAACTGAAGCATAATAAGCACCATTTTCCCCTGAAAAAATCCCTCACTGTGAAATGATCTATCATTGCTTCATATCTCATTTGTCAAGCACAACATTTCATCATAAAAAAAGTTAAGCAATTTTTCAAACTTGCATTAATCAACTGTAGAAGAAAGACTGGCCACTTTGCACAGATATAAAAAGCAGTTTTTCAAGTGACATGACTAATCAAGTACTTTTCCTTCTGATTGCCCAGTGCTACACCCAAGTCTGAACTTCAGAACCTCCACTAAATTAAATGCAGCACTCAAAAGGCAGCTTATGAAAACATCTGTAAAGAAAAATCCAAAATATCTCAATTTACATTTAAGAAAGATTACAAAAATAAACTCCCAACAATCCGGGAACTGACACTTAAAAGACCTCCAGACTTCAATACCACAAAACTCTCCTTTATTAATCATCATTTCTTGAAGTTTCCATGGCCTACATTCTTTCCAAGCCTCTGATGCTGTGAACACTTGCAAATCTGCTTAATACTCCTCGACAAAAGAATACAATAAACAAGTGTGACTAGGCATAATAACTGAGGATTTGCTGAACAAAGATACCAGTCAATATTTTCTCTACATAAAAGTCCACTGGTAATATTAACTTCAACACACCTTGGAGTATTCCCTTGCTACTTGAATAGGCCAGTTGATGGGATACCCTGAGTTGGAAAGGACCCACAAGGATCTAAGTACAGCTCTTGAGTTGTTATCTATTATTGTCTGGGAATGAGATTGTGGGGTTATACCTGATTACTCTTTAGGAGGCCACAGAGTCAGGTAAGAAGGATAACCAAAGGAACAGCTTAACTTCCACAGAGGGAACTGTGAGGCCTCCTCAACTTGAAAACTAAAAACTAAAGGGATACAACACCTACACCTAGAGCTGCGTACAGCATCATTCATGAGAAAGGTTATCCACCACCCTCCCCAATAGAGGAGAAATGGCTAAGAAATTATATTACCATGATCACTGCTAAAAACCAGCAAGGTCTTTTAATCAACAAGAAAGAAATTCTTGTACACAAGACACTGAAGTAGAAGATGTTCTGGGAAGGGGAGGTTAAGTGGACACCTCCCTGGACAGTGCTGATGGCTCCCAGGAGGACAGTGTCAAACCCAGCAACCTAGTGGTGGGAACGACACAGACAATCATTGACCCAATTAGGTTGGAAAACACCTTTAGGATCGTTAAGTCCAACCACAAAGCTCACAACTAAAGTTGCCAAGTCCACAACTAAACCATGTCCCTACATGTACACTACTAAGTACTCAGTTCCTGTGACTGTGTAGGGGTTTTCAATTTAAATACACAAAATTGCTGAATGAAAATGTGTGCTAGCCTCTCTCTTCTGCCCACAACTTTCCTCCACGTCTTCAGCCTCAGCAGTTTGTCTCTACTTTACACAAAAGACACCTGCTGATACTGAGCAACTACACTTACCTGGGAAAACTTTCCAGCCTGACAAGTTTTGGTAGGAAAACGATCATTCCTGAACCACTTAGACGCTACTGAATAGTCTGCACTTAGGAAGTGTTTGAATTTTTTTTAAAAAAACCTTCAAAATATAGAGAAAAATCTCCCTGCAACCAAACACCTTCATCTTGTCAATGCAATCCCACCGACATGTCCTTCGTGAAAACAAAACGAGAACAAAAACCAGGTAAATATTATGATCACGTTTAACCCTTTGGAGACTCCAGAGCAGAACATCACGAAAGAGGTAACGCGCCCGGTGCTGGAGAGGAGAATAAACCGGAACGTTTTCGCATTTATTTGCCTAAAACTTTCCCCTGGAGTGAAAACGAACCCGCCGGTCGCTGAGAGGAGCCAGGACACCCCGGGACCCCCTCCCCGCCCACCGGGGGATCTCCCGCCGGGGCCGCTGCTCACCCCAGGTCGCGGCTGACGGAGTGCAGGCTCTCCTGGAAGGCGGCCACGAAGCCCTTCTCGCGGCCCTCCAGGGTCTCCTTGTTGCGCATCCCATCCTTGAGGCAGTCGAAGACCCTGGTGACGCTGGAGCGCAGCGCCTGGATGGCGGCGATGGCCTGGGAAAACGCCTCCAGATTCACGCCGGGGCTCAGCGTCCCGTCCGCCATGTCTGCCGGCGCCGCCGGCCCTGCCGCGCCGGCGCCGTGCACGCTGGGAAATGTAGTCCGGGCGCGTGTGGGGGGCCGGCTGTTGATCGCCGTGGAGCGATTGTTTAGGAACTTTTATCTTCTTTTCCTGGGCCACCTGCGTCAACAGTCACGGAGTCGGCAAGAGACAAGAAACCATGGGATTACAGTTAGATAGAACGTGGTGCTAATAACACCAAGGTTGCGGGTTCATGTGTGAGTCATATACTTGAGAGTTGGACTTGATGATCCTTGTGTGTCCGCTTCAGCTCAGAATATTCTGTTAATCTGTAAATCATCAATTCCAACCATCCACCCAGCCCTACTACCATAACCCCTGAACCACATCGCCCAATGGCATGCCCAGATGCCTGCAATCACAACATTACAGAATCATAGAATCATGAAGCACCCTGAGTTGGAAAGGCCCAAAGGATCACCAAGTCCAGCTCCTGGCCTTGCATGGACATTCCAACATTCCCACCATGTCCCCTGTTATCCGAACACTCCTGGAGCTCTGGCAGCCTTGGGGCCGTGCCCGTTCCCTGGGGAGCCTGGTCAGTGCCCCCATCGCCCTCTGGGGGAAGAATCTTTTCCTAAATCCAATCTAAACCTGCCCTGACACTGCTCCATATCATCATTCCTTCAGGGCCTGTTGCTGGTCACCAGAGAAGCGATCAGTGCCTGCACCTCCATTTCCCCTCTTGTGGAAGCAGCAGACCACAATGAGGTATTTGTAGGGTTCATTCCCTCCCTTGGATGTTCTGTGGATCTGCAGGGTGTTTCCCAGGCACAGAACCAGAAATAAAACCATTTGGAATGGGAAGCAAGGGCCATTCTGCAATAACTGCACAGAGGTGGATGCGGGCAAGAGCGTTTCCATCATCCTGATGCTCCTGGGGAGACTGGGATGTGCAGGTCCTGTGTTATAGCTCCTGTCTTAGTGATGGAACCACCTGGTGCAATGAAAGTGTCCCTACCCATGGCAGGGGGTGAAATAAGATGACCTCTAAGGCCCCTTCTAACCTAAACCCAGCCTGTGATTCTGGGTTTCTATATTTCAGTTGTCATTACTGCTGAAACAAGGCCCTTATTACCCAACCTTTACAAAGCACTGCAAAGTTCAGGAGTGCTTTCACAGCAGTAAACAGTGCTGGTTTGATTTTGTAGGAGCTGCTTATGTTTCCTATGCCACCTCCAGCTCTTTTCACCCTCAGAGTGCAGCTAAAATAAATAGAGCTAAAGTAAATGAAGCACTGCACAGGCCAATAGTTGCTCCACACAGAGTAAACTGCTGCACAGGGATGGGTCTTTTCTCAGCTTCTAAAGTAAATAACAACCCCTTTCATAAAGGTATTAATTAAATTCAGTAAGTAAAATCCACACAGATCCTTTAGCCATGGGTGATCTTTTTTTTTTTTTTTTTTTTTGTATGTAAAATGGAAATGAATATGACAAGGAACAGCCGAGGTGTCAGTGGCCAAGTGAAGCGAAGCTTTGCCCTCCACTTGGTGACACTTTTCTGTCTGTCAAGTGATGGATTCTGAAAATTGTATCCAATCAATTAAATGTTCTCAGAACACCATGTGAGGTATTGGAAAGTGAAACGCTATTACTTAGCATGAAGAATGAGAAAATGAAAGGGCTGTGGTTCCTCTTCTCTTGAGCTCAGGGATGCTGCTCTATCTGAGCACTGGGGTAAAGCAAACCTGGAAGCAATATAGGCTGAAGCAATGGAGTTCAGCCTACACAGCCAGTGAAATACATAGCACTGTGCTTCAAAGGATCAGCAATGGACTGAGCACACTTAGTAAGGCAAATAGGAACAAGGTAGGAATAGTTCTCTGTGTTAAAAAATACTGAATCAAAGAAAAGCAGCCAGAGGCAGAAAGGACAGGACTATCTCAGCCAGACCAGCAACCTAAACTGTTTATGGATCTGTAATGCTAGTTCTTTTAAACATAAAATATCTTTCTTTGGACTAAAATAGATTGGTGAAGAAGGTATTGTGTTGTAAGGGAATACTTGCAGGCTGAGAGATCATTCCTGCATGACATTATTTTTTTTTCTTCCCACTACAAAGTTCAGATTCTCAGTGCACATTGCAGATGTCTGTAATTTATTTTATGTGTTATCACTTGGACATGGATGATGCTTTTCAATTTAATATATTTTAAAATACATACTTTTACATGTCAATATTGAACTCGTTTTGATTATCTCCAAGAGCCCTGTCATTGTAGTGCCCAAATGCAAGGAGCATTTCTGATTTGATATCACATCCTACCTGGAACAGTAGAAAGGATTTGACAGTTGTTTTACTATTTTTAAACAAACGACAAAACGGTGGCCTAAAAACAAACCCATAAATATATAAAGAATCATTTGGAACTTGCCCCTATAGAACAAAGTGCACTGCATAGCTTTGCCTTAGAAACTCAAAGGAGGGCATTCAGAATTTTTTGCTCCAGGGATCTGCTTTTTCTTGCATAAATGAAGAGCCAAGTCCTCCAGAACAGACAACAGGCAATTCAGAGCAGTCAGAACTCCACTGGCTCCATGGGGAGTTAAGGCAGGCACTGCTTCAACACCTACAGATAATGGCTGAAGAAGAAGAGAACAGGAGCTCCTTTTCCTCTTGTTATTCCTCCTCCTGTTTTGCCACATCTAGAAGGAAAAGGCTGCATCATTTTGTGTGCTCATTTGTAGGGCATTGCTGTGCCGATGTTGCTCGTTTCTTTTAAGCAAAATTCCTTAACTGGCAGCTTGCCCAAGCCAAGGCAGTATGTTCACTTCATCTTCATTATAGGTGCATTGTAAGGGGACATTATGGAGAGAAAATATGTGGAACAGGGATATCTCCAAGGTACCTATAAAAATCTTCTTGCCTTAAAATCATTAATAAAACATAAAAGGAAGAATCCAGCTGATGTTCGGAACATCCAAAAATCTTATTATCTGACAGCTGTTGAGTGGGCTCCTGCAAAATTATCTGGGTGGCTCAATAGGGCAGGTTTCCACACCTGAGCAAGCAGCAGAACTGGTGCCTTTTATCCTCCCCACCAGAAGTTCAAGGACCTGGTGATCTCCCACCAAAAAACATCTCACATTTAAAGCATAGGGGGTGTATCCACATGGCAGAACTCCGTGTCATGTGGAGAGGTGCAAACAGCAGCCCTGCTCCCTTAGTGCAGCATCCTGCCCACACTAATTAACCCTGTGTCTCAGCCTGGCTAATTAGCCATAGCAGACCCCTGTGCTAACACGGTGACTCTCCAGCCAGCTCAGTTCTCCCCACCATCGCTGCTCCATGCTGAACAGAGGCACTACGAGATGGGAGAGGGAAAGCTGCTCTGAGCTGCCAGTTCTGGATCTGTTCTGTGGCTAAAGAGAGAATTTCATTTTGGGTGCTGTCAGTCTTGGAACGTACATAAGCTCTGAACTCACTTGGAGAGAAGGGAGGGGTATAAAGTAACAATTCAGCCTGGCATCACATGCAGCAAGAGAAGTTCAGTTCCCTTCTCAAGCAGAAGCTTGGCTGGGGGAGTGTGTGATTAAGATGAACATTTCACAGCAAAGTATGTTACTCAAATTGCGGCTACTAAGAGCCACGTGGGCTGTAATTAATCAGCAACATCAAAGCAAAGGGATGACTTCAGAATCCTTGCAGAGGTACTGTAAACAATTTGTTAGGGAAGAAAGTGTCCAATTAGAAATGAGTTCTCATTTAAGAGAAATTAATTTTGTTGTCAGGAGAGACAATTAATGGCCACTATTGGGTTTCAAAGCAAGTGCAGATAATCTCTCACAAAACGTCCAAACAGGGCTCAATATTGAAATAACTTATAACATAAGAAATTATCTTTATCTTCCTCTGACAGAGATAAATGCTGATATTTATTCTATGGCAAGCTGGACTGATATTCATCACCAGAACCTCTTCATTTCTTCATACTTCATTGCTACATTCTTGACAGCACTTCAGATAAATATAATAAACTGATTTTGTTGTTGCTGTTGTTGTTCAAATAATTGTGATGCTCAATAATGCAATTGGCAAGATGTTCTTGCTATTTTTACATTCCTATTAATTTCTTTCAGGTTTTCAGTGTTCAGTTAGCCACAGAGTTTACTACACGATGCATTATTGAAACAGAAGACAAGCTGAGGGGTTATCAACTCCTGTTTGAGGCTTCTGCCAAGAGAAGGGAATGAGTCCTGCCTCCCTTTAGAGAAGGCTGAAATGGCAAGACATTTTCAGATGTGGAGGAGACTTGCTCTTCAGTGCTATTTCTTTCCTATTGTTCCCTGAATCAGAATCCCCCACTATATCCAACAATAGTGAACAAAAATCTTATCTGAACACTCCTGCCAGAAGAAACAGCGAAATAATGAACTGAGCTGACAATGATGTAGTTATCATCAGAGTTCCTGTGGGATGAATAGAGTTGGCTTCCTATTGTTTCATGCTCCCAGGCGACCAGGCTCACATTCAAAAGGATCTTCTCCCACATCATGGTGGATGGAAAACAGACCTAGAGGCCTCCCTGTCCCCTTAGAGGCTCTCTGTAACTGTATGAACTACAATTTTCAGGTGGCTATTCAATAATCCAGAGAGTTTTCTTTCAGTTTATGGTTATGAAGAGTCCCTGTGACACACAGAGAATCCAGATTTGTCTGCAGAACCACCAAGGGCTGGCTGGATTATGACTCTTCAATTCCCTCTTACCTGATGGAAGTGGCACTCTTGATATCAGCTTTAAGAAAATTGAAAGAGATCTGCTGTTGTGTTGTGCTGCTTCTGAAACTTGGTTCCTCAGAGATGTCAACTTAACACCTTATTCCAGCACTGAATTTACATGAGAAGTGTAAAGCAAAATACAAAAAGTAAACCATACCCAGCAAGACTCATGGTGTTATTTTATGCATGAGGAATTCTGTCCCAAAATATGTCAAATTTTACTTGCAAAAAATAAAAGGCTGCTGTTTTATTCTGTATGTGTGCAATCTGCAGAAAACTCAGTTACGTCTTTTCTTTAAACATTCAGTGATCAAATGGGGAATCTGCTGTAAAACCAAATTGGAAGAAAGTACCATTATTTAAAGGCTACAGAACTGCTTAAAATTAGAGCTGTGGAAGGCACCAAAAAATACCAGAAATCACAGATGGTTTGCAGATAAATTCACATTGCATTTAGTCCACTCAACATCTAAAAAAAAACCCTAAGCTTTTGCCTTGCTTTTCAGTCTATCTGTTGATGCCTGCTCAAAACGTACTTTCTTTAAATCGGGCTTTGAATTGTGTTCTGTTGCCCTACACAGTCAGATCCCAGTCATTTTGAAAAATCTGCACAAATATGTATTTTTAAATGATGTCGTTAAAATTTAATATATTCTGCATATTTGCAAAATCACAACTATCCTGGGCAGGTTAAATAAGACATTAGCAGGGATGAAATAGTAGCAAGAACAGACAAGTAGCTCTGCAATATGCAAGTGGCTGAGACAGAATGACCCAGTTGTTTCTTGTTGTCTATGCTGATGATTCTGCAGTATTAGAGTCAGTTAAACATTGTTTTCCTCACCCAAACACTGCAAGATCAGGATTTTACATAATTCTGGGATGTTTGTGTATTCTATAATTTAACTACTTAAAGCCTTTTTTCTTTTTTTTTTAATGCCTAGGCCATATTTTCAAACGCTCTCTCTTGTCCCCTGAGTTTTCCTTCTGATACTGGCTTGCTTTGGGGAAAATTCCGCTTCCATTATCATGAAAGATCAGGATTTGGCACAATCATTCCAGCCTCACTGCCTAGCAGCAGTCAGCAGAATTTGTTGAATACATAATGCTCCATTCTCCTCCTTTACCAGGTTCTTGCGCAGGGATTTTGCAGCAGGCGAAGGGAAGCTCAGAGCGTGATGGTCGTTCAACACCTGCTTGAGACATCCAGGACCTCTTCTCTTCACTGCACAGGCATAGGGAAGTTTTAGATGGCGCTGTACCCACTGTTAAAGAGAGTAAATAGGATGAAGTTCATGGTACAATATATGGCATTTCTTCTTGCCAGGAACAAACTCTCACCTGCAGCCTGGAATAGCCGAGGCTGCTTTTCCCTCAGCTCATTAAAAAGCCTGACACACTAAAAATCCCTGAGACAAGTTCAGAGAGTTCTCAAGTCCCTGATTAGTAAATATTATTTGTGCAAAATGTAATCTCAGGACAATAAGGCCTGACATAAACCAGATTCGGGCATGTTTGGCAATCCTCAGCTTTATTCCTTCTAAATACAAATGTAGCATGCCAAGCAGCAATCCTCTAACTCCTGAGCTTAGCTTTCCCCATTCCACCAGCCACTTGCCAAGAGTCATTTGCTCCAGTACTTCTCACAAAAGCCAAGCTACTTCTCATAATTCTCCATCCTAATTAAGCTACTTGCTGGCTTTTATAATCACCTCTCCATACACCAATCAATCTCAGCAGGATTTTTAACAGATGAAACTTGGCTGATTTTCCCTTAAAGCACCAAGCATCCTGAAACAATAAGGTCTGATTTTTTACTCTTTACTGCTTTTCTTGCAGGCCCTTTTTCTTCTCCACCTGTCAGAAGGGGAGGCCAACAACAAAAATAAATATAGTCAAGTATGCTTGAGGATGAATGGGGGCATGAAAACCTTCTGTTTTCCAGACAAGTCAAGCAGTTCTAGCAACTGCACAGACCAGTATTTTCTTCAAGCTATTCCACACTCACTATTCATCAACCCATCAAAGAGGACAAACAGCCAAACTTTTTAACAGATATCCAGACAAAACAGTCAGAATAAAGCAAAGTTCTGGGATATTCAGAACTTTAGCATTTCAGAAATACAGTACTTCATCTTGACCTTTACTCAGGAGAGCAGCTTGAACTAAACTTGGAGTACATACAAAAGGAGTTTGCAATCGATAAGCCCTTCTACAGCACTGCTGCCAGCTTTAAGACCCTACTCTGGAATCTATAGGCATCTAAACAGAGCTCAGTTCACAGAGTCTACAACCAAGACAGCATTGCCTCTGGAAGGGGTTTTGTGGGGAACACACATATCCAAACAGTGCACAGAGCATCCCTAAGTCACTGCAGCACTCAACATGTTACCAGGACCCAACTGACACTGCTCGAATTGCCACTGGACTGGATTTACCTAGAAGCTTCTAACCCCTCAGAAAACATCCTACATGAGGGGAAAATAAAAGTTAAACGAATTTGATGTCAAAGGCAGCAGAGTGTTCCTTGCTGTCTCATAATGAAAGGGACATCAACACTTGGAGATACTGGAGGCCGCAGATGATGTGGAAACAAACTGGCTTCAAACAAAAACCTGGCTTCCTTTTGAACTGGAGCAGATGCCCTCACAGTGGGGTCACAGAGCTTCCAAGCACCCGCAGCCAGGGTCGCCCTTTTGGGTCTTGCTCCACCAAGAGCAGCAAACCCAAAAGCCACAGACAGGACTGTGCACTGTCAGTGTCTGCTGCTGCCACTCCTCTGTGTCAGCTGACGGTGTCCACAGGGTTGGGATGTGTGGTGTGGGCAGTGGATGCAGAATGGGTTGGATTGTTTCCAAAGGCTATTATCTGAAAAAGACTTTGCTTTATGCTTGGGCCAATATGGTAAACTGCATCCAGTTAGCTCAGGGAAAGGTCAGGCATATTTTAAAGCAAAGAAAGGCCATCTCTGGCAGGTGTATCCAATTCAGAGAGATATATTATCCCCAAAGGAACGTGAGAAAAAAAAATCCTTATTTATTTTATTTCTGCATATTCCACTTAGAGTTACCCTGGTGCATCCATGATATGGAATTGAGGAATGTTTTCAAGCAGAATCCAGCCAGTCTTCCCTAAAATGAGACGTTGTTTGTCTAAACAGACAATCACTTACTGGAATTTGCAGATCTAATTCTGTACTTCAGTATTTAAGGCCTCCAAAAAAAGTGACATCCATCTTCCTCTTATAAAAAAAAAGAAAAAAAAGAAAGATTTTTCTTCTATCTAGAGATTATTTAGTGCTCTGTTATTGACGGTGCTTCTATTGAAAGATTTAAAGATAAAAATGCAGTGTATTCAAGTAGTGATCATTTTTCATCGTCACTTAGTGACAGAACAGCCTATAGTCAATTCCAACTGATTTATCTTTTCTGCTATTGATTCTGTGTGGGGCTGAGCTGTGCACAGGAACTTGGCTGTGGTGCTTCAGAAACGCAGCAAGAAATGCAAAAGGAGTGGACAAGAGAAGTGCCAAGAAGTCTTGTTTTCATTCTCAGGCTGTTTAATTATTTCCCTCTGAGTGATGAGGCAGCCTGCTAGAAGATAACTTGTGTGTAGACACATGACACTTCCTGACGGGCAAAGGGAACAGCCCATAAATGCTATTTCCCCATGTAGCTCAGTCTACAAGGTGTTCCAGAGCTGGGTTCAAGACATTGGATGCAAATCAAAACTTCAGGTACCGGAGGGACAGATGTTTTGTGAAAAGTAGGAACTGCCAGTCAGATCCCTAATGCAAACCTTCCCTGATCTCCCGTGGTGAAGATGCTCTCTTGTGCTCTCATGAGGATTCCCATCACATCATGGAAAGAGTCTTTCTGCTTTTTGAAGCCCAAAGAGAATGGAAAGTATTATCCTGAGACTTTGGAGCACTCCAGCTTCCAAAGTTCCATGACCAATTTTTATACTTAAGACACGGATATTAATTCTGGTCCCCTTCTGAGTATAGAGTGAAGCTGAAAGGGAAAAAAACCCCAAAATATTTAGATTCAAGGTAGAACCTGAATCTTCTCAAACAGTTCAATACTGGATCCCAGACTATCTACTATTTTAAACAGAGCCAGATTTCTATATATGCTATTCTTCACTTAAGCCAAATACATCGGTAAATGCTGATACAGAGGCTGTGAATTTGATGGCTGAATAATGTTTGAATCCTTCAGAGACCAAGAAAGCTTTCTCCAGAAGCTGTCATGCACCTCCTGATGGATCACTGCTCACAAACCATAAAGGCACTTAATGCTGGGAGCAGGCAGAACCAGATCTCCAGCTTCCTACAGCAGCTGCTCTCTTATGGAGCTAAAAGATAATTTTGGGCTTGTTCCACTTACCAGGTACTGGCTGAAATGTGACCCAGACACCTTGAAAGTTCCTATACATCAGGTGTAAGTTTTAAATATAAGCTGGAAAAGAGACACAAAAAGAAGTTAAGTGAATGGACAATGGTGCCTCTGTGCTATTTGCAGCTTTCTCATCCTGCTGATGCCATTTATCCACAGTTCCCACTGTGACTTTGGGTCTGTTTTTTAGATATTTCCCACACGGCTTAGGAAATGGAGACCCAAGCACTGGCTTGACTGTTCTAGTCCTTGTAGCTGGGGACACCCAGCAAATTAATTCAGACAACAGCAAAACCCCCAAACATTGCAACTATGTCAAGATGAAAATCACAGACAGTATTCTGGAGGCAATGAATTCAACCAAAGCCAAGCAAACTATACAAATAAAATATATATACAGGTTCACCTCATGTATGAGCTTGACAATGTTCTAGCCCTTCTCTCCTTCCTTGTTAATCGTGAGCTTCTGAGGTTCATTTTCTAATCATTTCTGTGAAAAACATTCTTCTACAGAGACCTAATCTTGTACTCCTCTGCAGCTCTGGCTGCCTTGTCATTTCCTGATTCAAATCCTTTTGATTAATCATCTCTGAACAGGTTTATCAGTCTGTTCTGAAGGCTGCACACAGGAACATACATGTTCAGCAGACATTTCCTCCTGTAGCTGTTACACTATTTTGGAGAACTGTTCCAAACTGTGCCAGCTAACTCTTGCTATTTGCAGACATGGGAGATGGGATTCTAAGCCATGAGCACTTGCCAAGGTAGCTATATGGGTATACTAGCAAAAGGATATTTCTCCTACTGTATAGCTCATTCCTACTCTTCAAATAAACTCTACGATTAGAAAGACTTCCACTGCCTCAGCAGAAGGGTTTTGTTGATAGATAATTTCACCTCTTTCATTGCAAACCAATGTAGCAGTGATAATGCAGCTTTTGACCAGAGTGAGTTGTTTTCTCCTCAGCATTCACAGCTGCCAGAGAAGGAATATGATTATTGTCTTAAAGAATAACAAGTGGCTTCATTTTCCCCCCCAAAATAACCTGCACCTTAGATCCATTCTGAATTTTTTTCTCTTGCAAGGCTTTCCTGCACAGAGAACAACATTAAACAAATTAGCAAATTACTCTCTCTGCAAGAGCCAGGTCATATTTCATCATTAGAGAAGGAGTCTGATTTTGGTTGGGTGAAAATAAATCCACAGTAACACCATTTGCTATCATTCATGTCTCAACATTTCCCCTCAAAATAGTTTCATTTTGTTATATTTAATGCTTCAGCATTACATCCTAAAATAATGCCAATAATTACAAATCTCACCGTTTTATTTTAGGCACTGTTCTCCTGAAGTGACAGAAGCACACAGATTGAAAATGTTGCTGAAAGATTGCTGGAAGAGAGAAAAAACACATCCAAGCTTTACCTAAGTGGTAAAAAGGAAAGAGATGCTCTTTGGACACAGTAGGAGATAAAAAAAGTTTGTAATTTTTGTCATTTGCTGAAAGCCTGAAGAGGATTTTGGGACAGAAAACAGAAGCACTGCAGTGTCGTGGGTTCGTGGTGCAATATTTTGGTCCTTGTGGGATGTTACACTGCAATATTAAAATGAAGGATCATCCTTTGAAGTCTGCAATCTGGTGCCCCTCTCTGGCTGTCATACCTAATTCTAGGCAGAAGAAACCCAATAAGGGATATCGATCAAACTGTTTGATGTGTCAGTTAAAAAATAGCCCCTATGTAAACAAAAACTATGCAGAGCAAAAAAGAAATAAATTCAAAAACCTCCACTTCTTCAAGTTATTAAAGCTCTTTCTGTTGCTATACAATGAGAATCTTTGTATAAGTTTTATGAGCTCTATCACTGATCCGTTCATTTTCTAATGCCTGAAAAATTACAGATCTTCTGCCTATTGAATGAAAAAGCAAAGCCCTTTACAAGCCTATTAGGAAAACAATATTTACAACAAAGCACCGAGGAAAACTCTCCCATTAAATTTTACAGCAATTTCCTTGGAAGAGTCCTTTCCAGTGAGAACAGCTGGACTTAATTGCAGATGAACTGACTGAAGGAAGTATATCTGATTGCAGATGTAATAAAATTCATGCTTGACACCTAAATTTTTTTAAAATATATATTGGCCACCATCAAATCCCTGCATTTGCTGGTTTGCAGGCTGAATCTATCAAAGTTTTGGCAGGAGAATAGACAGGGAACGGAAAAGCTTGTGGAGGCCTTCAAAGCTTGGTGCTTAAGACACAGCTTTTTAATGCTATTGATTCCTAACAATCAATATTTTTTTCAATAAGAAGGTCTCATATTACCCCTTTTCCCAACCACCCTTCACAATGAACTTAGGATGAAAAAGCACTTAATGGCTTTCTTGTGAGATTTTTTTTTCCACGTTCATTGCAGTCTTTTCTCCCTTACAAAGTTCACCTTGCTCTGCCCTTCTGGTTGATGCTACATGGTTGTGGAGTGGTTGACCAGCTCTTTTCCAGCATAACAACCTACCATGAGGTTAATCTTTTATTTGAAAGAAATTAACTCTTCTGGGTCAAAAACATTGCAACCACATCAACCTCTTGCCTTTAAGGTTTTTTGCTTAGAATCCACCATAAAATCAAAGAGCTTGCTCTTCTTCCTCATCCCTGTTGAAATTCTGTGGATAATTTAATTCTCAATGAGTTTCACAAACAAGGTTTTTAAGTATCTTTTTACCATTAAATTTGAACCAAAGCAGTTATTTCTGTTAGGAGTTTTTTTACAGTGACCTTTGAAAAAGTAGGGTTGGTCATCTTCTGTTGTGCATCACAAGGGTGTGGAAATTGCTTGGAGAGAGAACAGGGGGAGCAGGAACTCTGCTCAGTGCCACTTGAGATTGCCCAGGAACTGAGTTGCATTGCTGACTAATTGCAGGCAGATTTCTTCTGCTGGAATATATTGAGTGAACAGCAGCAGCAGTGCTTGCCTGGAGAGCAGAAAGTTTAACAAGGATGGAATATACACTAAATGCTGCCTGAATCCTCCTGCAGTGGTGGTGTATATATAACCGCTTCCTTCTTCAGTCTGGGACATAGGACTGTGGGATCCCCCTCCCATTTGCCCAGTTGCTCCATTTTCTGCTGAAGAAAATATTGGGATACTCCCCCAATTCTTTCCTGTCTCCTGACCTAACAGGATTATTCCTGGATAGAAACATACTTTTGTGTGAAAGGAAAATAGTTATATTTCATCCCTGTGTTATGAGCTGAAGCTGATAATCAGGACTTATTACAAACAGAGGCTGCTTCTCATGCCTGGGGGAGTTTTGTTTGCAGAGTAACACTGCATGGGCATCCCAACACTTCAAAACCAACCTGCTGCTCCTCAGGTACCTAGCATGCCACTAATAAGAACTTCATGAATGTTGCAGAATCTTTAATAAGAAACTTTTTTTTTTTTTAAGGAGTCGCATTCACTGCTTGTCTCTGTAAGTGGCTGTTTAACCGGGCCTGCCAAACATTGCAGATGTACACACAACTGCATTTTAATCAACCACAAAAACACTCTGTAGCATAAGTAGTTTGGCAGCCCTGCCCACAAGAGCACAGGTAAGTGGGCTAGTAAATATTTAATCAACTATTGTTGCATGGGATAGTAAACATGAATATTTAGTATAATATTTACTTACATTTATATCCCATGTTTAGAACAATATTATGTTTAAGGACAGGTATACATTCAGATGTTTGGTCTGGAATACTACTTGTAGACATGTGCTTAGGTAAGTTATTTAAATACTGTCATGATGCAGGCAAGAAAAGGAAAGGATTAATTTATAAGAAATAGACACAGGCACACAGATATATACATATTTAGTTTTCTTCATGGAGTAATTGCACTGTGACGAACAGATGCAATGTACACATCAGAATCTCTTTACAAGGTGGTAGATGTTGGGCTTTTAATATCAGATTTATCACCTGGCAAGGAATGACCTTGGGGGGTTGCATTACAAAATGCTGGACTAGCACAAGGGCAGTTTTCCAATGAACACAGCATGAAGTGCAAATATCACTCCCCCAAGGCACAGCCCCAAGCACAGACGGACCTCATGCCTTTCATAGAGAGTAAAATGGAGGCATTGGTGATTCTTTGGGGAAATGCAGGATCCAATCACTCCAAAGGAAAAGATTCCTTACCAAAAGCCCTGGAAGTGCACCAGCTCTGTGGCAGGATTGCAACTCATTCTCTATCAGGCTGGCTTTTGCCTCCATCCTGAAATAGAGGTGGCACCCAGCTTCACACATTAATATTTACTGCAGCTTGCAGTGCAGCAATAGTCCTATCTCAGAGCTGACTCTATTACAGAAAAGACCTGCATTATATCAAGAGGTGGCCCTTTAGAGGGATTTGGGTTTTCCGCCTGATAACACATTTTGGACTACAGAGTCTCTATATACATTGAAAATTTCCTGTTACAGCCACCTTGCATTCATGATGACAGACAGCCTTTCTCTTCAGCTGGGGGCCTTCTGAAAGAGTTCCTTCAGGTCTTTTTTTTATTTATGAATTAAATTAGACTTCTTTAAAATATATATCTGTATGTGGATGCGCAGGCTTGGGTACTGGTTAGTGCCATTTATATTGGACCCCTGACAAAAGCCACATCAGCAGCTTGACCAGAATATTTTCTGCCAAAGTAGAGAAGTCATCTGAGGACCAGTAAAGCAGTAAAAAGCATTTAATCACTATTTCATGGGCTTACAGATGGCCCATGTTATTCAGGACTGGTTTCACAACCATGACCTCAGCGAGATGTGGCATGGCAGTGGGTCTGCTCTTAGGGGATACAAGTTGTCTGTTGTACAAACAACATTGTCACTGCTGATATCTCTGCCAGAAGGACCTGTGTGGAGCACTGGGGTTTGTTGCCTTTTTCCTTAGCATGCACTGCCTTTTTAGCAATATGCCTGCTGAATATTAACCACCTTAACGATCCCAGCGCAGCTCCACAGCACTGCTGCTGCCTTTAGTTCTGGCTGAAGTGATTTTCTGCTTTTGTAGCAGTTTCAGCAGAGGGGCCAAGGACTGGCAGAACTACAGCAGCTGAGCAACCTTCCTCCTCTTCACAGGCAGCTCACAGCCAGGCACCAGTGCTGACGCACAGGGCAAAGAGATGCTCTGTCCTCTCCGGATTTTTTGACAAGGGCATGTGGTGGTAGGACAAGGGGGAATGGCTTTAAACTGGAAGAGAGTAGGTTTAGATTAGATACTAGGAGAAAATTCTTCCCTGGGAGGGTGATGAGGCCCTGGCACAGAGAAGCTGTGGCTCCCCAGCCATGGAAGTGTTGTCCAAGGCCAGGTTGGAGCAGCCTGGTTGAGAGAAGGTGTCTCCTGCCCATGGCAGGGGGCTGGCATGAGATGATCTTTTAAGGTCCCTTCCTACGCAAATCACTCTGTGGCTGTGATTCTATGACTGACACACCCTCCTCTGGTCACAGCTGGACTGGCTGATGCGGTGGCTGTGTTTGGATGCCCATCACTGCTCTTCCCTCTGTCCACCAGTCTGGCTGGGTTACTTGGGGTGAGGGCATCCAGAGGAACTGACCCAGGCAAGACCCTCCCAAAACAGGGTCTGCTCTCTCTCTGACCTGCCCCCAGCCTCTCTGCAGGCACACTTCATTTTTCATTGACTGCCTGCTATCATTGTGCCTGACTCCATTGAGAGGCTTTTAAAATCTTCAGTTTTGCTATTAGTATTGATTAGCTTTGTCCTCTTAGCAGGCTATTCTTTTTTTTTTTTTTCTCTGCGTGTGTCTCCTGGCTTGTTGCATCATCAGGTTCTATATTGCTCTTTAGGGTCCTTTCCGTGGATTTATAAGTGTGAATACAGCTGGGGACAGCTCTGGGAAGAGATGCTAATCTTCTGAACAAACCTCCCCAGGCCATCTTTCAGTGTCTAGGAGACAATTCACAATGAGAAAGAGGACTAACAATCTGATCATTGCATCTGGGCAAAAAAGGGGGAAAAAAGGAGAAGAAAAAGAGAAAAGAGAGAGAGTTGCTCTTCCAAAGGGAGAGAATGAGTATTCAGGAACTCAGTGAGCCAATGCACCAACTTCATTCCTGCAGCCATGGATTCTGAGCTTAAAAATACAGGAGTAGTAATTAATAGTTTGCACTTACATAGTATTT
The DNA here is from genome assembly GCF_965231275.1 of Zosterops lateralis. NCBI lineage: Eukaryota > Metazoa > Chordata > Aves > Passeriformes > Zosteropidae > Zosterops > Zosterops lateralis. Next base: position 10,424,153 of record NC_139780.1, on the reverse strand, counting down.
TTGCAGATTAACCTCTCCACCATGAATTCACCTAAATCTAAATGCAGCCATTTCTGGAGTGGAAAATAGTGGGAGTTTAATAATGCATAGAAACACCATGCAAGAAATCAAGTCAGGAATACTATATAGACATAAAAATGCAGGGGCAACGTTCATAGTGAGAGAACTCAGGTACTCAGGCTGAAATTGCTTTGTCCTGTCCAACTAATAACCTGCCTTACAAAGCTGTTGCTGAATTGTTAAAATATTACAAGTAGGTGTTAGAAGTACACTTCAGTTCCATATCTCATCTTACAGCCAGCATCTCCCAGAGTGTGGTGCCTCCAATCAAATCCCCCTGCATTAATCTGATATTTATTCTGAGGAAACAGAGCTTCTGAGCCACCCAAACAATGTTTTGCAGCACAGAAGGTTTCCATTGACATCTGTCCTCCAGCCAGTGACCCAGCACTCCTGTAAGCTGTGAGAACAGCAAATATCACTTTGCAAGGTGATGATGCGGGTGCAGCCCATTGATTCGGTGGCCTCATCCTCATCCACTGGGAATGAATCCATTGCACAATTTAGCCTGGATGTCAGACAGGTACTGCAGGCTAGAGAGCTGCCTCAGAAACTGGTGGTAGTTACTCTGCTTTCCCCATTGTTGGAAAGTCTTCTTTGTCATCTCTGTTCTTCATTCAATGTCCCCAACCCTCAGCACTGTTTGGTTGTCCAATGGAATGGGGACCGGGAGTGATTTTTAGCCTCTTCCTTGGGTGCTTGTGCCTGGGATTTGATGTTGAGCTGCCTCCTCCCCACCAGCTCAGCTCATCCCCATGCCTGTTACTGCAGACCACGACCAGCACACATCTCACCCTCCTGCTGCATGGAGAAGTCCTGTGACATCTGGATCTGGAGATGTTGCTGATGTACAGCGAGCTCAGCTCATGGAAGAAGGAGAAAATACTCCTTAGAGGGGGTGTGCACTCGTTAGCTGACCCCAGGTATTCCTTAATTGGACTCTGCTTCCCTCAAAATTCTCTCTTGAGGGCTGAGCTCTAATCAAATTAATTTGTCTCTTGGCCGGTGAGGAATAACAGTAAATCTGAAGTCCCTGCAAGCGTATGGAAATTGGCCCACGTGAACCATATAATTTTTGAATATGAAGGAGAAAACAGATTTGCAAAGGAAGTTTCTTAGGTGGAAAAATAAGCTATAACAGAGAGTACAGCAAAAGGGAGAAAGTAGCTAGGAGAATACTGCAACACAGCTGGAACACAAGGTTTTGTCTGAGAAAAGCACTTTCTTTTATTTTACCAGAAAGGCATTTCAGTCTGAAAATGAAATCCAGACAGGATGTTACTGAAGGTCCACATCTTATTTTCAATAAATGATGAACCTTCATGTCCCATGAAATATGAAAGTATAAAGCTGCATTTCTATTACAGTCAGCAAAGGTAGGGGTTTTTTGTTCCCTTTTGTTTAAATATATTCATTATCAAAGGTGTAGTGCCCTTGAGAAGCTGAGATAGTTGCTTGTATTGCTGTGCAAGGAATTCGAGAGACTTGGTAAAGTTTTTATGAACAGTGATGCAGAGATGTGTAGTGTGTCTTTCAAGACCCCTGATCCATCCATCCAGAGCTGACACTTGAGCTGTAAAGAGACATCCTTGTCAAACCACTTACATATTGCATATGCAATGAGATAGCCCTTCATTTCTAGCACACCAGTTGCAAGAGGTAGAATTTAAAGCAGAAGGGCTCCAGAGCTCTTATTTCAGATTCTTATGACTCCAAGCATGGAAATCACATTGCCAATAATGAAAGGTCAGTATCTGAATGCACAGTTCGTGAGAGAGCATAAGAATATTTTGGTAAAAAAGAACCCGTGCTTCAGAATTTGTCAGTGTGCTACAAATCTGAGGGGTAGGGAGGGACAATGCTTGTTTGAGGTGCTGGTTATCCCTGTACATCCTTTGTTTTGTCCTGCAGTTAGGGATGACACTGGAAAACAAACCCACCTGCATATGCCATATAGATCTACAATACAAAAGAAAGGGAAAACTATCTCAAATGGCTGGTTTCTGAAAGTCAGTAAGAAAAATAAGATTCAATTCAGCCCTCAGATACACACCAATGATTCCTCTGAACCTTTTACACCTCATACTTTCACTATGATTTTATTTTAATAACACTTTTCTACCTTCTCCCCTGTCCTTTAGACACACTGGTTGCTATTTCATATAATATTTCCATTTTTAATTTGTGTGATACCCTCATAGATGGTTCAAAATCAGGGAGAATTACTTATCTTCTCAAAAAGTAACAATGGTTGCTATTAACCAGATTTTGGTCTCTGCAGTGCCATTGGGAAAAGGTGGCTCGAGTGACTCCAGTTGTAACTCAGGAACTGAAGCAACCAGAAGTCATTGCCTAAGTTGATAGGAGGTTGTCTCCTCTGGCTGTGTATTTCCAAGGAAAGTGCAGGCACAGTCATGCTGGGTATTGAAGGAGATCCATTTTATGCCAGTTTTTGTCCGTGACAGTCTCATCAGCAGCCATAGAAAACGATATGAAAAGTCTGAGGATGGATGTTAACAATTCATCTCCTAAATTTCCATAGTTAATGTAAACTTAATAACTTCCATGTCCTACCAGCTTGATTGTGCCTGCTGGAGTTCACTGCCTAAATAGTTCTCCCTGTAAGGAAAATGTACCAGGGGCATCATCTGGACCAGCTCATTCACTGCCAGGAACTCAGATGATTTCTTAGAATAACGATCCAGGCAGCTTTTTTACAAATCACTGCAAGTTCAGCTCCTGTGAAAAGGGTTTTCTGAGGAAGAACTCGTGGGCACAGCACGTTTGGAGGCAAGCAGGAGTTGAAGATTCCCCTCTGCCTCCACGGGAATGGTGCCTTTCCCAAGGCACCTCTCAGAACAGCAAAAATCCTGCACAATATCAGCTCAGTCTTTCCCAGGGAGGCTCCAAAGGCTGCTCCAGCAGCTGGAAATCCTTAGAGGTGCTTTATAAATATGCCCAGTCTTACAGCAGGTGCCACATCCTGGTCCACCAAGGAATTTTCCTGCATCTGTTCCAGGGAGAGATCAAGGCTGAAGGTCACAGCTCTGAGAAGTCCTTGTGTTAAGTGACCTCAGCTGGCTGGGATGTGGTCCTGGGTAATGTCTAATGGGTTTCATATGACTCAGGTTTTTCTCCTTTGTCCTTCCTTCTCCTTGCCCAGCATTTTGCTAGTTAGTGGTTGTGCAGCAACAGCTGCAAAGTACCCTTTAAAGGCAAATTATTATTAACATCGCTTTGCCAAATTGGCACAAACTATTGAACAAGGAGTCACGGAGTGGTTTGGGTTGGGAAGGACCTTAATTATCATCTAGTTCCAACCCCCCCGCCACGGGCAGGAACACATTCTTCCAAGCATCGCTCTTCCAAGCAGCCTGCTCACTGCAGCCCTCTAAGCAGAACACGAAATTTTGAACTCCAAATGCTTTTTTTCCTCCTAGAAGAGGCTGAAAAGCAGGAGCTGGGCTGGCTGCAGCACAGCCCCGGCCAGCCCCGCTCCGCTCCCCCAGCGCTGCGAGGGAAAAGCTGCGCTGAGCGAGCGATGCTCTGCGATGTGGCAGCTCCGGAGGTGCCAAGCAGAGCTAATGCTCCGGAGCGATACTAGAGGGCACTGTAAACCTGGCAGTTTTTTGGCTTCCGAATGGGACGAAGCAAAAAAAATTTGAAGTGTTTGCTACTTGCGGTCGTCAAAGCTCTCCTGGTATTTAGTGCGAAATTAGTGCTAACCCCCGGGTCCTGAGCAAATTAATTTGTGGAATTACATTCTGCTGTCGTAGATCCTCCTTACAGTCCGGGGTATTTATTCATTGCCGGGCCCTGGACTGTTGTATCCATTGCTGGAGGGGCTCCTCTCCCAGTAAATGGGCAGGCTTGGAGGAAAGGGGAGAAAAAAACATTATGAGAACTCAGCAACTTTTTTTTTTTTTTTAAGCTATCACTTAGCAGTAATGTGTTCATTAATTGGCAGCCAGACCACTGCCTGGCTTCATTTAAAACCTGATGGTTTCCTTTCATTATGGTAGCGAAGGTTTCATCCTGCATCTTCCCTATGTGCCAACATCATTCTTTTCCATGTGTCTAATTAAGGATGCACACCTATCAGAGAGACAGAGAGTTCCTGTACTGCGATGAAACAAAATTGTTTTTAAAAGAGTCTTTTAAAACATATTTAAAAATAGGAACATGTTACTCTAAATGAAACACTCCAATCAATGTGATCAATAGATTAATGGATTTCAGTACCTGTCTCCTCAGACAGTCCTCATACACCCATCACTGTAATTTATAATTCAGTGTTCAACTTAAATTAGTAAAATTTAAACTGAAACAACAACGGGCTGACAAGTAAACAAGACTTCCCAATTTAAATGTAAAATGTTTACCCAATATGCAGAATCAAGCAAGCTCTCAGCTCTTGCAATATCACTGCCACACAAAATAAACACAGAGCCACAGGGAAAAAGAGGAAATGGCATCTTGAGAGGTCACCTAGTCCATCTCCTTCCCCCAGGGTAGGATCAACCCTGCCTAAATCGGTCTTGACAAGAGAGTTTCTCTAACCTGTTCATCCCTGGAGGTTTTAAAGGAAACTCCACAGGCTCCTCAGATGGTCTATTCTTATAGATGGAACATTTCCCCCAAAGTCTAACCCAAATTACTTTTACTGCAGACCAATCCCACTAATTCTGTCTGTGAGCAACAGTTCATTACTTTTGTAGCATCTTTTTATATTCGGGGAGATTATTACTGTATCTTCATCAGCCTTAGGCAATGGACTACAGTTCTTTCCCTCTTGGGAGGTTTATTTTCTCAACTGTTCTTTTCATTTTCTGTATTTCTCTGAAAGTCTGATGACAAAACTGCTCCTCCCCAGCACTTAGCAGAGATGGGAGCAATGTACCAATGCACCACACTACACTCTCTTTATGTACAGCAGTGTCAGCTTTGCTTTGCTCACAACCAGGGCACCATAGTTGGCTCAGGGTTCATTTCTAGCCCATGATATTGTCCTTTTCTCCTAGAAATGCTGCCTATGCAGCCATTTCTGGACACACATTTCAATAGTTTTCATACATTCAGCTTTGCTCTTGTCCCTGAAGAATATCAGTCTCTTCTTTCCAGCCTCTTTCTTCAGTTTGTGAAGATTTTTGAATCTTTCTCTTGTTCTCTGAGAGCACTTACAGCCCCTCTCAGCTTGGTGTTGTCAACAGCTGCAATATGTCTCCTCCATATTCCACTACCCAAGTCACTAATGAAAAACATTGAGTAATGCCAGAGCTGCACAGACCCCTCTAGCACTGTATTCAAGCCATCCTTCCACTTGGACAGCAAACAGCAAACAGTTTTTAGTGTGTTCCCCAGCTGGTTTGGTACCTTACAGCATTTCTCCCCATCCATATTCCCCCCACCTCACTCCTGGAACACCCCAAGGGTCAGAGTCAAAATCCTGACTGCAGTCAAGCTGCATCTCCTCTCTTCTCAGAGACCTTCTGCCCTGCCACAGGAAAATTAGATTGGTTTGACATGATTTATCCTTGACAAAACCACAGCTTGTGGGGCTACTGCATCCCTCATGCCAGTGCCATGCCTTGCCTTTGGATTTAATGAGCAAAATTCTGTTCCCTTTGAAGTAAGGGACAAAACTCCCTCAATCCTGGGACTTTACCATGTCCATCCAGCCCCTAGGAGCAGTGGAAATACCATCACATTACTGCTCATTTTGGTAAGCAATGGTTTATTTCCACTGAGAGCTACAAAGGCAGAACATAATCAGGGATATCACAGCTGAGTTTGAGCTTTGAATCCCATGAGTACCATCATGTTTGGACACACAGCCCCTCCCCAAAACTGCTGCTACTTCATTTCCTTGGGACAGTTCAACAGAGGTGGGAGAAAGTACAATTTACACTCTGAAGGGAGCTGCAAGGAGGTATAAATTACTCAAGCACAAGCCACCTAGGATTCACTTAAAATTCACTCTGAATTTGGCACCAGAAATGTAGGAGATAATCAAGTTTTCCTTTTTGAGATCTTGTGTATTTAAAACCTGCTGTGTTTAATTTTTGCAGTCACAACAATGCTCATTCAAAATATTTCCTAATGTTTAATCCTATTAGTATGTACAGCGTGGTGTTTGATTAATGCACTAGAACAATGCGATCAAATATATTTTGGGCTCCAGAATACCACTTTGTAATGCCTAATATTTGATGAGATATTACAGATAGGCTTGTCTTCTGACTAGAAGTGATGGCACTTGAATTCTGAGATACCCAGATACAGATCTTGGATAAGATCTGAATTTCAAGTGAGTCCTAATTACGCAGCACACTGGACCAAAGCTCAAGGTCTGCACATTTCCAGCACTGGATTCTTCACAGCTCAGATGCAAATGTTGTTTCTTAGCCCTCTCTCTCAGGAATTCATAACATATTCATCAACTTGTAGTACCTAAGAGTCCTGTCCGACCGTATTTGGAAGACCTTAATTTGACTCCGGTAGGAGTTTAACAATATTAATAACTAATATTAAACTGGATTCCTAACGGGGATGCCGGGACAATACTCTTTGATCACTGCATTAATCTGCTGCAATTGTGTTTATATCAGCCTTGTTCATCCCATGTGAGCTCAGTGCCATCTTGGCATGAATATGAAATATGCAAATCTGGGGGATACACTTTAATAGTGGGTCCATCTGCTTGGATCTTTTATTAAAGGGAAGTGTGAATGCAGTTGCCATGCAATACACTCTTACACACAAAGACCATGAGTTATGAAAACAAGAGAAAACATCTCGTGCTTTGGCCTTATTGGTATCTCACATTCGTTGTTTCTGCGTCCGGTTTTCATTTTAATTTAGAAATTTTCCCCAAAACGAAATTTGAGTGAAGAAGTTCAACAGTTAGCAATGACTGTGCGTATACACGCACGCACATCTCTTCCCCTCTAGTGACAGACAGGATATTACTTTTCCACTGCATATGAAATTAATACCAGAAGCACAAGAAAAAACATGCAAATGCCATCCCTTAAAGCCTGATCTGGATCTCACTTCTACTGCTTAAGACATATATAACACCGAGGAAAACTAGTTGTTGGGGTGAAAAAGACAGTAATCTGGAGCTGGTTTGGGAGAGCCAAGCCCAAACATGAGCTCGGCCTTGGCTATGGAGTCACAGCCCAGTGCCTCCAGGGGATATGGATGAGCTGTTGTGTTCTGCTATCCCACTTTCTCTGTAATAAAGAACTCTCTCAACTCCATCCAAAAGGAAAAAGCTCCTATGGCTCATTGTTCCCGTGCATTGCCGTGTCCTTAGCTTGTCTCCCTTGGGTGTGTGCTGTTCCATGCTAATGGTTTGGGGGGAGTGTGCTGTGATTTATTTAACAGCTGGCAGGTCAAGCCTCTGTGCCCCAGATAAGCAAGTGCTGAATCACATGAGGAGGGGAGAACATGCCCTGATGGCATAAAGTCAAAGTATCCACCTTGCTGAGCACTCTTAATCCAGGAACAGCCCTTCATCCACCACCCTGCAGGAATGGAGAGCTCCTGGCACCACAGTTGGTTCTGAGGCTCACACTCATTCCAGCAGGTTGGATTGAACAATCATTTTATTCAAGGACACTGGGATCTGATGTACAAAAGGGCCCATATTCTCCTCCTTGATTCAGAGATATCTGAGTAGGCAGCAGAGTAAGCAAGAGGAGTTTTTTCCATATCTTCAATATGCAAATAGATGAGTGAGCTCAGCTCTCTATTCATTGCTTCCAACATACATGACACAGATGCTGCTGTTCCCATTGTCACGCTGAAACTGGGGGCTTGATGACAAGAAATTCACTGAGCTTCCATCTGCACAGAGCTGAGATGGTGGCTGGGTAGGGAAAGTCACTGCATTGGATTATGTCAGCTCTACTGTCTGCATCCACAATTTATTAGCTGTGCTTGGGATCTGAGAAGGCAGTTGGAATTACAGTTATTCCTGCATGATCAGCTCTTGCTGCCACCTGGGGCGGGCCTCATTTGTCACTACCCAGGACTGGCACCTTTCTCTCTAGTAGGGGCACAGGGACTGTGGTCTGGGAGCCAACAAAACAACTGAAGGGAGTGTTCCACCAGTGTTCAACGTGACCCAAGTAAAAAGTTAAGTGTGAGATTTATTCCACATGTATTTCTTAATAGCATCTTAACATAACTGGGTCAATTATCTGGGAGTCGGCACGTGTGTGCCTGGGAGGGGGACATGTGCTGGTTCTGTGCTGCTCAACACATCACCTGCTTGGGAGTGAATGAATGTGCTTATCCCAGTGCTAAGGAAAGAAGGGAAAAAGAACACGTCAACCTTCCACGGCGAGCTGATTATGAATTTCCCACCTCAAATTGTCAGCATTTATTCAATTACTTCACTCATTACAAGTGAGTTCTTCTTCAGCCACTAACCTAAAACCCCGCCCTGCTGCTGTCAGCTCCTTTAGAAGCGACACGTTCCTTCCTCAGGTTAAAAAGCTTTTGTGGAAGGCAGCTGTTCCCAGGACAGGGCTCGGGGCTGCTGAGGGAACACAGCCCTGCCCTGGAAGGGAGCTCCTCTCCCTCTGCTCCCCTCCTGGAGCACGGGAATCCACCCAGGGATTGAGGTGAGTCCTCCATGGGGTAGCAGGAGTTGTTTTTCAAGCCTCTGACACTCTCTGAGGCAGGAATTAGAAGAATTCACAGGGCTCAGCCAAGGATACAGGGGAGATCCCCGGAGCCAAAACTGTATATTTTCCAAACACTTCCACTTTAATAGTAAGTTAAAGGGAAAGTTCCCCTTCTGAGGGGTTGTTAATTATAGATCCCTCCTTTAAACAGTCCTCCTGTTTTTATCCATGCTTACACCCCCACAGCTGGTAAAGAGGAGGAAAGCTCTACCTTCCCCAAAAAAGTCAAATACATCCGAACTGCTTCCTGAGCTGATTCACTTGGCTGGGCTCCTATTTGATATATGAAACAAAAGACAAGGCAGCAGAAAGCAACATATTTTCCCTGTGTCAAGGTGAAGCACTTCCCCATCACCCAGCCCATCTCTGCTGGGGTTAATGCGCATCGAAAATATTTAAATGATCAAAGTTTTTCAGCAGAGATAGTGATGGGGTTTTTTTCTGACTTGTCATGCTTGTTTTCCTTAAAGAGGCAATGACCTGCTGTAGTCAAGGCTTGCAGTTTGGCACACAGGAGCGTTTTGAGAAGCGTTATCTCCCGAGCAGAACAGCAGCCTCATGTTTCCCTGCACAACAACCTTTCTTAGCCTAAAATGCTTTGCATCCCATTTCCTTGATCTGGCTAAGTGCTTGCATGCTGAAAATCCCACCCTCCCTCCAGCTGTCCTTCTGGCAGGAAAGAGACAGCATCTTCTCTCTGGAGAGTACAGTCACTGCTCCTTTGGTTATCTAATCAGGGAGGGCAAAATTCACTCAGGGCCCTGTGAAACCGGCTGAGCTGCAGAAAATGCATCCCGAGGTCTTGTGCGGGAGGGTGGGAGGAGGCAGCCGGGGAAGCCTCCCCTCCCAGAGCAGATGCTCGCTGCCATTTCCCCAGTAGCTTTCACAAAGGAAGAAAAATGTGGAGTACTCCAGGGACTGAAGCATTCGGCTCTTCCCTCTCCTGCTCCCCGGCTCTGTGTGTTCTCAGAGCAGGGCAGGGTCTGCCCCGAGGCCAGAGCAGCCTGGGCAGGAGGGCAAAGAAATAAATGTCCTCCACCCACCATCCCGGCGCCAGAACTGGCTGGTGCTCAGTTTCTCAGGGTTTGTGTGGGTTTTCCAGCATTTCTCATAACTACAAAATATTATACCTCTCTGCCTTCTAAAACTCTGTGATTTTATCTTTGCACCAAGCACGAGGAACTGGGAAGCAGAAACCTTCCCATCCTGATCAAGCTGGGAGCTTTGTTCACATTCAGCTTGCTGAGAACAAAAGGGCAGCACAAGGGGGGTGAGAGGAGACAAATCCCCCCTGGAAGTGCGAGGTTCAAGCAGCCTTCACCTCCATCTGTAACGTTCCAAACAAAAGCACCTTTAAGTCACTTCCTTCCTTTTCCTGGCACACTTCTCCCCCGAGGTCCTGGTGGGCTGGAGAAAGCCACCACTGGAACAAGGTTTGGGTAGAGCTGTGCTTGGCAGATATCCCCCCTCAAAAAGGGGTCTCTCAGCTGCTCCTGGGCTTGGAGCACATTCCCAAGCCGTGTGTTCCCACCTAATAAAATGCTTACTCACTTGCGGGAGGCACTTTGACATCCTTGGCCTCACGCTGCTAGATAAGGAGCATAAAAAGAATGCATTGCTGTTATAGGGGATACAGCAATATGTATCCTCAAATGAAATATCCTTTATAAGCCTGGTTATTATTCTGGCAGTGATCTTGGATGGCTCTCAGCGGGCTCAACTCAGCTGAGGTGTTATGGAGCTCATCGCCAGGGCTAGTGAGGACTGAGAGGTGTCACTTTTACCTTCTGTTGTTCCAGAACATCCTCTGCCATCCCAAGTCGGGAAAACACTTCCCTCTCCTCCTGCGCATGTCAAAAGCCCCGTTTGCCATTAGATTTAGGGAGCCAGATACAGCCCTGGTATAAACAGGTGTGAGACCGCATATGTCAATAGAATTACACCCGATTTTAATGGGCTTACATTTGGCCCTTGGGCCCTGAGGATCCCTCTGGGAGCAGAGGCTGTATTAAATATTAAGGGCCTTATTCTCCACGCCTGCCTACGCTGGAGTAATTAAATCTCCACGCAGACCCATTGATTTTCAACCGCGTTCTCCTCCCCGTGTGAGGAGGCAGCACTGGGCACGAGGGAGGGAGCAGAGATGTCCCCTCGAGGAAAAACACATCTATTTTTCCTCCCCACGGAAATTTTATCCAGAAGAAAACTATACCCAACACTAAGTATTTGCAAAACGTGCTCGGGCAAAAAGATGCAAATGGTCTAAAATGAAAAAATGGCTCCAACTATTCCCCATCGCCTCCAGCCTGTGACAGCAGCGCTGCCGCTGCTTTGCCGCTTCTTTCAGGCTCTCGGCTCTGTGAGTGCCACAGACAATCCCTCTCCTTTCCTAGCATCAGGACCTTCCGAGCCAGACCTGCGAGGAGCTGGGTGATTTCCCTGCTCCTGGATCTCCTGGATCGCAGTGTAACCTTGGACAAGCCCCACAGCTGTTGCCGGCCTCTCCGGGGGGTTACACTCCTTGGTTAATTCCGGCGCCTTTTACCTGTGTCTATACCAGCATTGTTGCCAGCCTGTGATCTTTTGAGCTCGCATGGCTGTGAAAAACGACTTTGGTTTTTCCTTAAATGCCACAGAGTTTAGAAGTGTGACGACTCACACTGTGCTGTTATTCTTTCCAATTGAAACCTAATGATGCGTGCATATCACTTAACTCTGATGTCAATAATCAGCACACCACTTGGTCTTTGCCGTGGCTATTAGAGGGAATGAAAATGAAATACCAACTCCTTTTTATCCTGTTACTGTACCATAATAACTAATAAAGAAGTAATAAGGGAGACGTCGGGAATTTCCAGGGGAGTCATTACTACCGAGCAGACCTAAAGGCACAAAGCGAAATCCAGGAATATCAGCCAGCCCTGGATTTCCAGCCAGTACTTCTCACTTAAGCTATACTGCTGCTCTAAAAGAAGTGTTTACAGAAGAGGTTACCATGTGGAAAGTGTCAGACTGTGTCCTGGAGTGGAAACTGAGCCAGAATCAAAGACATCCTCGCAGGTAAAGACCACCCTGTGCATCAGTGTTGTGTTTAGGCTGGGCCACAGTCAAGACACAATGCCAGCATTTCATAAATCTCACTTATGCTCCAGAATATGGGAAACATTTCCCAGAAGAGCCCTAAATCACCTCTGCCTGGTTGCAGGATGAATCGTGTGTTTTCCAGGGAGTCCTGTATGGGAGAGGCCACCCAGAGACCTCAGGGCAATGGGTCAAAGGAAAGAAACCATATAACAAAATACTGAGTGCATGGGGTTCAAACCACGTGTAAGGTGGACAATGCATTTTCTGGCTCAGAAATTATTGAATTTTTGGGTAGGAAGGAGCAGTCATTTTTTGGTGGTTGTATCTATACATAGGAGGCAGTGGTGATTCTTTGGTTTTCCTCTCCATAAATGACCTGTCGTTTCTCCATGAACTGTCATTTATCCACGTGTCAAAAACCTGTCGCTGCTCAGGAATTCTGTCTTCACCAGCTGCCTGGTGCAGGGAAAACTTGGACCTTTACCTGCCACAATTTTATCCACCTTGTCCACAGCTGGAGCCTCCTCTGCCCCTCAGCATGGACACAGCGTTGACCTAAGGACCCCCAGGTGCTTCTCCAGCCCCGTGCTGGAAGGTGCTGTCACACCTCACAGCCCAGCATTCCCTCACCTTTCCAAAGCAAAACCTGGTTCGCTTCAACCTCACAGCACATTCCCACCAGTACCAAGCATTTCCCAGCCATCTGATTTCCCCATCTCCGAGTTCCTGCTTTGTTTATCCTATTAATTCCAACCACCCCCTCTTCCCCCAACACACACGCACGCAGCCTCATTTACAGCATCTTCGCCAGCAGAAGCCTCCCCAAAATATTCAGGGCACACCAAGCGAGGACTTACACGTGTGGGGAAACCCTCGTGACTGGAGATTTTTTTTCCCTCTCTCGAGCAAACATGAGCTCATGATTTTAATTTTTTTTTTAAGCTCTTAAAGGAAAAAAAAAAAAAATAAAAGAGAAGCCCCGAGGAGCGGCATTCCCGGCTGCCGTTCTCCAAGCGGGGGCAGCGGGACGGCGCGGATGCTGCACCGGGAGCCGCGGGGCCGCCGGGGCTGAAGGCTCCCGCTCGCATCCTCCTCTTCCTCGGGTGGTTTTCCCTCCCTCCTCCTCCTCCTCCCCCCCCCCCCCCCCCCTGCATTTCCTCCTGCACCTTTAAGAAGCCCATTGCCGCCGGTGGGATGGTGTGTGCTAAAGCTGCACAGAGGAAGTTACGCAGCCGGGATCAGGCACGGAGATAAAAGCTCCGATTGTGATTGAAAGTGAGAGCAAAAGGGATTTCAGCTTCAGCATTAACTTGCGAGGGGAGCCGGGATTGCACAAAGCTCCCCCGGCCATCTGCCCTTGGGGGCCGGCGGCGCAGCGCCTGCCCGCCGCGCTGGGCTGGGCTGGGCTGGGCTGGGCTGGGCTGGGCAGGGCAGGGCAGGGCTGGGGGGGAGTGTTTTTTTTGGGGGGGTTCCCCCGGCCCCGAAGTTGGCTGCTCCGCCGGGAGCCCCGCGCCGCAGAGCTCCCTCCGGTAAGGACCCGCAGCGCCGGGGATGGGGGAAAGCGGGGGCGGAGGGGGGGCGGGCAGCGCCGGCATCTGCCCCAGCCCCGAGCGCTGCGGGGCCCCCCCGCGCCTCCCAAGTTGTCGCCACGCTTCCCTGGGGTGTCCCGCTCTCTCGTCCCCCTCCCCGGAACGTCCCCGTCTCCCCCGCCGCGGGATATTGGGTTTATTTTTCCCACTTCGGAGTTTGGGAAGCCGGGGGGGCTCTCCCGGCACAGGGCGCCGGTTCCCCTCGCCCCGCCGGTTCCCTCCCCAGTCCGTGCAGCCCCCACAAAGTCCTTTAGTGTAAAAGAAGCCGAGGAGGATGGGGAGGAGCGGGAGCGGTATCGGGTTTTGCCGGGAACCGCGAATCCATCAGGGAGAGCGGCGGGATGCGAGCGGGATTTCCAGGTTTTCAGGCGGGAGCCGCGCAGGGTTATCGCGGGGTTCGGGCTCCCGGCCCCCTGAGGGTGGCCTCAAATTCGCTGTCCGGGCTCGGGGAAGGGACGGTCAGCGTGGGAAAGAGGGGAACAACTCCTGCTCCACGAGCGCGGGAGGAGAGCGGAGAGTTCACGGGGAGAGCAACACTTCTGAGAGAAAATTAAAAACTCCTTCATTGAGTTTACTTTCTGCTCTTAATCCGAGAGCAGCTCAGTTGTTGCTCAGCGTTGTCCCTTTATTTCAATAGGGTGTTAATCCAATAATAAAAAAAACTCGGAGCCAGCTAAGTCAAGACACAATCTAATTTTGTGTTTTTAATACTCCGGCTATCAGTCAGTCCCCAGTGAGTGCTGAGTACTCTTCAAAGAGAACAAAGAGCATTGATTCTATTTGTTCCCATGAACTGCAGTTTCTTAATAATATCAGGTGAAGATTTATTTTCTAAGAACCAAACCAAATCAAGCAGGGTGAAATTTGGGGAGCCTCTCTGCCCCGTTTGCAGTATGTTGGCTCATTCTAGAGCAATGCTCCAACTATTTCTGCAAAGGGACTGCACTTGCTAAGTGAGTGTTGAGCCACAGACTTCACCCCAAACCCACTTGCCTGGCTGATGGACCGACAGTAAATGCATTTTTTTCCAGCAAATTTTCATTTCCCTGGGAATCTGTGACATTTAGCCAGTGTAACAAGACTAATAGATATTATAGATCCTTTCTACCTGGATGTTTCCCTGACAGCCATTCAAGTGCAAGATATAATTGTTGAGGCTGTGAAAATAGATCCATAAACTTAACAGCACTGGAGTCCTCATTAAAACTACCCTGCTTGTTTTCTCCACAATACCGGAGTCTCTCACTCTCCGCTGTTATCAGGCACTTGGCAGTGACCAGTTTGATGTAATAATTAGGAACTGACTTGTTATAACTGAAAAGACAGCTCTGATGTAAGTAGGACTTACAAACACTGTGTCACAGTGGCTTATTATTTTTACTACATTTACTCATAATATAAAAATAGCAGCCAGTCTATTCTTTTTCTGGGAGTTTATTCAGGTCCAACACAGCTATAACAGGCTCTTCGTTGAGAGCTGGCAATGAAACATGAGAGACAGCTTCTCTTTTCTGGACTCATTCATCTCAATCAGCAATCTTTCAGGCAAAAAGGGGGGAAAGGGAGATGATAGCAGTGTGGTGTGAAGCCCTCGAACACGGATCAATGCATCTGTTAACCTGGGGTTTCTGAGCTTTAGTAACTGAGCTTCATGAGAAAGCAAATGTTAAGCATGTTGAAGCAGATATGCCTCAATTGTGAAAGAAAAGTTGGGGAAAGAAATAGAAAGGGAATTATCCAAAGGTAAATTTCTCTTCTGGATATGTGCCTCCCACCTTCTGGGATGAGATCTCCCTCCTGAATATAATACTGAGAGAGGGTTTGTGTTTTTCCCCCTCCCCGCTTCAGTTCTTTGTCATTTTGTTTTGTAATTACTTACAATTTTTATAGCTCTACTGGAAAGACAACAAAATTGCAGAAATGTTGTTCTAACCTGAAATGAATACTGGGAAGGTCATTGCTCTTTGTATTAGGTGAACCTAAATGTTATTAGGACTTTAAATTGTTTTTTATTAAATGTTATTGTTCAGATAAATCATATGTGGGGATGCTGGACAATGTATCTGTCTCCCCAGCTGTCTTATTTATTTGCTTATCTTTTTAGGACTATCAATTTGTCTGTCTATCCCTACTCTGTCTACATATTTTCCATCTTCTAATGACCCATGGTTGCTTCTTGATATTATTTGAGGACCCATTAGAGCTCCTGTTGTCCAGCTGCTGTTGCAAAGCAGATACCTTAAATTGGGCAGCGCTCCTTCCCTTCTCCCAGACAGCAGAAAAGCCATAAGCATCTTACTATGGATTGCTTTTTATTAAAGTTGTATATCTCCCTGTTACAAAAACCTGTCTGGTGGCTTGGCAAGCCCAGCTGAGGGCTCTGCCTCCTGAGGGATCTCTGTTTTTCTTGTTCCAACTGTCCCCCCTTGCTCCCACCTAATTTGTCCTCCAATTTCTTACAGGTCCCTCCTGCTGATGAACTCTGCCTTTGCCCTGACCATGAAAGAGAGAGGAGATCTCAGGTAGCCCCATGGCTTGCAGCTGAAGGCTTTGGGAACTTGGTGCTCCGTTGCCAAAAGGCAGAATTGGACAGGAATCCTCACCACCACCACAGGACACAGCAGGAGAAGCCAAAGCCAGCCCTGTCCCAGTCACTCCAGTGATCACCCAGCACCTGCTGGGACCACCACAGGTCTGGGCACCCGCTGACACAACCATCCTTTGGGAAAAAGGAATTTTAGCTCCAAGCAGTCTCTCTTGTCAGAGTTGTACTGATGACCAGATGCTCTATTTTATGTGCTAATGTTCAAACACCCCAATAATTAAGGCAGACACTGTTTAAGGCACTTTCCACAGCAACACATTGGGAGCAGAAGGTTGAGGAAAACCTGATCCAGCACCATCTCACGGCCTCTCCAATTTACTCCTATCAAATTTCATCAGCAGCTCAGAACTTGATCTTTGTATTGATTGACTGGAGTCACCTCTAGATATTTTCATGCTGATTGGAAGACCTTTCGTACAATAAAAGGGGAAAAAATGAGGTTAAGGAAGACTTTTGACCACTGATCAGCAACTCTGGCCAAAACTTTCCCAATCAAGTGAATTGCAAAGTTGGCTTCTGTGCCCAGAGGAACTTTCCACATCTAGACACAGCGTGCAGAGTGGGATCATCCCTGTTACTGCCTGGATCTCCTTCGACTGGAGCATTTTTAGATGAGGAGTTTCCATGCTGATCCTGAGAGCCACCCCTAGCCCAGTTGCTGCCTTCCTCGGGACTCTCGGCACTGCCCTCGCCCAGGGACCCCACGCTTGGCCACAGCTGCCATGCTCTACCTGGCTGCTCTCCTCATGCACTGCGTCCCCCTGGCCATGGGACAGTATGACATTTGCAAGTCCTGGGTGACCACGGACGATGGTCCTTCATGGGAGTTTTATGCTTGCCAGCCCAAGGCCATGAGGATGAAGGATTACGTGACCGTGCGGGTGGACCCGGCAGGAATCACTTGTGGGGACCCTCCGGAGAGGTTCTGCACCCATGTAAGTGTTTCCCTCCTTATTTGCTGCCTTAGAACAAACTCTGCTGGTGGCTGGGAGGAGAGTCCAGCCCAGGTGCCACTATAAGGGTGTTGTGGGTCAGAGTGGCCACAGTGGCCGCTGCCTGGAGCTCTTACTCTGCAGAGCAGGGAGAATTCACCTGCCCACCCCAGTGCTGTGCCAGTCCTGCAGCAGGGATGGGGCTGGCATGCCAAGGGGAGAGTGAGGAGGAGCCAAGGAGGGCTCAGCAAGTCCTGGGTGAGGTCTGGGTTTTGGAGAAGCTCTGCCCCTGCAAGCACACACAACCTGAGCTGCTCCTCTACTTGCTAAAGTGTGGGGTGTACTGGCCAGTCCCATCCCAAAGGGCTGCTCCAGCACTGCTGGGATTTTACAGGATGTGGGTAGATGGTCTCAGTTCGAGGCAGAGTGAAGGGCAGGGCAGTGGGGTGGTTTGGCCCCTGCATACACCACAGCTCTGGCAGTTGGTCTGACAAATTTCACTAAAGCCCCTGAAAATGTGGTTCTCCCTCTCTTCTAGCCTCCACATGAAAGGGCTCTGTGGACAGACATTTGCCCTTGTAGTTAAAATCTTTAACTTATTTTCTCTTAAATATTAATCATTGCATTTCATTCCGTGCACCACAAAGCTCAGCAGGAGCATTTGATTTATAATTCACAAGGCTTTACATTGTTAAAGAGTTCAGGGGTCAAAGCAAAGAGCAAAACAGTAATGCCCCCTCCCAAAGGTCCCCCAGGAGCAGTCCAGGCACACATTTAAAGGACAGACACCAAGCCAGCTCATGCTGGCAGGGTTTCCACTGGGCTGAGGACTGGACAAGGAGTGTCTTCTGAAAGAGCATATTATTCTTTTATTATAATGAGAAGGGGATTTCTCCCTCTAAATCAGTGCAGAGAGTCTCATTTTCTATTGCCAGTGCTACCCCATGCCTCAATTTGCCAGGAAAATGCCCTGAGGAAATACCCTGGGCCCAGCCACTCAGAGCATCTCTTGAAAACACAAGAAAAAAAAAAATGCTCCTTCAACACCAAGGAATACCAAGCATTTGTGACCATCAAAACATGCTGCCAGTAAGTTACCCAGTTCCCTCCAGCCTGAGGGCTCTCATTAGTACCAGGGAAGACATTTCCACTAATTCTAGATAAGTAGCAGCTTTTCCTTTTAAAAGATCGTTTGAAAAGAAAGATTAAGTCCAAGGTTGCAAATAAAACCGTTAACTATTGATGGGTCAGTCTGTATTTCCACTTATCTGACTGACTGCAGAAGGATTAAAAGGAGAATACCAGATTGCTTCCCACTACACTCACTGCAGCTCTTTGCAAACCCTCTCTGGCTAAGGATGCTCCAGACTTCAGCTCCACTGACCTCCAAAGAAGCAAAAGACACAAACTGCAATCAGCTCTCTGCATCTCTTGATTCAGTCAATACTGAGCTGAAATCTTTCTATCCTGGGCACCAGCAGTATTTCCTTGTAGCGTACGCCTGCCATGTGCTGTTACACTTGCAAACACCGTGTACAGCCGTGAATGAGAGCTACACAAATGCAAAACATAGATTTGCCTTCTTGTCCCTGCCTCACCCCAGCCTGGCCCGGCTCTCGCCTTCCAAAACAGAAACCAGCACTCACAGCAATGTCCCTGAGCAATTCCCTGGTGAAAAAATCAAGCTAAGAACAGGAATAATACATGGCAAGGTATTTTTTAGATTTTTTTGGGGATGCGTTTGTGAAATGCCAACTGTATTCATGGCCCTTTCTCCCCCACCTTACACCAGTGCTGTTGTCTCCAGAGGACTTAAGAGTTGTAAAAACGAAGCAGAGGAAGAGCAGCCCTGCTGAGGTGAGCAAGGAGCCTACCCAGCACCCAGTGCACAGAGCAGGAGGTGGCTGCAGGAGGGATCCAGGCTCCAACCCAGCCTTAGCACTGGAGTGGTGTGGGCTGGGAGGCCATCAAGCTCAAATTTCACAGCCTCTGTCACACGTGGCCACTTCCTGCTGAGCATCCCCTTCTGGTCAGTGGGAAGTGGAATCAGCAAGAACTGGCCCTTCCATCGCAGGTGCTGGGCGGTGACTTGACACCGATCGACGTGCAGGGAGGGGGAGCAGAGCCCACAGAGGATGTGTGCAGAGTTTTGCTCCCCCTGCACTAAGGAAGTGCCGGACAAAAATCGATGTCTCTGCCCACGGATCATTAGAGCCTCCGAGCCCCGGCCCTCGCTGCCCGAGGGGAGGGCGAGCAGCTCACAACACAGAGCCAGGGCAGCTCCTCGCTGCCGACCTGCTCAGGTGTCTTTTCATGTCCTGTTATCCTTTCTCTTCAGGTTTTAATTATTTCCTTGTAACAGGTGGGTTCTCATAGGAGCCTGGCTTTCCAGCAGAGAAGTTCTTGCAGTGACTGTATTGCTTTCTTAGGTGTCTTTCAAAACAGCAGGGGACCGTCCGTGCAGTTAAACTCGCGTTACTCAGAATTAAGCGCAGCCCAGCGGGGCTCTTGCCCTGCTCAGACAGCTGCAATCAAAACTGAAGACACACAAACACCCCTCCATGCTCCAGGCAGCCAGACAGGAATGAGCTGCAGCATCTCCCCGTGCAGGGCAGGCCAGGAGCAGAGTCCTGGTGACAGTCAGGACCTTGTCAGACAGAGAGTGTGTCCTGCGAGGCTGCACAGGCCACGGGACCAGGCACTGCCCTGCCACAGCACCAGCAGTGCTCACAAGACTTCTGCACCAGCAGGCTTCAAGAGATGGCAGGAATTATTTGGAGGACCGTCCTTTGTGTTTTATAGCAATTCTGGTCACATCTGGCTGCTTCCTTCTGATTGGGAAGCGTTTTGTTGCTTATTAAAGTCAAGGGTTTTGCTTTTTCCACAGTTTCTGAACCTGTTCCTATTCATGTCAATGCCTTCCTGGCAGGGTCACCTGAAAAATGAATTGTACTTTGCCTCCTGGCAGAGCAGGAAGACAGATGGATAAGTAAATAAAAGCCTGAATGAGACTGAAAGTGCGACTGAAGACTAATAGGGAACAGATCTTTTAAACCAAAGATGTCGAGGGAGGGGTGGGACTTCAAAGATCATAGGCAGGGCATGGCATGGAGCAGCTGAACGTGGCTTTCAAAGGAGAGGGGTTTGCAGGGTAGGCACAGCTGGGAAATGGCCAAGCTGCACATCCCTATGGGGCAGAGGGGAGATGTGGTATTCCTTCACCTTCCCACCCTCCTGGGCAGGAGGAGGAGGAGGGTGGCACAGCTGGCAGGCTGCTCCCAGGTGCTGAGATGCTGAAGCACTTCTTTGATACCGAGCAGGGACCTTTGGAAGTTTCACTTTCAAGCGTCAGCGTTTGCACACGGGATAAAAATTCCTCAGCCTTTGTGGAGAATTCACACGTGGGGAGCCAGCAAACAGCACAGCCCAGTCCCAGCTCCTGGCAGCTCAAGGGGTTTCCAAATCATTCCAGCAGAAACAAGGAGAGGTGTCCATAACAGACGGTCATTATGGGATGGTTTTTGCTGCTCCTTGACATCCCAATGAGAGCACAGGGAGCCCACCTTGCTGCAGGAATGGGAGCCTTTTTCCCCCGCCTCCAGAGGTGTGCAGACAGTATTTCTTGTTCTGACAACACTCTTTGATGCAGGGCCGAGCTCTCAGCCCATATTGATGGGTCAGGGGTATTTTTATTTGGCGTCAGCATTGTTTCATCAGCTAATAGAGCTTGTTGACTTTGGCACGGGCGCATGAAAGGAAAAGGTTTTATTTATTCATTACACATGCAGCCAAATTGGATGTTTAGTTTAATTCTTAGCTAAACTTTTCTGAATGACATGTGGTTATAAGGCTTGTACTGAAGGACTGTTTCTCCTGTGGACTGGGTGCTAAAATAGGAAAAAGCAGACAAACCTTTGGGCTAAGAAACCCTTTTCCTCTGCTTTTCTGCCCATCTCATACAACTCTATCCATCTATATCTTCATACACCTGTTTAGGTGCAAACAAGATTATGGGTTTAGGGATGATTAAAAGCCAAAAGATTTTAAAAAAGGGAAAAGCCAAAGTTTTTAAAGTGAGAAGGGGAAAAAATTGCTTCAGCAATGCTCTTCCAAAAGCATTTTTAAAGATGCAACATGTTCTGGTGGTTAAAGGATGGATTCATCCCTTCTGGTACCCTGAGCAGAGACCCACAACCCTTTCCTGGCTCACCAGAGTTCTGCCTTGTTTTGAGTAGAACCAGGGGGCAAAGCACGAGGTGTTCTCAGCCTTTCAACTGCCCTAGAGTTCAAGGACATCCTTTGGGCTAAGCAGAGCCTGTATACAAGTCCAATGGAAAATCCTTTCCAAGAAAAGCGGATATTCTCCCTCCTCCTTGAATAAATCAGCACTATCCACTGCTGCTTACAAACCCATCCTTGGCCATAGCAGAGGGAGCTGGAACTCCCCTTTGCCCTTCATTGTGGACCCTCTATGGCCTGGGGACGATCACTTTGCCTTTATGCCAAAATTCAGCAGCACAAGAAGTTCACTCTCTGCTGTCAGATCACCTGTGACACCCCTGGCAGGGCTGTAGGGATGGAAAGACTGGACTTTGTTTTCACAGCTGCAAAGTGCTAACAGCCTCTCTTCCCCCTTAAAGCCTCCAATCTGTAAAATTAACACCTGAAAAATGCCCCCCTTGCCTTTGAGGAAAGCCTGGAAAAGACAACTTGCTGCCATTTCCACCCAGAGGAAGGTTTCCCAATCCACCCCTGGCACCCATCGTGGCACCGCTTTTGAGTGTGGGAGAAAGAGCTGGAGCCTTTTGGTTCTGTTCCCACCCTTAATCACTCCTCAGCATCAGAGTTGCAGCAGAGGACACTGTTTGAAGTCAGGATCAGTGGCTCCTTGCCCTTGGGGCCAGACCCTTGGGTTGTACATTATTAGCTGCTCAGCAAATTACACCCTGCTCTCCTCCTGCCACTGAGGTGACTTCAGAGTGCAGCAGGATCTTGGTGTTTTAAAAGGAAAGGCTTTGCAGAAAAATGAAAGAAGACAATTCAGCTTCAAATTAGAGAGTGCTGAGCAAACGGGATTTTCCCTCAACAGCCTGTAACTATTTCCTTAAATGCCCAGTTCGGGATTCATCTTGTTGTAAAGTGGGATGCTACTCCCCTAACAAGGATCATTTCCAGCTGCTGATGGAAAAGACACAGTGATAAAAATGAAGCTGTCAAGTACATTTAATTGGTACAGTGACCAGAAAGTTTTCCCCTACCTTGAAGGTGTTCAGGAAGAGTAAGAAAAGCTTTGCTCTTCAAAGGGAACAGTGTCCAGATGGGAAAAAGAGAAGAGAATGGAATGAAGACTTGTTGGGAAGTGTGGGCAGAGCTGGGAAAGCAGTTCTTACAGCAGCCCTTAAACTCATACAGCAGCTCCAGGTACCACAGCTTTCCATAGGCAATTTTTGAAGCCAAAGGTATTTAGGAAAATCCTTCCCATTTATTTATTTAAAAATCTGCACTGTATTCTGTAGCATAGATATGATTTTCCAATAAACTTTAAAAGGATTTCTCCCTACAGAAAATCCTGCCAGAGTGGGAAGGAGTGCTCTCCTACCATGCTCTGGTTTTCCTGAGTGAAAGTCCAGTTCCAACCTTAGTTTCAGATCCCAAACCACCCTTTTACCACCAGCCTTTTGAGATGTGGAGCTCTGGCTGATCCAGTTACTCAGGCAGCTCAACACAGAGGGCAGGTTTCTGTGTTGGAAAACACCAAAGAGGTTTTTTCCTCCCCAAATCACACAGCACGGCTGGGATGTCTTTGGGGAGAAGCTACTGCCTGCAAAGCCCTGGCAAACAGCAATTTGGACTTCCAGCCCTCACCTCAGGTAGATGAGCCATGCCCTGCAGCCTCAGACATGTCTCATAAGGTTCCCCACTTGTCCCCCTTTTTCCAGGCAGGGCCACCAGAGTGCCCAGAGGAGACAATTGCAGCCCTGACCCTGCTCCTGCCCTACTCCACTGCCCTGCCCTGTGCTTGCTCCAGCATTTGGCACCGGTGCCTCTGCACATCTGCTCAGTGCTACCCACAGCCAGGCTTAGGGGAACCTCTGCCTTTTGGCTCTGGGGTGGATTTCTGCATTGGTCAGCCCCAGAGGAGGGGCCTGGCTGGGGCTGCTGGCCCAGGAGCTCAGTGCTGCAGAGTCACGGGGCTGGGTCTCATCCCTACTGGCTCCCATCCATGCAGGAACCTCTCAGGGCAGCCTTCCCTCTGCTCCCCTCCGTGGAGCACAGTGCCAGCACTCCAGCCTCTGCCAAGGTGCTGCACAGCCCAGACCTGGGGGGTCTCTGCTGCCCCAGTGCTGAGCTCCACCCTGTCCAGTCCTGCCTTGACACTTCCATGGCCCAAAGGGGGAATTAGCACAGATTCAACTGGTTTCTACTCCAGCCAAAGGGTTTGTAACTCCCCATCTGCTGGCTGAGTCAGCTGCCTCAGCTCTGTAGTGCTGCCAGTCAGGAGGTTTGGGGAGCCCTCTCTAAGGAGAGGATCACTGTCGGGGTCTCAGGGACAGCCAGGACACGTTTTGGGCTGACAAAATCCAAACCTCTGACAGGCACCTGCTGAACTGCTCCCCTGAAACAGAGCATAAAGCAGCCAAAGGCTCTGCACACAACAGCAAAGGCAAGAGTGCTTGATGCAGCAGACAGACACAGGAGCCCTGAGCAGAGGCTGCTGTGGGTGCAGGGGATCCATCACCCAGCTGTGCCCCTTCCACAGAGGCTCTGGAGGAGCACAGCAGAGCCTCCACTCCCCCCCCTTTCCCACCCCCGGGCTCTGCATCCTGCCCTCCCCCATTCAAACTATCAGGGCCTCTCTCACAGAATAAATTATTAAAAGCGGCGTAGCGAGCCTCTCTGCAAAGGCTGCATGTATTGAGCTTACAAGGCGCACAAGCTTTTAGAGAGCAGGACACTTTTCCTACTTCCTAAGCATTTTCTTAGTCCTGAATCAATAATGCACTCGCAGCCCTGCACACAGGTCGCTGCTGCTGTGCTCCTGCTGCTAGGGGCTGCGGACACAAATACATCTCTGGAGCAAGATGCAAGGGCTTCATAATCTGGCAGGGAAGGGATGGGGCGGAATCCAGACAGCTTAATTTGTAAACAAGCTTCAGGAAAGTGCCCTGGGAAGAGCAAAGCTTGCAAGTCCCCAGTAGAGAAAAGTCCGAGTTTGGAGACAAGCTAAAAATCAGTCAATGGGATTAAAGTGCCGCGTTTTTGAACGCGTGCCCGTGGCTGCCAGCTGAGGGGTGTCTGGTGTATCAGCCTCTCATCCCAGGCTCCAGGTCACCCCGCAGCACCCACTGCCAAAGGGGGAGGTTGAGGGGTGCAGCCCCGGCAGGGAGCTGGGGGTGGAGGTGAGCCCAGGGCGGCAGGAGGGATGGGGTTAGAGCGGCTCACCGGGGGATTAGCAGTTCACAAAGAAAGAGCTGCTCAAAAATGATTCCAGGGGAGGCCGGGCTGCTGCGGGTGGTGTGTGTGTGTGTGTATCCCCAGCACAGATGAGATTATCTGCTTAGGAGTGGAATTTTCCGGGCGGCGTTAACCCTTGTGCCGCCCCCAAATGAGCTGCACACGCTTCTCAGGACAGGGCAGGGGATGCCAGGGCTTTGGAAATGGAGGTGCTGCTTCCAGGCCACTCTGCAAACATCTTGGGGCCCTTCTTGGAGAGGTCACCCGTGGACTGGGCTGGTTGCAGGCTGGAGGCTGAGATTCCTCATGCAGCCAGATTTTCTGTTTGCGGCTCAGGCAGAGTGGGCGGCAGGGGATTTGTGCCGGGGCAGGAGCGGTGCCGGCCGCGCTGCGAGGGGGGACAGGTGACTTGGGTCAGCCCTTGGCGTGACAAGCTGCACCTCCCTCTGCATCCCCCCTTTGTGGACAGGATGCTTCCTGCCTGGATGCCACCCTTTTTGCCCAGGTTGGGTTCATTTATGGTGGCGCAAGCACCAGTTCAGACCCTTTTCACGAGGTGCTGCCAGATCACAGGGAGAGTTTCAGAGACGGCGTGGGATGAGAACAGAGATTTCCTTGAGCCTCACATCAAGGCTGCGTGAGGGAGCCACGACTTTGCCCTGCTGCAGGTGCCTGGGGGATTTCAGTCCTCGGAAAGGTGGAGCCCTCAATGCCTAGTGAAGGCCAGACCGCTCCTGAAATCATTCCCTGCCTCAATTTCCCCATCAGGAGACAGGACACTGCCCTGCCACCAGCCCACCCTGTCTGGCACAGTGATGTCTCCCCAGGGCCGGTGGAGAGAAGGGCACAGAGCTGAGCCTGGATGAAATACGAACGAGATGCTTCTCGAATTCAGAGCAGGCTGGAGGGGGAAGGGGAAGAGCAGCCACGAGTAGGGCTTGAATCTCTTTCTCTGACGGAGAGACGGGCCCAAGGGAGCCCCGGAGCCTTGAACGAGCGGCGCTGCTCGGTGAATGAGTATCTGCTTCAGGCCAAAGGGAAGAGGCAAAACAGCGAAATGTCTCGCTGAGCGCGTCCCGGTGTCTCGCCCGGAGCCCGGGGTGGGTTTGCTGACTCACGGCCCGTCCCTGCCCCAGGCACAGCCCGCCCTGCCCCGGGCTCGGGTCACCTTGTGCCCGGACAGCCGCGATCCGGCAGGAAGGGGAAGGAAGCGGAGGAGCGATCAATGCCCCCAAACCACGGCCGGGGAGGAGATGGAGGGTGTGACATTCGGCTGAGCCAGAATTAGCAGCAGATCTGTGGAGGGACCCCATTTCCACCCTATTAATAATTCATTCCAGCTCTGCCTTTACCTGCTCATAAACAGCAAACAGCTTGTTAGCGAGGACGGTTTTCTCCCCTTTTGCTGTCTTTGCCTTAATAAGAGCCTCTTGCAGATGGCTGGGGGAGGGAGGAGGCAGGGGAAGGACACACAAGGGAGCAAAACACCCCATCAGCCTCCCCTGAGCTTTGAATCCTGTTCCATCCCATCCCATCCCGAGCTGCCCTTCCCCTGCAGAGCTGAAGCTGCGAAATAACCCCTCACCAATGCCTGGGTGCCTTTCCAGAACCTTCCTATCCACAAGGGCCACCCCAAAACATCCCTTTGGAGGGGCATTGGGAAGAGGAGGGTGATGCCTGGAGGATGTGCAGATGGATGAAGGCTTTGCTGGAGCATTCCCCAGTGGCTCTTGGGCTGCAGCCACCCATGGGAAAACTGCATCTTCCACCTTGTGAGACAGCTCCTGTCTTATCTAAAATAATAGAGAGCTTGACCAAAGAGGTATTTTTTAAAACAACGATAACAAAAAAGTAGAAAACACAGCATTTTGAAGAAAGGCTCCCCAGAGTCTCCACAATCCAATGCTGTGGTGCTGGCCCCATTAGGGACCTCTCCCTGCATCCCAGAGCTGTTCCTGAGATGTTTTCCAGGTTCAAGTCACAGCTGTGCAGTGGGGAAAGCCCATGGCTCACTTGAGGGACAGGGAAATCAGTGCAAGAAGAGTGGACCTGGCCAGGCAGATCCCAGTGTCCCCCCATGCCCTCAGAGGAGGGCACAGACCTTCACCTGGGCTCACAGGGAAGGGGATTTGTGGGGCTCTTTGGCATCAGAGGGGCCTCGTATTTCTCCTGCTCCCTCTCCGTGCTCCCAGCCCTCTCTGCAGTGAGTTGTGCCACTTGCCAGCTGTTGGAAATAATCGCTGTAAATTAATTACGGTTGTTTCACCCCTCTGATCCCTCCCAGCCCATGAATAGAGTGAAAATTAATTGTCAGAGAGTATTTCCAGCTCTCTTAGAGTCCCACCCTGACCACTGGCAGGTTACGGTTTATGCCCTAAAGCAGGAGATTTAATTACTCACAAATGTTATTTTTGATCATAAAATCACCTTGTCTTGTCATAAACCCAGAGAGAGCAGTTGAACCTTCAGATCAGGAGCAGCAAGAGTGAAAACACCCTGAAATGTCATTAGGATGAGCCTGTGTTTTCTCCTGGGTAATTCTGTTTGGGAAGCAGATCACTGGAGTGATTATTGGGAGAAAAGCCAATAACACACATTGCTCAGGGTGGCCCTTATCAGAAATTTGTGCTGCAGAAAATAGGTTGAATTGTGTGTCACTGGGGAGGTTAAGGGTGGTTGGCACTGGGGCAGGGTCAGGCACCTTCCCTGCTCAGAGGGTGATTTCCCTGTGCTGACACAGCCCAGCCAGGAGGGGAACAGAGATCCCTGTGAAGCCCTGGCAGAGTCAGGAAAGCCGGGACAGGGGATGGAAGGGAAGTGAAGCCCTGCAGCTCAATCCCAGCGTGAGCTGGGGGCACTCAGCCGAGTGTAAATCAGGGAAGAAAATGTGCTGGGAAGGTCATTTCAGCTCCATCCCCACAGCCTGTGGAGCCAACGGATCCAACGTGGTGCTGGACAGTAAAAGGGAGAGGGGAAAACAAAACTTGGGGAGGGATTGTGTTCCAGAACACCCACAGGACAGGCAGGGGTGGGGAGGGCTGGCCCTGCTCCTCTCTGCAGATTGGGGACCCCCATGTCCCACCAGCCCTCCTGGTGACAGATGAGCTGCTCAGGGAAGGGGAGGCTGCAGGACACCTGCAGTGGCACCACTCCACAGCAGGGACATCATCAGGGCAGGAGTGATCAGGTGCACGTGGAGATTTTGCTGATCCCGGGTTTTTTGCAGGATTTGGAGGAAATTTGATAACAGTTTCAGGAGTCAGTTGCAGCACAAGGAGACACGGGGACTTTGTGAACCTCATCTGCTGCCCTTTGAGCAGAAATTCAGAGGCAGTGTCAGAGGTGTCCTGAGGGAAGCAGAAGGGCCCTGGGTGCCCCAAGGGAAGCAGAAGGGCTTTGGGATGCTCCTGAGAGCTCCTTAAGCATCACAGCTGGATGGGGTGGGGGCTACAGAGGGAACTGTCCCCTCCTGGATGGAGCTGCAGGTTCAGACCGAGGTTTCCTTGGTCACAAGCAGCCCCAAGAAGGAGGGAAGGAGGTTCCTGTGCTGTCACCTGCTTTTTCTGACTCTGCAGACTCTTTGGGGGTCTATCAAACAGCCCCCAGTCCCAACCAGCAGCAGCACTTACAGGAGAGCCTGGAGACACCCTCGATCTCAGAGGTCTCTGGTTGGGTTTGAGAGCCAGTTCTTAGAGGAAAAAGCCACTCCAGGAGAAAGTATCCAAGAGAAACCCACACAACAGCACTGATCTTTGGGCTGAAAAAATGCATTTCACTTTTCCTCCTTTAATAAAAATCTTCCTAATAAAACACCAAGGATTTCCACTCCCCACCTCCAATTAAAATACAAAGTTTTGTTTTCCAAAACTCATCCAAGTTGATGAGACCTTGTCATCACTCTTACTGGGAGACTAATTAAAAACAAGTGGTCCCGGGGTGCTCTAGGTTTTGGCAGAGCCCTTGGATTAAATTCCATCAAGCAGAAGAGAACCTCAAAAGCAAAGGAAGTCCAGGGAGGGGTTCCCAAGACACCATTAAACAAATCACACCAGGTATGAGAGCTGTGATTGAGCATCCTTGGCTGTGCAGTACAAACTCTCACATCACCTACTCATTTTTCTTTGCCCAAACCTCGTTGGTTTTTTGTTTCCTTTTAATATTATTATTTTTCTTATTTCTCTTCACTGTGCAGCTAGTGGTTGCAATTGCTTTCCAGCTTTCCTTTGGCATGGAGATCTAAAAGCTGCAGTCTTATTTCTGTGCAGCTTTCACCATTCACAACAGATGTCTAGTTTGTTTAAAATATTCAACAGCCTAATGATTAATCAAGCAATTGCACCTACAAAAATATATAATTTTATGCTATGAGGCTTAAAAATGGTAATATCTGCTAGGGAACAAAAAAAAACAAAAAAAACCAAAAAACAAACAAACAAACAAACAAAAAAAAAAAAAAAAAAAAAAAAAACCAAACAAACAAACAAAAAAAAAAACCCACAAAACTTTTGCGCTCATTAAGAGCCCTAAAAACCATCTGGGCTTTGTAAAACTGAGGCCTTTTGTTGTGGCTGGTTTCCCCCATTCCCCCCCTTCCCAGCAAGGTGGGGAGCAGCTTCTCTGCAGCATCCTGGATTCCTGTCATCCTGCTTTGTCAGACCAATATCTTGTTTCTTAAGAAATCCTCCTCAAGGAGCAAGTCTCTGCTGTCACCTTCAGAAAGTCCCTTTTGCAGCATTTCTGCCCAGAAGTGACTGCAGGCACCAAGAGGAGGCAAAACCCAAGGGCTAGGTCAGCACTCACCAGGGCTGGGACACATTTCCAGCTCAGGGACTGGGCCCCTGGGAACCTCCTGAGTGCACCTGGATCAGGACAACCCCCAGGCTGGGGAGGAAGGATTGGGAGCAGCCCTACCAAGGAGGGTTCAGAGTCCCAGGATCTGAAGAGGGTCTAGAGGAAAGATGGGGAGGGCTCTTTATTATGAATTGTAGTGTTAGGACAAGGGATAATGGTGTTAAACTAAAAGAGAGCAGATTCAGATTAGCTGTAGGGAAGAAAACTTTTATAAAGGGTATGATAAAATACTGGCACGGTGAAACCTCAAAGGTGATGGATGTCTCATCCATGGAAACATTCAAGGTCAGGTTGGATGGGGCTTTGAGCTGCCTGACCTAGCTGTCCTTGCCCATGGCAGAGGGGTTGGACTAGATGACCTTTAAAGGTCCCTTCCAACCCAAACCATTCTGTGATTTGGTTCACAGAGGCACAGCCTTACCATAATGCCATTTTTTTAGGACACTGTGTCCTCGACGAGGCTCTCACAGTTCGTCCCCTGGAGATTTGCCCTTTTGGGCTGAGCTGGGGCCAAGCAACACTGCAACACTCTTTGGTACAACCCCAAAAAGTGCACAACCAGAAGAGCTGGAGAGCCTGAAATCTGCAATGTTTAGTTGCTGTGAGGACACTCACGACTGATTTAATAGCGTGAGACTCAAAGTGAACTGGTTTATTTTAAGCTCACTGAGACCAAGTTTGCCTGGCTAATGCATCCTGACTTTTAGATTGAAGACTTAAATATCTCGAGACTTTGGACAGATTCTTTAGAGGACACACGGCTTGGAGGAGGAAACCAGACTCAAAAATAATACCTGGAATTGTTTCAATAGTGCTATATCTGATCTTACCAGGACCAAGGGAGCAGCCAAAATGTGGCCATCTGTTTCCGCTCCCCCCTGCCCTCCTGGCTGACTCCAAACCACCCCCCCAGCAGAAAAGGCATCGAGCATCCCGCAGAGGAAGGACAATTCAATAAACGTAACCCCAAAAAGGAACACTTCATTTGAGCAGAGGAAGCCGTAGTGATGTGACTCACTCGGCGGCTTTTGAGGCTCTCCCCCACCTTTGCAGCACTGTCACTTGGAGGTTATTTTTGAGTTTGCTCTGTTACAACCGTGCACCTCCTGAGCCTTTTGCCTCCCCAGAGCCTCAGGGTGCTTAAGATTATCTTTGGGGGTGCTGCCTGCTGAGCTGAGCACACTGAGGCTGGGATACACAGGAACCATCAGGGGTTCTGCCCCTCCATTTCCTGGGATGAGCATATGGCAGACAGGCAGAGTTTTCACTCCACTTCTCCCTGCTCCCAACCCTGCCAGGGACGTGCCTGGCCAGCCCTGTTCCTCCAGACGGGACATGGTGAGGGGGATCATGCTTGATCAGACTTAGCTGCTTCCCTCACTGCTTCAGGGAAATCTGTCCTGCCTCCCATCCTGGCCAGCCTTTTCTGGGCTGGGTAAGGTTTCCTTATTGTGGTTTCATCACTGAATCCTCC
The DNA here is from genome assembly GCF_965231275.1 of Zosterops lateralis. NCBI lineage: Eukaryota > Metazoa > Chordata > Aves > Passeriformes > Zosteropidae > Zosterops > Zosterops lateralis. Next base: position 10,393,407 of record NC_139780.1, on the reverse strand, counting down.
TTTTGTTTAATTTTGCATTGATAGGAGCATCACCCACAGCCCTGGAGGTGACTACTGTGGCCATGCAAGTGGCAAATACTCAGTGAGATTCATCTCACACCCACTCAAGGGCTGTGGCTGCTGCCCACAAGGAAAGGAAAGCTCATGGCAAGAGCTCTCTTGCCAGGACAGCTCTGAGACACAGACTCTGCTCCAGCTCTGAGACACAGACTCTGCTCAGACAGAGCCACTGAGCAGCAAGGCAGGTTTGTCAGGGAGTTTTCTGCTGCCATCCCAAGCCAATCCTCCACCTGCTGCACCCTCCTTCAGACAAGTGGCAAAAATGGACCTCTGGGATGGTCTTTTCAGGGCTGTCCTATTAAGCCATCTGTATGGCCACATTGACAGGAGGACCAGACTGCAACACAATATGTTGCCTCAGCTCAGGGGACACACTCAGAGCCCCCAGCACTTGAGCTGAGGGGGATTTTTCTGCCTTTTCCCTCAGCCACCAGCATAAAGCTGTGCTGAGAGGGAGCTCCATCCCCCCAGCAGGAAGCTGTGTCTCATTAGCAGAGGTAAACAATTCCTCTGAACGTGTCGAGTCAGGAGAGCACATTAAATGTGTCAATATCTCAGGGTTTTTCAATCCCTACTCCAGAACAGCTTGTTGTGGCAGGAGAGGACCCCCCCAGAGCCCCACCACAGCCCAGCTGGCATCTCCCCTTCTTTGAGGGGCTTGTGGGGTGCCCTCACCCACCCAAGCAAGCCTGAGCACTCCACTGATTTCCCTCACTCAGTTATCACAATTGCAAACAAAATAAATAAACAAATAAGTGACCCAGCTATTTGCTTTTAAAACATCAACCCAAGCACCCGTTTGTGAGCAGCCTCCCTGCTGCAGGGTGGGCACCACAGCAGAGGTCAGCAGCCCCTGTCCCAGCCCTTCCTTCCAGCACACACAGGAGGAACAAACCCCTCATTTGCAAACAAACCCCACCCCAGTGTGGCATTTGCAGCTTCACCACCAGGCAGGGCTGTTTCAGAGCAAGACTGGGTTGAAAACAATTTGAGTTTTGACCTGTTTTATCCTGTGCTGCTTTCCCTGGCAGCCTCGTGCACACAAACACAACGTGTGCTGTGTCTCCAGGAGTCCCCTCGTGTCCCCAGGGCTGCCTCCCCTGCACAGGAGCCTGGTGCTCACAGACAGATCAGCCACTCTCTGGTTTGTTTTCTCCCCGTGCTGACAGAGCAGCCTCCTGCCTTATTTACACTGTGCTGCTCACATGCTGCTGCAGACACAATTATTTGTGTCCTCAGGAGTTTTTCAGGGCTCCTGGGTGCTGTGGCCTCCACTGACTTTGCAAACAGTCACTTGCCTTCAGTGCACATCTCTGAGCTCCGAGGAGGCACCAAAGGCCCATTTTACAGACACAGAGTGGGGAAGCTCTAAGTGGTTTCCAAGACTCTTGGCTGCCTGGGTGGAGGTGGCAAAGCCCAGATTTTTCCAAAGCACATTGTGTTATTCAGAGGTTTCCACTTTCAAAGCATAGCCCCACTTTTCACCTCAGAGCATCCACTTGTACAAGCCAGATCCCCTCCTCTGCTGTGCCTGGGCACCCTAAAAGCAGCTCAAAAGGCACTCAGACTCCAACAGTTCCCTAGGTCAAAGCAAGCCGTGGACACATGAGCAGCCTCTTCCCACACCTGCAGCAGCCAGAGACACAACCAGCCTGTTTAGATCTTCATTTTTTGGAGCCTCCAGGTACCAATATTAGCTTCCTGCACCCTGGCACAGCCTTGGCACTGCAGGAAGTCCCCAGGGCCAGGCAGGAACATGCTGATCCCCACACACAGCACCTCCCCATGGCTTCCAGACATGCACAAAGCACCCACAAACCAATGCACAACACCCAGCTCGGTCTTACCTTGGAAGCTGCTGTGCTCAGGAGAGCCAGACCTCACACCCCAGCAGGCTCCTCACCTCCAACCAGCAGCTCTGAGCTGCTCCAGCTGCTTTATCACCTCCTCCTCCTCTGCCAGGTGCCTCTGCCTTCCTGAGAAGGGTCCCACAGCAGCAGAGCCCGCTGTCATACCAACCTCTCTCCCTCCCCAATCCTTTGGATTTTGATTCCAAGAGGGAGGCAAAGTGACAGCAAATAGATGCTTCATATGCAAAAAAAAGGGTTTGCAGTATGTGGCAGAGTTGTTTGTGCTCTGTACCCACTAGAACACAGCCCTACACCATCCCCAAGGCAGGTGTGACCTACATGCTCCCTCCTGGAGGCAGGGGCTGCAGGGCAGTGATGATGGGCTTTAACAAACATATTGGGTGAGCAATAAATGCATTGGCACAGCTGCCCACCCCCAAAACTTCAACATGTGGTGTGTGACCTTGACATCATGTCCTAGTGTAGCTCAGCCTGTGTGGATGGAGGTGTGTCCCTGCAAAACACATCAGCCTGGCCCTGCACTGCCACTTGTGGGCAAAATGGGATCGCTGGAGGTTCTCTCCCACTGCTCAGGCCTGCAGCAAGTGGACATTGTCACCTGGATGGGATGAGCCATCCTTCCACCCTGTTCCCTGTGGGTAGGTGAGGACCAAGGCACCAGGAGCACAGATCTCTGCTCTCTCTGCTACTGCTCAGTTCTGTCCCAGCTTGGAGCTGGAGAAATTGGGTTTCCCTCCTCTGGCTGTGCTCAGGGGCACTGGGAGGAGAGTGTGTCAGGGGCCATGAGAGGCAGGGATGTGCTTGGGGGGTTTCAGCCATTGAGTTCCTCCAAGGCAGCAGGGATGAGCACAGCTTTCTGTAGGCTTGTAAATCAGCCAAGCTTCACCCAAGTTTCTCAGAGACCATCTCAGGGAAGGAGCTTTCTATGAAAATTGCCCCCGTGCCAAATTGAAAAGCCCTTTCCCAAAGGGCCTTTCAAAGGAAACAGCTCAGCCGTTCTTACAGCTGAGGCACACCCGCATCTTTCTGCCTTAAAGCCGTTCTCAGAAATAGCATCCTCCAGACCCAGGTCCCTTCCAGCTCAGCCCAGCACTTAACGCTGGACACAAGCAGCCAGACCCATATGCCCACGCTGCCCAGGCCGTGCCCAGGCTTTGCTTTCCCGTCTGGTGACCGTTGTTGTTGTTCCAGGAGAACCCGTACCTGTGCAGCGACGAGTGCGACGCCTCCAACCCCGACCTGGCCCACCCGCCCAAGTTGATGTTCGACAGCGAGGACGAGGGGCTGGCCACCTACTGGCAGAGCGTGACGTGGCGCCGGTACCCGGAGCCGCTGCTGGCCAACATCACCCTGTCCTGGAACAAGAGCATCGAGCTGACCGACGACATCGTCATCACCTTCGAGTACGGGCGCCCCACCATCATGATGCTGGAGAAGTCGCTGGACAACGGGAGGACTTGGCACCCGTACCAGTATTACGCAGACGACTGCATGGAGGCCTTCAGCATGCCAGCACGGAGGGTCCGGGACCTCTCCACCACCAGTGCCAACAGGGTCCTCTGCACCGAGGAGTATTCCCGCTGGGCGGGTTCCAAGAAGGAGAAGACCGTGCGGTTTGAGGTGCGTGACCGCTTCGCCATCTTCGCCGGCCCCGACCTCAAGAACATGGACAACTTGTACACCCGGCTGGAGAGCGCCAAGGGGCTCAAGGACTTCTTCACCGTGACTGACCTGCGCATGAGGCTGCTGAGACCTGCCCTGGGTGGCACCTACGTGCAGAGGGAGAATTTGTACAAGTACTTCTACGCTGTCTCCAACATCGAGGTCACCGGCAGGTAACGGCCGCTGCGTTTCTTTGGGCGTCTCTTCTCGGAGGGATGAGAAGAGGGTTCTTGCTAGAAAAGTGAAATCAACTTTTCTGTCGACTGAGAGAGAACCATTCCTCCCTCTAACAGCCCTTCTCCCCAGGCAGGGCAGCAGATGTGTCCTTGTAGGGAATGCCAGGGACACCTCCAAGGCTGTGTCCTCCCACAGCTGGTCCTGGGGGAGCTGGGACATGGCTTGGATGGACACTCAGGGTCTGAGTCCCCTCCAACACCCTGTCCCAGCTGTGCAAACACAGCCAGCCTTTGGCCAGATGTCTCAGGGGTGATGCTGGTGGATATGGGATGTGGAATGAAGCTCAACACACTGAACTCTAGCTCACTGCCAGTACAAGCAGGGTGGGTCATCCGCAGTCAGTCCTGCACACCCTGAGCAGCCCCAGCCAGATGAAGTTTGGGGTGAGGGCAAACCCCCCAACAGATCTGGGGCAGAGGAAGCCAGGAGGGGGGTTTGTTTCTCCTGGGTTTTGTTTCTCATTTCTCTGTACGATGCCATATGTTACATTATGACATCAACCAAAAAAGCAAAGTAAGGTGGAAAAGTGCCAAGATGGCTGATTTCCCATCCAGCTTGCGCGAGACTTAGAGGCGAGAGGGGAAGAATCTCCCCATCACCCACCCCAGGCTAACAAGCATCACCACAGCGACAGAGGAGCCATTTGTATCGGTTCCAAACCCTTTGCTTCTGAGACTTGCAAGTAGAAATGTTTGCAGGTGCCACTGAGACTGGTTTGAACAGGCTCCAAGGGGAAGGAAGCTGCAGTGAGGGATGGGAGAGCCCTTTCCACCTGCCAGGGCAGGCAGGAGGCAGCAGTTGGGGTGTTTCTCATGGCCTGGTGCCCGTCTGGGATGAGCAGCTGTGGCTCTTAGTTGGGTTGGGGGCATTTTGGGGTGCTCACCGTGGGGATTGCTCAGGGAGGAGCCCAGGGGGTTCTCAGACATGTGGGCAGAGGAGTAGAAGAGCACCTCCACATGTATCTGGGGAATTAGGACTAAATGTTTGATGTCAGTGCTTGTGCAATGAGCTTTGGCTTCCAAGTGTGGAGATCAGCACAGGTAACCAAGGACTTGTTACTGCTCCTACAGCAGCCTGGGGGATATTTGATGCTTCAAAGAGTTAAAATACTCTTGGTGTCCCATGAACACCTTCCTCCTCTGAGCCTTTTACCTTCCCTGCCTGCCTTGAGTAAGATTTGTTGTTTCAGTACTTTGGAGTTCAGGCCATGCTGGCGGGATTCTCCCCAAACCAGCACCTTGTTGTCAGTTGTCCTCCTCCCCTCTCCAGTCCCCCATCAGCTTTTGGATTCACTGGCCAAATTTAATACCCTTTCATAGTAGCAGAGATTGGTTCAAGACAGAAAATCCCTAAAAATTCAGTGAAAAGAGGCAGGTAGGGAAGGGGAGGAAAAACCCTTTCAAACACACCCAGGGCTGGAGGAGCCTCAACCTCCCCAAGACATCCAAAATTCCCCAGCCACCCCGCGGGCACCTGGAGGCGGGGGGGATGGCCGGGCTGCGAACGCCCTGTGGAAGCTGCAATGCTGCTTTTTCAGCCGGGACCAACACGAGCCAGGTCGGGGTTTTGCTGGCTGATCCCCGCCGGCCTCTCCCGGCGCTGGCGCGGTGCCGCCGTGGCCGCCCGCCCGCGGCTGCTGCAGCTCCGCCGCTTCCCCCTTGGCTCCGCTCCCCAAAAACCTGCCCGCCCGCCTCCCCCAGTGCAGCAGGGCCGCTGCGAGCAGAGGGCTTTTCCTTGGCTGGGAACGGGGGAAAACTCTGAAATCTGCTTTTTATCAGCCCAAACTCCCCAGTTCTGAGCAGGTTTGCGCTGCTCCAGCTTGCTGGGCTGGTTCCCAGGAGAGAGGAACACCCGTCCTGGACAGGGAGGAAGTCAATGCCTGTCCTGTGCTGACTCTTCCAGCTCCCGTGGGCACAGGGCAGGGAAGGTGAGCAGCTGAGGAGCTGTGGATAAGTGGTGTGTAAGATCGAGAAGCTCCCTGTGAATTAACTCTGCTCCTGTGATTATTCCAGTCCCAGCAAGCAGGGTTTTTTGCACTGAAAAGCAATCTAATTCCAGCTGTAAGCAAAGCCAGTTACAGTGCAGGGACTAAAACCAAATTAAATCTAGTGTATGGCTCAACAAGGGATGGGTTATTGAGAGGAAGAGAGGAGAAATCAATGTGAGCCTGACAGGAGCACTGTGCAGGGAAGGGGGGAGGAAGGATGGGCAGGGATGGGGATGGACACACACTGCCTCTTCCAGGACATGTTGGAGGAACAGCAGCAAAGTGCCTAGATAAAAGTGAGGCTGTGTTTGGGATCCACTACAGAGGGCATGGAAACAAAAGGGAAGATGATTCTGAAGAAATGAGGGGTCAAGGGCAAAATGCAGCCAGAAAATTCCACCTGGAGAGCAGAGTGAGAGAAAATCCCACCTGGAGAGCAGAGTGAGCAGCCCTGAGAGGCTGAGGGAGCTGTGCCTGGCCGTGTGTGTGGCAGTGCAGGAGCAGTGTGTGTTCTCAGTGTGTGGCATTGCCTGTGTCCCTGTTCCACACCGGGATTTTGGCAGTGCCCACAGGGTGATGAGGCACTTGGCAGCTCTTTTCCAGCTGATGTTCATGTTCAACACTTTGCCCTCAGAGCAGACCATGAGCCCAAGTGGTTTATTGTGCTGCAGCCTTAACTGGTGGGTTCAGAGAGCTTTCTGTGATCCCCTCAGTCCAGGTACTCCTGGCCCCCATCCAAGCACACTCCATCCTTCACACCAAAGAAAACCCCTCACCACAATCTCCCAGAGCTTTTGGGAAAAGCAGAAAGAGAACAATGGACCTGGGGACAAGAGGAAAGAGTTTTTTGTCATCTCTTGTCCTGTAGGCCAGAGGATCTGGTGAATCCTGGGGGTCACTGCTTCATTCCTGGGTGTTGGTACAGTGGGCTGGTCCCTCAGGGTCTCCTCTGCATCTCCTCCTCCCACAGCCTCAGCCAGGTCCATCTCTCTGTTCATGGCTGACAGTTTATTTTTACTCCCTTTCTTCTTGGTATCTTTTTCTTTTTCTTTTTTCCCTCTTCCATCCTGTCCCTATTGATCTGCAGAGTAACTGGAGATGCAGAAGAGTCAGGACAGGAATAGACACAAGCAAGCCCTTGGCCTGTGTGCTGTGTGTGTGCCAGGCAGGGTGGGGAAGGGAAGTGGAAGGACTTTTCCCCACAGATCTCTCTGTTCACTGCTTAATTTTCTCCTCGGTGCAGCAGTGAGCTTGGGCATGGGTGAATGAGCTTTCCCTGGCTGCCAAGGCTGTGGTGAGAGCCACTGGTTCTGCCTCCACTCCATGCTGGGTCTCTCTGGAGTAATTTCTTCCCTTTCATAACGTCAGTCACTGCCGTGCTCAGCAGGGCACGCTCCATCACGGAGACATTAATAAACTGTAATTGAAGTTAATGTGCCATGGCCAGGACATGTGGATCCAGTTAGGGGAAATCAGATTGAGCAGAAGTGAATCAATTTTAGGCTGGTTATTAGGATTTCTCCCCTCTGTCCTGCCCTGCCCCAGTGCATGCACTGTCTGTCTGTCTGTCCATCCTGCTGGTGATGAGCAGTCCCTGGAGGAAGGCAGGAAGAGGGAGCATCCCTCATCACTGAGGAGCTCCATGGAACAGAGCCTCCTCTCTGGCTGTGCTCAGGCCAAAGAGGCACCAACAAGATGAGGTTTCCAGTTTTGAAGTGGCATTTCCTTTCCTCACTTCACCAATTGCTTTTCTTGAGCTTTCCTTGGCTAATGCTTTGCTTACACCAAAAACCTGAAGGGAAAGGCCCTTTGTGCTCCCCTGCCTCTTTCCCTGGTGTGTTCTTGGTGCTGTGTATGGATGCTCTCCAGGAGGATTTTCTCTCCACGACTCAGAGAGTTTGTGCTAGTGGAGCAGAACAACTTTGGCCAGCCTGGTGCCAACAGCCAGGATCAGGCACTCCAAACCTGGAGGACCAAAGCCATCCCCAAAAGCACCTCCTGCAATAACTGGAGCTGGAAGTGGTCAGTGGTATCCAGAGGGGATATATTTTTCTGCATCTGTGGTGAATTTTGAGATGTGGAGCTGATTGATGCTGCATTGCTGTTAAAGATGAATGAATTCTTGGTCACTGCCTCCTCCTCCTCTCAATGAAGGCAGCTCAGTGCACTTCCCCTGTGGCTGTAGCTCAGCTCCAACCAGGGCTGCCAGCACAAAGCACTTCCTGGCTGCCCCTGAGCTGCTTTTCCCTGGTTGGACATTCCTTCTTCTGGCTCTGTTGTGGGAGACCTTCCAGCTGATCTTGACTCCTCCAACAAAGCTGTCTTTAAATTGGAGAAAAGGTTTGGTCTGTGGAACAGTCTCCTGTTGAGGGTCTTAGATTTTGTGTGGTGGCTGGTGAACATCTCTCCCTGATGATCAGGGTGGGACCTGCACCAAAGGGGAACAGGCAGGGCTTGGGGTGGATGATCTGTGAGAGCACAATCCCAGTGCTGGCGCATCACTCCCAAAAGGGCCGCAGGCTCATCAAAACATCCCCCAAGAACAAGCCCAACTCCCCTGCAGCCCTCAGCCAGCTGCTGCCCACACTTGGCAGCTTTGGGATGACCACAAAAACCAGGGCAAGCACTGCCTGTGCCCATCCCTGCTTCTTCCCCTGCAGCTCCTGGCAGACAGAACTCGGGTCCCAGGAGGCAGCAGCATCCTGGTGTCAAGGACAGCCAAGTCTGTGCCAGCAGAGCACCGTGTTCCTCAGCCCGTCCTCGCCTCCATCCTGGGCAGTCCCTAGGAGCTGGATGGCTGAGCTTCCCTAGCATTCCTCCGGGCTGGAATTAGCTGGAGTTTGAGCAAAATCTTCCTCTGGGTCATATAGTTAAATTAGGTTAATGTGCAGCAACTGTTTGCTGGAGTCCTGCAAAGGTTTCTACTCCCACTGCAGCGAGGTGGGGAGGAAACTCTGAGCAGGAGGGAGGGAGTTAGTGAGAAACCCGGAGAGCTCCTCCCTCCCCCAGACACTGCTGACACTTTGTCGATAGCCAGAGATAGATGCCCAAGGTCCTATTACCTGCTCCTGCCTTCGGTTTGTGAAGAGTTTTATTCTCCCTCTGATTTTGTTGCCGAGTTGTGTCCGGCCCTGAGCAGATAATAGAATTTCATCGATAGACTGAGAAGGTGATGTATGTTAAAGCACTTAATATAAAGAGACTTCTACAGGAGCCCAAATTCAATTTGGCCAATGAACTCAATTGCAGGCATTATTGCATTCCAGGAGAAAGAACAAGAGCATTTATACACATTACTCTGCAAATATTTAGGTTCACATATCCGTGTGATGTCCTCTTCACCCTTCCTCCCTTCTGCTGGCCGACCCCCTAATGGGGAACTTTGGTTTTGTGTTTGCTTTTTAAGGCAGCTTTGAATATAAATAATGTTTCACCAGTCAGCAGGATCTTGACAGCTGGTGAGTGTCAACTTATTTAAAATAAATAGCCTCTTGGATGGGAACAGCCAGCTAGCATGCTCTCCACTTCGGCATCTTTTAAATTGTCTCATCTTTGTAACCCAAACCTCAAATCATTTCGGAGGGCAGCGAGGAGGGTTCCTTCCTGCTGGGAGGACTCACCCGTCCCTTACCACACAACCAAAAGTAAAAACCCACAAGGAAAACAACCCAGTCACAACCCTCTGACCTAACTCGGGTTTTTTTTTTTCAGTTCTTTGGCTCTGCACAAAGCAGTGAAAGCCAGAAGCCTCTCACCCTGGTTCAAGCTGAAAAAAACCAACACATTAAAATGGCTTTTCCTCTCCTTCAGCCCCTGGACCTCAGAAACTCCCAGCCCAGCTCCTGGGATGAGCCACCACCACCTTCTTCGCCCCCTTGAGCCCTGCTCCAGGACTGGCAACAACAAACCCCTGCCAGAGCAATCTCCCAGCCAGGCAAATCCTGATATAAACGCTCTCCACAAAGGGACTGTGCTTCTTCCATGGCCCAGCCATTAGAAGCTATTTTTACCTGCTTCCACACGCACAGATGGGCCAGAAACAATCCAAGCTCAGCACCCGTTATGCTTTGCCCAAAAGATTTGCTCCCTGCTTTTGCTGAGCTGCCAAAACACTTGCAAAAGAGCAGGTAGAAGTGGGTAAGTGATGGCCAGGCAGCTGCCGGAGCGTGCTGCGAGCAGCGGCTGGGGATGACAATAGAGAGATGGAGAAGAGTTATTCATGTTTCCCCGAGAGCCCAGATCAGTTGAAACATCCTTTTCCTTGGGGACGGAGAGGAAAGAGCTCCCTTCAAACACATCGTGCCGTGAGACTCATTAAAGGCTCATCAATTACAGTGAGAGCAAACAATTCAGGGGAAAGCTCTGATGAGCCTTCCTCCGGCCGGCAGTCATTAGCGGCTCTCCCGAGCTGCCTCTCCCCGCACCGGTAGGAAGGGAGCAGGGGGGCAAAGCCAAGCCCATGGAGGGAAAGGCAGGAGTGTGATGGCTCAGAAGGCGGCAGGATGGGACCAGCAGTCTCCTGAGCATCCCCGTGGCCATGCAGAACATCCTTATGGAGAGGAGAGCGCAGGCTGAGCTGGAATGAGGCTTGCAGGAGAGGTAGTGGCCTTCTGCTGCTCCAGGATTTTTTAAGGAGCTCAGGGCAGCCAGTGTTGTCTCATGGGAGCTGGGCAAGAGGCACAAGGGGATGGAGCAGCTCTTTAGGGCCCCACTCCAGCCCTACCCAGCACAGCAGTGTCACTGCATCAGGCCTGAGGCAGTGCCAGCATCCCAAGGCTGCCCCATCCGTGCAGGAAGAGAGAGGGATGAGATGACCTTTGCCTTTCTCTGCCTCACCTCCCTGCTCTGCAAGTGGGGTTGTAAAACAAGGAAAAAATCCTTTGAAGGAAAACAAAAGGCTGGGATGGCTTTTTGAAATTACTTCAAAAGTCATTATTAATGAAAGCTCAGGGAAAGGGTCTGTTTTCCCACTCCCAGCACGGAGGGAGGTTTGCTGCAGGTTTGCTGCACTCCTGTGTGTGGGTATCTCCTTCCCTCACACGTGGGCTTGGCACCAGACACCTCTCCAGCAGCTCGCTGCTGTGACCTCCAGGATGCTGACGTGGAGAATTGCAGAAAAGTGTTCTTTATGGCTGAAAAAAAAAAAAGAGAAGAAGAAAGGGGGGAAAAAAGGATACTTTCCTGTAAACTTTCCTTGGCGCTCAAAGCTCTGTGATGTTCCCTGGTGGAGGCATTGGCAGCATCAGAACCACACTGCACCACTCTGAGGAAAGCCGAATGACCTGCACTAAAATAAACTCATAAATGCCCCTCTGTGCAAACTGTGACATCTTGGGGCACACATTTCTCCCACCACTCCTGCTGGGAACAGTGTGAGGCAGTTTTTGTTTAATGCCAACTGCAGTGGGGTCACCTCCTGCCAGCCTGGTACAGGATGGGTGTCCCTGGTGCCCGAGGGTGCTGTGGGTCCTGCTGACTCTACACAGGCTCTGAATGCCCACCGAGAAGACAGCACAGTCAGCACAGCCCTGACCCACGAGTCAGAGAGGAGAAACACTCCCAGATCTCCTCCAGAGCCAGAGAGACCATATTGCAAGCAGCACTTTGCTGGAGCAGCCCCGGGGCTGGAGTAGGGCCACGGCTGCCTTCTGCAGGACACAGCACAGGTGTCTGCCCCACTGCTGATTTTTAAGCCTCATTGCTAAGTAGCTCCTAACCTTTCCCTTCATCCTCTCCTTCCTGCCATGGCTGGGAGCCGAGGAGGATGAGCAGAGGCAAGAAGGACCAGCAGCTCCCACCCAGGGGACTGGGCTAATGCCATTTATTCCAGTCTCTGCCAGCTGAGCCTTGGCTGGGGAAAGGCAGGCACAGACCATCGGCGTGTCCTTGGGCTGTGGGCCTAGAGGAGGAGGCACAGAAGCCTGAGGAAGGGGTTGAAGCTGATCCACTGAGCCCGAGCTGCAGGAAGGCCAGGATGTAGAGACCTCTGCCCAAAATGGGGCTGGTTGAGGGTGCTCAGCTGTTCACCATTAAATAATGCAGCCTGATTGATTGGGCTGAAAAGTGCTGTGCTACGGGGTTAGCCTGCTGGGGTTACAGTTCCCTGCTTAGATTGATGATCCTCAAAGGTCGAATTCAGAAAGCAATTCCCTGATAAAATTGATCCTTTGGATAACAAAACTTTTGCACAGTGGCAAAGGGTCTAGCAGTGAGAAAAATCAGTGACCCAGGCACAGGCAGGCAAGGTGAACACCTGCCTCTGCTTCCTCTTGACTGAATTTTCCTTGTTTACACCAATTAGGAAGTGAGACTCTCCCCTGGGAAGAGCAGTGGTCTGTCACTCCTCGCTGAGGGACATCCATGAGCTCCCTCCCTGTCCCCATCCCACTGGGCAGGAGGCAGCTGGGGCTGTCCCAGGAGCTGGAGCTAGCCTCCCAGCCCTCCCCTGCAGCAAGTGAGCAGTGCGTGTGTAGGAGCAGCTGCCTCCTGCTCACACCTGGGCAAGGCCAGGTCCTGCTGTGTGGAGGAGGCTTTGTAGCTGGAGCCAAATTGATGGTGAACAGGTCTCACCCTCCTGCACTGGGAGCCAGAAGCACCCGAAAATGTCTGCTTGGCTTCTGCCAGGAGCAAGGATGTGCCACATGTGGAGGGGGTTGGTCAAAGCTGCCTCAGGGCCACCCAGGGCTGATGTCCCCACTGTGACTGGTCCATGACACACAGGGTCAAACACTGGAGCCAAGCACCACCCTCCACCTCAACCCAAACTTTAGGGAAAACAAGGGGTGTGATTTCCATCCTTGTTCCCACTCCCCTGTGGCTCCTAAACCACCCTAGGCTGGATGCTGAGGCTGTGCCCTGGCGCTGCCCCATCCCCTGGCCCCCTCAGAGGAGGAGGGAGGAGATCTGCAGCTCCTGAAGCTGTTGCTCTGCTCAGGCAGGGCCCAGAGCAGCAGTGGTGAAGCTTTGACCTGCTTTAACCTGTCTTAACCCACTATCTTGCCTGCTTTGCTCTCGTCTGCTTGTTTTGAAGCGAGAGAAGGAGGCCACCCTGTGTGGATGCTGAATAATTCAGAGCCAGACTCTGCAATACCCCAGGGCTGGGCAGCGCCTCTGCCAAAGGGCTGGGACAGCTCAACCCAAATCCTCCCTCACCACAGCCAAAGGGGACCTGCAGCATCTGAAATTCAGCATCCCTCCTGGCTGTAGGTACCAGCCAAAGCCACTTCCTTCCCCTGACTGCTGGGATTGGTGGCTCAGTCCCAGAGCACTAGTGGTGGAGGCTGTCAGTGCTCTCAGCCGTGACGTGGCATCTCCAGCCCTCGCTCATGCACGGTTTTGAGTGGAGCATGCTGAATGTGTCTGCCTCTGCTCCCTGGGCCACGTTTTCTTCTCTCCTCCCTTTCAGAGGCTGCAAAATTCCCTCCTCTGCTTGGTCAGACACAGGGCAGGGTTGTAAGACTGGGAGAGAGATTGTTCATCCAGCTTATGCTTAGCCTCTGAGCGGGGTTTGCTAGAATTAAGGACAGGGAGGGGAGGGAGAAGAAAAAAAGAAATCATACATGAGGTCAGCTTATCCAGCCGTGCGTGAGGAGAGCACAGCAAAGGCGGCCTCAGCGGGTCAGGCAGGTGGCTGGGGAGCTTCTTTGGGGGCTCCAAGGGAGAGGGAGAGAGGTACCAGGAGCAGGGGGCTTGTGCAGCACCAGCACCCAGACTCCCAGCCTGACCCAGGCTGTTTATCCTGGTGCAGACAGAGCACAAGGAGCAGCAGGCCATGTTTTTTGTCTTCTCTGCAGGCAGTTCACTCCCTGATTCCCAGATTCATCCGTGCATCTCCAGGGCCCTGTAAAAGGAAGCACTGTCCCATCAGACTTCCCCACCCCTGCACAGAAGGCACAGCATTACTGTTTCCTAATGCTTCTGCTTCTGAGGGTGTAAATTATTGCACAAAGCAGGGAAAACCATCAGGCTGTGCTAGGGATCGGCTGTCTGGAATGAAATGAGATGTTTTGGTCCCCAAAGTCTCTGTCTGGTGGCCTCAGCTCGGGCCCAGGAGTCACCAGAGCCACGAGTGAGTTATGGGCTCAGCCTCTGTGCTCTGCGCAAGTCACCTCCGGAGTCTGAGCAACAGGAATTATTGTGCACGGAGATAATTATTCCCTGTGTACTGCACTACAGCTCATTAAAAGTTTCTTAATGTTTGCAAATTGCTGAATAGCATTTTTAGTTGTTGCCTTCTCTGATGAGGCGGGGACTAACTGGTGGATTCTGGTGGTGGCTTTGTTGTCTGTGTTATTTTGGTCACAGCAGGCTGGGGCCATGCTGCACACAGGGAAAAGGGTTTGTGCTGGGCAGCCTCACACAGCCTCACCAGGGCGAAAACACTGTTGGCTTTGGGACAGTGCACAGGGGGCAAGGGCTGAGTGCCACCAGGTTAGCCCAGCTCCTCCATCCAAAGCCAGAGACTGCCCCAAGTAAAAGCCTCCACCTGAGGTAATTACCCAGATTCCTGTAACAGCCTGACATGTGAGGGACTCCTTCCTGGTGTGTCAGCTGGAGATGTTGACTTGTCATTGAACAGTCTGTGCGCCTCAGTCAGAGGAGTGAAGTGTCTCATTTTGGACAAGAAGCTACAGATCTGCCCTGGGTGAGGAGGTGGACATTGAACCCCAGCACCAGATACCTGGGGAAAACTGCTGAGTTCAGTGAGAAAAACCTGCAGGAGGAGCAGGGAAGGGGTGACCAGCCCAGCCACAGCACATTTTCAGTACTACGCTGGGGACAAGGAGGAGCAGCAGTAACACCTGACAGCTCCTCCCTGTCTTCTTCCTCCAGGTGTAAATGCAACCTCCACGCCAACCTGTGCACCTTCAAAGAGGGCAGCCTCCAGTGCGAGTGTGAGCACAACACCACGGGCCAAGACTGTGGCAAGTGCAAGAAGAACTTTCGTTCCAGGTCCTGGCGGGCAGGGTCCTACCTGCCTCTCCCCAACGGGTCCCCCAATGCATGTAAGTAACCTGCAGGGAGCCAGCCCTGCCCTGGCCTGCACAACACCCACAGATGGGAGTAGGTGCTCATCTTGTCCCTCTCCAGCTCGAATCAGTGAAGGATGCTCAGCTTTCCAAAGGGAAATGGGTTCTTCACAGAGAAATGAAGGAGGATCTGGTGGATGCAGAGGTGATGTGTTGGCTGTTGGCAGAGGAGTGATGAATCTTAATGATGGTCAAGAGCAGGGATGATGACCTTGGGTCAAGATACAACCATGGCTTTGGGGCAATGCTGATTATTGTCCTTTGATGAAGGTGCTATTCAGCACAGCAGAGCTCAGAGCAGCCCAGGGGCTGTGTGCTGGCTCTGCTCAGCTGCAGGAGTGTTGGCTGCTCTCTGGATCCTGTCTGTGCTTGCTGGTGTTCCTGGGAAGCGCTGTGAGCTGCAGTCCCCGTGCACAGCCCCAGCCTCCTCTGGCTGCTGCTGGAACATGGCTCTGACAGCAGTGAGATGAAGAATGTATCCCCACCATTCTCTGAGCAGAGAATTGGGGCAGGAAGCATCACAGATGGGCCGGTTCCTCCTGGGTTCCTGTCCACTGCACATTAGCAAACTTGTTTAAATGTCACGAAGCCACAGTAGCCATTCTGGCCTTTCAAAGCAGCAGCTTTGAGCATTACCAAAGAGAATCTTTTCTTTCCCTCCTCCCAGATTTTTTGAAAGATTTATGTGCTTTAAGATGATCAAAGCTGAAATCCAGGCTCCAAAGGCCGTGACGGGAATGTTTTGTGTGTGCCAGGGCTGGTAGACGAGCAGGTTCTTTGAAAGGGAATGAGCTTGTCAGCTCCCACCAAGTGGCTGCATTGCTTCAAAGGAGCCTGGGAGAGTTTCTGGTGTTGACAGGCACAGACATGCTGTTCTCTCTCTTTCCCTCCCCTCCATTCCTTGTGTCTCTTCCTATTTCTCTTTCTCCTCTCCTCTTCCTTCTCCCATTCATCTCTCCTCCCATCTGTCATTCAGTCTTCTTCCTCGTCCCCACCCCAACTCTCCCTGCTGCTTCCTTCTCCCCACATCAACATCCTCTTCCTCTGCCCCAGAGGCACCTCTCTGAAGTGTTCTGCTCTTGGTAGTCCTGCCTCTTCCATCACTGCTTTATATTCACACAGAGCTGAGACTTTCCATGATTCACCCACATGTTATAGCAGGGAGGCCCATGAATGTGTTTAAAAAGACTGGACGTGGCACTCAGTGCCATGGTTTAGTTGATGAGGAGGTGTTAGGTCATGGGTTGGACTAGATGTTCTTAAAGGTCTTTTCCAATCCATTCTGTGATTCTGTGTTTTTTTTACTCCCCTGTTCAGACCCTACAGCTTGTCCTTAGCCCAGTGCTCCTGTGTGCTTTCCCTTTGCTGGGATTTCGCAGCAGCCCAAGGAAATGGTTAACAGAAAAAACCCATCAGCAAGGACCACGCTGGTTTTCCTTCCCCAGGTGAAAGGCTTGAGATGCCAGGAGCCCAGACAGCGTTGTCTGCTGTTTCTATGCTTTGACAAAAGCAGCTTTTAAGCTGTAGCAGCAAACTGATGTGCCTGTGAGCAAGCCCCCACTAATTAGCTGCTGTTCAGTCCCATGTTGTGTGTCTGTGTGATCTTCTGATGGTGTCCTGCTTCCAGTGACTGGGCTTCCTCTTGTTTTTTCCAGGTGCAGCTGCAGGCTCAGCCTTTGGCAGTAAGTAAAACCCTGACTGAAATGCTGGCATTTAACACCTTGGTGCATGATCCTTGTGGATGTCACTAGGAAAAAAAATAGGGTTATTTCCTATCCATTATCATTTTCCAGGCAATAAGTCTTCCCTAATTGTGCCTCATTTTCTGTCCTGTCAAAGAGTCTTATATTTTCTTCCTCTGACTTCAGCAGCCTCATTTTGCCTCCTCCTCTGGCATGGTTTCCCCCCATGAGGTTCGTTAGTATGGCAGCTGGAAAGGAAATAAAAAAAGACTCTTCAAAATCACCAGTTCTTGCTGTGAACTCCCCCCTTAACCCCCCAGTACTGCAGAATTCTGCTCTGAGAAGGAGCTGGGTGTGAATTATTTGGCGTAGAACCCAGTCTGGGTCACCTTGGGCTATCAATAAAAAAAGCATATAGAGTGTGTGTACATCTGTATGTACACGTGTATGTATATGAACAAATGTCTGTGAGGTGTCAGCAGCAAAGGCAGAGCTCAGTGGGGATTTCTGCTGCAAGACTGATGGCAGGAGAGGGCTCCTTATTTAACAAAGCTGGAGGTAGTTGGATATCAAAGAGTCTGGAGTTTTGGGTAAGCAGAAGCCTGGGTTTGAATGTTGTGGTGCAGAGTGCCCCTCCAGAAGAAACAAATCAGGGAGCTGAATGAATAATGAATTCTTTGGTTTGCAGGCAAGTGGGAAGAATTGGAGGAGGAATCGTTTCAGGGAAATGCAAATGCAATTACGAAAAACACACCTAATAGGAAAGTGGAGGACAGGTTTTCTGAAATGAAAAATGGACCCTATTTAGATTTTTAGCAGTTAAGTACTTGAAATTTTCAAATAAAAATTAAAGGTCTCCCTTAAGTAGTTTAGGATTTTAAAAAAATAAATGTTTCAACCATTCAAAATATTCTTCACCTTTCTCTTCAAAACCATTTTGATAACTTTTTTGCCTCCCATTTACAAAGCTTAGCATTCTCAGCACTACATTTGTTTCCCTGGAAATCATTCCCCATCAAGATTTTCTGCGTGGCAGAAGCTGGGAGGGTGCTGAGAGCGATGTGCAGGAGGTGGACAGGAGGGATTTATGTCCAAGGCCAGTTAAGGAGAGATTATTTAACCCACATAGGAGACTAGAAGTGACCTAAATTAAGTATTTAAACTAGCTCAGGGCTATTATGAAATTAGGCACGATAATCTGTGTGAAGCACTGAGACAAACAAGGACAGGAGGGCAGCAGGTGTAAGTTAAGCAGGAATTTCTGTCCCAGTGTTATTTTAGTCGGGGCTGTTGTGGGGAGCAGTGTGGTAGGAGCCATCCCGAAATTTGAAGGGTGCCACTGGAAACAAATGGTGCCAATGCTGCTGGGTGGCTTTGATGGTGCCAGGTAGTTTAGTGAGGAGTGGCAGCAGGTAATGGCACCGTGCAAGGTGCCATTGGTGCAGCATTGGTGCAGCAGGGAATGGCACCGTGCAGGGAGCACAGCTGGGCACGTGGGCACCGGGCAGTGGGAGCACAGCCTGGCACAGCTGGCGGGGCTCCTTGGCACCTCCTGCCTGCTCCTCACCCCACATCCCTGCCCAGACGTGCCTTCATCTCCCCTTTTCAGCTTAATTGGCAATTAGTTTATGATCGAGCTGTAAGTATTTAAGCCAATATCTGCCCCAACAGAGTAAGCTGATACAGCCTGAGGCTGCAGGCCCTGCTCACACAAACACTCTCACACACACACGTGCCCTCGCTGTGGGCAGCGTCATCCAGCCGCCAGTGCCTTAATCCTGCCGGTGCCCCAGTTGTGACCGCGCTGAGAAATCAGTCACCAGTTCAGCCCAGCAGCAGCAGCAGCAGCAGCCTCACGGGTGTGCAGGCTGGCCTGGACACTCACCAGGCCTCCCCAGTAAGTGCCTCGCAACTCTTCTCTTTGCTTATCAGCGTACGAGCGACCACAGCGAGTAAACACCGCAAAAACCACCATGGCAAAAACCACCACCACCACCTCAACCACCGTCTCAACCACCACCACAACCACCACCACAACTACCAGCAGCACCCCCCTAGCAGCCACCACCACCCAGCAAGGTGGGTGCCATGTTCCCTGCCCTGCTCAGAAGCCAGGGTTCCGTTCCCAGGCTCCTCTTCCAGCTGTTGTGTTGGTAGCCGTGGATCTCTGCTCTGTAGGATGATAAAGGGACATGGATAAAAATCACCCTGACTTGGTTCACCAGGCCACCCGGCAGTCCTGGTTTGTCTCTGGCACAGCTGGTTCTCACAGCTCTGTCACAAAGCAGGGCAGGAAAGCAATGAAGACTTTCCTGATCCGTAATAAATTTAAAGTGCATTTTTCTCTAGAAGGAGAGGGGAATTGTACCCCATCCTGCTCTATCCCCGACCTCCTGCCACTTGCCACCAGACTCAGAGCAGCACACAGGTTTTGCTCTGTCCTTGCTGGTTGTCCCAATCCTGCACCAAATCTCTGTGGCCAAACTCATGGATGTAGTGCAGGTGCAGTTTTCCTAGGGCAGAATTCCAGCTTTCCCCAGGTGGCTGCTGTCCAAGCAGCCGGGGAGCGTGCGGGGCTGGAGCTCACACACGTGCCAGAAACATCCTTTCCTAATTTCTGAAATCACCCCGTGGAGGAAAACTTTTGTCCTTTTTCTGGGGGTTCCTCCTTCCCTCCCCCTGTGAACAAGGAGACAGTGTTTTTCCTTGTCTTTTGGAAATGAGCAGATAAAACTTAACAGCAGGACATTTTTTTAAGCTGCTCATGGGGGAATTAGACACGCATTCCTCCCTTTGCCATGCTTTCAGGGCCTGATATTTCCCAGGAGGACGTTTTACACCCACAGCATGTTAGTAACAGTCTGTCTGGGGGAGCTGCCAGAAGCCAGTCAAAGGGATGAAGAAACTTGGTTGCATGTTTATGCAAATATAGATATATTCGTGGAAGTGCCCTGCTTGAGGAGTTAATTAGGGAGCCGAGGGTTTAAGTCCAACTTCCATGGAGTTGGAGTGACCTTGGAAAAGAGTGCAAAGCTCAACTTTGTTGGGAAGAGCTCCTTACCCAGATCCATGCTGTACCTGTGCAGGAGGAGATTCATCCACCCCATCCCCACAGCCCCAGCAGGGCCAGTTGATCACATTTACATGCACACAATGCACTTGGGGTCATCTGATTTTTATCCATGCTCACCTCTACTGACATTTTAGGGCTGTTTTTCAGCTGTGTTCATGTGGGTAGCTGCTTGCTGGATCTCTTGTATGATTTGCAGTGCACTGCCTTTTTGGCACCTCTGGCACAGGCAGGACAGTCTCTAGGGGGTTTGGGGTGCTGGTGGTAACCTCTCCTGCTCTGAGAGACACCACAGGGTTTGTTCCTTCTCCAAAACCTGCCTCCTGGACAAAGAAAATGTTTTCCTAATGCTTTCACAAACTGATGGCAAGGGATAAAATGAATAAATCACAGCCCAGCTACCAGGTCATTGGCTTGATACAGCCAGGCCTGAGCTCCTTGCTCCTCACCCCCATCCAGACCCCCATCTGTGCTTCTGCAGAGCCAGGTCCCACCCCAAGATGGTGTGCCTGGGAGTGGTGACAGTCCCTGGAGGGGCTGCTCCACAGAAAGGGCAGCCAGGGCCACCCAGCAGCTCAAGGACCTCGTCTTACCTGGGCAGCATGAGGGGTTTGGTACCAAAACTCCACTGTGTGCCCTTGACCAGCAATAGGGAATCAAGGCACAACTTAATTCTGATCTGCTTTTGGCCGGAGATGTTTCTCCTCCTCCTCCATACAAAATATAAAGTATTTCTTTAAAAACTATGACAATCCCAAGAGCCTGCAGATTTAATTCTAACCTGGGCTCCAAGGGAAACACTTTATTAAAGAGGTGACCCTTGAACCCCTGGTAGGACACATTTGCAGGAGGTGACCCTCCAGCAGTGTCAGAATCCCAAAGTGAGATATTCTGTTGTAACCCCCCCTTCTGAATTTTAGAACCATTAAAATCCCTCCTTGCTTTAAAGCCAGACATTTAAACCAGTCCTGCCAGAGCCCTGCCCCATCCCTGCACTGCTTCGCCCTCTAATTGACACACTCTCTTCTGCCCTCTGAATTTCTCCTTCCCACCATAAGCAAGCATCATCAGACCAGCCTCTGAATTTGCTGCCTCTGTACCCGTGACAGAAACACAGAAAAAATCAGGTATTTAAAGCCAGCCCGACGTGTTTTTCCCTTCTCCCCGGTGCCTCCGCACACCAGTGGGTAGCAGCACGGCAGAAGCAGCGTGGCATGTAGGCTAGAGGAGTAGATTAGATTTGGGTTGTCTCTGGGTTTGCATGGAGCTGCTAGACATCTGCTTCCTTTGGCTGCTCGTGGTGTTTTTGTGGTCAAGGTGGAGCTGTGGTCGTGCTCGTAGGATGCTTTGTGTGCCCGGTTGTGCGGTGAGAGGGGAGAGAGGGATGAGTTCATGGGCAAGGGCTGTGGTTTGAAGGCAGTGGAAGCTGCCAAAGTGGGTAGAAGGAAGAGAAATCACAGAGTTACCCTTAGGAGGATGAATTAAGTGCTATTCTCCTTTGCCTTCTGCAGTTCTGTTGTTTCAAAGCCTTCCTTGAAGCCTGTCAGCTTCTTCCTTGCCATTTGTTACATTTTTTTCCCATGTTCAAAATAAGGAAAAAAAACCAAGCCACCAAAAAACCCAAACTTTTCCTTTTTAATTTTTTTTTTTCCTGCTTCAATTTTCCTCCCTCTGGTTTGTGGCAGCCTCAGCAGTGCCAGTTCACCTCTGGGAAAAACAGGACCAGTGTGAGCTCTGCTGGGTGGTACCAACTCCAGCAGAAATTGTGCACCAACAGCCTGGCTTTGGGGAGGTCCTGCAGGAAGGGCATCCCACACTGATGTTTTGAGAAGGGCTTTTCCAAGCTTCTCCCCTGTGCTGTTTGCCCCAATGGTTTTTGCTATGAAATGTGACTTCTTGGTTCAATTTATTCCACTTCCTCAGAAGCCCCCCAAGAACAGCAATTTCCAGCAGAGCTGCCCATCGTTTCCCATTTTTATGAAGTGAGTCTGGGGCAAAATGTGTCTCTCTCCCCCTCCCAAAATGTAAAATTGTCCATTATGGCCCAGAGCTACAAAGGGAAAGGTTCTCAGGATAATGAGCATTAATAATTTTCTTGGCTCTGTAAATGCGATTGAGTGGAGGTGTATGTGAATGACTAAAAAGCAAAATGCCTCCAGGGCTGTTTTTTATTGTGACTCTAATTAAACCCTTGCCAATTTGCACAGGGATTTTTTCATATTCTCTTTAACACCGTATTAATATCAATTGGTTTCCACTTTCCAGCTGAAAAGGACAATGTCTATCACCTTCTCTTAGAGCTTGTCATAAAAAAAAGTAATATTTTTTTTTTTTTCTTTTTTATTCTGTATTGTTTATCATCCCCTTGATGAGGCTGGGAAATCACATTTCTCTCCTACTCGGGTTTGTCCTTTGAAACTTGGCAAGGATCAAGAGATTTTCTTTTTTTTTTCCTCCTCCTCCTTATGTTACCCAACTGGAGCTTGAAATTAATAATATGGCTTTTAAAATTTTTAGTCCCTGGTTTGTTTTCTAGCAAACCTGAGGATTGTTACCAATATTGAGAAGCAGGGGAGGGGGATGGAGCCAGTGGGGGTGAGGGTTTGCAGGGAAACCAAACAAGTGAGCTATAAAATTTCTTACTGCTTCAACTTCTCTGCGGTGGTTGGAAATTCTTTGATTTGTATTTCTGAGGGAACAGCAGAGCTGAAGGAGGGTGTGGAAGTTGGGATTGAAAAGCAGGGTTTGGTGCCTCCATGCCAGGTGCGTGTGCTGTTTCCCAGCTGTTATTTTAGAGCAGAGGGGTGCAGGGCAGTGTCTCAGACCCTGGTGCTAACACAGGAGCATGGGCAGCTCAGCACACACTGCCCCTCACAATTCAAGGGCTCCGGTGCCTAAAGACCCCCGTGGCACAGGGCTGGGTGTTGGATTTGGGGCTCTGACTCCCTGTGGGAATGCTGCAGGGCTCCTTGTGGGATATCAGCTCCCCCAGTAACACAATTTTCTCTTTGACCACTGCAAGACTACCCTGGCTTGTCGGCGGCTGCCCCGCTGCAGGTGGGCTCTCCCCAGGCCAAGGCTGGCCCAGGAGCACAAGGTAGGAGCCACGGGGCTGAGCTGGGTCCTGCTAGCCAGAACCAGCTCAGAGAAGGCTTTAGTTCCCAGCTCTGGATCTGTGCTTTCCATGCCTCTCTTCTGCTCCTGCCCAGGAAAGAGCTCGGGGCTTGTCTGTGCCCTGCACACAGCTGGGAACGAGGCTGGATGGAGCCTCAGGGTTTAGTCGTGTACGTGAAAGATGAGGCTGGTGAGTGGTAGAAGGGATTGTTCACAGCTTGCTGCTGGGGTGAATGGAGAGGATCATGGAAATCCTATCAATTCCTGAGGCTGGAGCCTGTTTGTAGAGCAGAATCACCCTGTGAGTGGATAGGCCTGTGTCCTTTAGAGCACAGATCCTTCCATTTCC
This sequence comes from Zosterops lateralis, assembly GCF_965231275.1. Classification (NCBI taxonomy): domain Eukaryota; kingdom Metazoa; phylum Chordata; class Aves; order Passeriformes; family Zosteropidae; genus Zosterops; species Zosterops lateralis. The sequence continues at coordinate 10,370,346 of NC_139780.1, read as the reverse complement.
TTGCTCAAGTCTCCTACGTGACAGCCTGAGGTGCTCCAGGTGGGAGCCTTGGGAGGTTTCTCTCTGGCTATTGAGGCTGAAGCTTCTCCTCCTCAGGGTTCCCACCACACACATGCTTTGGTAGCTGCCCTTGGTGCTCAGCTCCCGTTTCCCACCTGAGATTCCTGTAGCTCACTCCAGCTGTAGACTTTAGCATCCCTCCTGTGCAGATCACAGCATCCTGGGCCTGTCTGGCCTCACAGAGAGGCAAAGCTGCTTTTGATGCAGTAACAAGGGATAGAGCTACACCAAGGGGCCAGGAGTGCTGACAGCCTTGACAGTGCTCTGCAGATCTGGCTTCTCTCTGTGCCTGGGCACTGTCAGGACACATGCCAACACTCAGCCAGCTCCCACACCTTCCCCTTAGGAATATTTTTCCTGCCTCTCTTCACACTTAGAGATGCTAACTTTGAGGAGACTTTGTCTCTCCTTACTGCTTCAGCATGTCCTCCACCAGATACAGCTCCAGTGACCCAGCTTAGACACCTGCCTAGAGCTCCCAGTGTCCCTTTGCCACCTTCTTAAGCAAACCAGGGGGGAACTGTTTTAAATCTGCTGTTCTCTCTGATGCCACCTGTGATGACCCACCAAACACAGCAGCACTTGGACAGAAGCTGAAGCCACCAGACCCTCCCAAGAACATGAGAGGTAAGGCCAGGCCTGTCCCCAAGGCTGGGACAGGGCAGGGTTTTCCCTCAGTGCCACAGGCCAGGACAACCCCCTGTCCTCAACACAACCCCCTGTTGTACGATCTCCTACTCGGAGGGTCCAGCTCAGCTCAGCTCAGCTCTGCTCATCCAGCCCCAGGGAGGTCTTTTTGGAGATGTTTGGGGCCAAGGAAAGCCATGGAGACCAGCAGGGTCCTGGTACCACAGCAGCCTCAGGGATGGTGTTGGAAGCAGGAGCAGGTGCATTCTGACCATAGCTGAGCCCATGGGGAGCAGGGCCACCTCCTGCCACCACTGTCACTGTGACAATGTGACCAGCACAGGTGGATGGTGCTGGCAATGCCCACCCACAGCCTCCCTGAGCACCACAGCACTTGTAAGGGCATAAGCTCCACAAAAAAAACAGTGGAATCAAAACCCATTTTCAAGTCCCTGTGAGACCTCAGTGCTGCTCAACCTTGCTCCTCGCTGGGCACACCAAAGCACAAAAGACTTGGTGTCCTTTACCCCCAGTGCTGGGTCATTCTGTGAGAGACATGGGTCTGGCTGGCAGCACAGTTCCCAGGGAGCCCCACTTCAGCTGGGACAGCCCTTTGACCCTGAGGAAACATGGGAAACAGGGAGCCCCCTGGCCAGCACAGCTCTCAGACCTGTTCTATCCTCTGGCGTAGCGGCTCCGAAGAGCAAACCAGGGCGCACAGCACACTCTGCAGGCAAGAAGCACGGGAAAAAGACAGGTATGTGCTGCTGGGGACGGGCCAGGCTGGAGCAGCACCTGCTCTGCAGGACCCTGTAGATGCACCCCTGCCAGATGACACCTTCATAGCACTCATCCTCCTCGCAGATTTTTGGGTGCCAGCTGGTGTCACCTTCATCAGCCCAAGTCCATGGCCAGCAGATAATGGTTTATGAGTTGTAGATCCTTATTCCAAACCATGCCACCAAATGCTGATCAAGTGTGAGCAGCTCCTCCCAGCTCTGCAGTAGTGTTGTGCATTGGGTTATTCATGCATCAAGTTTTTCATGCATTGAGTTTTTCATGCATCAAACTTTGAGGAGGGGAGGGGAAGAGCAGAAATGTAGCAGCTACCAGCTGTCTGCTGCAGAAATAGCTGCCAGTGCTGCCAGCACAGTGCTCTTGGCTCGGCATTGTTCTCATGGCAGGGGAGGACATGGGGTGGTGCTAAGCAGTGAGAAAAAGCCTTTCTCTGATTTTTCTCAAGCATCCTCAAAGAGCTCAAAACTCATCCGGCTCAAACCAAACTCTGGCCCAGTGGCTCCCATTGAAATGTATAAAGGTAAGCAGAGGGAGGGACGTGCTCCGGGGTCCCCTGACCTCACTCAGGTGATGTGATCCTGCAGACTCACACATGGAGAAGGTGGGGAGGGTCTGTCGTGGTTAGCTGTTGGCCGTGTGTAGCAGTGCTTCCCTAGTCTGAAACAACACCTGGGAATTGCAGCAGGCAGTATTTGAGCTGGAATTCTTTGGATATCAGTTGATGAGGCAGAAGTCCTTTCAGAGGGAGTCAAGATTACAAGAGACTCTCAGCTCCTCCTCAGGCAGCTGTGAATCAGGGGGAAACCTCTGCCCTGCTCCTTCTTCCCCAGTCATCATGTCATTGATCATGTCTCCTCCTCCAGTCGCATGTGCATGCCAACCCACACCCTTCCCTGCCATCCCTCTGCCATCCTGGAATGTTTAATGTTCTGCTTGGAACAAAGCCCCAGCGCCAAACCTCCTTTTGAAGGCTCTGAAAGCTCAGACCTGGCTGAGGCTACTTCTGCTCATGTTATCCCCTGCCCTTGCTGGCTGGGACCTTCCTGACCAGGCCAGCTGGGCCACAAGTCACCTTCTTTTCTCCTAAGTTGCACATCTCACTATATAAACATATAGTTTATATATAAATGCCCAGTAAGATCCAGCACCTGGATCTGACACTGCAAGGTTGTCACCATCCCAAGTCATGGTAATAAAAAGCAAACACAAGGAGCACAAAATCCAATCCTCCTGACTATAAATTCACCCAGAGATGGTTGTTATCTAACAAGTGCCCACAGATGACAGAGGTCAGCCCTGGGGACAGGAGCACTTGGCCAAGTGATGGTGGCATCTCCCAGCCCACCAGCAGCCTTTGCAGGCCATGCTGTGCCAGGCAAGCCATGGTTCCAACCTTCACACCAGAAAGAGCCCACATAAGCCACACTGCCTTGCATAGGTTTATTTTAGACATTTAACCTGAGAGCCACCACCCCTCACAACAGAAAGGTACAACAGGAAGGGGCCTGCAGAGGAGGGATACAGAGGGGAAAGGGAGAGGCTGTGGGGTTTTATCTGGACATGCAGCAGCTCCATCTCCACTTGAGCACCCTCTGCCAGCCCCATCCCATGGGCCAGTCCCCTCTGTTCCCTTTGCCAGGGCTCTACCCCCCAGCTCAGCTCCTCACAGGTCCTCCAAACCTAGGCGCAGAGCTCTGCTCATTAACAAGGCAGCTCTGTAATTAACACCTGACTCCCCTCCATTGCCTGCTCCCATAACGATGCAGTTTCTGAAGGAAATCATGTCCTGGGATTGCAAGGGGCTGGCTCCTGCCTGTCCACACCTCAAGATTACAGGGACCCTGACCCCGCTGCACTCTCTGAGTGACAGTTTCCATCCCGATCCCCCCATGGCGGTGCAGACCTGCTGCCCTCCTCCTGCCCAGCACAGCCCAGCCCTGCTTTGGCCGTGATATTCCCCGGGGCACAGCGGCTCCTCTCCTGCTCCCAGCATGAGGGAAGGCACTCCAGGCCCCTGTCCCCAGCTGTGCCCTCCTGTCCTCCTGCAGACTGTGAGTGCTACGGCCACTCCAACCGCTGCAGCTACATCGACTTCCTGAACGTGGTGACCTGCGTGAGCTGCAAGCACAACACGCGGGGCCAGCACTGCCAGCACTGCCGCCTAGGCTTCTACCGCAACAGCTCCGCCGAGCTGGACGACGAGAATGTCTGCATAGGTGAGAGTGTCTGCAATAGGTAAGAGTGTCTGCACAGGTGAGAATGTCTGCATAAGTGAGAGTGTCTGCACAGGTGAGAACGTCTGCACAGGTGAGCGTGTCTGCATAGGTGAGCATGTCTGCTCAGGTGAGAGTGTCGGCACAGGTGAGCGTGTCTGCATAGGTGAGAACGTCTGCAAAGGTGAGAACGTCTGCACAGGTGAGAATGTCTGCATGGCTGAGCATGTCTGCACAGGTGAAAGTGTCTGCACAGGTGAGCATGTCTGCATAGGTGAGAGTGTCTGCATAGGTGAGCGTGTCTGCATAGGTGAGCATGTCTGCACAGGTGAGAACATCTGCAAAGGTGAGAACGTTTGCACAGGTGAGAGTGTCTGCATAGGTGAGAGTGTCTGCATAGGTGACAATGTCCACACAGGTGACAATGTCTACAAAGGTGGGTAAGCACGGTCCGGGCCGCCCTCACGCCCTCAGGGGCTCCACTCGGCCTCTCCCCGCAGGCTGTGCGGCCATCTCTGTGCTCAGTGAGGAAGGCAGCTGGTAATGGTCTCTGCGGCCTGGCAAGGCATATCTTCCCTGAAAACAAAGCCTAAAAATGATCGTAGAATCATAGAACAGTTTGGGTTGAAAACTGTCTAGTTCCACCCCCTGGCATGGGCAGGGACACCTTGCACTAGACGAGGTTGCTCCGAGCCCCAGTATCCAACCTAGCCTTGGACACTTCTAGGGATGGGGCAGCCACAGCTTTTCTGGGCAAACTGTGCCAGGGTCTCCCCACCCTCACAATAAAAAGTCTTTCTGACTCTGGATTCAGGTGTCTTATTCAGACAAGAAGGGCTCAGCCCCAAAGAGGAGTGGCCTTTGCACCCATGGCTGTTTGCACTGTTCGGGGGCCTCTTAGGCCAGTGTGTCCTGCCAGCCCCTTGGTCTCTAAGCTCTCCTCCACAGCACATCTCCAGACTTTCCCAAGCCCCCAGCCCTTCCCTCAGGGAACTGCAGGCACAGGAGCCCAGGCAGGACAGGCTGTGACCTCCCTGTCTCTTTGGGCAGAATGTAACTGCAACCAGATCGGGTCCATGCACGACCGCTGCAACGAGACCGGCTACTGTGAGTGCAGGGAAGGCGCCACGGGGCCCAAGTGTGATGACTGCCTGCCCAACTACTACTGGAGACAGGGCTGCTTCCGTGAGTACCCACCTGCTCTGGGATGGCTCTAAGCAGGAGCAGCATCTCCAGTGCTGTTGGTTTGGGTGCCCCACGATGCTCAGGGTGTGGGGCGAGCAGATTCCGGCCGTTCCTCCCAAATCCAAAATTACTTTACAGCTTTGGCACCCCTCCACTGCATCCTGCTGGCCTTAGAACTGCTCTAGTGCTGGGAGGGTTGGATAATTTAACCCCTAGGAGCTAAAATCCAGTTCCTGCTGCAGCCGAGGGGTTTAATACACTGCGGGGTAACACCTGCACCTCTCTCCCTGTTGCCCTGCAGCCAATGTCTGCGATGACGAGCTCCTGCTCTGCCAGAACGGCGGCACCTGCTACCAGAACCAGCGCTGCATCTGCCCCGTGGGCTTCAAGGGCGTGCTGTGCCAGCAGTCCCGGTGTGAGGTGGACAAAAAGGACTGTGACGGTGCTCCCGGTGCCGGCGGCAGCCTGGCCACCGTGGCCCTGGGGCTGCTCGCCCTGCAGCTGCCAGGCTGGGTGGACCTCTGAGGCTGCACAGGGAGCCCAGCCCGGGCACGTCACCCCAGGGACCTGGGGACACCGAGGTGACGGGTGGCCGTCCCCACCGCCTCCTCCGCCTTCCTTCACGCTAGGACTTGCACAACGTTCTTTCGGTCCACTTTTCCAAGCAGAGAGGTACGCAGGGAGCCCGGCGCTGACTCCCGCCCGCGGGGCCAGCGCGGTGTCCCAGCCCTGTGTCCCGGCCCGGTGTCTCAGCGCGGTGACACGGGGACCGCAGCAGCCTGTGCGGGACACGGCGCACAGTGACTCTGTCCTGCTCCGCACAGAGCGGCCCGGGGCCGCCGGGGTTCTGGGCAAACAGTGCCGCAATCCAAGGGATGGTTTTTTTTATTATTACTTTCTTTACTTTGGTATAGGCTGGGGTGTTGGTTTTTATTTTCCCTCCGCTTGGCGTCCTGTTGTGGAAGAGCCTGTCATGACAACTGCAGAGCCCCAGCACAGAGCAGGCAGGGGACAGGAGGGAGGGGAGAGGGGACTCTGGTCCATCCCTGCTGCGTAGTCCCACATCCCACCACGGGCCCGGCCTGGCCACGCACATACCGTTGCCTACGACTATAGTTGCTGCATTGATTTTGTATTTTATTATATGGCTGGGTTTTGTTTTCTTGCACTTACAGAGAACACAGGGGCCGTGAGGCATTTGGAACACGAGGAGTGCAGTGTCTTATCCACACATGTCTGTATGGTGTACGGGTCAAATACTTCTTTTGGTAGAGACTTATTTTTGTTTGGATTAAATGTTATAACAGAACCACGACCTAAAGGGACATTTTACCATGAGCATTTGATTCTGGTGTATCCTCATCCAGTAAAGCAACTATTAATGGCTGCTTGATCACCACGTTTTCCTTTACGTGTGCACAGTTAATTACAGGTAAAGACTTATTTTTTGATTCATAATGTCCTCTTGTGTTTTCTGAGTCACTACCAAGGTGCACCACATGGTGAGGGAGAGGGGAGGGAGAGAGAGAGGTTGCTTCATCACTGAGAGCTGTTAATTATTTCTCCTAATTACTTCACTGAGCCTAGGTTAGACTACTAACTGTAGACAATGAGCAAAGTCTGAGTGATATATTAAGCACTGGTCTTGTGTGAAAAGGCCATTTCCAAATGAGCCTGCAGCAGGAAAAGGCTGCCTAGTGCAGGGATGCTTCTCCACAGGGACCTCAGCTGTCCCAACCCCATTGCAGTCCCCTCCAGCTGGTGCCATGATGCACCTTTGCAGAAAATGCTGTATTTTTAAGCAACCACAGCCAGTATTTTTAAGCAGCAATATAGAGCTCACAGGGATTATATTCATTCATTAAGGCTCATCAACATGCTCCTGTCTGAGGAGGCATTTACAGTCAAGCACATAAATGAAGGCAGGAGAAACCAGAGACAGGAAAAGGGGTAACTCAGTCAGATCAACTGGAATGTCATTAACACAAGAGCTCTAGTGTTGTCATATCCAAACGTTTACTAAGCCAGGAGATGATTGAGTGCAGGTTTAGAAGATGGGGGACATCCCCAACTCCAGCTTGTTCAGTTCTAGGCTCGTTTCTCTGACAGGGGAGCAGCCTTGGTCCCAATCCCAGTTCTGGGACACTCTCAGAGCTAGCCCAGGAGCTCCACATAATCCAGGCTTCAGCCCCACTGGCATTTCCAGTTCTGGTGTCCTTGTCTGAGTGGAGCTCTTCTCTGAGAGCTTCTCTTTCAACACCTGCTCTGTTCCAACACCTTCCCTCCATGGCCCTGTCCCTGCAGCTCATCCTGATCAGGGATGCCAGGAGGAGCCCGTGTTTCAGAGGTGCAGCATCTTCCAGCTGTAACTCTGGATACTGAGCACTCAGCCAGTGCCACCAAAACCCAGCCACCTCCATGGAGAGGGGACAGCGAGTCTGTGCTCTGGAAAAGGAGAGAAAACCATAAGTGAAGGTGGAGGATGGATACTGTCACTTCAAAGAGCAACACACATTCTGAGCAGGATCTAACATCACAGAGGCAGAGAACAGGGTTTATTTAATCCACCATAAAGTAAAAGAGGGTTCAACTCACCCTGATTTGACCCTTGAGGCAGCGGGCTGGCCCCAGCATTGCCTCCCTGGTTTCAGCACATTTGGTTGCTCTCTCTTGGTATCAACATTCATTCTTCTCTTTGTGCTTTCTGACCGCAGCAGACCTTAAATCCTCATGTTACTGATCTTACAAGTAATACCAAAGATTGTAAAAGGATCAGGATCTCTAATGGCCTTTCTGAAGGGTAAAGCAAAATTCTCCTTTCCCTGCACTACTGTTTTTCTCTAGAATATTAGATTAAGCAACAGAAAATTTACTACTTCATAAAGCCAGACGAACTCCCCGCCCAGCAGATTCCCTGCAAAACACACTTTTATTGCAGGAACGTGCCAAGCAGCAGCACCAAATTCCTGTAGAAAATAACCTCAAAAGGGCACAACAAAGCTCAGACCAGTCCAGGAACGAAGGCTGCTGAAAACTACACTTGACCTTTCTAGGTTTGGGGCTTTGCTCTTGGTTGGTTAGGTATTGGCTGTTTGGCTTTGGCGTTTTAGAGTCACAGAATAGTCACACATGCTGGAGAACTTGGAATCTCACAATGCAAGACACTGCAAAGCAGAAAAGAAAATCTCACACAAAACTTACACTTAGCATTCAAGAAAACAATTTAAAGCTTCTGAAAGCTTCAGTACTGAAGACACAAAAAATGCAGACATCTGTCTGCACAAAGAGAACAGAGCATTATTGAAGTAACACAGAGAAACCATCACTGCAAGTACCCACAGATCCCAAAGTTCATCTTCTCTAAGGCAGAAGTTTTGTAAATCAGTTAATGATTCCAAATGGGAGTTGTCCAATGAGCTTGATACTTGTGGAAAGATTACCCAAAAGGTACTTCTCCTTCTGAGAAAAGCCACTTATGCTCTTTCAAGAGGTTCCATGTGCATCCTGTCACCGGCATTTGATTAGTTTGAAAAAGTTTTTAAATTACACTTCTGCCTACAAAAAGTGACCTCTCCAAACAGCACAAGTAGAGCTTTTGATTTTTCTTGTTTACCTCAAATTCTGCTCTGATTTTAACTATTTAGAGTTCTGAAAAATCTAAATAACCAAAGCCCCAAGGCTACAAAAACCTTCCTGATGCACACTTGCTCACTTGCCAGGTAAAATGTTAAAGCTACAGCTCCCAGGAGCTGGAGACAAGAGGAGAGAAAGAATTTCACTGGCAGTTCCCAGGTATGTTATTTTTTGTTTTAAAGATGAGACAGCAGACATCTCATCTGCAAGTGATTTGTAAGGAGCCCTGCAGAGGCTGGAGAAACAAGAGAACCAACACTTTTCAGTGGGAATAAAATGGTCTCACTGCCCTGTTCTGCTCTGTAATTGGCTTTCATGAGAAGCCTCAAATGTAAATAAAAGAAAGTATGAAGGAAGAGATGAGTGGTTTTGCTCAGAAATAAGAGCAGAGCTGGGTTTTGAAGAGCTTTATATCCACATCTTCTCAGCCCTCCTGGCTGGGACCTGGAGAGTTTAGCTAGAAAATGGCTAAAAATCACACTCTGATTTGAGATGCAGAGAAAAGCTTCAGACCCTCCTAAAGGCTCCTTTGGCATTTTGATTCTGGAAGTGTTGTAACAAGTTTCACTGCAGGGTGAAACGTGTGAGGAAAGCTTAAACCCACCCATTTTCACCACATAACTGCCAGCAACAATACCAGGCTCCAAAAGCTCCATCCTGACCACACTCAGTGTCACTCCAGGGGTTAAAACAGAAGGGAAACTGATGGGGTGTCTCTGTAGCAAAGGGAGTTCTTGCTTCATGCAACAGTGAAATCAGTGACAACCTTGCACAGCTGCACCAGACTATAAAATCAGCTTTTCTATGTTTTCCCAATACCAGATGTAATGTGCTTTCAGGCCACCTTCATTTCTATGCTTTTCCTGGGAGCTGGTGGCAAATTAGCCAAGGGCTGTGCAACAGACAAGTACATATGGCCAGGAGGTCTCATGTCAGTGATATTCGATGTACAAGGCTTCTTAGCTTACATTTATTTGCACTAAAGAATAAGGCACTGGGCTCCTTTCCAAGCAGCTTAAAAAGACAATAAAGGAGAGCCGTTGTGGCAAGAGACTGTATTATATCATTAACATTATAAATTCCATTTACAATCCAGCACTCATTTCATCCATCATTTATTCATGCACAATGGAGAGAGAGCATCTTGCATTTTTAGGACCGTGGTTCTGCTCATCCACAGGACTGCTGTGAATGAACAGCCCAGCTCCAGTTTTGGCTCCTCTGGTCTCTGCCTTCTCACCATGTTTCAGAGACTGCGAAAAAGCAAATGTCAGCTCTGGAATTACTGGGGCTCCATGTTATTTTTCAGGCATTGACTTGGAATGTTGCTTAGCCCCAGCTGATGTTTAGTCACAAGTTCTGTGTTGCCCTGGGAGCCCAGGCTGCTCTGTGCTTCCCCAACATGAGTGTAGCAGGGCTGGGGGCTATTCCCATTCCATGGATTAGCAGGGGGAGGAGAAAGGCCTTGCCAGCCTGCACACCCCTGGCTCCCAGCTCCTGCGCCACCACTCATTAGACCCAGCTGCTAATTAGTTGCTGCACTGGGCTGCCACAGGAGACAGCACTGTAAGAACTCCACCAGCATGTAGAGTGTGAATGGACAGGAAGGACAGGTTGGTGTCCCTCATGTCCCCACAGCAGCCTGGCACAACCCAGGAGAGTTGGCATCTCCAACTGGCTGTTGGCTGGCATCTCCAGCTCTCAGCTCTCCTTAGGTCCACTCAAGGAGTCAACACCGCCCTCCTGCACTTCCCAGAGCAGACAACGCTCCTGGAAAACTGCTGGTTTCCCTCTGGTGCCCCACAGACAGCCCAGAACAGCTGGGAAGGCAGCATAGGGCACAGTGACCCGGAGCTAAGGAACACAGATTAGACATGGACCTGCCATGCTCTCACATCACCATGATTGGGAATAATGACATGGAAAACAATTACAGCAAATCTTAAAGGAAAAAGGAATAACCACAGTTATATCCCACATTTACTACAAAGCCTATTTTGTGTACAAAGAATAAATTTTTAAAACCTCCGCACTCTGAAAACTCCTCAACAAAACACAGTCCAGCACTTACATAAGAGACTTTACTTCCTTCCCAAGAACACAGAGGGGACTGGCTTTCCACTGCAAATTAAGCTCCAAACTTGGAAGCAGCATGGAAGCCTCTATAAAACCTGGATACTGGTCCTTCCAAAGGGTTCTGGCATAACCTCCAATAAAGTGTTTTACATAAAGTTGTGTGGAGTATGTTTCTTTACTGACTTTTCCAACTTGAACACTCAGTCACCACTAAAAAGCCTCCTCCAAGGGACACCAGCTCTGAAGAGTTATAAATTAGTACAGCGAGTCTCTACTCACAGCTTGCACAGTGCCTGCCCATCACTACTCCGCACTTTGTACCAGAGTGGGAACAGCAGAGAATTTATGAAAATTGTACCTGATCTGTTTGTTCCTCACTGCAGATTTGAGTCAGTGAGAAGTGTGCTTGAGATTGGATTTTGCTTGGTTTTCCTTGTATAAACAACAGGAGAAAAAGTTAAAGCTACAAACCTACTCTGAGTGGTTTGTAAAGAGGGAAAAGTGTTGTAAGTGCAATAACCCAAGCATTTTTTTTATTGACAAATACAGGACTAATGATACAGACTGACATGGCAGCAATAATCTCCTGCTGAAGACTGACGACTTAAGTCAGATAAATCTAGTATTAAACCAGCAAAAAGGTCTGAGAAACTGAACACACTTCAAAGATGATTTATGGGAATACACAGGCATTAGAGAGTATAGCAAAAATGAAATGTTGAAACAAAATTCCTTCCAGCACGTGGCAAGTACTGCTGCCAGAACACGTTCTGAAATGCAGACTAAGGAGAAAGAAAACTAGAAGAAAAGTTTCACAGAAACATTCTTGTGACCAAATTGCATTTAATAACCAGAAAAGCATTTCCTCATTCATTTTGTTGCCAGCTTCACTTTATTTACATCAAGACAGTCCAAATGGCTTCCACAGCCGTGGGGTTTTTGCAGAGCAGCAGCCTCTTAATGTGCTAAGTACAAACAGCAGGCAGGGCAGCACAGCCCTGCCAACAAGAGCCAAGGGGCTTGTAAAATGACAGTTTTTAAATATTCCTATTAACACAAAGGGAAATAACACACAGGGTATGGAGTCTGTGATGGAGAGTGACTGAAATGTCTCGTTTGTTAAGGTCAGAGTCACTCAGCAGCCTCTCAAGAGTCACAGCAGCTGGAGAAGAGCACACAGGGCTGCCAGGAAGAGTCAGGGGTCACTGAAGGATTCAGAATGCAACATAACAAATAACTAAAGCTAAACGACACACAGATGCTGATCTCACCTCACAGGGATCTCCCAGATTCTCCCCATTACACTGAATCACTCGGTCCTGCAGAGCACGAGCTGGACAGGCCCAGCCAGCAATAAAAGCCTCCCCACACATCTCCAAGCCAGCTCCTACCAGTAAAGCACGTTTGTTCTGGGCTTGGATGCATTAGGGATGAGAGTTTTCCTGGCAACTACAGCCTGACGCAGCACCTGGTGGTGCTTGGCAGAGTAAGGCACTGGTGTCTCCCTGAGCTGGACCACAGTGGGTTCAAAGGACAAAGCTGGAATTATCCCTGCAATAACAAAAATGGAACTGAAGATTGTGGCTCACTTGCTCCAGCAAAGCCACTGCCACAATGCTGTGACAAGGGACAGCAGGACATTCCCTGCTTCAGGCTGTCCCTGAACACACACCTGGAGATGGCACAACCTGGCCCACTCTGTGCAGCCAACTGGTACCAACCCTGCAGCTCCTGCATTCCCTGAGACCTGCACTCTCAGGTTATCTCCACACAAAGCTCAGTGCATGTGAAATGCTGCTCTTCACCTCCTGAGACACGCACATAAGCTCCAGAAAACAAAAAAAAGTGTTACTTCACAGTAACCCCAAGGAATTCTTAGTAGAAATAACCCCACTTTTATTGTAAATGTTATGATGTGAGGAAGGTTTTCTTAAAAATAATTTGTTTTTTTGCTGTTCTTGTTTAGTGGCTGCATATTCTTCACCAGCACAGTGGAAAGAATCTAGCAGTAACACCTAGAAAGAACTGCCTGCCCTTTTTATTCCTGCAGATCTCCAAAAGCTCCATACAAAGAAACTCAAGTGATATTAGCAATAACTGTTAACTAGATCTTGGACCAAGATTCCACAGTGAGATTCCTCCTCACAAGGATACAGTGGGACCAAACAGACCTCACAGGTTTGAATCTGCAGATTGTGTTGCCACTGCAACAAGAAAGGCATTCCAGCTGACAGAGCAGCAGCAAGAGCAAAACTCAAGGCATGTTTGTATAAACAAAACTCTTCTGTTCCTATAAAAACAGGCAATAAAATATACAAAATAAGTAGAATTCTCTCCATTCAATCAACATACATTTGCCTCACTCTTCCCTGAAGCAGTAGTGGAGCATAAGCAAGAACCACTGCTACCACATTTTCAACATTCAGTTTTGCTATGAAATAAATTAGACATTAGTGCAAAGGGAAAACAAGTCTCTCTTTTGGATTTTGGGGTTGGGTTCTGTTTTTGCTTTACTCTGGTTCTTCATAAAAAAATTAATCTCTAAGAAATTAGCATTTACACAAGCAAACAAGAAGCTATGTATTTGTCAAATATCTTAAAATAATTCTGTATACTGTACAAATATACACCGTTAAACATTTACAACCTCAGCTTCCTAGATGACTAAACCCACTGGTCTTCCAAGCAACGCAGCTACACAACTCCTCTTTTCAAAACCTCAAAGGTACTATCTGTCAGGTAAAAAATCCCTTCACAATTAGGGACAGGATGGGAAAGATATCTACTGATAGTTGTGGTATCAATATAAGGGAGTTCCAGATGTGCTAAATAATTTAAAATAGAGTCCTTGCTAGACAGAAATCTGGGAATAGATTTTCAGTAATGAGCTGATAGTAGAGTCAGGGAAAGATCTTTCTTCTCTTGGCAGAGCTTGATTCTGTGTTCTCTGGCGATTCCTGGGATGGTCTCCTTGATAAGCCACGAGAGTCTTTGTTCCACTCACTGCTAGTGCTCTGACCTCCTTCACCGGGGGCTCTGGAACTGCTTTTGCACACAGCTGCTCTCCGGTCACCCTCGTGCTGAGCTGTGTGAGGGGCTCTGGGGAGCACCTTGCACTGCCCTGCTGTCTGCTGGGCCTTCTTGGCCTTTTCTGTTCTGGAAACCTGATCCCTGGCAGCTGAGGACATGTCCAGGCCTTGCTGTGGTGCTGATCCTGGATGGCTCTGGGCTGACCGATGGCTGTCTCTCAAGGGCTGCTCCTTGCCTTTGCCTTCAGTCTGACTGGCCAGGCTTGCTAGCCTTGGGTCCCGTGGTTTCTCTGCAATGGCAGCAAGTGCTGCAGCTCCTGAAGGTGCAGGGGCACTGCCCCTCCTGGCATCTGCAGCTGGGGCCCCCATGGATGAAGAAACACTGCTCCTTCTGGGATCTGCAGCTGGAGCCCCTGTGGATAGAGGGGCACTGCCCTTCCTGGCATCTGCAGCTGGAGGCCCCATGGATGGAGGGGCACTGCTCCTCCTGGAATCTGCAGCTGGAGCCCCTGTGGATAGAGGGGCACTGCCCTTCCTGGCATCTGCAGCTGGAGGCCCCATGGATGGAGGGGCACTGCTCCTCCTGGGATCTGCAGCTGGAGCCCCTGTGGATAGAGGGGCACTGCCCTTCCTGGCATCTGCAGCTGGAGGCCCCATGGATGGAGAAACACTGCTCCTCCTGGGATCTGCAGCTGGAGCACCTACAGATGGAGGAGCACTGCTCCTCCTGGGATCTGCAGCTGGAGGCCCCAGGGATGCAGAAGCACTGCCCTTCCTGAGATCTGCAGCTGGAGGCCCCAGGGATGCAGAAGCACTGCCCTTCCTGAGATCTGCAGCTGGAGGCCCCAGGGATGCAGAAGCACTGCCCTTCCTGAGATCTGCAGCTGGAGGCCCTAGGGATGCAGAAGCACTGCCCTTCCTGGGATCTGCAGCTGGAGGCCCCATGGATGGAGGGGCACTGCCCCTTCTGGAATCTGTAGCTGGAGCTCCCATGGATGCAGGAGCACTGCCCCTATTGGAATCTGCAGATAGAGCCTCCATGGATGGAGGGGCACTACTCCTCCTGGAATCTGCAGTTGGAATCCCCGCAGGCTGGGTGGGCCCTCGGCTTCCTTGGGGCACTGCATGGCCAGGGCCAGCAGAAAGTTCCTGTGGGCTGTTCCCAGAATTTCCAGGCTCACTCCTCTTGCCATTAGAAGAACCAGCCTGCACCACAGGAGATGTCGTTGTCCCTCCTTTGGCTGGGGGCTGTCCTGGTGGCCTAAGCTTCAAAATCCTCAGAGCCTCTTTCTTGTAATTTTTTTCTGTTGTCCTAATAATGGCACCTCTTTTCTGAGCATCCTGAATCAAGTGATTCCAGTTTTTATCCTCCTTTAAAAAAAACAAACAAACAAACAAAAAAACGCCCTGTTACCAGCAAGAAATCAACACAAACGGACAGAGGTGTCAGAGGATGCACAACCTTTTTAATCAAGGTACCTGACACAACTGTCATGGAAACCACTGTTATGTTCCTTCTGGAATGGAAGAATCTTATGTTTCACGTGCAAAACAGCAACAGACACTCTGGCTGCTGTAACACAGGGAAGGCACTTTGAACCATCAGAACTTCCAAAAATGACAAATTTCTAAATTTCCAGGGTGTTTCCCTCACAGGCACGGGGCTTCAGCGCCCCCTAGCGGCGAACCGACACAACCCTCCCGCCCTCGGGAAAGCACAAAAATCAAGGGCCCTCCAGGACACAAAATTCATTCCCTTGCACAGACTGGAGCAGTCTGAGGATGGTGCTCGTTCCCCCAGCCCTCAGGGGAGGCTCACAGAGCCCATTCCATTGCCCCTGCACCTACCATAAGCGTCTGCAGCCGGCCCAGGATGAAGAGGCTGAACCGGGCTCGGGTGATGGTGACATTCAGTCGCTGGAGGCTTGCCAGAAACCTGAGTGACAAGACAAAAACTAAGCTCCTAAACTACTTCTTCCACAAGAAGATTTAAAGGGTTAGGAGAAAAAGACATAAAACTAAATGTCACTGAAATTAACAGCAGCAGTTCTTCCCCAGACCCCCACGGCAGCAGCCCTGCTTTAAGTTAAAGGCTGAGCATGTTTTTTTTTTTTTTTTCCTTTCTTTCACCAGTGATTCCTTGCAGGGAATTCCAGTTCTTTCCAGCTCTTGCTGTTGACGTTTCCTTTCTTAAAGCAAATCCCCTCTTAATGCCAACCACTGCTTCCTTAAACGTTCCTCAAAGTACTGAGGACATCAACCTCACTTCACCTATCAAGACTTTAAGCTTCTTTTTGACTCAAACTGAAATAGATTAATAATATTTAGCTTGATTAATGGGAAAACACTCTACTGAAACACTGAACACTGCACATGAATATTTTATTTTAAAGGTGACCTGCATTGGAATTACATTAAGGCAGACTTGCTTTGTCATGCTTCAAGAGGGGAGAGTATATCCTTGCAGAAGTCTGGCTTTGCACTAAGAAAATTGCGTAGTTTGGTTTTCAGGGATTGCACACCACAGTACTGAAACCTAAAGAAATGCTGAGTGTATTCTTAAAGGTTGATTTCTGTTAGTGCTCATTTACCAGAAGTCAAAAAAAGGTTTGTGAGACTAATATCAACTATTTCTACTTTAATGAAAAAGCTTCCAAAATGCACAGCTTATTCTTTACTGACAAAATCCACAATTCAAAAGTCCAACCCGATTTGAGCAGGTTCACTATCAATACCTGACTCTGTGGTCACTGCACTGAGACCTCATCTGCAGCAAATCCAAACCCTGCAGTGAAAACTGCAAAAACCATAGAATCGCCTCAAAAATTTGGAGAGTGCAGGAAATAAGAGAAGCAGGAAGCAGATAGAGGAGTGGATCCAGCAGCGCAGATAAAAGTTTTCTAGGTCTTGAGAAATGAATGAGGGGGGACCTTGAAAGACTACTAAATATTCCTGACAACTTTTACAACTGAAAGACAAGAAGATTATTTTCTCAGGAAGGAGGGGGAAAAAATCCTTTGTCATCCCCTGGAGTTTTCTTCTCACAGTTACTTCCAGGGTAAAAACGTGGGCCAGCAACCCTGGAGAACAAAATCCTTTACTCAGGCCACAAGATGAAAGGTAAGGGTGTGGCAAATATCCCATCACACCTTGCCAAGGACACCTGACCCTGAAACAGAGATGTTCAAGCCATCGGCACGTACAGCTGCTAAGGCACTGCACTGGCATGACTTGAACATATAAACTTTTATATATTAATGTAGGAACACAGTAAGCTGGGAAGTTCCTGCTGAAAGAGCAGACAGAGGTTAAGTCTCATGTCAGCCAAAAGAACTGGCAAGTTCCAACTGCCTTCCACTCCCAAACTCAATCAGCCAGATTAAGAAATCTTCAAAAGGCATTATTGTTGTTTACCACAAGATTTGGAATCCTTTTCTCCTCAAAGTGGATCAGCAAAATTAAAATATATTTTTCTTGCAGAGAATGAGTATCAGAGAAACATAAACAGCTTAATAAAACTTGTGTGTAGCAAGAAAGATTTTTGCTTATGTGACCAGATTTTTCCTAGTTTAACTTAGACGGCAGTGAAGTCTAAGAAGGCATATTTCATATTTTCACTACCATTTTTTAAACTAAAATGATCCACAAGTTACAGAAATCAGCAACTGCTTTAAGTGCTCTGGAGGTAAACAACACACTGTTTAGTTCCTTCTGTTTCAGACAGAAAAAACCCAACATTTAAAAATTAAGATATCTGCAATCCTGAGCTGAAACTTCCTCCTAATCTGCCCCTAGCTTAGAAGACAAGCACATTTATTTACAAATCCTAGATCCAAGTCAGCTACATCACAGTCCAAGTGACATACACAACTAATTAACAAGACTTTTACAGACAATAGCAGGACAGCAACAGCCACAGAAAATGGGTTTCGTTTTGAGAACAGCATGCAGAAAGTTACAAGGTATACCAAAAGCCACAAGAACAATAACTGCTGCAGTAATAATGCAAAGAGCCAAGATCTCAAGGCCAATCCTGCCAAATCCAGGCAGTGACAGGATAAGGAAGCTGTGCAAAGGGATCAGCACATAATACAGAGCACACCACCAGCATTTCCCTGTCCCTCTTGCTCAGACATCTCAGACCAGGAACACCAATTCCTGCACCGAGACACTCTTTATAGTTCACTGACTGGTAGAAGTGACTGGCTCTCTGTAACTTCCTAACCAGTCCTACTAAAAAGCTGACTTTCTCTACAGAAAATGGGACTGCAGTTCCCCTCAGGACACATACCCAATGGATCCTTTGGTGCTGCTTGCCTGTACATGTGCCGGAGTGGAGCCCTCAGAGCTGTTTGCCCGCACACAGGACACGATGATGCAATCCTTCTCCCGGCCCTGGAATGCATCCACGGTGTCCACTTCTCCTGGGCTGTTGAGGAAATAGAATTGAGCAGCTTGATAATTCTGAGCTGGATCTTTAAGCAACACACTGATGCAAATAGCCTAAATATTATCCTTAATGCTCATGTGTCAAACCATCCAGGGTAAGTTTCTCCTTCAGTACACAAGACTAAAGCTGAATTTACTTTTCTGAGATCAGCACCATTACTGAAAATCTGTTTGGGTTCACACAGCGTAGAATTTTAGGTTCTTTTAAATCAGCTTTATTCAGAACAGCACCATAATCAAAGCACGTAGGTAATAACTAAAAATGAGACAAGGAGACCATGCCTGTTTTAAGCAAAATGGTTACATGTCCCCTTTAAAAGCACAACCAACTACAAATTTCAGCAGTACAGAAAGAAGTTGGAGACTTCTTGCCATTATTTAAGAGGATAAGCAAAGGATTAATATGCAAGAGCTAAGGCCCATTTAAAAGCTCATGGTTTCTCTACCTGTTATTCTTAAACACACTGTCCAGCTGTTCCTGAATTCTCTTTTTCTGTGCACTGTAAGGGGTAATTATTCCAATGCGACGAAG
This sequence comes from Zosterops lateralis, assembly GCF_965231275.1. NCBI lineage: Eukaryota > Metazoa > Chordata > Aves > Passeriformes > Zosteropidae > Zosterops > Zosterops lateralis. The sequence goes on along the minus strand of NC_139780.1, from coordinate 10,351,744 downwards.
GCCCAGATCCTTCCTTTTCTCTTTAATTGTTTTAATTAACTCCATCACCAGCTTCACTTCCCGAGGATTGCTGTAAGAGCTGCACAGGACAGAATGGAAACATTACAGGAACACCTTTGAGAGCTCTTTCCAGTTCAATGCTTTGGCCCAGTTTGTGGGGGGATTTTGAGTCACAGCCCCTGTTTTGAACTTTTGCAGCTTTTTTCACACAGGGGCTCCAAGAACTTGGGAAGCAGGCCCTGAGGAGGGGCCACCAAGCCTGGGAAGTGCAGGCAGTGAAAGGCTGCACTTCCACATTCCCTCAGCTCCTCCCAGCTGTACTCTCCTTTACAGAACAGGCAAAGGGGAGGACTGAGCCTGCCACCTCCTGGTATCTCCTCAGTGTGCACCTGGGAAAGGGAAATCATTGATAAAACCAGGAATTTAAACTCTTACTAAAGTTAACAGGCATTTAACAGCATCTAACAGTGAGTTAAACCAGGATTAAAACCAGTTTCAGATTTTAAGAAAACCTCTATTTTTTGTGAAATGAAATCTTATCAGCTGGAAAATGCAGTTCTAGCTACTTGATGCATATTGGAACAACAAAGGAGAGAACACAACTCTTCTGTAGGCAATTAATTCTCAGAAAATCTAAACTTTGGTTGAGTTAGAATGCAGAACTTACTCGTTGTCTCGCTCCTCACGACCATCAGCTACATCAAAAATCAGGTAGGGCTGGAATGGCCACTCTGAAGAACATCTGTTCTCCTCTATTGCCCTGGAAATAACATTTTTATCACTAGGTGACCATACAACTAAGAAATTCTAAGACCTTATATTTCATTAATTTACACCATGGTTATCAAACACAAGCAACTCCCCAGGAAAAAGAAGGTTTGGATTAGATATAAGGATTTTTTTTTTCCACAGAAAGGGTTTTAAAGCATTGAAACAGACTGTCCAGGGATGTGAGAATCACCATTCCTGGAAGTGCTCAAAAATCATGTGGATATGGCATGTGAGGACATGATTTAATGGTGGAAATGTTTGACACTTGAGCTTGATGGCACTAAAGGTCTCTTCTGACCTTAACCACTTTGTGATTGTAACTTTTCGCTCTTTTCCTCCCCAGAATCCTTAACTATCCCTGCTACCCAAATAGATTGAGGCCTGAAAATGAACTCTCAGCACCCTGTGTGCATAATTTTAAGGGATCTTACCTCACCTATCACTCTCAGCACTAACAGAGATAGAATGCACATTTTTCTCCCATTAACCACCTTTCCCTCTACCACAACCTCAAGCATTTCTAGACTCACAAGAATACCCTGACATGAAAAAATTGCTTTGAAATACCCTCTTGCTCAGAAAGAATAGACAGCTACTCACTTGGCAGTTTTTAGAGTCCTGCCATAAACATAGTTGGATGGGAAGAGGCAGATGTCTGGGTGCATCCTGTACTGCACTGTCAGCTGCACCACAGGCAGGCTGTGCAGCATGTTCCTCTGCACTTGCTCCTCCAGGTGCCTCTGCAGACGGGCCATCAGAGACTGGTCGTAGCCATACTGCTGAGCTTTCTGCCACAGGGAGAACAGGAGATTTCATCTGGGATCTCATTCCCCACCAGTCACAGTGTTTGGTGTTTTAAACTTCTAAATCGCTGACAAAATGACAACTACTCGCACTTTGATTTTCTATGTGCGTTGGTCTTATTTCAGTAAAGGCCACCTGCGCATATCTGAATTTTTGTGCGTGACAAGCAAGACAACTTCTCTTTGTGACTCACAACACAGTAAAATTTTAAGAACATCAACCATAATGAAAGGCAAGACTTAGCAGGTGGGATCTTGTTCAATAAATACACAACCTCCAGACAATTTACACCTCTAAAGAAGCCAGCCTGGTTTTCCTCCTTTCTTTATCAGGTGCTTGAAACAGCCCTTACTGTTGGAGATAAGGATGTGCTCCTATACATTTATCCATAAAAACCTGTAGGGTCAGGAAGTCCCCATACAAACAGGAAGTCTTCGTCCTCCTTAAGGAATGGGGTAGTGACTGAAGTTCCCAAAATGAGAAAACAGAGCCTGCCACAACACAACATCCCTCACAAACCAACTGCCCAGCTCAAAGTCTATACTGCCCCAATGAACTGTATCTTCCCCCCCCGCTTTAAATATTTTCTACAGATACTGTTCTTTAACCATATCCATTCTATGGCAAGAAAAAAGCAAAGAGTTTGAACACTTACTATTGATTTGACAGTAGGAGGGAGCTGTTTGGGATCTCCAACGAGGACAAGTTTATTACAGCGATGGATCAGTGGAATCAGTGTTTCCACCTCACAGGACTGCCCTGCCTTTTGGATATGCAAACAGAACAAAAGCAGGAAGACGTAAGCAAAGCAGGGAAGTACATTAAATTTCTTGTAACAGAGCCAGAATAACTCAAATGCTTTAAGTCTTCTAAAAAAAATTTTAAAGAGGAGGAAAAATAAGGACTTTTCTCTAGTAAAAAACTACAAACAGATTTATTTTATTATTATATGTGCAAAGCTCTCCAAACAGATATAAATATAACCCAACCATCTGGAAATCTCTAAATCAAAAAAACATGGTTGAAGCGTGGTTCTAAATAAAAGCTGTCTGCCATTACAGCAGCAAACAAGTCAGGAAAAGAATCAATTAAAAGTTCTTCTTTCTCCTCATGGTTCTACTGGGGACAGGGCAGGCAACTCACAAATATTGCAGCAGCAGCCAAAGAGCCCCAGGCTGCCCAAGCAGAGCACAGGACAGGTATGGAGGTGCAAGAGGCTGCAGTTCCCCACAGCTGCACTGACCTCATCCACGATGACACAGCTGAAGGGATCGAGGCCCTGCCGGGAGAAAGCCGATTCCAGCAGGTTCCCCCCGCTGGTGCTCAGCGTGCAGCAGATAATGTCAGACTCCAGAATGATGTCTGCCTGCACTTTCTGGGAGTGCCCTCGAACCTTCAAGCACAACAGGACACCCTGGTTAAAATTCAGCCTTAACTACAGCAGTGAATGCTCCTGTTTGGGCTTTTTCCCAATATGCAGCCAGAGCAGATTTCACAGCTGCCTGTCCATAACTTTCTCAGCTGATGGCCTTGATCCATTTACCCACTACTTTATAAAAACCAAATTTCACCACAATTAAAGGACGCCAAGTATAAAAATACACCGGCTGAAGTTTATGAGAGATAAATTCTCCTACCTCCTTTAGCTGAGAAGCGAGTTGTTGTCTCTCCTTTGCAAGTCTGCCAATTTCATCATTTAACATTTGATTCTAGATGGGGGGAAAAATTAAAGAGGAACCACCTTTAGCACCACCAATTTCCCACATACCTTTTTTCCTCCCATGCCCTAATTAATTTCCTAAACATATAGCCTTGCTCAGATTGTCTTTTAGTATCAAATGTCTCTGAAGAAGCCAATCAGTTTCTTGGAAAGCTGTCACCATATTTAGGCACTGCAACACACAAAACCAGATCTTACATATTTGTGCAAGTGAGAAATGGTTTTCACCACCAGAAATTTCTTATTTGGCATAAATGCCAAATTCTTAGACAAAAAAAAGGAAAACTTTAAGTGCAACACATATTCCAAAATCTCAGATCATGAGGTATCTTCCTGTATTTTCAGGGAAACAAAAACAGAGCTTTGAAACATATCATCAATTTAAACCATTAAGATTTATAAATATGGTTACATTAAAATCTAACTGGTGACAGAACCAGGTGAAGACTACTGAATGACAGAGCAACAAGTGGCATGATCAACCAGTGGAAAATACTGCCATAAATAAACAAAAAAATTCCTCAAGTTCTCAATTCCCTTTCATAGTGCTACCAACTTTGCCATTAGTTGAAAAAGTAGGTGAAGAGACAGTGACATCAAAAACCAGAGTTCTTTTTGTGTTATGAACACAAAACCACAAAGAGGATTAAAAATTGCCTTGCTACCTCTTTCTTCTCACATTTGTGCATGGCACGTTCTCGAGAGAGCATGTCCAGTTTCTGATCCAGAGCTTCTTTCTTCTTCTGAATGTCCTGGTCACAGTCACCTGGCTTTCGTTCTGTAATAAGCCAAAAGAGAGCAAAAAGGAGGAACAGAAAAACTGTTACAGTCCAAATTGGACAAATGGATTTTTGCTGCATTTTCCCATTTTCTACTGACGATTTATCTTGTACAATGAAGACAATGAGAATTGCTTCCAACTGTAGCTCTCAAATGCCGCATTGTTTAAAAAATGATGGCATTAACATGAACACAATGTAATTCCTTAAAGAAAAAAAGTCACCTTGCTTGTTTCTTTCCTGTTCCTTAGATTCTGGCTTATATACAAATTGTCACTTCCCCAGTAGGACTAAGAAAAACAGTGTTTTATGAAATAATATTGTAGAAAAATCTTCCTTCTTATAGGACACATTTTCCATGTGGAAAACATCACCAAGCTCTTAGAGAAGAGTGAAGAAAAGTCTGATTTCCATGTTACTTACTCATTCTGTGTTCAACTTGCTTATCCAGGCTGAATCCCCGGACTTCACTGTTGATTGATTTTTCAGGACCAAGTCGCACTAATGTGATATCACCACAATTTCCTGTTTACAAAATCAGAGTCAAAATACTCTTAAGTTACTCCAACTGTCTCTATGCTTTGACAGTTTAAAAAACATTAACATCATGGATATCAAACAAGGCTTTTCTATTTATGTGGAGTTTTCAACACTTAGCTTGTACTTAAATGGAGCTAAAAAATTCGGTAATTCCAAACACTAAAAAATAAAGATGTTGCCCATGTTTTAGTGGTGGCTAATATTAAGAAAGTTATTTTGAATTAATGAAACTACCTCTTATTCTCAGGTTTATCTAAAACTTCCAGAATTCCTAACTTGGACAACACTGAGTCCCATCAAGTAATGCAATAGGTTATTTGGTAAGTCAATAGCAAAATAACATTTGGTTACAATGCAGGTATTTTTCCCCTTGCCACAAACCAGTTGTCTTATACAGAATTCATCTACTTTGTATTAGTCACAAACTGGGAGGAGGAAAAACAAGAGGCTTTGACACATGAAAATTTTCACCAGTCTGTTTCCCATGACACACAAAGTCCAATTTTGTTCAAAATAAAGGCAAGGGACTTGTGTTCAAATCCCCAAGGAGTACTAAAAACTGATGACCTTAAACTAACAGCATGAGGAAAGGGTCAACGTCTATGTAAACCAAAGTGTAATTTATTACAAAAACCCCACAATACACCTTTCAGAAAAGCAAATCGAAGTTAACAACAGTAGGAGGATGTACCAGCATGTTCTCTGCAAGAGAAAGAAGCTGCTCAGAGGAGCATGCAAGTACAGTACATGGTCAAGTGCTTCAGTTCCTCCTCCAGGTTTTGCCCATTTAACATTAAAACAGAATTTAAAAACAAACCATACCCAAAGGCTCCTGTTTGTTTTGGCATTTTTCCTTAAATGCAATGATGATCTTTTTCATGAGCTCATCAACAGCAGCATTTGATGGTGCACAAACTAGAAAACGGTTTGGCTTAATCTTGGAATTTTTTTTCCGAGTTGTTTTGTCATTCCTCGTGTTCTATAGATTAATTAACAACAAACCAAAATAAGCTCTTTAGACTGTTTTCACTTGAGATTGAGAAGCCAGACTGCACATTCATCTAAACCAAACCCCAGCACACGGCATGTTCACTTACTTCTCTCAAAACACGGGACAGGAGTCCTACAATAGTTTTTGATTTCCCTGTCCCAGGTGGTCCATGGATAAGGCAGATCTTGGGAAGTCCTGGGTGTTGCTTTACCATGGCATAAGCTGTCTCAATGGCTCTCTTTTGATCTTCATTGTAATCATTCATATATACAGCCTGAAAGAATAGACAGGGAAAAAAAGAATGAATAAACGTTGGTCACACCGTCCACATCAATCTTCTGTACCTTCAGAATGTCCTCAGCTCTCTAGCTAGAAGTCAAAAGCTGAAAGGACAGGGAAGCTTTTGATTCTAGGTTTGCTCTAGATGCACACCCAATCCTCACTTGAAGTTGTAACAAAGGTTTTGTCCACGCCCCACATCTTTATTTTACAACACCTTTTCCATTCCAGTTTCATTTCCTGAACACTTCCTCAGTACTGGGAAAGAAAACTGAAAGTTTGAAGTTCACTATAACAATAGAGCACAAACACCTGAGCAAGTTCAGATCTCCCCACCCCAGCAGCAAACTGAGGAGCACAGTGTCTCTGTGCTTTTGAAACTTGGCTATTTGCTCTTAGTCATCTCAAAAGCCAGCATGAAAAGCCAAACCTGCAAAACTCATGAGGCCCAAATGGTCGTTGTGTTAACCCTGGCACTCCCCGCTGCAGGACTTACAGCACTTCCTGAGGCAACAGGCAGATCTCTGGGACAGAAGTCATTATAACTTGGATTTATGATGGGTTTAGCCAGGGGGCTCCTGCTCAGCAGCAGCAGCCCTTTGAACTTTCTGTGTGTGGTCACCAGGGAGCCAACCACCACACACTTCACTTGTGTATGGATGAAGAATGACAAATTGCCTTGGGTTTGCACAGTAAGATGACAGGCAGTTTGCTGCTCTTTTTGTCCTGTTAAAGAAGAATAAAAAAAACAAGCTGTTAACAACTCAAAAATCATCCAAATCATTAACTGAAAGATACTCCAGTAAGTCACTCAATGAATTCACTAGAACAATATGCAGTCTTCTACTAGGGAATCAACAATGAATTCTTGAAAGCTCCCAACACTTCCCCACCCCCGCCAAAAAAAAATCCAAAACATAAAAACAAAAAAACAGTGCTCTGTACAACTACTCAGATCACTGCTCTAATAAGGCAGGTTCTTGGTAATTCTGGTAATTCACAGTTTCAGTTCCCAAAGACAGTAATAATTTTAGGCAGTGAGATAACAGAAGTCCATGGCACTTCTTATCTCCTGGCAATACCATTCTAAAGATGTGTGCAGAGCATTTACTCATCACCAGTTTCTGTTTCTACATGAAGTTCTCAAAAAACGATGGACAGCAGGGCTGCAGCTTCAGTTCCTGATTTTTACAAAGCTTCTAGCCTGGAACAGAACTGCTACAGAGGAAAAAACAATTCAGTTTCCTCTGAAGCCAGTGGTACATTACAACTACCAACACCCAGCTATGAAGAAGCATTTTATGGCACCAAGAAGGACCCCATTTTTACTTCCAGCCCTGTTACTCACTATTTCCACAGCCAGATGCACGAAAAAATCGTGTCACAAGGCCAACGTGATTCACTATGTGGTTCTCCATCCCACTTTCTTCCCCAAAAGTGTCCTTCTCCTTCTGGACCACCAAAAGGATTAAATCATCCTCCTTTGGATGAAGCTGCCTCGCCAAATCACTCTCTCGTAGATGAGCTACCCAAAAGACAAATTAAAATCACAACACTGGAAAGAAAATGGTTATAATTATTTTCTGCCTGTAGAAGTGCTGTTAACTTTTAAAGTTGTTAAAGGCTATAGCAAAAGATTATGGTGAAAATTTAAACTCCATTCTGCACTCTTAAGCCTGAGCACAGCGCTGCATAAAAACAGAGCAAATCAAGGACAACTTTATCAAAACAAGCTGAAAAAAAATCCCAGCTGAGAAATATGCAAGGCACAAATTTCCTGCAAAATACGTACTTCTCTTACACGCATTCTGTAGAACAGCAAAGTTGAAATCCTTTCTATATTTAAAGCAAACGCAAAAAACTCTACCTTTAAGTGCCAGCTCATTATAATGCATCATCTACTTGAAAACCAGATTTTATTAAAAAAAACAACCCTCACCTGTAAAATGTGCTGTATTCATGTCAGCAGAAAAGCTCTGTAAGTAGAAGGAATAACTTTTCTCTTTTGCTCTCTGGTTTTCTACCCATTCTTGTGCCAGCTACATGTTGAAAAGGAAACAATTATACTTGAAGAGTTTAGTGTATCAGAATAAAAGCTTATCATGACTCAAAGGGCAAGCAAAAGAAATGAAATAAAACTATCAGACTGTCAATTAAATATACCAAGTGTCTTACCCATTTTCTTTCTTTCACACAAGCATACCCATTACATATAAACACACAGGGCAAACAAAAGTTCTTCCTTGCCACTCACCCATTTCATGCACTTTCTTAAAGCTCTTCATAACTGCTGAGTTTTCCCTGACTGCACTGTCACCTTAAAATGTCAGTATTAACCAGGCACTGGCTTTATTTTCTACCTTATTTCTATAGAAGTGATGCAATGACTGAAGTTGAAAGCATTCAGACATTAATTGAAGGAACACTGTGCTTTGTCGCTATTAAATTATAAACGAATAAAGACTGGGAAAGAATACTCCCTGGACTAGCCTACTCTCTCCTGTAAGTTCTCAACAGAAACCAAAACATTAGGTTTTCATCCTCTGCCACTGAAAGACCTCAGTTTCTTAAAGAGCTCTGTTTTGAGTTTTAAATGCTATATAGAGAGAAACCACATCCTTTGCCACTCCTTTTATTGCTGATGTGCACCCAGGAAAAAACACTTCACTGAGGTAACTCTGGTTGTCCCCAGTCTTAAACACAGCTGTTTGTTTTATCTACCCCAAATCCTTCCTCTATTCTGATCTGTATCTAGATGTTTTCAAAGGTAAACAGAGGACATAAACCAGGTTTTAATCTCGGTAAATTTCACCAATGTTGATGAAACCAAAGCAAAAAGCAGAAAAGCTACTTACTGTTTCAAAGGCGTTGAGCATCATCAAGGGAAAAAACGTACTAAAATAGTCGTTGTAGCCCTGAAATTTGACAGGAACAGAGGCTACTATGGACTGCAGAAGATTATTTGGAGTTCCAAAGAGGTGGAAGTTAGCAAACATTTCGTAAGTCCACTTTAGGACTTGGTTAACAAAAATGCTGTAATCACGCTGCTGAGCACCAAGAAAAGAGGAGTAGGTTTCTCGGCCAGACCCTCTGGAAATATTTGAAGCATTGTCATAGTGTCTATTTTGCGACTGGAGAACATTTTTTGAACTAAGGGGTTGAAATACATTACTTGGAGATTTGCACGTTGGATTTGCTGCTGGTGCAGGTTTTGGACACGGTGGTGGCCTGGCCAGAGCCTGTTTGGCCGCATTCACTTTGCTTTTTGAAGGCGGGGGCAACTTTCTGACATCTTCAAGATCTTTGCTGAAGGCTGCGTTCCGTGAAGAACTTGCTGAGCTGAAAATTTTGGTAGTGGTAGGCTTTCTTATTTTGGGTGGCAGGAGGGAAGGCTTGGCAAACACATGATCTGCGCCTGGGGTGGTGGCTGGGTGTTTACTGCAGTACTCTCCAGGTTTTTCCACCTGTTCCATACAGTCTTCGTCCTTACACTTCACAACAGCTGAGGGTTCATTCTGCTGAAGGCTTTCATCAACATCCATTTCCTCTGGGGTCTTACTACCTATAGCAGCATCTTGAACACTTTCCGCCTGAGAACATAACTCCATATCCACAGGATCTAACTGGGTTAAAAACAGATTATCATCACCTTCATCACTGCTTTCATCTGATTTACACCCGTTTTGCTTTGAAGTTTTCACCTCACACTCAGGCAGGACAGTGCCACCTTTTCCTGAAGACTCATCTTTATAATCTCCAAGTGCAGTGGAAGAGAGACCTGAATCCTTAGGGAGAGGAGGAACCACCACACTGTTACCACCCTCCCATTTTCTGTTCCAGTCTGAAGAATGAGGCATTTTAGAGGCACTTGCCACCTCCTCCATAGCAAGGCTCTCAAATTTTCTCTCACTGGCAGAAGGACAAGCAGCCTCTTCTCTTTTTTTCTCCCTTTGGTTTTCAACAGATTCTTTAATAGCTGCCAGTTGAAAACTTTGAGGCTTTTGTTCCACAGGTTTTGCACAGGCTTTGGTAACTTTGTTTCTGATCTCCGAACTTCCAGCAGAATTTTTCAAACTTCTTTTCGGCCTTGTCTGCCTTGGATAACGCAGGTCTTGGCAGATCAGCATTTTTTTATTGTATTTTACAGACAAACGCTGAGCCTCAATCTGTTTGGTCCTCTTTTTCTGTGCAACTCCAATCCTGCCTGCAGCTTTGCCGTGGCTGCGCAGCAGAGCCACGCTCTCCAGGGAGGGCTGGGACAAGTCAAATGCCTTGCGGGGGCCCTTCTTCAGGCCAAGCTTTTCCACAGCGGATGCTGGAGCAGGACTCTGCCGAACCTTCTTTGGAGGAACCACAGCAGGCACTGACCTGCCAGGCTGAGAACGTTCCATCATGCTTTTTAGTGGTGTTTTATTTTTGGCTGCTTTAAAAATGGGAGGTTTTTTAGGACTTCTCTGAACAGCAGGTGCCGATTTGATTTTTGCTGTGGTCTTCTGTGGGCTTGTGCTGTTTTTCTTAAGGGCCAACTTTGAAGCTAATGAGATGGGAGATGTAGATGGTTTGGGTTCAGGTGATTTTGAGTCCACGGTGAAGTCTTTAGCAGCACGTTTGTCTGCGGATTTCTCCAGTTGATCTTTTGCACCTTCATTGCCAGCTGATTCTTCCAAGGTTGAACTGGTCGCTTCTTTTGTATCAGCAGCCTCTTTCTGATGAGAAGTATCTTCTGCCTGCTTTTCTACTGAGTTTGCTGCTTCTTCCATGGCATCATCACTTAAGTAAGACACTTCATAGCCCCAGTCATTTAACTTATCATTCAGCCAGTCATCTGGATTACTGGTCTCAGCTGGTGGTGAAATACAATCTTGTTTATCCTGAGCTGTTTCCACAGCATATGCCTGAGTATCTTGCCAAGCTGAAAAAACCTCAGCTTCTGTTTCAAACTCAAAGTACTGAGAATTGCAGTCATCCAGTAACATGGGAGAGCTTGGAGACTTTGATTCTTTTTTAGTGTCACTATCAGAAATGCTGCTGGTTGTTGAAGATTCCTCTGCACACACATTTTCAGTCTTGATTTTTGTTTCCTCCTTGTCGGCCATGCTTTTTTCTTCATCAGAAGAGTCCGAAATGACAATGACTTGATTGCTGGGGCCATCTGCACCACTGGGACACTTGGTACTTTGGCCCTCCTTAGAAGATCTTACAGAACCTTTCACTTTCCTTTTAATGTCAGACACATTGTGGTACACTGAGCTTTCCTGGTTGGATGAAACAGGAAAATTGACACTTTTGGCATAAGCGGCTAAAGATAATTTACTGAGTTCTCGATCAACTTGGGAGTCTGATAAAGCATCATCTTCAGAAACCATCTTGACAAAATCCTCCTCTTTCTTCCCCACTGAACTGTTTTCCTTCCTGAAATATTCTGAAAACTCAAACAACCTGTCACTTGATTCATGTTTCAGTGACAGTGGCCTGATCATATCCCTCTTGTTTTCAGAGCTAAATGGACAATAGTCATATGCTGAAATTTTATCCCTAGAAAAGGTCTCTGAAAATTGATTTTTGCAATCATATTTATCCGAATCATTTAAATTAGGCTGCTCCTGGTTTGAAGTTTGCACATTAGTGTTTTTCTTAAAGAAAGACATCAAGGATGAACCTGATTTTTCTTCTGTTGATACTTTTTTCAGTGAGGTGTCATTACGCCCTAAAAGCAAATTACTGTCTTCTTGCTTCCCCTGCACACCAGGTTCATTTCTAGAGAAGTTAGAGGAATCTAGTGATGCTTCCTTGGACACCTGTTTAGTGGGGACCAGTCTGGATTGCAACACACTGTTTGCACTTGTCTCTTGCATACTTTTGCAATTCCTTGAAAATGGAGAATCAAGATGGGTTTGAGCAGACAAATATGGTGGTGTTTTGGGTTCTGTTTTGTGTTTCATTTCCAACTCTCTGCCTCTCCTGAAATCTGAATGCTGGATGTTTGAATTGAAGCACTGATCATCTGTATTGCATTTCCCTGCCACAAGATCATAGTTCCTATTTTCCTCAACTTTCCCACGTACTTTTGCTACCAAAGGGTTCTGTGCGAAGACAAACTCCTGAACTGTCGAGTCACCAGGTTCCTTTTTAATATTCATCAAGATGCCGTCTGTGGAGGTGCAAGACGTTGAACTTCTACATGTATCTCTACACTCCTCTTCCCACACATTCTTTCTCCTGTGGAAAGAGTTCTCTTGACAGTCTCTGCCTTCCTTCAACATGACAAATGGTGAATAATGGTCCTCCCTCTCATGTCCACTTGTTTTGTATCCATCATCACATCCGTTCCTCTCGTGCTTTAGAGAGATAGTTGGCAAAGCTGTTGAGTTTGAACTGCCTCCTCCAGCCAAAGCAGCACTCAGCGCTTTCCCCTTTATACTTCTTATAACTTGCTTTAAGCACATTTGCAGCTCCTGGGTTTCCTGGCTGCTCAGCTGCCACCCCACAGCTCGATTTCCCCTCAGGAGGAGATTGAGTTTGTCCAGGTACTGCTTGCAGAGGGCGTGCTGGCCGATCTGGTATCCCTCTTTGAGCAGGCTGCGGATGAGCTGCACGCAGGCGTGCTGCACTGAGCTGGGCGCCTGGAACGGCCCCGAGCCCTTGGCACACAGCCCCAGAGCCTTCTCGCTGCACCGAGTGAAGGCTCTGCTGGGGAGCGTGGCACACCTCACCACTGCCTCCACCCACTCCTGGGAGCTGACCCACAGCAAGTGCAGGCACTTCTTACTTCTGTGCAGCTCAATGATGGACACCAAGATGAGGAGGAAGAACTCGGAGATTTTGTCACACTGCTGGAGCCTTTCAATGAGGATGTCTTTGATTTCTGCACAGAGGTAGTGGATGACCTCTACTATATAGGCTACACCCAAGTCCTTGAGATCCATAAGGGACTGAACAAAAGGGATGAACCAGAGGAACGTGCTGTGATGGACACGCATGTCTCTGCCAATGTCAGACTGAAGCATGTTAGCCAGGGTCTGCATATCTTCGTACATGTTGGGGCAGTACTCTGGGCAAATGGCAGCCTTCCAGCTAGTGTCCTGAAAAATACATTCGCCACACAACAGCCTCAGTGATATGCAGTTTAATATGGCAGCTTTTTTGTAGCCAAGCTTTTTTTGTTACTTTCTTTCTTATATCTGTTCATTAAACAGTAATATCTCTTATATCCCAATGTAAGTCATTAAAAAATGCAAAAAATAAAGAGCACACAGAAGTATAAGGAACTAATTTCCTAAAACATTATCTATGAAATTGGTGTGAAGTAGTAGTTTTTTTAAGAATCATTGTGAACTATTCAAAGACACCATCATGACATAATTTAACTTCAGACAATCAAAAACACATGGAAAGCCTTTAAAAGACACTTCATAAAAGCAACACTAGCATCAAGAGATAACTCAGAAATGTTTATTCTTGACAGTGCCATTCAGTGACCTCAGTTCAAAGAAAAAGAATACAAAATACTGGTTTAATACCTTCTGAGGCTTTTCTGTGTTATAATTATACACAATCTGACTGCAAGACATCATGTCATCACCATAGTCTGACTCTGGTTCAGATTTTGTCCTGAAAAGAAACACAAATCACTACAGACTCATGCAATTAAAAACCTAAGAAAGTCAGGACAGGTGCTGCTTTTCAGATACCAAGTGACCATTAGAACTCATCAGTCATAAAACACATCAATGAAAAGTTACCATATTTAAAAGTATAGAGCTTGTTTTATCCAGCTTGTAAGAGGTGGTAGAAGTGGCTGTCTCAGGAAAAAAACTTTCTATTGAGTCACGGATTTGCCTACATAGAACAAATGCCCAGAATGCCATCTACTGAAAATTCATGATTTCCCATAAATTTACCAAACCTTGAACATGGCAATCTTCATTAACCTTCAGTGCAAGTTGGTTGTAGCACTAAATAAGCACAGTTAACAGTCTTCCCAATTCAGGAAAGAAAAACCCTAACAAGTTTAACAGACAGCAGAGTTACTAAAAAGAAGTGAGCACATATTTTTCTAAAGAACCTCACAATTTTAGGAGACTTACTTCAGCTTTTCTTTGCTTGAAGTTGGAAATATGATATTTTTTTAATTGCCATCTCCCTCCCCCAGCACAAATTCCAGCAGCACTGACAAGAACTGACCTCCTGAAGCTGCTGCGAATATTTTTGATTTCATTGTTGTAGCTCACACTGTTGATTATGGTTTGAAAGGCTTGGACAGGATCAATCAGCTGACCCCAAACTTTAGATCCAAGCTGATCCAAAATAACCATGAAACAGTGCAGGGCAGGCCAAAAGGGGTCAGTGGAATCATCTGTAACACAACAACAACAGGAGAGGGTTGAAATGCAAGTCCTGGACATTCTTAAGCAGAAGTTGAAAGAGCTGGTTCTCATTGATTTTTCTAAAATATCAATAGAAAAGTATTCTAGTAAGGTGCAGCTGTGTTTTTAACCTGGAAAAAGAATGAAAAAAATCAAGCTCCCTCACTCGTACAAAGACACTGCTCCTTATGCAGTCTGAAATCAACAGGAGCCTGGATGCCCATTATTAACATTAAATAATACTGATATTGCCCAATTCAATGAAACTGATTCTTTCACACTGATTTTTGCAGGGGGGTGTTAAGAAGTGGCACAACTTACACAGTTATTTATACCTTCACTTACTCAGCTAATTTATTTTTCACATTTATCTAGAAGCAATTGGTTGTTTCAAGTGTGTTCTTACTCCTTTATGTAAGAAAATATTATGCCCTCAATAAACATAAAGTTTATAAAGATCTGCTCATTTAAGAGGCAATCCTGGTCTTGAGCTCACAGGTCATTTCCAGACTATGCCATGGTAGCCCATGGGGTTACTACATCTAAATTCTAAAGTCTAAATTTACAGCTGCAAAAGGGGGTCCCCTCAAATGGACAGACGGAAGAGTCAAATTTTAAGGCAAGGTGCAGCAATTCAGACGGAGCTTCTTTACTTTAGGATTCAAAATTCAAACTTCAGGCCACAATGAAATGAGCACTCTGTACAGACACACACAGCCTTTACAGAGTACAGGACATTAAATGAAAACAGTGGTAGGAATTGCAGATCTGTCCTCTCAAAAAACTCTAAGCCAGATTTAGCAAGAGCGCTGCCATCCTTTCTCCACTCCAGACTCTGAATGTCAATCTTCAGTATCTGTCAATATTGCCCAAATATTGCACCTTTCAGAAAACAAACAGGCCTCAGGTAAAGTTACTTCTCACTACACTACTAAGAACTCAACAAGGAATTTGATAAAGATGAAAAATGGGCTATAGACTGTTTTAATCTCAGCATCAAAGCTAGTTACCATCTGCTTCTTTCTCCATAGTGTGAAGTATAGACTGCATGAAATCATTTTGTTTGTCTGGGGCCAGTAACAAGGAGTCCATAGCTTGTTCTTCCAGCACTGACAGCAACATGCAAATTCCTACAGAAGAAAAGAAAAAGAAGCAACTTGTGTATATATTTAAAAAATACACAGCACCTATGAAAATGTAGGCCTCTGACACGAAAGAAGTGCTTACAAATGGGAGACTACACAAATTCATTTCTCATCATAAATACTCACCCAGCCAATAGTTCTTGTAGTTGGCTGTATCATACAAATGAGCTGGCAGAAGGATGAGTTTACCCTTTTCAAACATTGAAGAGCTGTAAATATCTGGATTCTCAAAAAGCCCCAACTCAATAACTTTGAACAAACAAGTCAGCACTTCCTCCAAGTCATAGTAATCATCCCTGTCAACCTTTCCCAAA
This sequence comes from Zosterops lateralis, assembly GCF_965231275.1. Classification (NCBI taxonomy): domain Eukaryota; kingdom Metazoa; phylum Chordata; class Aves; order Passeriformes; family Zosteropidae; genus Zosterops; species Zosterops lateralis. The sequence continues at coordinate 10,336,035 of NC_139780.1, read as the reverse complement.
TTCCTTGCTGTTAGGATGGCCCACCGACGAATCTAAGGATTGAAACAAAAAATTATATAAATAAAAAGAACAAATAAAATCACAATTCTGCAAGAGGAAGCACTGCTATTAAAAAAAAGACAAAGGCATATTTTTACTAATAGAATAACTTAAAATAAGTCTTCAAAATCATCTTAGAAACAGGCTGCTATACCTACAAGATGATGTTGGTGACAATGAATTTAAAATTCAGGGTAATACCTATAAAGAAAATTCCTTGAGATTTATGTGCAACAGTGTAGCAGTTGGTTTGTACTAATTTTATGTTATTTACATGTTACTGACCAAGATATTCTAATGGGGGAACTGCATCCTGTAACAGATGTCAAGTTTTATTTACAGATAAATGCACCACACAGATTTTCTAAAATCATGCAAAGACAGCACTCAATTCCTTCAGTATCAACATAGTGCACAAAACCAGGATTCAGAAGAACAGAAAAAGGAACTTACCACCTCATTTGGGTGTACCAAAAAGAGATAAATTCCTGGGTATTTCTCAAAGACCTGAAAGGACTCATGACTTAGCTCCATTTTACAGAGCACTTCTACACACAGCTCACCTAAAAGGGTAAGACACAGTTATATTAAGGACAAACCTACAGGCTCACTAAAAAAAAGTGTATTTAATATCAAAATAAACATATACATTGATCCTCTGGTTTAACTACTGTTTATTTTCACCTCCTGCAGTGGAACAACACCATTCCCTCCCACAGGGATATGATCAGATATGTACGTACTGACTTTCTTGTGCAGCAGCAGATAAGGGTATTTCAGTATTTCCAGGAGGGGAACTCTCAGGTTGTTCTCAAAATTTGGGCCCACAAAACCAGACAGACGAGTCTCCCCATGCTCATCGACCAGAAACAGCTCATCATCCTCTCCTGTCTCTTCATTCATGGATTTCTCCATGTGGGCAACAAGGCGGGAGGTTTCCAACTCCCACAGGTCCTATTCAGTGGGGGAAAACAAAAATCAAAGTGTACTCGTGAAGAAAGCGATTAAGGACATTTATCACCATATACAAAAATCTTATTTACACTTTCAGAAATTGAATCTCATCTTGAAAAGTTTCTTTCTATGCATGGTCCAAAACACTAAAGCTTTGAAATGGAATTCAATTATGCAAAGCACAAATCTCTCACTTTAAATTTAAGATAACAAAGTCATTTTGAAAAGAATAGCTTTCAAACCAGATGCAATTTCCTAATTCTGTTAAATATTCATATTCATTTCAATACTTATTTTGGGTTAGTCACAAAACTTTGTTCCACTGGCCAATACACAGAAAGACACAATACAGGAAAAGATCATATTTAGGAAGATAGGAAAAGCAATTATAAAATCTTGCCTTCTTAGATTTTTCAATTAGTGGAAGGAAAAGAATATAAACAATGCAAAGAGACTGACTGATTTGCTAGATATCTGTAAGGATTCACTCACTCAACATTACTCATCTTAAGTAACTGCTCCAAAACTCAATTAGACACCAAGTTTATTCACTGCAGTAAATGGACACAGAGAGGAACTTGCAGTAGGTCCAGACACTTCTCTTATTTCCAGTCTATGGAACTTGCACTCCAGAGCAATCTAGCTGACCAGTCTAAAGAGCAACCTTTTAGACAGCTGTATTATGATCAGTTAGCTAAAAACACATACTTTGCATACACAGAAGGGAAAAATACTTATGTAAGGGAGAAATTTGTATACTTAAGGGAGGATGACAAGAGGTTTAAAATTTTTGGTTAATTGCAGAGTCTTGCAAAGTCTGATCTCTGAAATTGAAAGACAGGAGAAAACTACAAATGAGAAGTGAAAGTGAGCAAGAACAGGAACAAACCAATAACTGAAGAGAAACCAGAGGAAAAGAGAAAATACATTAAAGAAATGAGTTGTTAGTCTGGCAGATGTTCTGTTTTAACAGTGTGAAAGAAGTCTAAGCTATAGTGTCAAGTCAGCAACTTACAACTACTCTTTAGCTCTTGCCAATTTGAATATATACAGAACAAGAGGATCTCTGTTTTACAATCAGCAGTTTGCAATTCCATATGAAAAAAACCAGTTAAAAAGCAACACAACTTATTCCCAAAACCCAACAAAACACAACCCCTCCTCCTACAACAAAGCTAAACTACAGAAGCCTCTTAATTAATCACCTCATGCAATCTTGGACATTCTTCCCTTGCTTTGTGATATTCAACCACACACTCCAGGCAGTAACAGAGGTCATCGTTGGATCCTTCAAAATCTTCCTGGGAAAGCCTTTGAGCAGCATAGTGCCTGAGGAACTCGGTGGTGTCAGCACCACTCGGTGTGCACCATCGGCATGTGCTCATTCTGAGGGGACAAAGAGGCAGGAATTCAAGCCCAAAGCCTTCAAGTGGCAAAATATTCTCTCTCAGCCACAACAGGAGCCCCTTTTCAAGTGAGGTGAGCCTCAGGATTTCAGTTACTCATCAGCAGCCTCCATGCAGGTGTTCTTAGAACATCCATGTGCATGCAGTTAAACAGATTAAAGCATTAAAGGGACATCACACAAAAAATGCCTGTGGAATAGCAAAGAGTAAAAGCAAAGCACTGTAGTCAAATGCGCAAAGTAGGAAAAAAAAGGGTGAAAACTCATTTTATATTTAAAAAAATAAATAAAATCTCCTTACCCAGACATTACACCATTTCCAGAACTACAGTGCAAAGCTCTTAATATTATTTTACATGTGTCTCTAGAATCTAGGTCTAGTGGCACAAAGTTTAATTAGCTTTTTTCCTTAATCTCCTGCTAGAATTTATAGGTCAAAAAAATCCCTGTTGTCACAAGCAAAGGATATTTATGCAGAACTTTACTGTCTTTGTGATTTTTATAGACAGAAAGAGTGCTAAAATTCTCACCACAGATTGCTTTGCTCTAAAAACAAAAATCCTTCACTAAGCAGCAACGGAGTCACCTCAGATCCTGCTAGTCTGAAAAATCCCACAGAACACTGGAATCACTGAATAGTTTGGGTTGGAAAGGACCTTAAGGATCGTTTCATTCCACCCCCTGCCAGGGGCAGGGACACTTTCCACTATCCCAGGTTGCTCCAAGCACCGTCCAAACTGGTCTTGGACACTTCCAGGGGCAGCCATAGCTTCTCTGGACAACCTGCGCCAGGGCCTCAGCATTCTGAACTTCCTCCTAATCCTCAATCTAACCCTGCCCTCTGTCAGTTTAATCCACCCCCCTTGTCCTACCACTACAATTCCTGATGAAGGGTCCCTCTCCAGCATCCTTGAGGCCCTTTCAGACAATGGAAGGCTGCAAAAGCATGAACTCTTGAACAAAACAAACAAGAAAGATTGAAACTGCTTCTTTTATTCTGCATAGCAAAAGTAGATAAAGCCAAGCCATAAGTTTCCTCATGCATACACATATACCGGGAAAAACCCAACAATTGTGGCATTTACCTTTGAAAAAAGGAGCTATTTGCTGTGCAGGTGTGCCAGGTCACATGGTGGGAAGGAGAACAGCGCTGCCCTGCAGCCAGGGAAGGGGCTGAGCCCCTCAGCCATACATGTCCTGAGTGCAGAGGGCAGAGCCGTATTCTCAGCAATCCACCCCCTGGTGACCAAGTCTCGGTGGTAGCTCAGAGGTCTAGAGCAAAACAGAAATCAAACCACTGAATCACGGAGTCAGCCCGGCTGGAAAAGACCTCTGAGATCACCGAATCCAACCTGTGACCGACCAAACACCGCCTTGTCACCCAGAGCAGAGCACGGAGTGCCACATCCAGCTAGACACCTCCAGGGATGGTGACCCCACACGGCCCTGGGCAGCCCATTCCAACACTCAAATATTTAACAACTCTTTCAAGTGAAAGAATTGCTCCTGATGCCAGCCTGAACCTCCCCTGGCACTGCTTGAGGTTCAGTCCTCTCCTGTCACTCACTGTCTGGGAGAAGAGGCCAACCCTCATTTGCTATAATCGTTTCCCAGATAACAGATCAGTAGAAATCTGTTCAGCTCACACTTAAGATTTTGTTTTCCTAAATACCAGTTGCTTTGGTATTTAGGCTGATAGCTGCATTAATGCATTTCATGAAGCGATAAGTACGATTTGCAAGAGAATCCCTCCTTGTCATTCAAATGCGGATGAGACAATGTTCGTCTCGCTTTTCACTCGGAAAAGGCGTCAATATTTACCTACACCCTTAAAGCCAGGAAACCACTTAAAGCAGCGTGGGCGGGCACAGGAGCGAACCCCAGCTGCGAACAGCACCGTGCCCTGTTAACGCTGCTACCGACAGCCCACACCGGCCGCGGAGCCTCGGCAACCGCGCACGGGAACGCCCCAACACGGAAATCTCTTTCGGTTTCGCGGTTGGAGCCGCCGCAGCCCCACCACAATCCCGACCCCAACACGAGCCCCAGCCCCTGGAGAGCCTCGTGGGCGCCCCGGCAGCTCCCCCCGAGCGCTGCCCTGGCCCTGCCCGGTGCCCTCCGTCCCTTCCCGCCAAGCGGCACCGGCCCTGAGGCGGCGTGAGGGACCCACACAAAGCGCGTCCCGGCAGGAGCGCGGGCTCCGCGGCGGCGGCACAAGTTCCGAGGCGGCGCGGGGCGAGCGGACTCTCCCTGTGCCCATCGCTGGCTCCGCTCCTCGCTCACCTCACGCCGCTGCCGCGGGTCCCTCGGTCCGCCCGGCCCGGCCCAGCACAGCCCAGCGCCGCCGCTGCTGCCGCCCTGAGGCCGCGGCGCTCCCCGCGCTTCCGGACGCGGCCGGAAGTGGGCGCTCACCGCCTCCCGCGGGAGGAGCCTTAAAGGGCCAGCGCGGGGCCCGGAGGCGGCGGGCGGGGAAACTGAGGCACGGGCTAAGCCTGAGTGGGGTTGCAGCGCTGCTTCAGGGACAGCTGTGCCCGAAAAGATTGGCTGGAGGTAAAACCTCACAGGCAGGTGTCTGTAGAGCAAATATTTGCTTGTTGCAGTGCTGGAGGTGAGGGGGATTTCTCTGCCTCGCTTGCTCAGCCTTGTTAAGTTTTGTGGTTTATTTATACAGTAAGTATTCCTTGATGTTGTTGTGTCATTATAACATCAACGTGTGCATGCTGGAGGTGATTTACATAATGTTATCTCATGGCTTTAAATAGTTCTGTACTGCCTTTGCATCTCTGCAGTTTAGGTGGTCTTGGGGTCTTCTTTGATGAAGGCTCAAGGTCTTCCTCACATCTGACCTTTTCAACTTTGCCTTCAGAGCATGGGCAGTTATGGTGTTCCTTGGTCTTTCTGGATCTAACTGGTCTAAATTCTTCATTTTGTGGCTAATTCACTTGATAATTGCCAATTTCTCATTAGTCCATCCTCCTGCTTCCCAGAATAGCTGATTTCTTGTCTGGTTTTGAGATTATTCACCTGGTGAGTTTCACCTTATAATGGGTATTGCATTGTATGGAAGGTTATGATTCAGGTCATAGAGGTACAGTAAGTTATGATTCAGGTTCTATTGGTGTCTTACACCTCGAGCTTTTTAAGTATCTTGTAACTTTGGCCCAAGTTATATCGACATCACCTTTCTTCACCTCCTTGGTTAAGACCTTACAGGAAAGAGGGGTGAAAAAAACAAGTCCCCGTTTGATCTTCAGCTACTTCCTCAGCTTTGAAGTGCTGCAAACACACCCTTGGAACCCGTGTGTCTCTATCTTTGATAATGCCTCACAGCTGAAGGGTTTTGTGCTGTAACACCACCCAGGCCATGAACACGTCAGGGAAATGCTTGAAGCCACACATCTGCTTGAAATGCCCAAGTTTTTAGGGTGCTTTTACACTTGAAGGCTCTGTCATGCTCTTATTTATAATGCAGTCTGATACACAAAGCTTTGTCAACCGTGTTTCCTTCATCATTCTCTGGAGCCTCTTTTGGTTTTTTTTTAAACCTCTGCACAGTTTGCTCTGTTTGCAATAATACTGAAATATCCACTGTGGTCCCGTGGGCCCGGCGAAGAGGATGGCAAAGGGAAAAGCTCCTTCCTTGTGCCATTATTCAGCACCTGGAAAATAATCAACATCATGCAATTATTTGCCCCTGTGCAAACAGATTGCACACCCCTCACTCAAGGGGAAGAAGGGGAACGAGTTTCCTTACCCCGTTCCCAGGGTTGCAGGGAGATGGAAGCCTCTCTCTTTCCCCAGGTCTGAGTTTCCCCAAAGCAGCCGCTGCAGTGATGGCACCAAGTTTACAATTCCAGCCCTGCCTTGCTCATATTTAGCAGAGAAACTGGTTTTAACGAGTATCAGCAAGATTTTTCCTTGGGTTGTTTCTGGGAGGGAGCAACAGGAGCTCATGCCCTGAGGGTGACCCTTCCAGCTGGAATGCTCCTGGCTCGCAGTCAAGGGAGTGAAAGTGCCTCGGAAAAATATTTTGAAAGGTGGTTTTGGAGCCCAAACGTGCAAGATAACGAGAGTGCAGAATGAGACAGCAGAGCTAAAACAAAGGCATTTATCTTATCTGTATTGCTGATTAACAGGCATCGATTTCCCTTTAATAACTGTGAATTACAGCTGGATTGCAGGCCAGAGGAGCAAGGAAAGCTCTCAAGATTTGGGATCCCTTCCTTACCTGAGCCCCACCCCGAGGTCCTTCCCTGCCCAAGGGCGACAGATCCCTCACTCACACCGGATCCTGGGTAAGTGACTGAGAGCAGCTGAGTAAGTACAAATGAAATATCACTGATTCATGGGGCTACTCAGTATTAATGATAAACTTTGCATACATAAATCAGCTCTGTCACTAAGCCTGGATCCAGCTGCACCCAGACTCCTCTTTGAGGAGTTAGAAAAGAGGGGGGTCCATTCTCAATTCCATTCAGAAGTCAGCTGGGGGGTCTTTCTTACCCTTTGTGTCTCCAAAACTCTTTGTGAATCACTAACTTGATTTTTACTCAGTTTTCCTTCATATACTTCTTCAATGCAGTCATTAATAAGTTGAACTTCATTGAACCCTTAGTGAAGCTTGGCAAGCCACTGTTAAAACTTTACTAAATTCCATCAAATTTATTGAACTCTGTCAGATTATTCTTTTTGCTCCATCAAACATGGTGCATTCCACTCAGCCACAACAGTTTTCTTTTAAAGCAAAGAATAATAAAGTAAATCTCATAATGGAGGTAGAAGTTTATTTCTGCAAGATCTACTCTACAAACTCTACAACCAGGCATTGCTTGTGCTCTGGCCTGCAGACAATTCAGAGCATCTCCAGTTTCCAGGAAAAAAAACAAAAACAAAAAAAAAAAAAAAAAACAAAACAAAAAAAAAAAAAAAAAAAAAAAAAAAAAAAAAAAAAAAAAAAAAAACAACAAAAAAACCACAAACTTTTTAGATTCAGAAATTCAAGTTTTTCAGCTTTTAACCTTCAAACCATGAAGCAACACAAAGACCTGAGTGGAAGTGGTGTGTGTTTCCTTCCCCCTCCGTCCCATTTCACCTCTTGGCTGGAAAACTTTACCCTCAAAGCAGTGACTGATTGCAGAGAAGGCCCCACCTGTCTCACAAAAATTCCAGTACTTTCTCTCTTCAGAGAGACTAAAGCCAGACACAGTTAAAAATGCGAAGTTCTCCTTTAAAATCCCTTGCTGTAAATCACCTTCCACACCCTCCAACAAGGCCTTTATTTCAAGCCATTGAATGTTCTGGATTTTCAATGATGATTATTAGAATTGAAGAGGGAAATTGTCACTTATCAAAATGACCCTCAAAAAGCAGTGACTGAGTCTTCTTGCATTGGGAAATATAAACAAGCCATACAAAGATTTTACACAGTAAGAGATTTTGGGCTTTTTTACATTCATTCAGTCAATTTACAACTTATCAGGCAGAGAGTTAAAAACATCATACAAAACATGAGTACAACCTCCATTTTATTGCTTAATATTTTTACTAAAAGGTAGAAATTCTCCTCAGGAAAATAAAAACATATGTACGCATATGTATATATATATATATACACACTGCTTTGTACTGCAAGTATTAATCACAACATTTTAAATTATTTGTTTTGGTTAGCATGAAATGATGAAAAGTAATGGATAAATGTCCTTTTTCTCTAGAAAGGTTCAGAAGAGTGCAAGTCTGCATCAAAAATAAAACCAGTTGCTTTTAAGAATAAGTTAAAAATAAAAAAAAAACCCTCGAAAGTTGTGCTGCTTTCATCAACCCAAATGTCCTTAAAATTTGATTATTACATGGTTTAAAAAGCAAACTAAAAACTTTTTTCCAATCCCATGAATTAAAAAAAAAAGTTCTGAAAATCAAGTTCATTGATACAGGTAAAACAGCAGCTTTCAGCTGCACAGAAGAAGTATTTTGAGATATTTAAAAAGCAACTTGGATGCTTACATGAAAACTTCTAACACCAGAGCTAAATTAAATAAAAGGTGGCACAAAAGCTCTGTTTAACTCAATCTTCATGATGAAACAAGACAATCAGAGGTACCTGTCCTTGAATTTTCCCATTATCAACAGCCTGGATACTTGCAGGTGGTGAACTGCATCCACTTTCAACCGGAACCAGTTGCAGTTAAATATGCAAATTAGGCATTGGTTTTAGGACAGTCAATTAATTAATCACTCTCTTCATTAGAATCACTCTCTTCACTGCAGTCAAAGATGTCACTGAATCGGAAAGCCCTCTGCTGCTGACTGGCTGGCAAATTGCAAAAATCTTTGTGTTTCTCCTCTTCTTTTCTTAACTTTTTTTCAAGTTCTGGGAGCTTTATTTCATACAGATAGTCAATAATTTCTATGAGGAAAAAAAAGTAGTTTTAATTGGATCTGTAGAGGAACAGCATCTCACAGACAAATTGTGTTGTCAGTGTTAAATGCACAAAAATCTCTGTATTGTTCTGATCACAGGGGTTGTAGGGAGACCAGACATAACACAAACATGCAAAGAAAAACTAAAAATGCTGAGTCTTAAAACTTTTCAAGTCAAGGTATTATAAAGAACAGGTTCATAAGCACTTGCATGAAGAGGACACTGAAAGTTATAAAAAAGCATTCAGTAAAATAAGTATAAAGCCCAAGATTTTAGCCAATTAGGGAAAAAAAAGGAACCAGAATATGTATTCTCTGAGATTCAAGCCAAAGCCTTAAGGAGTACATACAAACAACTGGGATACTGACCAGAAAAAGTCCTTCTTTTCCATAAAGGGACAAAGGACACTTTTAGCTTATAAAACTTTGCTTGAACATATGTTCTAGGAACATCTCTGCAAAGAGAAGAATTCAAAGAAATAGTGATGCAAGGAACTAAAATAAAGCTTAATTGTTACTGAGTTATCCATTCCTGAGAGTGGTGCCAGTCAAACCCTAGCTTAGATTTAGGTAGAAAGGATGGAATTCAAATAATAATTAACCCATGATATCAAATGACTTTCCTCATTAGTTGATTAACACCTGGAAGCACAGATACACAACACTCCAGTACTTGGAATGTTTAGAGTTTCAGATCTTGGCTTCCTGCTTAGTGCCATGCCAGGATATGCACCTGTAATGTTTCCAAACTCTTCCTACAGTTGTAGGAATATTTCCTACAGTTGTAAAGGTACTTTACAACTTAAAACAACTTTGATTAAACTGCTTGAACCACCCTTTGTATCCATAAAAAGAGGGAAAGGACGTTTACCCGATAGCATTACTGAGTTCATCCCAGTTTACTTCACTGGCCTCCTCTGCACTTGTTTCATACAACCTGTGAATATAAGACCGAAGCAGTTTGCAGGCAGAACTCAAGACATAATTCAGTGCTCCCAGCTCCCCCAGTCAGAAATTGCAGGACATTTTGTCCAGAGAAAGAATGATTGCAAAACATGTATGAAGCAGGCTGTTCTCACCCTGCAAACTTTTATAAACACAGCTCAAATGGTGGGAGATGCAAAAACATCCCAGTGCTCAGAACTGTACCTTTTAATAAGATTGATCTTGGCCTTTAATCCATTGATCCCTCTGTACAACTGCTGCCCTCTGTTCAATTTGCTTGTTAAAATCGAATTCCTTTGAAAACACAGTAAAAAAAACAAAAACAAAACAAAAAAACCCAGGTTTCAATCATTTCAAGAAATTCCAAGCATTAAGATGCTGCTGCTGTTGTCAAAGAGAGGCAGTGTTCTGCCAAGTGACAGGGGGGATTGAAAGGACACAGTCACCAATGGAAAGAATGGTCTTATTTTACTATGAATATTAAGGCAATAAAAATGATACATTCAATAAAACTACACATTTGGCTTTAGCAACAAGCAAAAATAAATGAGGGAATGCACTAATCACTACTATATGAGAGAAAGAAAAGTGATTGATAAAGATACATCAGCAATTGACTCAGTATTTTACCATCATCCAGATGCTGTTGCTGAAGAGCCCCATTTCACAGTCAGGACCTGAAAAGCCCTTCCCAACAACTGGGAAATCCTACACAATGTGTCCACTCCTAGGTGAGGGCTCCAAATTCACCCCAAAAGTGGCTCCAGCTTTTATAGGCCTCAAATCAGCAAGTCAAAGTGCCTTGATTATATTTATAGCACAGAAACACCTGGATCTGATGGCAAACTTCCCAACTAGCAGGGCCCAGGCCTTGGCTGGGAGAGTTTCCCCTGAAATACCCTACAAAGAAGTTGCCATTCCTGTTGGTTGGGAAAGTTTCTTAAAATGATACAGTTCTTGCAGATAACTAGACAAGGTTATGTGAAAGTTTCTGAAGCAGCTGGTTTGGTGTTAAATAGCTGGCACGAGAGTCTCAATCATCTATTTTTAGCTAAGTAATACTGCTGGTGTTAGTCACAATGCCCAGGGTTCATCATGTAAGTCAACTCTGCTGCTCAGGCCTCAGCACAGCAGGCAGAAATCAGGCTTTGCTATCACAGCAAACAGAAAACTTGCCCCAGCTGGCAGAGAGTTTTTTGTCTCAAACACATCTGCAATGCCTTTCTTGTGCTCTACAGTCTCTTATCTGTCCTACCAAAGGATCATGATGGTACAAAACACAGGTTTTGCAGAACAAATACAGAATAAATACACCCCAGAAGACATTTTACTATCTCAGGTTAGTCCAAGCCCTCACCATTTCTGTTTGCATTGTCTCCAGTACCGACTTCCCACTTTGGTTTCAATCTCAGTCCAAGGCAGTGCCTGGTACAGCAGCTCACGGTCAATCCAGAGATCAGAGTTTGACTGGTCCAGTGGGAAAAGAGAATCTGGATTTTCTAATTGCAGTTTTTTCCTCATGATCTCCTTCACTGCATTCATTAACTTCTGGGTCTCTGCCTTTGTCCAAGGACCATAGTTAATAGCTAAAATAGAAAACCCAGCAGGTTAAGGCATAATTTATCATAAATGATTAGGGGACAAAAGGCAAAAGAGCAAATCTTTCACTTTGCACGATTTTTATTCATAGGACCAACTTCTTAACACATAGAGTCCTAGAAACTCTTCTGCATAACAGACTTGAGAGTTCAGCTTAAACTCTAAAGAACAGTCTGATTCCCAGTTTTTATCTTTTTAAACCTGGCTGCCAAATTCTTCCTGCCCTCCCCATGAAATCATCTTTTTTAGATGTCAGTTCTGTTAATAAAGAGTTAGATTTGTTCCTCTTCTTTTCCATTTTCTTTCAGAGATCTTTCTCATCCTTTCCACATGAAAATGCAATCAGTGGTGTGAAGAAGAGGACCACCACTACAAATTAATTCCTTAATTAAAACCTCCATACTTGAAAGACTTTTTCCTGGTTTAGGAAACCTACATTGTACCTACATTAGGGTACCTACATTGTACAGTTCAAGTAACATTACACAAAATGAATTGTTTTTCTTAATATTACACACCTGACTTGATTTCAGAGAATTTCATAGCAACTGAGAGGTTAGAACGGGACATCAACTCAGAAATCTTCTTCCAATCATTACCATATAGAGCTTGATACTTCTTTAATTGTTCTTTTTCTTCCTTAGTGTACCTGGTTGAGGAAATGGGCACAGCTTCAGCTGTAAATTCAAACCATTTCAATCTCTTAAAGAGCTGTAACATCTGCAGGTGATCAGTGTTAATGATCACTATCACTTCAAGTCATATTTTAGAACAGAGGAATCAATGAGGGAGAATGAACTATCAATTAAGTCACAGTAACTGGCACAAATGAGAGAGATTATCTTCATTTGAATCCATTTTTAATTTACAAATAATCAACACAGACTGATATTAGCATTCAGAAACACTTTTAAAGTATTCCCTTACCTTCCTTTATAATTATTTGGGTCAAACATCTTCCTTGCTCGATAATAGATCAGCCTCCAGGGCCGGGGTATGCCCTCAGCTGGAAGGTAAAAGATCATTTTTAACAAACATTTCTCACAGTGGTAAGGCCAAAATGAAACAAACCCCAATACCACACATTTTCATGACTGTGCTGTCAACAACAATCTTTCCACTCACCAGCTACAAACTGCATGGACTGGCTGTGCATTTGATCCAGGTGTGATTAAAATTTAACTGGCATGCTGAACACTCCCATTAAAAGAGAGACATGAGACAGCCACCAGGCTGAGGAGACACTGGGTGCTCACAGACTGCTCCAGTTGGGAAAAGCAGGCACTGGGAGCACCCAGTAAAAAACAAATGAAGCTCTCTGCTGAAGGGAAGATCCACAGAGATCAATCCCTGGGAACACACAACCACCTTCGTCAGCAGTGCCCAGGAGAGGGGACTGCACGGCACAGAACACTGATGAGACTTTCTGCCAAATCTTCCCAGCCCAGGAGGAAACTTCCAAACTGGAATGAAAGTCAACGTCAGGCCAATGTGCCGATGCAGAGGAAGGATTGTGTGTCTGAAATAACCACAGAGGGACAAATCTGTTTGATCCCAGCACTCTGATCCATGACAGGCTGCCCTTCTTTACTCTGCCTTGCCCACGATGATGTCACCAAATACACAAAATAAAGCTCCTGGTGCACTGAGAACATCCCCATGTCTTGGAAAACTGACATGGCTCAGTTTCTTCCACCCCCTCAGTCCTGCACCTCCCACCTATTTATGTGACCTAAGAATTTCAGGCAGGATGTCATCACTCACAGCTGCCATTGGTAACCTTAATTATAGTTTAGCAAATGATGCACTTAAAGCCATAAACCCCAAATGTAAGTCTGCAAGTCTTTACTGGTCTTGGCCATGTTTTCTCTCTAAACTCGTTCAATTTGAGACCAGATAATAAGAACAGTGGCCTGTGCAATTATCAACAACACCATGTCAAGCAGCTCTACTTTTTTACCAAATTCAGCAACATCAGTGCTTTTCAATGAAAATTGTTTTACAAAATATGCCATGGTATCAGCAGGTTGTAGAATGCAACATTCAGCTGGCTGAGGATGAACTTAAATACTCACAGATCTTTTCACAGAAATGATGTTCTGTTTTCAGGCGATGGATGGTGTCTTTATCTTCTGGATACCTCGAGGTGAACAAAAGTTTTTCAGCACTGTCTATTCCAGTAAGTGCCAAGAACTCGTCAACATTTCTCTGGATTTGTTGGTTTTCCTTCTGGGTAAATCTTCCAAACTTGACAGAAATACCTAAAATATAGAAAGGTTTAAAAAAAAAAAAAACAAAAACAACAACAAGTCAAACCTCAAGTACGTATCTCCGGTTTTAGCTCAGGTATCAACAAATTCAGAGAGGAAAACAGAAAACTGAAAGAGACAAAACCAGCTGGGAATCAGCAATTAACACACAAGTTTGGACTGAAATTTGCCAGGGTGGAAGCATTTGTTACAAAACAGAGAAACAGAAAATATGGCAATGGAATGAAGTGAACCAGACTCTGTGGGTGCAACAGACACAAGAAATTTTTCTCTCTGTCCAAACACTGGCACAGCTGCACAGTCCTTCCTCACTGCAAGGGGATTTCAGAGAGCTCACCCTGCTTTTTAAACTCCTTAAACCTTGTTAGGTCTCTTCCAGCCATTTTCCTGATTGAACTGTCTGATATGTTCTTCACATGAGGAATAAACTCTTCCAGTTCTTGTCTTGCAGTATCCAGATCTATGAATGAAGCCATGGCAAGGTCCAGGACTTCGTCACCATCCTCACTGACCTCATCAGGGGCTGCCAGTGCAGTAAAGGAATTGTTCTGCTGCTTCTGCTTCTTCTCTTCCTGTGATGCTAAGACTTTTGGTGTCCTGATATAAAAAAAAGGCATAAAATAAAATAGACCACTAGAACTCCACACCAGAGATTTTGTTAACATCTCCACCACTAAAGAATTAACATATTTGTTAATTACAGAACAAAAAATACTTCACACATCCACTGCCTTGCATTTCTAACCTTTTAACATAATTTACTAATTATGTTTATAACCAAATTTCTGTACTTACAATAATCAAGGAGCTTTCTGAAGTTCTGAAAATCCACAAAACCCTCACACATGGGCATACAGATGAAATAATGTCTCTTGCTACCACTGGCACACAGACTTTTTCCATCTGTCTCTTATTAGTGCTTCTGTTTTGTGTTCTAGACACTGTAAAGGCATCAAGAACTACTTACATGAGCATTTATTGCACAGAATATTCAAATGTTTAGCTGACCTTACTAGTTGCTTGATTAAAGTGCACATGTGCACTATAAATATCAAGTTTAACAAATGAAATCCGTTCATTTTCCCTCTACTTTTCCTATTTTAAATGTGAATTGTTTGCACATAAATTATTTCCATACCTACAGTTTTTAGAGAGGAGAAAAGAGCCTACACTGAAGTATTCTTAAAAATTGTGATTGGATCTCCACAAGACCACCGAGCTTTTAAAGCAGGTCTCTAACATCACACATTCTGTGTAAGTTCAAAGTTTTTCTATAAAACACACATAAAACAGAGTGATGACAAACCTGGAACCCAAATAACCTGAAAGGAATGGATTTGGGGAGTGGAGGAAGGGAAAAAAGCCCCACAAACAAAACCTGAACTTACATCACATCAGAGTCTGAAGAGCTGTTGTCCATGACATAAGCGCTGCTTTTAATTCTCTTTTTAGCTGGAGTATTTTTAGCTCTGTCAGCTGCTTTATTGGGTGTAGAAAAATGAGCAGGGAGCTCCTCACTACTGGCAGAAGCAGCATCACAGCCTCCCTCCTCCCCTGCAGGTGAAGGCCACCCCCTGTGTCCCCTGCCCTGCTCTGAGGGTGACACCAGAGGCTCCTCAGCCGCTCCATCTGTGTCCTCCGGCATGTCCTGGGCACTGCCCTCTCTCCTCTTCTTCTTCTTCTTCTTTCTGGATTTCTCTTGGTGGTACTTGCCGTGTTCCTCACAGGGAGGCACCTCACACACCTCATCTCCCTCAGGATGCTTTTCTTTCTTTTTCTTCTTGGGTTTTTTAAAACAAACATCATCATGAGCATCCTCCTCCTGGCAGTCCTGGCTGCTGTGCTGGTTTACAGGGACACAGGTGATATCACTGAGCTCGTCAGGGCTGTCCTGATCCTTCCTCTTCATCTTCTTCCTTGGGGAAGCAGCAGCTCCAGTCCCATTGCTGATTTCATGGTCCACCCTCACAAAGAAATTATCTATCAAAGGCTGTTGCTTGTCACTCTTTTTTTTCAGTTTTTTCTTCTTTTTCCTGCCCTCCCCGCCCTGTGCTGCTGCTGCATCTTCAAAGAACACAGAGGAAGCCTGGCCCAGCTCTGGATCTTCCACAATTTCAGCATTTTTATGTCTGTGGTTGGACTGGCTGAGTTTCCTCTTCTTCTTTTTCTTCTTGACAAAATCCTGGACTTGGAAATCATCTGCATGTGCTTTGCCTTTCATTTTTTTTCCCTGAAGTAAAAGAAAGGAGTTTTATTGAAGTGCTGTCATTTATACGTTGTTTTTGTTTAAAACAAAACGCTCCCCCCCAAAAAAAAACCAAAAAAAAACCCAAAAAAACAACAAAAAGGACAAAAACCACCCAAACCCTTAACAACTGGAACCTCCATTTTATCTTAGACTCTTACTTTCCAATCCAGTTAGTTTTGTAAAGTGCCAAGGAAAAGCCGATGCCTTCTTTGTCAAACAGATGTGCATCACAGCTGTCCCCAGCCTCCAAAGTGCCTTCCTACAACAACAAAAAACACATTAACAAATTTAATAACTATTAGCTTTTATTTTGAATAACTAAGCGACGTCTGACTATTATGTTCAACTCAGCCTTCAGCACTCAAACAGCAGCAAGCTAAATACAGCAAAGAAATATGAGACTCGTCAGCACTAAACCCAAAATTCTCTAATTAGAAGGAAAGGGCAATTCCTGCAGAATTCAGTCACACAGAGCAGGCAGGAAGCGTTTCCAGCACATTTTCTACATCCAGCACATACAAAACACTCACTAAACGACACGCCCGTCCCGTTTGAAACACGCGCCCTTGAATTTGGCATTCCCAGCGCGGTTCGCACCGCCGGCCGGTCCCGGGCATCCCCTCCCCGCCACCGAGGGGAACGAGCGGCCTCGAAGGCTCCGTGGGGCCCAAACCACAGCTCACCCCTAGGCCCAGATACCGATAAACCCCGGCTGAGCACGGCTTTGCGGACGGGCGGAACCCCGCCGCTCCTCTCTGGGGCTACCGAGGGAGACTCCCGGCGCCCCGGTGTGTGAGGAACCCGCAAAACCTCAGAGACCCCCCACAAATCCGCCGCGCTCCCGGCCCCGCCGAGCCTCCGTTACCTCCACGCGGTGTCAACCCGCGCCGCCGGCCCGCGCCCCGCCCGCGGCCCATCCGTTCCCCCGGCGGAAGCGGCCCCGGCCGGAGCCATCTGAGCGGCGCACCGCCCGTTGCCTGGAGACGGACGCCGCCGCTCGGGCCGCGAGTTCGGTGGGCGAACCCCGGCACCGGCACCGGAGCCGTGCGGAGACCCCCGCCATGGGAACCGACAGCGGGACCGCCGAGAGAGCCCCGCATCCGGGACCGTCGAGACCCCCTTCCGGCGCCAAGAGCAGGACTGGGACCGCCGAGAGACCCTCGGCCCGGGAGCGGCCCCCCTGCGCCATGGCGAGCGCCGCCGCTCTCAGGGCGCTGACCCGGCGGGGGCCGATGACTTTGGCCGAGGCGGGCCCGGGCACGGAGAACGAGCGGCTGGGGGTGGTCCGGCTCAGCATGCTGCGCAACCCGCTCATCCTCAAGGTGAGCCCCGCGACCCCCGTTCCCTCTGCCCCCGAGCCCTGCCCGGACACGGCCACCCCCCGTCCACAGCTCGGGGACCCCGGAGAGGGTGGGGGGTGGGGGGTCATCGTCGTCGCGGGCAGCTTCACAGCAGAAAAGTTTTCTCTTAAAAGCGGTTAAAACCAGGTTTCCGCCCCCTACCAACTGATTTATATGACAAGGAAATTGTGTTTCCCCGCTGCTCCTTCACAAACATGGTCGTGTTTCAAACAGCCGGCGGCCCCTGGTCGGTGACAGGCACAGAGTAGGATGGGTTCTCCCTGCGAGGCTTTTCCCAAATTGTAAATCCCAGGGTTTGGCGAGCACTCGGGGACAGCGACCGAGGTGTCACTGGGGCTGCTCTCCACCCCCAGACACAGCAGAGGGGTCTCGAGGAAGGGTCACACAAACTGTATCCGCCTGAATTAGCACAACCCTCGGAAGGGGCCGCCCGGGGAGGTTTGGAGTCACCATTTCTGGAGTCGTCCAAGGAACGCCTGGATGAGGCACTCAGCGCTCTGCTCTGGGTGACAAGGTGGTGATTGGTCCACAGCTTGGACGATTTTGGAGGTCTTTTCCACCCTAAGTGATTCTGTGGTTCTGTAATTAGCATTTTTAGACCTGTTGAGGAGATTCTGGTGCCTTCCCAAACTCCTGGCACTTCTCTAGTTTTTAACCCTACTTGTATCCCTGCCCTGCGCACCGGCTGGGAAAGTTTTCAGCGTCTCGCTTGGCTTGGTTCCTCCTCCTCCACACCCACACACCCAACCAGCGGCGCTTTAACCCCCCGCCTGTGCCCGAGCAGCAGCTGAAGTGCAGCTCTCGTCCCCTGGATGGCACTCGCAGAACGGCTTCTTGCCCGAACCGGCGCTCCCAGCCCGCCCCGAGCCCTCCCCGCGCTCCGGAAGCTCCCGCAGCCGGCACCGAGCGCTTGGAGCGGCTGCTCTTCGCCCTTCCCCTGCCAGGGCACCGCTCCTGCTCCCAAGACTTGTTTCCCCGCTTAAATCTCGCCTTTCCAGCCAGACTTCGGCTATTCGGCTTCCTTAGTAATAATCGCACCTTGCACAACTGGCAGGCTTAGAAGTTGGACTTAAAATTTGGGAATTTGGAGCGTCACTGGAAAGTCGAGACTTTGCAGTGTTGAATTCTTTTGGATTTTTTTTATGAAACTCTAAAACTCTGTTGGGAAATTTTGTCGGGCAGCTCCCGCAGCCGGCACCGAGCGCTTGGAGCGGCTGCTCTTCGCCCTTCCCCTGCCAGGGCAGCCGCTCCTGCTCCCAAGCCTTGTTTCCTCGCTTAAATCTCGGGTTTCCAGCCGGAGTTCGGTTCTTCGGCTCCCTCAGTAATCGTACTTTGCACCACTGGCAGGTTTGGAAGTGGGACGTAAAATCTGGGAATTTGGAGCGTCACTAGAAAGTCGAGACTTTGCAGTGTTGAATTATTTTGGGGTGTTTTTTTTTAATGAAACTCAAAAAATCTGTTGGGAAATTTTGTCAGGCATAGAAAAAAAAGCAGGCTTTGCATCAGAACTCAAAAGTGCCTTCATTTTTTTCAAATCCATAACTTCTACTTTCTTTATTTTCTCTGGATCCCCTGGGTTTGATGGGAAGGCTAACTCTTTGCAGAGCATCCTGGCAGTGGGAATTCTGAGCAATTTTAAATCTTGGGATGTTCTAATAAATTAGGATCTGGATTTCTGCAATCTGGCCTGGTGAAACTAAACTTTGAGCAAGTTTTAGAAGAAGAAGAAGAAGAAGAAGGTAGTGTTCAATTTTAGTATTCTGGATGATTTCAGTTTTCTCAAGGCTTCCCTGCAGGAGGGTGTCTGCAGGTAGGGATGTGAGGAGATTTGCATCTCCCTGATGCAACCCTTGGGCATGGAGTAAGCAGGGTGTTAACAGGGATGCTTTTACTCTTGGAACCAGCAGTAACTGCACTTCATGGTAGGTTCTGCTGTGGAGTTTGTGCAGCAAACTGCTGCCCCCCTGCCAGCTGCCTTCCCACCCTGCCCCAGGGAGTGCTGAATTCACCAGGGTGTCCCTCTCTGCCGGGAGGTGACAGGGGTGGCAGTTTGCTGGATAAACGCTGGCACTTGGCACTGCATTCACCAGTGGTGATATACAGACATCAGCCCTCTGCCCTTCCTCCTCCTCCTCCTCCTCCTCCTCCTCCTCCTGCTTCCAGCTGCAGCCTGGAATCTCCTCCTCCCCAGGACAGCCCTGGGGACCGAGCACTCTGCAGAGGATGGCCAGCAGATCCCAGCCCTCAGGCTGAAACCGAAGGACACAAAGATGGTTTAGAAGAAAAGGACAAAAGGTTTGGAAGACAACTGCAGCTTGGACAAGTGCTGCTGGCAGCCGAGGGAGGGCATGAGGAACACACAGCTCCAACAGCTGCCAGTGAGGTTCTCTGGGCAGGAAATACACCAGAACCTGAGGCCCAGTGGAGATGGATGGGACACTTAGTCCCCGATCCTCCTCCAAATAGCACTCGGACCCCAAAACCTGGTGAAAGTATGACAGACCCCCCCACTTTGCAGCAGCCAACAACAGGACCCCCTGTTTTCTCTTTCAGTTATTTTCTATATCTTCTACATGTGGCATCACATATCCAAACAATATCCCTGTCCAGACTGTGTTTCTGCTCTGCTCTGACTCTGCTCTGCCCAGCCCCAGCCTCCCCACAGGATGTGTCCACACACTCTGGTTATCACAGATTAAAACCATCATCTTCTCATGTAAAGATTCCTAGGGATGAATGCTCTGTTTCTCTGCTGGAATGTATGATGTGTTTTAATTAATCAAGGAGTTAATTTAGTTGTCAATATAGATTTGCTTGCAGCATAAAACTGAGGAAAGCATTTCATCTACTGATGCCAGTAAAAATCTGAGCAAAGCATTTTTGGTCTGTTTTCACCAGTAAAAGCCTTAGCCAAGCACTTTTCCAGAACAAACTTACTGAAAACTCCTGTGTTACAAAAATAAACCAGCTCTGGGCAGGAAATAAGAGTTTACCACGCTTAACCCCTGGCAAGCCTGACCCAGACTTCAGAAATAATGACCCGCAGCAGTTTGGTTACATTTAGATTAACATCTTCTACATAATATGGTATAATTAAGTTCAACATATCACTGACAAAGTCATTGTCACCCACGAGGAGTTGGATTTACCTTCCTTGATGCGTGAAGGTAAATAGGGAATCCAGCCCGACGTGCCAAAGCATCCACTTACCCGTCCAGGTGGAGCCAGGGGACGAGCAGGGAACTGCTCTCCAGGAAAAGCCCCGAGGATCATCGGGCTCTCCTTCAGAGCCCCTTCTGCTGCTCCCAGGGTAGAAAAGTTGTTTCCAAAGTGGCATTTCTGAGGAGGAAGAGGAGGAGAATGGTGCTGGTGCTCTGCTGGCCAGGAAAGGCTGGCACCAGGTCCCAGTTCAGACTGCAGGAGAAGCAGATTTAACAAACAGAACCGCTGGAATGTGCAGTGTTTGTTTTACAAGCTTGTTATTTACATGACAACTGATGCCAGGCTGTCTTTATTGGTCTGAATGCCAGGGCATTTAGGGTTCATTTTCCTAAGCTTTCCTCTACGGCCCTGAGGGCTGGAAGTTTTTCATTTTTTCCAAATGAGATTGAACAGAAGCTACAGGATTCAGGCAATAAAATTTCAGCAGCTACGATCTCCACAAGAAGAATATACGATCAAAAAAACCTCCCCAAACCACAGGAACTGGCACATTGATAGCCTTGGCTTTGGAATTCCCAGCAAAGGAAGGATTAGCCAGGGCAGGAAGAGTGAACTGCCCTTTTTGGTGGGTGAACACACCCAGAACAGA
Organism: Zosterops lateralis; assembly: GCF_965231275.1. Taxonomy (NCBI): domain Eukaryota; kingdom Metazoa; phylum Chordata; class Aves; order Passeriformes; family Zosteropidae; genus Zosterops; species Zosterops lateralis. The sequence continues at coordinate 10,314,983 of NC_139780.1, read as the reverse complement.
GTTTTCCCTGGGCTCTGTTCCATGCCCAGCCAGGTGACCAAGGGACTCCACTCCCTAGGTGGGTACCAGGCAAAGACAGAAATCACCCAGTGCATTTTTCTTTTTCCTTTCGTGCCTATAAAGCTCAGCATGAAGTATTTCCGAGCTGTCTGACTGTCACAGAGCAAGGCACTGCTGATAATTGTTGCAAAATCATTTTGATTTCTGGAATGATCCATAGGATGGGCATTACAAAAGCAAGTGGGGCCATTTTGTCAAACTAAAGTTGTGTCACATCGTGAAAAAAGAAAAGAAAAAGCTGTAATTAAGCAAGAGACAAAGATGGACAAGTGCACGGTGTGAAAAAGAATATTACAACTTGGAGCTGTAAACTGCATCATCACAAACATCTCTTGGAATAGAAATACTGACAGGGCAGGTTTTCCATCACTCTGAAGCTTTTGTTATTGAGCTGGACCGTGGCTGCAACAGGGCTTTTACATCTGAATGTTGTGCTTCATCTTCGAGCCTTTAACCCTCAGCTTCCTGGGTGATTTGGGGGCTTTTTTTAAAACATTCTCTCCAAATCCACTCATCTTCTTTATCTCTTCTGGCACCAGCCTGTCGAGGAGTCAGGGTGAACTCGGCACGGGTGAGGAATGGGACTGACAGGAGCAAAATCATTGCTCTTCCACAGAGCACCCACACAGCCCAGGGAGGGCTGTCAGGTCTTGCTGCCTCTGCTCCCCTCGAGGGATCTTCAGCCGCAGCCAAGATCTCACAGCTGTTTCCACATGAACCAAGAACCCCTCCTGTGGCAAACTGCTGATCACAACCCTGCCAGGCAGCTTCCAGAGGGTTTGGATAAGTTCCCTCAGGTGTTAGCCTTGATGATTTAAATAACTCTGTTCTCTCCTCCAACCTAAACCTGCCCACAGCTCTTTGAGTTCAGTACATTTACTGGAAACTTGGTTAGAGAGCAGATTTCAGTTTTTCTGTCTCTCCCCTGTAACACAGAGCAGAAAACCACAATCCATGAGCTGTATTTGAAATAAGGCTGTTTTATTTGCTGTTAATTATACTCTTTACCTCAAATCACTACATGTGCTGAGCATCCTGCCTTCTCTGCTTGCTGCTTGGGGACACTGAGGTTTAATTAGTGTTTATGCAGCATTTTGTGTGCTGATTGCTATTTTTATTATTATATCACGAGTACTATTATATTTTTGCAGTCTAAGACCAGTGTTGTGCTTTTAAAAATGTATTCTGAGATGTCTATGCAGTGCCTCAATAATTCATTAGAGAAATAAACTAATGAAGGGCTGGTTAGTCAAATAATCATTAGGTTTAGTTCTGAGCTTTCCTTCCAATGCTCTGACTTCTAAGGGTTTTCTTCTCAGCATGAAATCATTTAAGATTTTAAATGAATTATTTGGTACACTAAAAATTAAACTCCTTATGAGCTTTAGTGCCCTCCCATCTTTTGCACAGGCACTGCTGAAATAAATTAGGTATTTCCAAGAGGCAAGTAAACATCCTGCATGAATGAAAGTAGTGGGTTTTTCCTCCTTGTTTGAACACAGGCTCCAAAGTGCCAGCTGTGACTCAGCAGGCAGGGGGACAGCCCCAGCAGCGCCGGGCCTTGGGAACTGCTACTCCCAAGATCCACAGGCAGGATGTAAAATCAAGCAAAAGGGCATTTTGATCCTTTATGTGAACAAAACAATGCAAATTGGTGAGACTAATAAGCCCAGAAACATTACAAGGTGAATGCCTTTTATGTTTGTGAAAATCTTCTATGTTTATTTGTCTAATACAATGGAAATAAAGCTTCAAAGGCTCTTTGATTTAAAAGTGCATTATTGAAGTCAGCCAGCACAATAATAATGGTTAGACCAAATTGTTGCATTATGACCCTGATAGCAGTGCTGGCAGAGCAGAGAACATCTGTACAGCCTCTTGCCCGATTTGGTGGGGATGCAAAAAGAAGAATTAAGCCTAAGGATGAGAGGATGTAGGCAGGATAGGGAAAAAACTAAAATGAAATGGGTCACAAATGGATCCATACATTCACAATGTATCCAGAGCTGCTGCAGACTATAAATTTTTAGGATTAACCTAAACCTCAGGCTTTATTCTCAGAAAGATTTAAGAAACTTTGGGGGAGAACCACTGTCCATTTTTAATGCTGCCCCCAAACCACACTAAGCCAAGAGATAATTTTCAGACTAATTCAAATCAAAGACACCACACAGAAAGTCAGGGATATCCCAAACCCCACTAAAGTGCCCTTAAGCCATCAACCCTTCTCCAGGGACACTGAGCCCAGCAGGCTGAGAGCAGCACCAGAGCCCCAGCTAAAACTTGGGGAATATCTCTGCCCTCTTTCCTCTCCAACACCAATAAAAATTCTCCTTCTCTGGGAGAGGCACCAGAAAGTGCCCTGAGCAGAGAGGAAAACCTGGTGGGGGCTCAGTGAGGACAGTGCTGGACAGGAGGGCGTCGGGCAGGCAACGAGTTGGCAGCTGCCCAAGGAAAAGGTGAAAAGCTCTTTATTTTTAAACGTTTCCCACAATCATTCCCCTCCTTTTGAGTGCTGCCTGGCAGAATGTAGAGCAAAGAGAGCGTGTTGTCGGCAGTCACAGAGAGCAGCATTTTCAGTTCCTGATTTTGGGGCGTTTTTAGCCACGCTTTCCCCAAGGGCAGATTGCTTTCCATGCAAATTCTTCGAGATGCTCTTATGCCTAATTATTGGATTTCAGGAGCTTTTGTCATCTTGCAGGGATGGTTTTGTTCTTGCCTGGCTGCTCACATTGTACAGATTAGACAGAACCTGCATTTCTGAGAATATTTCCTTTTTTAACCATTTGTACCGTATAAAATAAATTACACTGACTTTCCCACTCCCATTTATTTGAAGTAGCAAAGATAAATGCAAGTGGGACCTCCTACTAGATTTCCAGCAACAGCCTTTAAGAAAACCTCAATATCATGGGAAATATCTCTAGTTTGATTTGTTTAAGCAAACCAACACGAGGTTTGTGCCTAAAAATCTTACAAGTGAAACCTGATTAAAAATAATAGCATAACTCCCAGGCTGGGGGGATAAAAAACCAGCAAAGCAAACACAGTGAACCTTGCATTGCCCTGTAAAGAGCAAACCAGCCTGAAAAATAACGCCGGTTTTAATCGGGAGCTTTGGGCTTCTCGCCCAGGTAGAAGAGCCCCTTTGTTTGCGGCTTTTCAACTTCCCCGACGTCTCTTTACATTTGCTTTCTCCATCACCCTCCTGGCTGTCCAGCCCCTCTGGTGGCTCCCAGGAGATTCCAGTGGGCTGGTCAGCACCGTAACTCCATTAATTACCCCGTATTACAGTGTGTTAAAGCCTTAAGAGAAGCAGAAATGCAACTTTCCCTGCACGGGGGGTGGCGGCTGCATCCGTCATCCCTGCTCTGCCTCCCGGTGCTGTCCCACCTCTGCCACCGCAATCAGGGAGCTCAAATTGTTGTCAGCTTAGCCCCAGCACTGAAAAGCACAGTCCCGGATCACACTCGCAGTTAGTTAGCATTTAGATAGGCTGGGACTGGGCCCTGTACAATAGGCATCAAAGCTGAACTCTTGGTGCAGCGAGAGGGATTAATTTCTTTAACCAACATGCCTGATCTGGCCTATCTCATTACCCTGCCTTGTCAGTGTCGATGTTAGATTTGATTGAAGATTATACCATTTAGGCCTTTCCCCTGCTTTCCACAGAAATCAGGCCTATTGAATTGCACATTCTTCCATGGGCCCCTGTCAATACTCAGTGGCCTGAGCCTCTAATTCTGCTTCATTTAAACTTCATCAACTTTTCCAATCAAGTGGAAGGATCTGAAATAGGCTCCGTAAGCAGAAAGGCCCTTTTTCCTTTTGTCAGATAATTTATTCTGTTTTCTCTTTCTCTCCCCCTCGCTTCCCCACCTCTTTCTCTTTTTCTTCTTTTCGCTCCCTTTCCCTGATGCTGAAAATGAGATTACAGTATTTAAATGACTATGATAATCAATCGGGGGACCTTGAGCCGAGATTGAGGTTAATTTTTCTTAGCAGAACAAAGAAGCGTGATGCCAACGGGGATTTGAAGGTGCAATCTGTGTTTCATGCTTGTTTCATTCCTGCCCCCCCACCCCCACCCCGAAACTGCAGTTTTAGGAGTCTTTTCTTGTTACTAACTATGCAGTTTATTGTGATTTTTAAGAGGAAAAAAGAAATGTAATTTTGGGGCTGATAAATAGCTAAGAGCCTTCAATCAACAAATTTAATAGGAAAAAACAATTCACTTACATGGAGAGACTGCAGATCTAATGAAAGTGTTATCATTACCTTATTTATTTTTAAATATACTTGGAATAATTTTCTGCAGTGCTAGGAATAGTCCCTCCAGCCTGCAGAGCAGAGTTGTGAACTTTTAACTGAATACCCCTTTTACCCAGCCACTCTTCCTGCTTTGCAGCTTTCTTGCTTGCTTGGAAAAAAGTTGATGCTTTTGTCATGATTTTACTAATCAGAAATGGAATCGCTTATGTTGATCTCAGAAGCTGCCTCGAAATGGCTTGTTAAGTCTTTAGATTATGTATTTTTGGTTGTAACACGCCAGCATTCACTCACCTGGATCCTTCCCATCCCCTGCTCTGGAAGAGAGAAAGAGAAAAATATGCATTTCTTTGCTTCCATCCCAGCTGTCTTGTCAGTGCTGTTTTACATGCTGCCACCCAATGTTATCTTTTATTTGTGTCAGGAGAGAGGATTTGACAAGTTCAGTATACAATGTTCATTTGGCAAGGCAAATTTTTCATACCGATTTTGAGTAGAAAATGAAACCATCTTTCAACACAACGAGTGACATCATTTTTGGACAGACTTATTATGACAAGAAGAATTGCAAAACTTTATTTCCCTGCACGATGCAGAAGGAAAACAAACCAGGAAATGAGACATTTAAACAAACAAACAAACAAACCCCCAAACATGTATGAATGTTTGAGGCCATCAGTTTGTTTTAGAAATAAAAAAGAACCACTGGCTGCTGTCAGGTAGCTGTGGCCTCCTTTTTGTTAATCAGATGCTGCTGAATTTGGTTGCATCATAATGTAGCTTTGTTTCAAACTTTTTAAGGTGTCAGATAACTGGGGAAGGCAGACCAGACTGACTTTAGAAGTTTGTCAGCTTTTGCCAAGCAAAACAGCACTGGAGGTTTGGGAAGGGGCTCAGAGCCTGAGAGAGGGAGGGCCCAGGGACATTTCAAAGGGCTCTGCATGCTTTGTCTCCACCCAGATCCCAAATGTAACTTCTGGCAGTACTAAATACTCTGTACAAGCCAATTAATGGAAAAATCTCATTGTAAATTCTGCTGTCCCATGTGTCTCACAGCAGGTTCCTCAGGGATCAGGTTTTGTGTCTGACAGCCCCACACCACAAAGGGTTTCTGCTTCATCACCAGGACTTGCTGGTGCCACTGCAAAGTGAGGGCCCAGGACACTTAAATAAATATTGCTTGAGGAAGACCATACATTAGAAAAGGCTGTCAAAAGCTTCACGGGGTGACAAATTCATTTTAGCCCCCAAGACCCTGCAGGGTTGGGAGGTGCAGCCTGAGAGCTGTGTAGGATTTGGCTGAATGTCTTCCATGCCCTGCAAGTCCACAGGAAACCTCAGCCCCTGGTGGGAATTGATGCTCTTTGGTGCCCCAGCTATTCTCCTCTATGAATTCTACCCCCACCAAAAGCAGCAGCAGCCCCAAAATATTCAACCCCACAGATGTGGAAGAAGCTCTGTGTGTTTCAGGCAGTGTTTTGCTCTAAGAGTTTTCTCTCTTTAAGCAAATGTTGACTCACCACGGGGAAATTAAAACTCCATTAGACATTTGCCACACTGCAGAACAGACCCCATTACAACGGTCGAGCTGCAATTAATTGGTTTCCTCAGATATCTCTTAATTCTGGGAAGGCACAGAGAGATGGGAAGGACAAGGCTGATCTAAACAATAATTTCCTAAAATAACATAATCTAAATAAACTAATGAAGTGATTACATAGTTATTAATCTGATATGAAAAAGAGTCAGAAGAAAATATTGGGTATATAACAATTTAGAAAGAACAGTGGAGTTAATATCATTCTGGTTAGACTCATCATGAGGCAATCAGCATTTGTGCTTAGGGATGGATGCTGGTTTTGCAGATTAATTATATTTTGTGCTAAAAGCTGCCATTTCAAAGCTACCATCTTCTGCTTTTTTTGGTCTGTTGCTCATACTCAACTTTTCAACACCCGGATGGAAGGAACCACTGCCTATGAGGCACTGCAGGTTTGGGGGTTGTTTTGTTCTTTTAAGTAAAGTTAACTTTGGATTAAGAAATGTAAAGCAAAATAACCATAAAAACAAGCTCCCTTGTGTGCAGATAGAATAATCAACAATTTGAAAATATTCTGGCCCAGGGAGGCTCTGCACAGGCAGTCCCTGTGCAGAGAGGCAGTGGGGAGCTGCATGCTTGGGGTGCAGCAGTGCCTTGGGTGCTGTGGGGGTCCCCAGGGCCAGACAGGGTCCCCCCAGCCTGGGGCCAGTGCAGGGAGCAGATCCAGCCATTCCCACAGAGCTCCTCTGTGCAAAGCTGTATCATCAGGGTAGAGAAAGTATTTGGCTTCAGGAGAATAAATAACTAGGCCTTATAAGTCATTAAAAATGTATTACAAGAAAAATACAGTGCAGCTATAAATAGGAAACAAAGCAACTCCTATATAAACTTTTACAATTGCTGCTACTCTGACTATTTTTCACTGTCTGGTTTTAAGTGAGTTTAGCATCTGTGATCTCTGGAGACTGAGATCTCTTGAAGCTGCAGTTCTGCTGGCAGTGCTGTGGCCTCTGGAAGGCTCCCCCCAAGTTGGATGATGAGCCTTTGGTGACAGGAGTTCAGGAGTGTGACCTCCTCAGCCTGGCTGAGCAGGGATGGGGACTGAGGTTCTGGTCAGTCCCAAACTGAAACTTTGGTGTTCCCGCCCTTCTCTTTTTTTTAAGTGGAAGTATTTTAATGGATATTTGTGACAGTCTAGCATACTTTCATAAAAGTTCCATGAGAGTTACTTCCATAAAAGATAACACCTCTCCCTGCAAGCTTCCACAGATACAGATCTTAATATGAAATAAACTCTATATGGCAAGGCATTAATCATTCAGTGATACATCATTACTGTCTCCCTTTTTGTTATTACTTAAAATAGTTCACATAGGTAACATCAAGCACTCAGAATAATTTTTAAACCTTTGTGAAGGAATAGACATGGTTTTTGAAGAAGCCAGTATTATCTCCACAATGTGCTCAGTGCTCAGCTGAAGTCAGGGTGAGTTTGTTTTCAGGGGAGATGAACTGAAGTTTGTGCTTTCACACTTCACTGATTGTTTTTGTCATCTGGTCTGATTTTTCTTTTTGTCATGTCAAGCAATAAGTGGAAGAATTTGGTTGTTGATACACCTTAATGCAAAGGTGTATTAACCTCATTTTGCTGGTACCCATAGCAAAGAAGGTACCTCAAACTTTCAGCTAAATTCAGCAGTGTGATCTTCTGACTTGGAAAAATCAAATCCTGACTGTGACCCCACCATAAATACTCCACCACAGGGTACTCACAGCACTGAAACTCCCACGTGTAGCTAATAGGGTGTTTCAAGGGAAAGACTGAGCTGCCTTGGCTGGACAGTGATGAACAATTAGAGGTTTCAGGACCCAGGTGTACTGAAGAATCCACAGTTAAATATTCAGGTCAGGGAAAGTAGGCCACGGAGCTAAATGGTGAATCCTAATAATCCTAATGGAATCCTAATAACCCTAACAGAGTTGTGGAGGAGGATACTTTGTGAAGCTTTCTTCTTAAGAAATGTGATGTTTTAATGTGTGAGAGATCTTGGGCTGCATCAAATCCCTGATTGCAATGTAATGACTCCAACTTGTTTGAAAATAAACCTGGGCACTGCAGTGGGGTCACACACACCCTCATGGGTGTGAGGGAGAGCAAATGAGCTCTTCTTGATATGCACTCCCAGCTTTGGAAACTGCTGGCTGGAAATGCTGGCTGAGGGTTTTTTAAAATAACAGACCTATTGGGTTAATTTCTACAAAAAACATAAAATTCAGCAAGCAATAACTGGAAAAAACAATTTCCTTTCCATGAAATGTGGGCTCTTACTTTGTTTTCCTCCTAAACTCTCAAAATCCTCTTTTCTAAAATGCTCCCCCAGCCTTCCCCAGCTGGGGTCTCCTTGCTCACCCCCCTCCTGGCAAGGCTGTCAGCATCCCACAGTCCCTTTAATTTAGGAATTTAACAAGTAATTCTAAATTGGGATGCTGGAAAACCTGTGATCGTATCTACCATGTCTATCCTATCAGATGTGGTTCTGTGCTTTCCCTGCCCTGAAAACAAAGGGGAAGAGGGTTGAACACATGGTATCCTCACCTAGAAAGGACTTTGCTGTAAGAGGATATTGAGTTGTTTTGTAAAGCCCAATATTACACTTGAATTATGCCTGAATAAGGAGAAAGGACATTGTTAAAGAGCCCTAAACATTGACCATAGTGGATCTTCTTTCTTCCAAACCCTTCAGCAGCGTTGTTTTTGGCTGGTAATGATTTGGTATTGTATTTATAAGCCGTCAGGGTAATCCAGAGAGCAGCAGGAGGGGCAGTTGCCTTAAATAAAGCTTTAAAATGCTGCTAATTAACATGATCCTTCCTCTCCCTGTGATGACTAATGAGATAGAAAGAAGAACCATGGAGGGTTAATGAAAATGTTGCCATGAGATTCCCTATTTTTAATTGGTCTTTGTAATGTTTTAATCTTCTTTATGGTGCGGGGGTGGAAATGGAGAAATTTTCTTTCAACCTTTCTTGCACTGCGTAGCATGTGGCATTTGAAACGTCCAGTTCTTGCTTTATATTAAGAATCTGTAACCACAGGTCTGAGGCAGAGTGTAGCCTTGAGATGGAAGAAGCAATTTCAGACTTAACTGAGACCAGAAACAAGAAATATGAAAGCTGGTTTGAAGCTCAAGCTTCCAAAGCTCCAAGGGAGCATTCGTACCCTGAGGACTGGGGCTAAGATCTATTGTGAAGGATTGGCACTGCTGCTCAATAGTATTTACAGCTTTAGGTCATGATGCTCTGTTAAATGCAATATTTATCCCATGAGCATGTCACAGTTCACCTCAGATGTCAAGAATTCAATTAATATTCTATTTAATAGAACACACCATGACCTAACCTTTTAATACTCTTAGTGCGTCTGAGCCCTCCTTATTAGTGTCACTTTCCAACTTTCCTTCTCAGCTGATGCATCTCACAACAACTGGGATGGGGAAATTGGGAGCAGGGAGAGAGGGGAAGAGATTTAAATTACTTTTGGACCTCACTGTGAGGATTCAGCAGCTTTATCCCTTGTAAAACCTGACTCTCAGTGGTTTGGCACACCCTGCTTTTCCCAGTTTTAAGGGTTGACGTTCTGCAAGTTTCAACTTTCTGTCCATTCAAACCCACAAAAGGCGCAGCCAAATTTTTCATGGTTTGAGCTGATCCAGTTTCAAACAGCATTGCCTCTGCCTCACGTCACAGTATTGAGCTCAGGGTCAGGGGAAACCATTTATGTGAGCAACACCTGCAGGATTCAATCTTTGGCTTCAAATTTTGTCTGTGCACTGTGGGGGTGGGTTATAAATACTCTGGGATTGGGAGATCAGCACTGCAGAGATTTCCCTACATTGCATCTGGAAACTGTCTCAGGAAGTGAGATCCCTTGGATGCACCATGATTTTACAGATGAGAATGGAAAATTGGAGGGCTCCTACCATGAGCAAACAGAGCAGCCCAGTGTCTGTGGTAGAAATCAGAGCCTCAGAATCAGGTTTTGCCATCCTTGTGTCACCTCTAATGAACTACCAGCAGAAAGCCATAAAAAACAGTAAATTGTGTTTCAGATCATACGAAATAGAAGACAGGCTTAGTAATCTGGTGGGATTTATAGCAAGCTTTTTTAAAGAATAGAATTAATTTTAAAAACTCCTAATTGGGATCTGCTTTAGGCTGATGTTTTTCTGTGTGAGACCCATGTAACACATTAGAAATGGAAAGATCTTGAAAGCAAATAAGTGTTTTGAATTACTCTGTGTCACTGCAGCCTTTACATTTTGAGAAGAATTAAACAGCAAAGTGTTTTTGAAGGCAGCACTTGCCTGCCTTAAGGCAGGCAGGCAGGCAGGATGGGGCTAGCACAGAGAACACCTGGGAGGGGGCCACGCTATTACCACCCCTGTGATTTCAGCAAGATTTGTTGGGAAGATCAACCAATAAATACAGAACCTGTACTGCAGCTCCTTAGAGTGGGAGGAAGAACAGACATTGTGCCAGATATTTTCATGCAACTATATTCATTATTTATGCAGAAGAAGAGATATTTCAGGAAAACAGAGCTGAACCATGAGTGACAAGGTATCTTTCCAGAGTGTAGGGTGCAGGAAAATTGCACTGAGGTTGACAGCTTTTTAATGTAGAGTCTCTATTTCACTGAATTACTGCATGTTGGCATTTCAAAAGTACAAGATGACCTATTTATTAGCTGTGAATCAAACAGAAATTACATGCTAGAAAATAAAAAAGTTGTATGTTTCCTCCAGCTGGTAAGATGCTTATCCTACAGAAATAATATATACAGAGAGGAAAACCTGGAAACAAAGGATCATCAATCACAAGGCACTAAATTTAATGTTGTCGGACCTATATTTGTCATATAATATTGCGATCCTATGTGCTTGTTCCCTTACATGTGATGTAATCTTAAATGTATGTGTGTCATAATACTTTAAAATTTCATTATCCCTGCTCTGCTTTGGCTCCTATCACCCTTTTCTCCTTTTGGAGAGGGAATAGTGGCTGGGAAACTTGGCTTTAACAGTAACATGCTTGTAAATGGGCAGTGCCAGAAACTCAGGAGGAAGGTAACCAGCTACCAAACTAAATGCTAGAAACTACCAGGCCATGCAGATGGAACATTGCCCTGTGGAAAAGGGAAAATTGGGAGGAAAAACTGACAAAAGAGCCCAAGTAGTAGCCCTGCACTTTGCTAGAGGCAGATGCCATATCTGAAGGAAACACCAACAGCATGCTATTTGAAGAGTGGAAATTCAGCTTTCCTTGCAAAGTTTGATGCCTTGGATCTGAACAAAGGGCCAGAAAGCAAAAGCTACAATTGTTGGATTTGCCAACTGACATTCAAATGAAGGTGGAACAAATTCCTGCCATCTCTGCCCTCATGATCTTACAGAAACAATTAGATAAGGTGCAGGAGCAAAAATGTCCAAGCACAAACCTGGAGCAGTGTCAAATGTGGTTTTAAGAATGTATTTCATATGCATTTTATTTTAGAAAGGAAATAATTTTATATACTTCCATTTTTCACTCCAAGTATCGCCATCAATTTGAAGAGTAGACACTACTCAGGAAAGTCCAGATGAACTTGTATTTCATATATAGTGGTTTTATTTTTAAAAATAATTAAAGTAAAAACCACAAATTGGCTGTGTAGAAAGAAGGTTTCTGGCAGGTTTCTTCTCAAACCTGGCAGTTTTGTACCCAAACCTGTTCTGGAATAAGCAGCTTCTAAAATCAGGGCTCTGTTATACCCCAGTGACTATGGCCAAGAGCACCAAACTCATCCTGACTTTGCAATAACCATGTCCTGAAGAGGGCAAATGAGCAGTAACCTCCCAAAACAATTATAATTTCTGCTAATCCATCCATGTGGCAGGAAAGGGGAGGACAGCATTAAAAACTGCTGCTCCAGCAAGACATGAAGAGAAGGAAAAATAGTACAAAAATTCCTGTTGACATATCTGAGACCTATTAGCAGAGGCACGTGGGGAACTTGATAAAGACACCTTTGGCTCTGCCCTTTTGCCCTTCTGGGAATCTAAAACCATCTTTCACCAACCTTAAATTCAAATCAGCTTTGGAATTGATCAACACCACTTGGATGTATCTATTTTTACATATATATTCTCTCAATGTAATTTTCAGGCTTATCAATACAGCATCTGCTTCCTCACAATAGCTGGATAAAGCATATTTTTAAATACATGCTGATCCAGGTACATTTGCAATAGAAGCAGGGCACTTATTTCAGCTTTGCAAATTCATTCCAAGTGAACACACAGGATCTTGGGGGGAAAAGAAAAAAAAAATCTATACATTAGAAACATTTAATTGACCACTTGATGTTATCCCAGTCCCTCTGTGTTGAATCCTGAATGGTAAAACTTAACATGACTCTTTTTTTGCTTGAATTATCCTCCTGCTCTTGCATATATACAAGCTATGTGCTCTAATGCAAGACTCATACATTTGTCTTCGTAATTTATCTCATTTCCTTTGGAATGGTGTCCCTCAGTGGCTCAGAGAAAGTGGAGCGGTTGTTTTAATAGATTTGAGTTTTATCTGCCTCTCTATTTGCAGCAGAGCATAATAATAATAAATTATGATACTAATAAGTAGGTTGTGCAGAATGGACTACAGTGGTACCACTTCCCTCCCCCTCCAAAAAAGTAATTTATGGGTACATTCTTGTGACTTTAGGGGTGTAATAAATTATCAGGGTTCGTTTTTCCATCCAATTTGAGGCAGTGCAGCTGTGTTTTGCAAGCAATAAACTCTCTTGTTGTATTTCTTAGCTAAGCACTGAAAAACACAGTGTGATTTTTTTTCCCCTCCCTTCCCAATTATTGTTGCAATGCCTGGTAGCTTCTCTGTAGTTGAGGGTTTGCCAGTGCTTCTATTATAAACCTCAATTTTCAGGGGCCTATAACTTTGCTCTTTTAAATCATAGAGGGCTAGAACTTGGTGTACATCTCTGTCAATCTGGATGCTTTTTTCAAGGAGAAAAAGGCAAAATTTTTTAAGGAGTCCAGACCTCCAAATCTGAGCCATGTGTGGAAGTCAGAGACACATGGATGTGAGTAGCTGGTAATGCTTGGATACCCTTTCACCTCCTGAAAAGCCTAGGATTCCTCTTATTTTGGGGCACATCCTGGGGCAATATTTGGATCCTAATTACATTTCTGGCAATGTACAAGAAGGGCAGCACCGTGTGCCTCTTTCCTGCTGGAGGTTTGGGGATCAAGGACAAGTGAGCCACTTGCAGGAGCTGCCTCCTTAAAGGTGATGCCCTGCTGTTGAGTGCTGGCCCAGGGTTCAGGATGCTGAAAATACAGAGGGAGTAAAGGAAACTGCAGCAATTCATCCTTCCCAAGCAGCCTCGTGCATCTTCAGCCAACTGTATCGACCAAAATATTGTCAGAGGGTCTCTGGATTCAAGGAGAGGTTAAGAGTCTTCGTGGGCCTGGTTCCCATTCCCATTCCTGCCTTCTTTGCATTCAGCCTGACACAACCAAGGGTCAAAGAAGGAAGGGAGAAAATGAGAATATACAACACCAACACGAGAACTGCACAATCTCTGCAGCAACCTCAGAGACCCGAGGCTGGGGAGAGCAGTGTGTGTCCAGCTCTGCCACGGAATGGTGAATTCCTTCCCCCTCTGCAAAATCTGACTGGATGGGGCAAAAACCCACCTGATTTTCTGACACTGCATTGTCCAGGTGCAAATATGCCCTGCATGCCCTGCACAGCCTCTGCTCTGCATTAGGGAGTCAAATACCTTCTAACACAAGGAAGTAAAAATGATTGTGGGTTTCCAGGGTGCTCTTAGAGGGGGCATCATGGCAGGGAAGGAGCAGCTCTTTGTGCAGGCTGCTCTTCCAGCTGCTCATCTCAGGCTGCACAACTCTGCCAGACTAATGCTGCTGCTAAAGCTGCCTTCTACGTGATCAGCAATTAAGCTGTGAAGCCAGCCCCTTAATATTATGTTAACATAGTTCAGTATATTAAATGTAAAACAAGTCATAATTTTTAAAGGTACCTCGGCTTACTGAGTTTAAATGAAGGCAGCAGTAGGACTATCACAGCCATATGCAAATCACCTGCATTTTAAAGCTAACAATAGATTTTGCTTTATTGTTTTGGCATTTAACGAGTGGGAAAATAATAAATTAAGCCACATGGGGAATCCCTGGTGCTTTTACAAACTGAAGCAGTGCCCATTTGGAGAGAGAACATTCCCCATTTTTCTCCCTAGCTGCATTTCTCTTAACCCACCACCTTATTAAAGCTTATAGGGCAAAATTCTCTTCTCATATTCCTCTGGAAGCTCTTAGTCCACATTCAGCTCTCCCTACCTTCCCAGCTGTCTTTCATCCTGCCAGCTCTCTCTGCAGACAGGAAACAGGAGAAGAGTAAAGACTGGCTGGGCCATAGGGAGTCAGAAGAAAGATTTTGTCATAGTTTTAGGAGGGTTACAATAGCTATTAGAGCACGGATGCTTTTTCTACCTGTTGTAATAGGGGATGCAGCTACCAGAGCAAGATCCAGAGAGAGGCAGCTGCATCAGGCTCTGGTCAGCAGAGTAATGGATCCATGCAGGATCCCAAACAGAGCCTCTGCAGCTGCCCGGCATGATATCACCCTGGCTCTCTGGAGTGGTGGGGCTCTTTGGGGCTGCACAGCCAAAGGAAGGAAGGGGTTGAATGTTTTAGCAAGATGACTTCTCTTGTTTGAAGCATTTTTGAACACATTTTTAGACTGCGTCACACAGGGCATGAGCAAAAAAAAATTAATTTAAAAAAGCCTAATTGTATCTTCATTTTAACTCACCCAGCTCTTACTGATCAAAGCCCCTAGCCAAAAGTAAGGCTCAGCCATGAGGGTCACCGAATTATAGAATATCTCAGGGTGGAAGAGACCCATAAGATTGTTTGAATGGGCAGGTGTTGATCTTGCCAGTGACAACATTTGGCCCTCTTATCAAAAGTCAGACATGCAGCTGGAAGCAGATCAGATCATGGATGGTTGCTCCTGAATGCCATCCTGGATGTGGCTTCTCCTGGCCATGTTTTTACAAAGTCACCAAAAGGAAAATACAGCACCTGATTGCCTCCACAGCTCCTCTGTGTGCACAAGCTCAGCCCTTCCTTGTGCAGAGCAGGGACGTTCAACACGTGCTTGTTTCCTCTGTTATCTGTGAGAAGTATCAATTATGCACATCCATGAACATCCCCTGCACCCGCATTCCCCCAGGAACCCTTTTAGCAACACCAAAGGATGGAGCGGAAATCAGGAACCAAGGCAAACCAGGCAGCCTAAAGTGAACACGGTGCTGCAGCATTAACTGACAACAGAAAATTGCCAGGCAGAGTAAAAATTTAAACAACAGGAACATAGAAAAATACTTTGAATGGAAACCTACAAACCTCAGAGAAGTTTGAGATGTGCCTGGGGATAATTCCTCAGCTTCCCTCTCATGGCTCTGTACAATCTCTTAGAAAAGCCCCTGTGGTCTTGCCACATATGTCTGTTTTCTGTCAAATCTGCTGTTTGTCCTACTCAGTGCATTTCATCAGAGGTGTGTGAGAGGTTTACTCTCACATCCACTCAACATGGGGAGATTTGAGATAGATGGTTTGTGCAGCCCCATGAATATATGAAGCACTCCACAAGGATTATGATTATTTTCATAATAATTCTCCACCCCTGCCTACGTTTGAAGTCAGGGATGTCTGGTGCTGAACCAGACAAGCAGAACACACACAAAAGCCCAATTAGCTCTGTATCACCAAAGCTCCTACAAACACTAATGCATTAATCATTGTAGAACTAAGAGATGAGCATTGGTCTGTGCTCCTGGCTCAGTTCAGTCAGGATTTAACTTGACTGATGCTGAGAGTTAC
Source organism: Zosterops lateralis (assembly GCF_965231275.1). NCBI lineage: Eukaryota > Metazoa > Chordata > Aves > Passeriformes > Zosteropidae > Zosterops > Zosterops lateralis. Next base: position 10,299,152 of record NC_139780.1, on the reverse strand, counting down.
GTGATGAATCTCATCCATTCATCTCCACTCTGCAGGAGAGGGAACAGAAACAAAGGCACAGCACCTCACTGGCCACCCTGACCTCAGTCCATGAAGTCCCTTTGTAGAAACTGGCCAAGTCTTAGCTCAGGAACAAGCACATCCAAGGCTCAGGTCCAGGAGAGCATCAATCCTCCATGCAATGCTTTCTCTTACCCCTTTAGAAAATCGAGATGTTGTTTAAAAACATGGAAAGTCTAAATATGACATGAGAATAGACAGGGAAAGGCTAAACAGCAAAGTAAGTGTTTGGTTCTGCAAGAGATGCACAAACACACAAAAGCAAGCTGGCTCTAGGAAGAGCTTTTCAGATTACTTGAACATCTCTTTTTAAAAAATGGATTAAAATACATATTCCCCCTATTATTTTTCAATAATAGAAGTGCAGCACAGAACAACTCACTAGTGCCACAAACTACTTTTTCATTCCTGTTTTTGTTCCATGCTTCAATATCTTCTTCCAGCTGCTCACGTCTCCTTTTCCTTCTCCTCACTTTGATCTATTAGTTTTCCCCAGAAATGGGGTTTATAAATCATTGTAATGCAGCCCTGGGAAAGACGGTGCTTAGTGCAGGGAGAAATACATTGCAGCTAACAGCCACGGCAGGGAGGAAAACTCTCACCTCGGAGAGGGGCTTTGGCGACAGGTTACGGATGGCGCTGGGTTATTTTATGGCTGCATTCCTGCCATCAGGGGCAAGGCCACAGGGAGCGCTGCCTGCACCCTTCACAATATTTCAAGCTTCCTTCTGCAGGCAAAAACAAGCCGCCCAGGGGCTCGCGAGGGAAAGGAGGGAAAAATTGCTAAAAGAAGGGGAGGGGAGGCAGGACAGGTGGGGATGGATCGCTGAGTTTCTGCTTTTTGCACCATCGCATCTTTTTTTATAAAAAAGGAGACGTTTGTGTCTCTTGCACCCTGAAAAGAAGCTGATTTCGTGCAGGTCCCATCCATTGGCAGCAGTGGTAGGATCCAGCTTGCCCAGGAATATCTTCACCCCTTTGTGCCGAGGCTTTTGTGTTCCCATTTTGTACTCGGGAAACTTTGTCGGTGGAGGACCTCAGGACAAGGCTGAGCCCAGTGTTGCTCCTTGCTGAAACTGAGGGGTCCCACAGAAGTTACCCCTCCAATGCTGCCCCACTTTAATCCCCATGAGAGCAAATGCAGGGGCTGTTTTTGCTGTTCAAAAGTCTTTTTGTATTTGAAACCTAAGGATTGAGCTTCCCTCCCCAGTCAGGATTTTGAAAGTTGGCTATTGTTATTAAAAATATCACCTAGAATATGAAGCTGGGAGCAGTGCAAGGCTGGGCACCAGGTCACAGGGTGGTCTCAAAACAGCCTTTCCATGCCAAGCTGGTGGAAGGGCTGTTCTAGTGTTTGTGGCATAACATTGTGGCCAACCTGGGTGAAGGTCTGAGCATCTATCTAGCAAGGAGACATCCCCTGAATCCTCTCCTGTAAGTAAGGGTTAGCTCTAAATGCAGAAGACCCAACATCATCACACAGCCAGAGAGACAAGCCTTCGTCAGCAGGGGTTTCTATGCTTATCTCCTGCCCTGGAGTGCAGCATGGATTAGGGGAACCCACTGCCAGACCTATTTAATTAGGGAGGAAATCATCATAACTTCCTAAGAGCAGCACAGTCACATGCAAGCCACAGGCACTTTGAAGCACTTGCTGTGTTTTTAGGATCACCAGCTCCTAATAAGACCACTCCGGGCAGACACACCATGCTTTAGTTCCGAAAGCACACAAAAGAGACACCATGCTGGAATCTTACTTCTATCTTTAACAAAGCATTACCCCCTCCTCACCCTCTTCCCCATAATTGCCTTGTTATTGTCATTGGTGCCATTGTTCATTGGCTCAGCCCTAGAGAGGCCCGAGGGAGCAGTTCTGCCTTAGCTAAACCAATATCTCCTGCAATAACCCCCTGCAGTTTCCCCTTTGCTATCCCATGTTGAATAAATCCTCCATCTCTGTTTGCTGAATGATCATAAAGATATGATTGAAGTTTCAGATTTATGGTTTCCTTCGAATTGAGGAGCAACTCCAATAATGCCAGAGCCTGTTTGCTGACTGTTTGCTGACAGGATATACAGAAAGGGAGATTTGTAAGAGCAAAAACAGGAATGCAGAGATTAGAGGCAGGTATTTTCTAGACATGCAGTGCACACATATGCAGAGGGGTTGGACTCACACACACACACACTGTCAGAGCATCCTCTGTCCAAGGATGTCGTTGTGGTTCCCAAGCACCCTGCCAGGCAGGGTGTGCACACAATATTTCACTCTAACAGCAAATCTGTCTCCAGCAGCCACACAAGGGAGCCACAAGAATTGGTTGCTGGGTAAAGGAGGATCCTAACTAAAGATCTCGCTCAGCTGCACTGAAAACTAAAGTGGCTGCTGAAGGCTGGCAGAGGGCTCTGTGTTAAGGTGGCCCTTACTGTCAGCCTCAGGCTCCACATGCCATGAGTTCCCTCTGAACTGTGTGCATGCAATCCTCTGGGTGCCCGGGATACTCTTTGGGGAGTGCAGAGAAACCCTCTGGCTCCTATGGGAGAATATCCCAGATGTTTCCTCTGATCAAAGCACCAACCCCCCAAAAAACCCCACCAAAGGGGCACTTACAGACAAAAGCAGCTGCCTCCTGAGGACACCCAGCCTTGCACCTCCCTGCTGAGGCAACAGCCTCCCAGGGAATCTGGTGCAGGATTGTGACCTTCAAATTGGGCTAACTATCACCTGCCCCAATGCTGTTGTCTTGGCCTGGGTGTCCTCCTTTCCCTTCAGCCCATCCCAGCAGCATTTAGTGAGCCATCTCTATTATACAGCTGGATCTTGGGAATTACACAGCATGGGGCACACTACTATTCAGATTCAGGTCAATATTAGTTTTTTAATGAATAAACCACGGCAAAGCTGCAGTGAAAACAAAGTTTGTGACTTCGGTGTCAAAAATCTGAACAGAGAACCCAAAATACCTTCCCTCAGCCCTGCAGCCACAGCACATTTGCTTTTCCCTGATTCACAGCCATTTATGCCCATTCCCACTTCAACAAAACCTATAAAACTCTTACAGCATGATGCAGTCCTAAATTAAATGCACTTTAACATTGCTATATAACAAGGGAGTCTTTGCTCTTTTAATTTAATGCATGCAGCTGAGAAGGGGACCTTTCCTGGAAAATTTATTCCTCTTTATTTGGAGAAAACCCCACCTTGTTCCACCTTCTCTGAGAGCAGAGATGATTTTGTGTGTTATAATGAGGAATTTGTAATAACGAGAGCATTGTGTGTTCGAGTAACTACGAAGCCAACAACATAAGACTTCTGTGAGCAGCAGTGTTTGTGTGATGTATGGTAATATTTTTCCTCAGTGCATTACAAAAGAAAAAAGCAAGATAAAAATATCTTCCATTTTCTCCCTAATTTGTAGTTTTCTGGTGTTAGCAAGGCTTATAAGACACATGCTCCCAATTAGCTACTCCTCTTAATTTAAATGCTTCATAAATTATCTCCTGCGCTTGTGGATTATCACTTCATAATGCGAGTTAGCATTTAAATAAATAGCTGCGATGTAGGAAATTAGAGAGGTTTACTGTCTGAGGCAGCAGCATAATGAAGGAAAATACCACAGCAGCTGAACAGGGGTTGAGAGAGATGTGATGAGGCAGAGATTTTTTTTCCCCCTTTTACGTTTTAGCAACCAAATTTGGACTGCAGCAGGGAAAATATGGGTCAGAACTCCAGCAGAGCAGAAGCCTTTTGTAATGGCTGAACACGAAGGGAACATGGAGAATTCCTAAGCACATAAACCGTCTGATTTAGCAAATATGATGCAATTAGGAAGTGACTTTTTTGAGCCAACTCTTGGTTGCCTCAGAAGGTTGCCCCTTTGAAAGCAATTGGGCTGCTCATGTATGTCATACCTGAGCAGTACCCAACCCCTTCTGTTCTAGCCTTTTAAATAAAAAAAGTATGGGACTGGAGAGAAAAACAGCAGAACAAAGCAGAACTGGAATCGTATTGAGAAAATTTGGTGGGGAAAGCAATGAGAGAGTCAGCTGTAGAATTATGGGGAATTCTAGAAATATATATATATTTCTGTCTATATAATGAAGTGAAAAAAGCAAGTATTCATTTGTAAGCCACTTAACTTCTGCCATGTTTTTAGCACCATTTATAAGATCAACCTATAGGCAACAAGAGCTTTTAAACATTGGCAGCAATCCCCCACTGCTACTTCAGCCAGTTTATTACTGGCTTGTCCTAAATGTAGAAATTATTGTCCTAAATGTAGAAAATTACGAAGACAGGGCAATGAAAAACCTCATGACAGCTCCTTGGAGGATTAAGGCTCTCTCCAGTGCTTGCTGGTCTTGACTTTGGTGTCACTGCTGCTTTTTCTGCCACAGGAGAAAACTCTGGGCAGGAGTCCACCCTATTTAACTGCCACTGAGCTCCTCAGGAGCTGCAAACAGGCACCAGCAGGCTCAGGACCCTTTGGTGTTTGTCTTGCAGAGCACCCAAGGTTGAGCAGCTCAGGGAAGTTCAGCTCTCACAGCTCCCTGCTTGCTCACACACACACAAAATGTCAAAATCATGGATATTTTTTTCAAAAACACTGGAAAATCATAGCAGTCTTGACAACCTTGACCAAAGTCCAGCCTTAGGCAGGAGTAAAGTTATTAGTTACCTTATTTCCTGGAGAAAGCCTGACACATTAGGATTTCACAGCAGCTGGCTGTAAGTGTAATGGGCAGGGTGTGATTTTGCTCCCCGGGTTTTGCAGTCACATTTCAGCTGGTTGAATACATTTTGCTGTAGGACAGAGCAAATGATTCAGGCAGGTTCTTGCATCAGCACAAGGCCCTCGGTGCTTAATGGGAGTTGTGCCCAACTGACAGCATGATGTGAGTGGCCGCTGTATTTAATATTCTTCAAGAGCGGGGGTCAAATTGTCTCATCATTTACATCCCTACAACCCTGCTGATCCCAGGGGAACTGCACTTCCTCTGAACTCGACAGGAATGAACATGGGCTACTGGACTGAAATCTGCTGGAAGAAGATTTTTGCCTGGACCCCTCAGGATTCAGGTGGAGTCTGCAGCTGCTGCTTCGAGACACAGTTCACCCTGCAGAGAGTTTGAGTCAGCACAGCAGGAGCCTTGTTTCATCCTATAATTTGCTATTCCAACACGTAGTGTTTAGAAAGTGAAAAAGAGACTGATCCCACTCCAACCAACATCTGAAAGTTTACAGCTCTTCATCTCTCCAAGTTTCCAGGTGCTAAAAGAAAGGCTCTGGGGGCCAAACTGTACCTGTGCTCAGCCCTGAAGTGGCTCTGTCCTCTGGAGTATATTTGCATCTCTGTTATCACTTTGTCTTCTGAGCCAGGCAGGAATGGCCACAGGTGCTCCTGGCTTATTCTGTGCCTGAGCCTGATAAGCCTCAATTTCTCTGGACTACGAGCACACAGAAACCAGCCCTTCTGTCCCAGCTGCAAGGGCTCTTCAGGTCTAAGAAAAACCTGGCAGAAGTCTTGAATTCTAAATGCAGGAGACAGGACTGGAAGCCCCAGGACTGGATTCCTTCAGGGAGATGGTGCCACTTTTTTTACAAAACCACCTTTTCTTCCTAAAGGGCATTTTAAATAATAAAATTGGAACCTGCTGCATATCTTTCCAACTGATCTACTAATCATATTTCTTCAAATTTTATATCCCTGACCCTTGTAAAGGGATTGCAAGGAAGGCATTTTTAAGCTGCATTTTAATAAGTCAATATGAAAGCTCAAAATTATTTAAAGCTTCTTAAATAGGATTATATTTGATTTCTTGTGGGAATAGTGAGGGATAGTCTAGTAAAGACGTTCTGTCCTGCTGAGGTTTTATTACATTAAAGAAACAGCATCCTTTTTTAACAGCAAAAACTTTATCTATTCTCTAATGAAAATGGAGATTATTCTGCACATGAGGTGACTGAAGTTGGAAAGTTCCTGCATCTTTGATCAGAGATTAGAGTTTCTCCTTGAGTGAAAGCAGAGAGATTCCTGAACCAAAGGTTCGCCTGAATTTAACAAGTTGCCTCCTCACCTAAAATATTTGAATTTTCTTCTAGGAGGTACCACAAGTGTATTGACTTCAGACAAATTCTGCTGTGAAATAACAGGTAGCTCTCAAGGCAGCCAGTATCTCATTTGCAGCCAGGAATTTAATATGGCCTAAGAATCAGAGGTCTGTGCTGCTGGGGAACTATTTTACTATACAGGAAATGTCATATCCAGTCTGCTCTGAAAGGCCCACAGTCAAATTCTCACTTGAATTCAACTCCTTTAATGTCAGTGTGACTTATATGAAGGTTATACTGGCAGCACTTAGCTTAGCATGTTCTATTGCACTCAAATAAAAGCAGGGGAGTGAAATAAAAACTACCTGCATGAAGTTGGAGCAGCAGCAGGGAGTTACATGGTGTAAGCAGCAGCTTCACTGAGCTGAGTTGCTCTGGACATAATCTGGGCCAACATCTGGCCTTGAGAGCATAAAGGGATTTTTCTTGAAGTAGCAGATGGGGAGGTTCAAAGAACAGATATTATTACGGATGAAACACAAAGAAAAGGTCATAACTGCTGAAAGGGGACAGAACCTTAAAAAAAATAGAAAAACCAAACCAAAAAACAAAGCCATTGTCCATTCTATTTAACAATTAGAGAATGTTCTCTCATTCTCAAGTAGCCCACACCCTTCTCTCAGCTAAACCTCTGTTTCCTCACTGAAAGCAGTCACTGAGCAACAGCATTCCCTGGCAGAATTTGACTTCAGGGTTTGCAGCACAGCAGGGCTGTGGTTCTCGGGGAAATGACAACCCCACTACGCCCGTTCCAGCTCCTCTCTGGCCCCATTTTTCTCTGGGAAATCAACAGCAATGATGGTAAAATTACTTTTTTTTTTTTTTTTTTTTTTTTTTTTTTTTTTTTTTTTTTTTTTTTTTTTTTTTTGCCAAGGTGCTGCATGTTATTCTGCCCACATTATACCCTGAGCTTCCAAAACTGCTGCCACATCAAAGACAGAATTATTTTCCTGATTTTCCCACACTGATCTGTCCATCCATGCCTCTATTTTCCCACTGATGTTGCTTGTAGGGAGGGCAAGGACTCAGAGAAGTCCTTCTCCATCCAGCTGCTCCAGGACCACCCCATGCTGTCTCAAACCTCCTTGCCATTGTCCCTACATGTCCTCAAATCTATGCCAGGCTCATTCCATCTCTTAGAGGTGAATGGTGGTTGTAGCTCAAGAAAAATCAGGCACAGGTAAGACCTCACTCAGCAGCAGCTGTAACCTGCACATTCATTTAGCCTGAATAACCTGTCCCTCCTGCCAAGGGCTTTGTCTTCTGACTACAGCCCACGTTTCTTCCTCAGGGCTGAGAGCAGGCAAGGGCTGATGTGAACTTCACAAGCTGTGACACCCTCTACAGAAACACATGTGCTTCTTTGACCTTCAGCGCTGGCACAAAAACCTTACACAGACACAAATTTATCTTAAAGTCAGGAGCAGATTTAATAGAGCAGGAGAAGATCGTTTTCAATATTTCCATCTCAATTACAGTCAAACACCTCGGTGAGTCTCAGCCTTTGGGGCTGTACCTGGGCTGGCTGCTCCCAGCGTGGAGACTGTCGGCAGAATCAGCAGAAATAGCACAACTGGGCAAGGTGTTGGTGATTTATCAATGCTGAAGTAATTCATCCTGACACGGAGGCGCCGAGGAGGAGCTCAGGGTCCAGCAGGTGCCCCCGAAGACCTGAGAGTTATACGGTGCCACACATTGACAGTGGCAGACCTGGGATCTGACTCCTTAGCAAAAAAACATCCTTTTTATTTTTTTTTCTAAAGCCATTTTCAAACAGCAGAAAGAAGCAGTCTTGTTACAGAGAAAGGCAGTTTTAACAGTTGCAATGCCCTACTGCAAAAATTGTCCCTCCAACAGCACATTATCTACTAACTCCATAAAGAGTGACTAATATTCAGAGTCTCAGAATTTTGGGGCAAACAGGATTTTTCAATGGAAAACTAGAAGGTGAATACACCCATGAAGACAAATGCAAGTATTGTATACACAAATGCTCTCATATCTGCCTGGCCCTTTAAAGCCAAAATGATAGAGTTCATTTGCATTTAGATCTCTTTGGCTCCCTCTTTTCATCTAAAGACAAATCCTCACAAAGGCTGCTTAATTAGACCAAATTAGATTTCCACCTAGTGGCTTGTCATTCATTAGAAAACGCTGTTCTTTTTTTCAGTTTTGGTAATTATAAGCTGGTCTCGCAGTGTTCACTTCAGGTTCAAAGTCTGACTTGCATTCATGATTTTGTGCAGATGAGAGGAAAATTATTCAGTCGCATCAAGTCTGCCCATTTTACAAGTTGGATAAAGATCATCGCTGGAGTCTTTTATGTAATGGGGTATACTCTTTCTTAAGTCTTTAATGAATAATTGTAATAGCATATCTCATGGCAATTTTCAAGACGAAAACCTAAGTGCAAACAGTCGGAATGTGCAGTGACTCTATCAGACAGTGGGTGCTTCCCTGGGCTGGAGTTTCTGTGTTGGGCTCTCTGTGTGTGGCCCTGGCTTGTTGGTGTTCCAGCCCTGTTGGGAGAAGGAAAATGGCAAGGGGCTGGTGCCAGGGGTTGTGTAGGGAGAGCCTGGGCTGGAAGTGCTGTCTGCCTTCTCTCATTGCCCTCTCTAACCCAGCGAGGGGGACGCCTCTGCTGCTGGCCTTACACAAAATGTGGCTTTAGAGGGGAAAATCGTTCAAATCCACACCTGACACTCAAAGATTGGTGTCTAATAAGGCTGCAGCTCCCAGGGCAGGTCAGTCAGGAGCACAGGTTAGTGGAGATTGCACTTGTAGATGTACTCTGGGTTAGCAGTGTGGCTGCCCTGTCTGGAGTATTTATAATGAAAGGAGTTAAACTCACAGCAAGATCCTTGAGTTTTGCTGTTTCTGACTCCAAGGGCAGCAGTTTGCCCAACCATCACCCTTTTCTCTGAAAAGAGAGATTCTTACACTGTTATAGATGACTAGAATGATTTGGTCTCACTCTCTTCCCTCCCCAGTCCAAACTTCATTCCCTTTGCTGTCCTACATGGGCACACTGATTCCCTGCCTCAGTTTCCCCTTTATTACAGAGCATTAATGCTCAGTGGCATGTTTTGAAGCTTAATAAATCAGGGACAGTTCTTGTGGTGGTCCATCAAGCAAAGCTTCCTTTGGCTTTGACCTTTAATGCTTATGAAAAGCTTCGAAGACGACTGCCAACTTATTATTAATAATCTACTTGGGAGTGGAAGTTACAAGCAGTTGGTGCCAGGCAGCCCAGCAGCCACCAGCTCCTGCTAGGATTTCTTCTGCACTAACAAACCCAGATTTTTCAGGTGTGTTTTTGTAACAACAGTCTTGTTTTCTTTTTGTCTTTTTTTTTTTTTTTTTTTTTTTGTGAGAAAGTTTTTCCTTCCACCTTTAAAAAAAAATCTCATCAAATTTGCCTTTCTCAAAACACTGAACATTCCCTTTCTCATCTACCTAAACCTGATGTTGAGTTACTGTCCCCCAGAGGCTTTCAGTAGCTGAGTTCTGATGTATCCCTGCACTTTGTAGCTCACTGCCTTCTTAGAGTGTAATCAAACATCAAGCTAAGTAGCAAATAAATCTCCCGATCTCATAAGCTGCACAGCAAGATCATGTAAATGCAAATGAAGGGCTTGATTTCAAGCTGTCGCGGGGGGAAGGAGGGAAAAATGCTGGGCCTTGTCACTGCAATCACTTCACTCTGCAAGTGCAGTAAATCTGCAATAATAATAGTAATGGCAGCGTGATGGGAGGCTTTACTGTACAAGGGGGTGTCATGAAAAGGGGAACAGAAGGTAGGAAGGAGGCAGGGCCTGGCAGGCTGAAAATGTACCGGCACAGAGTTTGCAGGTGTCCACAGGGCAGAGCCAGAGGGGAGGGGATGGGGCAGCCCCGGCTGAGTCGGAGCACAGAGGATTCATGGATTTTCCCAGCATCCCCTCCCAGGGAAAGGCTGCAAAGGCAGGGATTAAAAATCCACATCTCAGCCTCTTTCTGGACCTCTCTGCGTGGACACGTCTCCCACCTCTCTCAGTTGTCTTTAGAAAATTGATTCAATGTGTGTTGCTGGGCCATGAACACCAGGGGATTGAACACAAATAAGTCTTGCAACAAAACCTGGAATCCTTAAAAATTTTGCACCTCCTTAAACCTTTGCAATGCCTCCACCTCTAGAAACAGACCCCTTTCAGAGTCTTCCTCTTCTTTCACAGCAAACATTTTCCAACACTCAAATACAAATCCAAGGCTCAAGCCCAGGGCCGCACAGATCAGAAACTACTTGGCAAAGGCTGGAGATAACTCACTACACCCAACAGCACTCATTTTTCAGCCAACCAAGGTATCCCCACTGATCAAAGACCCCCAGCACTACACCATGACCAGTGGGAGCATGGTACCCTCCAACCCCAGCCCAGACCCACCTGGTTCAGACAGGGAAATTATCATGTCTAAAAGGAAAGGATGCATCAGCCAAGCCCTTAAAGACAGTTTGGGAGAGCAAACAAAGCCTCATTGCACATCTCAGCCTCATTGCACATCTCTCGTAGCCCTGAGAGATGTTGATCTCTGCTGGGTGCTCTGGGAACGATTCAGGAAAAGGTCTAGAGCTGTCTTTTCCAAACTGGCTGGATAAACAGCATTTAGGATGCTGGATTTTCCTCACTGAGGTCATAAAGGGAGAAAACTTGCAGAAGGTACCCAGAGAAAATTAGGACCGCCTGGGATGCAGAGAGAGACGGTTTTAATTAGAGCCAAGAGGTGGGAAATAAGGCAGAGAAATGACATCTTAATGAGGTTTAATGAAGTTGTCTGCTGATGGGCACAGCTGTCAGACAGATCTGTATTCCAGCCAAGCAGCTTTGTGACAGGCTAAACCTGAACACAGGGAACGGTGCTGGAACTGGGGGAGAAAGGAATAAAAAAGACCTGCATCAACTTTGGCTCAGTTTCCCCACTGCTTTATGACAGAGCACACCTATAATGCCCCAGGACAAACAAATGAAACCAGCCCATGAGCTGGAAACAGCATTTTGCTAATTTATGAATGGAAAAGGCTGTAATCTTGGATTACACTGAGCAAGATTCATTCCTGCTACATCCTTCCCCTTCTTTTCTTTTGTAAAAGATGTTGGCAGGCAACCAGAATCCTCTGAGTTCGTTGATTTTTCTTCAGGCACAGATTCTCTCCATGTTCAACATATTGGACCAGATTTTTTTTTAATTAATTATCCAGCACCTTCAGCTTTATTTATTCAGTGCAAAGTGACTGTAAAATGCCACCTGATCATAAAAGGAAACAGCATGCACTCATTTTGTGATGGAGTAAACACCCAACTGTGTTAACTTCAGGTGCTCTGCAGAAGGGACTCTTTAAATCCCATAATTTCTTCTGTTCTACAGAGTTATGCACTAGAGGGTCTGGAAGCAGCTTTGCCACAGGTTACAAACTTCTCTCCTTTCCTGCAGTTTCCTAGTGATTTTTCTCCCATCTGACACACCTTTCCCACCAAAGCAGATTTCTGACCTCACTTCCCTGATCCGTTATCAGACCATGATCCCAGGAAAACGCCCTTTCTCACACATCTGAGGAACATTACACCATTTCCCTTGTACGCCAGTGACAACTAATCTAAAAATAGCTGTAAATACAGGAGGAATAGATCAGCACTGAAAGCTCCTTTATCATGGCTGGCAGCAGTTTGGGCGCTTTGCACGAGCTCCCAGCACACACAGAGTGCACGTATGATTTGTCACTGCTGGGTGGCACCGCAGCCCTGGTGGCACTAAAACCCCACTCAGCACCCTCCTGCTCAATGCTGCACAGGGGACAGTCCCTCCCTGTCCTAGAGGCTCACAGGAGGCAGGTGGGGAAATGCAGCCACTTCACTGAGTCGATGGTTTTCAAAAGGGGCTGTTTGCAACAAAGGATCTGTAGTTTCACACAGGGCAGGTCCCTAAAACTCATCTTCTGGTGAACTTGTGCTCCTGAGAGCATGGAAATGCCACACCTCCTTTAGGGTGTCAAAAGTGTAAAAGTTTGAGGAATTACAAGCACATTTTACAGACCTCAGGAAAGGTACCTAGTCTGGACAGGGGTTATTAACCCTCACTCTCCACGCAAAACTGGCTCAGTGAGAGTCTTGCCTGAGCTGAGGGTGATGCACATTGGAAAGCAGCCACCATGCTGGCAGTGTACAAGGGTTGCTCTGAGGCCCTGGCCAGGATTTGCATGGCGCTGACTGGGAGTAAAAGGAAAATTTTGGTGTGGATGATGCTCCTATACAAGCAGCTCCAGTGAGCTGGGTCCCTTATCAACCTGCACAGTCTCAGCCTGCCATGGTGCCAAGCTGGAGGTGGTTCATTTGCAGTTTCTTTTTCACTGTGTCTCTGCAAAAAGGGCTGCATTTGATTCAGCAGCTCCTGACCCAGAGTGTTCACTCTGCAGTGTGATAATGGCTCTCAATGTCGGCGTTCAGTAGTTCACCCATGAGAAGCACCAGAAGCACTTTCATTCTCCCAGCAAGACCTGCCAACACCTACAACACCCCAGCTCTTCTAACACCCTTCCCATGGAAAATAACCTGTCCCAAACCACCCACATCCTGCCCTCAGGGCTCCTGGGTACTCTGCTCCAGCTTTCCCTGTGCCAGGCTCTCTCCCCTTCCTTCCTCTGCTGCCTCCCTTTCAAGCAGCAATGAGGTTTCAAGATACATCCTGCAGTGACTTCACCATGGAGATGGGAGGGTGGAGACAAAAGGGTGAGAGGAGGTCAGTTAATCCCACAGACACCACCAGGCTGGGACACACATGAGCTGAGAAAGAGTTCTTTTGAAAACTAAATAGAAATCATGTTACTGAGCTGAAGTTGTTTTCTGTGCTATAAACCCCAGGCTCTGCTCTCCCTTCTCCATTCCCCTTCTTCTCCTCCTCCAGCAACATGCCTTGTGTCTTGATTATTCCCAGGCAGGAGCCGCCATGTGATTGTGCCTGGGGAAGTTTTTGTCAGTTTTCTGGGAGGATGCACAACTTGGAAAGGAAATAACTCAAAGTGAAGTTAAGACTAGCTGCTGTCTCCCCAGCAGACACCACAGCTGGGCATGCTCACCAAAGAAGAGATTAACCAAACAAGAAGACTTCAAGTCCATACCTATTGAGTCAGGATCCCTATTTCCAGCAAGGCTAGATCTCTTTATAACTCAAAACCAGACTTGTGTGAAATTCAGCTCCTTTTTGCACTGTGACACTCACTTGTGCAGTGGGATTCAAACCCTTGCCAAATGGACACTCCTGCTACTTGTGGCCGTCTTCTGTTACAAACTTCTGTTTTCAGGGGCTTTATCTTATCAGAAAAGGTCTTTATGCTTCTCTACTAATGCTCTATATGCTTCACTATTCCCTTTTCTGCAGCCAGAACTGGGGAAGCCCAAGAGAAACTGCTACCCCCTGCCAGGCCCTGATTTTACCTATGGGATGTACATGCACAGGAGAGATGGAGGAGTCGCAGAAGGTAGGACACTGCCCCTAAAACACAGACCTGTAACAAAGTCCTAATGCTAGTAGGAAGTCTCTTCTCTTTCCCACAGCTCTTCAGGACTTCTCATCAAGCCGGAAGTGCAGAACTCCAACACTGACTCACTTACATTAATATCACCCCAATTGTTTGGTGAGCAGTGAAGTTTCTTTGTAACACTGGAAACTTTAAGAGGCTCACACAGAACCCAAACAGAGGGTGCACCTGCAAAGGATGATATACCTGGGCACAGTCATAACTTTATCAGGGCTCCTACTTTGTGCTCTCAGGGATAATTTCCTTGTAAAATCAGACATCCTGAGCAAGCCAGGGTAGAGGGTGAGAAGACACCCAGTTCAGATGGGATATGGAATGCAGTGGGACAGGATATGAAGTTCCCAAAAGGAACCTTAGCCACACAAGACCCCCATACACAGTGCACACACACCAATCTGCTTTCCCAAACAGGAGCTAACCAACACGCCTCCTCTTTTTCTCTATTTCCTCCCATCTCCAGCCATAGGCCACTGGGATTCAGTGAAGGCCAAGCCTCGTAAGAGGGTCATGCCCCTAGACTTTGTGGCCATGAGCCGTGGGGCTGTGACTGAAGGCTGCACCAAACCCCGGGACTTTGCTCTGTACTACAAGTTCAAGGACATCCGCCAGATAGACAAGGGGATACTCAGATATGGAGGCAAGGCACCTCCAGGCATGACTTTTGGCAGGCCATCACGGTAAGATTTGAATGAAATTATCCTTTCCTACCCTCACACCGACATCCATCCCCAGTCTCTGCTACCACAGTCCCCAAAACAGAAGTATCCTGAACCTGGATGTGCTGAGTCACAGCATCACATCTGTGTCTGATGACACTTCTGTCAGATAATCAACTACCTGAATCTAACATACCTGCCACAACACAGCCTCATTTCACCTGTGGTATTAAGGGCTTGAAACCTCTTAAAAATATCTTCAATGCCAACCCTTTAATCTAAAGGAATATCAAGAGCTGTCAGCCAGAAAATTGGCATCCCAAGGTCAGAAAATCAGAGCAACAGCATTTCTACCTGTCTGCACTGGTTGAAATACTTTGGTAGAGTTAAAGAGCAGTTCAATTTCTTTATTCTACTCTCTCCCACTTAGTTCATTGCCCCGCACTGGGCAGAAATTGGGAGTAGAGCAGGACAGAGGCAAAGAAGCTTCTCCCTGCCAGTGTAACTCCAGCACAAACCAGTGCTCAAAGCCTCTGAAAATCCTGCTACTGCTGGAGCCCAGAGGGGTTTCTTGCTCTGTGAAGGTCTGGACCAGACATTAGGTTTTATTTTAAGAGCCAGATAATAATCACTACCAGCAAAATAACAGCTACAAATTCTAGAGAAAAGACATGATGAACGGCACCGTGTATTTTACATGATAGTAAATGGGCTTTGCATATGCAAATTGAATGGATTTTAAAATGGTATTTAATGACAATTTTCGTAGCAGACATTAACATTAATTGCATCAAAATGAAAATGTAGCATTAGCTTGCTGTTAGCTGCAAATGCCCCAGCTATAAAGCTTTATCTTTATCAGTATCAGCCCTCACCGATGTGACAGGGCTGCTCTGCAAATTGCAGGCAAAAGGGCTTTTATGTTGCAAAAGTATCCCCCAATGCCGGCCAAAATCAACATCAATTTTGCTTTATTTCTTCATAAACGGAGGTTAAATGGCTGCCTGTAAGAACCCCGAGCATGCTTCAAAAGTTTTAAGGAGAATCTGCAGACCCTACAATGGCAGAAGTAGTGAGAAAGGGCTTTTGATTGAAAGTTATTATTTGTACAACTTGCCTGTGCCTTAATAGCTACCTTTTATGCAGACTGATTGTATTTATCCGTTTACTTTAAAAGCATGTAATAGATAAAACCAAATTACTGGGATTATCAAGGAGTTGTTACAGCCATTTTGGTAAAAGTGGGAGTTTAACACACTTTCCTATGACTGACAAGAGATCAGTTTTGATGAGCATTTCTGGGACAAGCTGGTCCCTGGTCACAGCACACCAGGTTCAGCAAGACCCATCTTCCTAAAAATGACGTGGTTGTCGATGGATTTCAGTTGGGTTTGGACTCTAAGCCCTGTTTGACTGTGATCTCAGTGCTGCCACCTGAGAAGGTGCTCCCAAGTAAGGCACACGCTTGTCTTGGGACAGAAGAAAACAGTGGCAAATGGTCTTTTTTCACAACTCCAAGCACCTCATGTCTATAAAAAATAAGAGATCTGATCAACATCTCAGGTTCAGTGAAGTTTTTCAGCAAGAACAGCTCCTGCCTGTCATCCCCCAGCACTGACAGGGTGGCTGAGGAGGCCAGAGAGCAAAGGTGCTTTCCCATGGTGGAGACACCCTGCCTGATGATGTGGTGCTCTGGGACAGCCCAGAACCCCAGTGCAGACCCTCCCCAGTCTGCACCCACAGCTCTGTAGCAGGTCTCTGCACAGTGGGAATTGCAGCTGGTGCCAGCCTTGGGGCTGGGCTGCTTCCCTGGGAACCCAAATAACTCAGCAGCTGTCCCAGGAAGGGGCTGGGGTCTTGGGTAATGGGCAAGGGGCTTCTGGAGCCCTGGTAACTCGTGTCCAGCCCCTCCTCAGGCCCTGGGCTGTGCTGCTAAAAGCTTCTGTCTCCTGGAGACACCAGGGTCAGTTCTCCCTAGACTCACAGGTTGGAGCTCTCCTGGATCATCCCAAACAGAAACAAGCACAAGAGCTGTGGTTGCTGTTAGTGCCTTGATAATCACTGCCTGGCCCTGCTGCTGCTCCAACTCAGATCACTTGTGCCTCTGCTTTCTGCTCACGGTGGGTGCAGCATTTCACCAGGCAGCCTCAGACACTGCAGCAAGCTTTCTGAAGCTTTGAGGCCTCTTTCTTTTCTTTTCGTGGGATATTTACCTTCAAAGGTCACCCAAACCCCTCTATAATTCCCCCTGGGCACCTTCCAGGGGAGAGAAACGCTGCCTTTTGCTGATTCCCCCCCCATTCTCTCCCTCCCTTTTCCCGGAGTAATGTTTGCTACGAATCATGTGGCCAGCTTTGTTGTGAGAGTCATAAAAAGGACATTTTTCATCTCTCCTTTTTCCTGCTCTCTCTCCCTTCTCTCTCTCAGTACCAGACAGAGATTTATTCCTTCCCTGATGCCTGTGGCATTTGGAGCTGGGAGGGGTCAGGGGAGGCACTGATGGGACATAACAGATAATGCAGTGATTCCCCAGGGGCTTGTCCAGCTCCGGAGCCGATCCATCAGCAGGCAGTGCTTGTGCCAAGGTCAGCAGTAACGAGCCTGGGGTGGGGTCCCAGCCTCCCCCGTGGGGCACCCTCCAGCCAGGCTCCCCCACTCCATGCTCTACAAGAGCTGCCTTGTGCAACCACACCTTGCAGGAGAGGACACGTCCACAGAGTGAAGGCACTGGCCTAACAGCACATGGGCTCAGCTTCACCTCTCCCAGCCCTCCTCCTCACCACACACAGGTCCACAGGCTCATCTTCCAAGGAAAATTCCCATTTTTGACAGTCCACTCCAGGAGCTAAACCCCATCCATGTGGTCTGTGCACGACACATTACGGAGCTGCTGAGGGCCCCTGTCCTCCCAGGTATTTTCATTCAGAAAAACCCCACAGGTGTATCCAGCCCCCATACAATGCAATAATGACTTTGTTTTACAAGGAGGAGGCTGGAGAGCACCGAGTGGGCTGGGTTTGATGATACTGGAGAGCTAAAGGCACAGAGGGTCTGTGAAGACCTCCAGGATCTTCCCTGGTGTCACCACAGCCTGCTATTCAAGGTGCATTTGGAAACCTCAATAGCTGTCCAGACCTACACTGATCCTCCTGACCACCTTTTCTGACTGAGCTTCACTGTGCACTGAAATCAGCCAACATTAAAGGATCATTTTTGGAATGAGAAGTAAACACAAAGATGTGCATGCTGTCTACAGCTAGATTTTAGATGCTGTTGATCTGTGCAAGGTCACACAAGGAGTTTGAAGCCAGAACACTCCAGCACACAGTTGGCACCCCAAGCACCAGTTCTGTCCCCAGGATGAGCAGGGCAGAGTGCACCCTCAGCATGGACACACTGCCCAGCACTGCCAGGGCTGCTTGGAGAAAAAAAGCTTCCAATCACCTCTTGGTGAGCATCCTAATTCTGCCTGCTACGCCCCAGAACCTATTCCTGGACACAAGGACTGCACAGACGTGCCATCCTCTGCCATTCTGCACCTGTACCTGCTCCAAGCCCTGCATGGCCATAACCCTGCCTCCCATGGGCTGCCATGCACTTGGCAGTTGGCCTGGAGGTTGGGCTAACCTTGGGTGTGCTGGCAGGATTTCCCTGGCACTCTGTCATCCCCAGAGCTCCTGCCGGGTCCCCCCCACTGTCTGCCTTCGCTTCAACTGTCCCTTTCCTGAATTTTACAGCCCATTTTCCTTCTGTCTTCATCTCCTGCCTCCATTTCCACCTTGCATTCTCTAAAACTGCTCTTAATCCTTTGGCAGCTGTTTTCATCACGTTCCTGCAGCAAACTCACCTCTCCAAAGCCTTTGGTCACTGCAATCTCTCTTCTTCAAATTGTTACACTTGGCCAAGGGCATCACTTACCCAGTACCTCCTCTTTAATTGGTATCATTTGCAATCATCCCAACCTTTCACCTTCCCTGAGAAGGGAGATTTCTATGTTCATGCTCTGCTTAGCAAATGACCTTTCCACCCAAAGTGTCTGCACTGTTTGCACACAGCCAGAACAAAGTTTAGAAAGCTGCCCAAGAGGTGCTGAGATATTTCCACTGATAGGTTTATTTTTGAGATGCTTAAAGAACATTTCAGGTTGTTAATATATGGCTGTGGAAAGAAAGCTAATCTAGATGTAGACCAGCTGCAAAGATGTCAAAGAAATAATGTTGAAGAGCAGAGAGTGTTACTGGAAAGAACCCCTCAGAAAAAGCTAGACAGGCAATAAAATTTAATATTATGGCAAGTCTGCATCTGACCCATGACCATTTGAAGCCAAAGAGAGTGTAAAGCCACCAAAATCCTAAAGATTTGGGGGAAAAAAAAAGTTTTACAGAAGAAAAAAAACCCCACTGAGGACTGACAGAACAGATTGTAAAAATATAATACAGTGACTGGAACCACTGTCAGGCTCATGGCGACAGAGAAACGCAACCAAGTTAAAAAATACAGGACTCCCATCAGCTTGGATAATTACACATCCTATCCAATTCCACAGTGAAAGGCACTTCGTGCCTCTGCCACCATTCTAGCACTGCTAAGATAAGAATTTCTATTTCAAGAGGAGTTTTCTGCTCCTGGAAACGTTCCAGGCTGGGTATGTGGTCACATCGCTACTGCAGAGCTCCCAGCCCCGCCCGCCTGCACCGTGCCCCGGTGGCTGCAGCATCTGCTTGGGCAGAAGGACCTGTTACGCCCTTCAAAAAATCCTGAGTGCACCATGAAGATACTGATTCCCCTCCAGAGTGGTTATTTGCTTGCTGTAAGAGTTTCTGAATGCTTCAGGCTGATGGTTTAAGAGAAAAATAAACAACCAAGTCATGGTTTGGCATAAGGTTCAGGTCCTGCATGTCAGCCACGGAGCTGGGGAAAAAAAAGATCTGAAGGAACAGATTTAGATCCCTTATTACCAATTGGCTTACACTGAATAGGAAAGTAATTTACTCTCATACGGACTGGCTGTTGTCTGTGTGTTTATCTCCACTGATTACAGCAGGCTGAAAAATTTCTTCCAAAGTTTTACCATCCAGAGCTACTTCTAGGTCACAAGTGGACCTTTTTCTTTGCCAACTTTTGCTTTTTCAGCCTGTGCAATGAAAACCTGGGTCGAGGGGGGGGGGGGGGGGGAACCACAGAATCTTTTCTGTGAAAACAAAGTTTTTCAGCCCTCATCAACATCCTTTCCTTTCAAACAAAGTCATGTTCCCACTCAGCCAGAGAGATTCAAGCATGAGATGGAGGTCAAGGGGAAGACTTCATTCTTTGATTTCTTCTGCTCAGCATTGGAGGTTTTTTTTTTCCTTAGTTTTTCACTCGTTGGGATGTTTTGCATTTGTTGATGGCTGCAGACTGAGCAATGCTCACTCTCAGCCATAAATCTGGACCTCCAGGCAGAACAGCTCTGTCCCAGAATCACATCCCACCTGAATTTCTCAGAGGATAACAGCAGATTACTGCAGACAAATGTGTTGAAGACAAACCTAAATAATCTTCAATTAAGTCAGCCAAAGGGCATCTCCAACCTTAAAATCAATGCTAACACACAAATTCCACCTTGTCAAGCCAGTTATTTAATGGCTAAGAGCTGGCTTGGTATCTTCACTGCAAGACACACATTTCCATATGTGCTTTTAGGACCAGTGCAAGCAAACATCTCACTCGGCCTGGGAGGGAATAGTAAAGCAAATTGGTGCTCTTGTAACCATGTGTACTCCTAAGTACAGCTATGAGCATCTGATAAATCTTTTAAAGTGCATGTTTACAATGGATTTTATTCTTTTTACTGTTCTATACATATGAGCCCTCTGAGCAAAATAACAGATCCTCTGACACTTAGAAGAAGCCACTGCCTCATTGGCTGCCCGTAGTGAAATAATTTATATTGTTATTTCCTCACTCAAATTACAAGGATTGTAAAGAAGCTTCAGAAATTCAGAGTAATCAGTGCTTTGGAGGCACAGATCCCACAGCTGCCACACGGGTGGAAGACCCACTATTGCAACTGAGAGTTTTGCCAACCCAAAGACTTCAAAAAAAATTGGTCCCTGAGTGTTTTCTACCAATTTTTCTCTTGTTATTTTCTTCAATAGTTAATAGAAAGTGAGGACAAGTGGAGATCATTTAAAAATGATCTTTTGGGCTTCTCCATGGGTTTATTGCCAGGACCTATTTAGAGAAGCATAAAGCTGTAAGGGGCCTATAACTTTACTGTATATTCCACAAGCTGTTTAGGAAAACGAGGAGCCTTTGGACTGACACCCAGCTCATTTCGCCAGGTCTCTCTCGCCTCACAAACACACCCACACACGTATGTGCAGGGACTTCGAGCCGCTAATTGAATTCACCCTTGTGAAAGCCTTAACAAATTGTAAGTGACCTTTTATACAAATTTCAAAGTCAAGGATTCGCCACTAACCGCACATCCCTCTTCTGCCATTCACTGTTATGCAAAACCCACAAACAATTAAAAGAAATAATGAAGAACCCAGCGGTCCTCTTTCCTAATTAACTGCAGGAGGCAGTGCTGGGGAGTGTGGTTAAGTGCTTCAATTACCTCGGCCCTCCTCGCAGCCCTTGTTAGACGAGACAGGTCCACTGGCCAAAGGGGAACAATTAAGGCGAGGCAGAGCCCGGCAGTTTGCAGGGGGATGCCGGGGCTGTGCGGGCTCTCGCACAAGGGCCAGAGCTGTAATCATAGCCCAGCTTCCTGCTGGGCTACACGGAGACAAATTAATGGGAGATAGATTGCTACCTGCAGCCCATCAGTAACCCGGGAGGGAGGGAGGCAATGCAGCGCTACAAGGGAGCCATAACCTGGATTTTCCTGTGCTCTCAGCCCCCTTTCAGGGCAGAGGGACCTGAGCACTCACTAATGCCTGGCTGCTGCCAACACTGGGGATATCCCACAGCCACACACAGAATCACAGACCCCAGCTTGTGCTTTATTTGCTGAAGTTAATACCTGTAGTAGCTGCCCCAAAGAGCCCCACACTCCAGAGGTGTTGGAGACCAAACTGGTCCCCAGTAAGAAACAGGTTGGACTCGCTCTTGAAGGTCTTTTCCAACCCTAATGTTTCTATAAGAAACCAACCTGAGCTGGTGGGAGCTGGTTCTTCTGGCCTGACCATGAGCCATGGGGAGATTCTGTGTGGATACTTCTATCACAGGAAAAATCCTTCCCAGCATGAAGACACAAGGAAAGAATATAAAAGTGGTGCCCCTGTAGCTGTCTCCCCAAAGACAGATCCTGACTGTGCAGCAAAAGCACATCTTAGGTGGAAGGACAGCAACAAGGACTAACCCCCCTGAAACCTCATTAACCTTTCAAGGAAGGGTTAAAGTTTCAGCATAGGCAGTGGTGCAGCAACACAATTTTAATGTCACAGGCATGGACAAATTCCGTTCTGTGATGGATCTGTTGCACAAGCAACTGTGCAGGTCCACATCCTGGGGCCTGGAAGCTGCCACTGGGATCAGAGCAATGCTCTGGGCACAGCCCCAACAGCCACTCCCTGTGTGCCCATCCTCTACTCCCAGCCCCAGCCCATTCTGACCAGCAGCAGGAAAAGCACTGCCCTGGCTGCAGAGCCACACACAAACCCCATGGGCTGAGGTCTGCACTAAAATATTTACGTCCTTTTGAATTATACAAGAAAAAAAGCACTCACAAGTCAAGTTTTTACCCTTTCGCAACAGAACTTAGCAATCAAATTGATCGCACCTTTCAAGCTGGTGTAAACCCCCTTCCTGAGCAAAGTCCTTTGTATCCACTTTTGCCAAGTGCAGCTGATATATAAACCTTTGAAAATAAGTTTGAGGGGAGACTGACAATCTTGAAACCTCGAGAGCAGCATGGCATTGACGGGCGCGGCTCCCTGAGCTGAGTATTATAGATAGATTTTAATTTCATTTTAACAAAATAGCTGTCTCCAGTGGAAGAAGCATCAAGAGCTAAATGAGGACCCGTCTTGAGCTGAATCACGTTGAACAGACCTCGGCACTGTCATTGATTTTCTGGGAAGAAAAAAAATGCCTCTGGCTACTAAACCAAATTAGTAGTCACTGATGACCAATTATTTTGCCCCACTGTGAACGGGGAGGCGTACTAAAATTCCAGTTTGTCAGACCCAAGGCTCTCTTCTCAAACACCTTTCAACAAGCGTGTACCAAAAATCTCTCAGATGGTTCTGACGCCTTCCTGTTTTCGGCAACTTCTCCTTCTCCAAAGTTTTAATGAGCTGCTGCTCTGAGGATGGCCTGCCACAAAGTGAGCCCTTCCCTGCATGGTGGAGCACTATTTGGCACAGGCACAAATCACAGCTGTCAGGATTTATACACACATACACAAAAAAGTGTCAGCCTAATGTTTGCAGATTATAATTACCATTTCTCTTGCATGTCCCTGGTGCCTTCATTTTAGATAAATCCCAGCTCTGAGGTATCAGCTGCAAAGCACTGAAGGCTCATATTGAATGGAATAGATTTAACTAGTTTGTAGCTCATTTAAGGCTTACACTGTTTTATTTTAATATTTTTAATACTTTATTATACTTTTTAACACTGTTTTCACAGTAAAATAGCCTATTAGGAGGCTGCAGCTTCTTTTCCAGGAGATGTCTGACAGACTAGAATAGAATTCCACATTGTATAACCAAGTTAGCAGGTGCTTGTCATTTCAGTTGAAAATAGGTCTGTACCCTGACTCTTGAAAGTAAATTAGAGAGATTCTATTAAAGAGACAGGAACTGTTTCAGGGATAATAGTTTTGAAAATGTGCACAGATAAATTTTAAAATATTTAGGAAATGTCAGCATTAGAAGTGGCTCCAACTATCTGACTATAAAAGGAAGCAGATGAGTATTTTTTCCCCTACAATTATAAATAATTTGTAACATCCTATCAGAACTTCTTTGCCTTTCCTTTCTGTGGCAGGGTGCTTGTGCCAAAACAAGGAGATCTGAGTTACTCTGAATGAGATGAGTTTTAATGTGCAATGAGCATTTCCAGAGGATGCTTCCCCTGCTCTCCCTGCAGCATCTGCAGACAGCAACAGCAAAATCCTCCCTGTTCAGCAGCAACATCTGGGCAGGGTGACAGAAGGAAAGGGAACACACAAGCCATTGATCCCTGTCCTTAAGTAACACTGAGGTAAAAGGACATTTCCCAAAGGCCAGCTGCAAGTAGGAGCTGTCACATTGCCAAGCAGCACCGATACTGGGCCAAATTCCCTGTCCACTCTGCTGAGATCAGGCTTTGACCTACAAAGGAAAAGCCGCCTCACTGAGATCTCTCCAGTCACCTTAAAGAGTTCCCTGATATCCCCTGCTCTTCCCCACTCTCTCAGGGTTTCTCTCAAAGGAGGAAAAGCCAGGTGAAGCCTCACATCCTACAGCCCCACCAGGGCTTACGAGGATAAGCAAGCACAGGAGTCATTCCCACCAATTTGAGAGAGGCAGTTCATGCGTGCATCATTCCAGGCATGATTCTATACTTTGCTGGATCAGGACTTAAATGCGATTAATCACACGGCAGGGAAGGATCTCTGAAGAGCATCAACCCAAATGTGTCCTTTCAAGCATTTACTTACAAGCCAGCTGTGGACTAATCAGTCACCAACTGGCTGGTCCACTGGAGATGGTTAAAGTCACCTCCATAGAGATGTGAAAACACATTCAGCTTCCAGAAAAAAAAAAAAAATCAATAATCAAAGACTACACACAAAGGCCCAGTGCTTTCCTGCATCCCACCCTGCTATTCCTGCACACCAGGAAAGCTCCTGCCTTGGAGAGCAAAGGGACAGGAGCAAACTCACCATGTACTCGTGTCAGGAATACCAAGACTTACACCACACTACAAGACTGGAGACCCAAACGGATAATAACACCCTTGACCACTAGTTTGCCACATCTTTTAACCTTTTAAATCTTTAGCCCAGCTCTGATCAGCATGAAATGCCAAACTGGAAGGGAAGGAGGGGAAAGAAGAGGGGACAAAGGGTAAATGTCAGTGTTGCCTTTGGCACTGGGTGTCTCCAGATAACAGTCTGGAGCAGCAGAGCTGATTTGCAAGCAAAGGCTTGAAAAGCCCTGCAGCATGTGATCTATGAAACAGGAGGCCTGCAGAAAGATGTCTCCTCTGATATGAATGTCCCCTTGGGATGGATATTGCTGGATTGCACATCCAGTATCATTAGAAAACACGACCATAGATTAGGCTGTTTTGAAGCATGTGGTGTGCAATAATTAAGTAATAAAAGTCACCACGGGGGTGAAGGAACAAGAAACAGAAGAGTTACTATTTGCATACAGGCTGCTGGCGCCCTCAGTGATCATCAAGGATTCTCCAGGCTGCTAAAAGCTGGCAGCTGTCAATTCTGGACCCACTCCTGCCATAAACCACGAAGCACCAGCTCACTCTGTGGCACGTGGGCTCTGCAGAAACAGGTGGAAGTGGTGGCCCAGAAGCAGCCCAGCAGCTACCCCAAGTCCCCAGCGTCCTGCAGTTGGTCTGCACAGGCAGGGAAAGCACTGGCTCTGCTATCAGAGCTGCAGCTGAGGGCTCTGCAGGCTACAGGTGGGAGGAGAGCTAGAGGTGAGAGCTCCACAGTCATCAGCTGCTGCCAAGATGGGGAAAGTCCTTCCTCAGCAAGGTGTACAAGGACAAGGACCAATAAAACTTGAGGTCCTTCACTCCCTTCAAGCATTTGCTTCTGGGGGAAAGGAATAACAGCAGAACCATAGGAATTACTGATTCACTGTCCCTGCCACTGCCAGGTCTGCCCCCCATGGTGGCTGATGAAGGATCCTCACTTGCAAGGAGAAAGGCTCAACAATTTCAGGCTGCAACTTCGCCACAAGCTGGTCAGGTTAATGCCAGCTCAGAGCAGCTGAATGGGACACTGGCCAACATGCAACTGCCTTTTAACTCTTTTTCTAGAACCAGGGTCATGTGCAGCTCCTCCTCTTTGCTTGTCTCCTCCTTGCTCCCTGGAATCCTCTTCCAAGGGGCAAATCCACCTGCTCTGTGCAGCTGAGGCACCAGACCAGGGCTCAGCATTTCAGCTCCCCTTTCTGCTGCAGACACCTGACCATCTGCATTGGGTCCATTTTTAGCCCTGTTCAGACTGCTTAGGACAGCACTTACTCCTCTCACCCCATCCATCATTGCACATTTGCAGCCTTTGGTGCACCACATCAGAGAGATTTTAATAGCAAAAGCAGTGTTATTTTAGCAAAACACACTTGGCACTCAGGGGTTCTTCCCCTGGGGGGAATCCAGCCAGAGCTTCTCCATTGGGTCCCAGCTGGGAAATGCTCTCCTAAAGCTCTAGCAGGGCTTAAAGTTGAGCTGCAGCCTGTGGTGCCTTGTGGTCCTTCCAGCACACACCAGTACTCAGACAGAGCTGTTAAAACCTGCCCTGTGAAAGGTTGTGCAAAGAGAGAAATTGTGCCAGTTCTGGGGAATGCCCTGGCACAGGTTACCACAAATGTGTGTAGGTTGTAGTGTGCTCACTGCAAATGGTTGTGGGTTTGAGGTTTCCTGAGAAGGAGAAAGCCTTTCCCAGTGCCAGGTTTTATTCATGTTCTCACCAGTCCACTTTTCAGGAGCAGAGATGTGAACCAGCATGAGGAGGCAAAGATTACACTGGTGTCTTTTCAATGTTTTCCAGGCCTCCCACTCCCTTTTTTGACATCATGCAACACAGATACAAGGAGTTGTGGATGGAGCAGCAGAGAGCCCGGACTGTAGTCCAGAGAGAGATAAAGAAAAAGGTGGGAATATTCCAGCAA
This sequence comes from Zosterops lateralis, assembly GCF_965231275.1. Taxonomy (NCBI): domain Eukaryota; kingdom Metazoa; phylum Chordata; class Aves; order Passeriformes; family Zosteropidae; genus Zosterops; species Zosterops lateralis. The sequence continues at coordinate 10,272,917 of NC_139780.1, read as the reverse complement.
TGCTTTCCCTTGATGTGCACAGAACTGCTGGGCATGACCCCCCCCCACTGTCTTACCCTAGGAGGGATGGATGGGCTGCTCCCAGCCCTGGGAGGGGCTCCCAGCTGGGAAAACATCCCCCTGACTACTAAAAGGCTGATGAAGCCTAACAGAGATGAGCATCCCCCTGCCAGGAGCCCCACATGATGTCCTTTGGACATCAGCTCTGCTCAGGTTACCTGTGACAGTGGCCACAACAAAAGAATCAGCAAATGCTGAAAGGACAGCCCCAGCCCTGAGCATGGTGTGGTTGATGCAGCACCCACAGCAGCTGTTGGAGTGTAAGGCTGTGCTGTTAAACACACCAGCATTGTAATATCATTTAAAAGCAGCCAATGACTGTTTTATTAGTTAATGGCTCAAAGAAGAGTTGGGCTAATATGGTAATGACCAATTTCAGTGGGCTTACTGCCATCACAAACTATGCTTTATAGTTAAGTGCAGGAATACAGTGTCCTTAATTAGCAGCTATTTTATGAATACACCAGCCTGGGATGTTAGAAAGTGCATCCTTACTTTATCTATTAATGACTGATGTTTTTAATCACTAAGTTACCTCCATCAAGCTCCCAAAGCCTGCAGCCACCAATTACTGAGTTAAGCAACACAACCTGTATCACCACAAAATAGATTCCCAGGGTTTCATGCAGTGGCCAAAACATTCACCATGTACCTACCTGCACTGGCTTGTGCTGGGATTATCAAGCACTGTGACTTGCAATTAATCAGGAGAGCCAGGAAACCCCACCAAGGTGGGGATGCTGGAACTGACTTTCCCAGTTAGGGATTCCAGTGGGCAGCAGTCACCTCCCTGGGATACTCTATAAAGCAAACACTGAGAGCTGACAAGTGTTCACGTGTTTATCAGTACTGGCTGCAGGGACATGGAAAACTCCCCAGATCACCACTTGTGACCATCACCCCAAAGCAATGGCCTTGTCCATCCCAGTGTCACTGCACTGCATGATACAGAGCTGATGTGCACAGCTGTGCAGCTGTTGGAGCCTACTGTTGTTCCCCTTTGGTAGCAGCCAAGTGAAGGCAGCTATTGGAGCCCACTGTTGTCCACCTTTGGTAGCAGACAGGTGAAGTGCAGCTGTTGGAGCCCACTGTGTCCACCTTTGGTAGCAGACAGGTGAAGTGCAGCTGTTGGAGCCCACTGTTGTTCCCCTTTAGTTTCTGACTTGCCCACCGCGCAAGAACCGCACCTCGTTCCTGCGCACGCACCCGCTGCCGGTGAAGGAGGAGTCCTTCTGGCACCCACAGCGCTATGAGAAGGTATGGGCCCCCCACAACCCATCCCAGTCAACTTTCCTGGGCCTCTACAAGCACCTGATTGAAATCAGGGACTGTCCAACCTTGCCCATGTGCCTCAATAACATCCTTAGCACACAATGAATGAGGCTCTTAACTCAGAGCTGCCCATGACCCAGACCTTAAAATGGTCCCAAATGTGTTCACCCGTCAGCCCCTTTAAACATCAGGGTGGGATATTTTTTGCTGGCCATAAGCCCTGGAAGTGAGGCACAAGTTGCCCAGATTTTTTTTAACTTATGTGCACTTTCACAAGCTTCCTAAGAGGAGAAGCATCTTTTTATGTCTCACTGTTAGTACAGGGCTTGCCTTTGCTCTACAAGTGTCCTACACAAGCAGGACAGTCACACCTGCATTTTGGGACCCTGCCATTTCATCAGCTCTCACCTTAACTAATTCAAACCACACCAGATGTTTCAAGAAGCTTTTCCACCCCAGGATTAGAGGTTTCCAAAAAAACCTGCACTCTTGATACCTCTCTAAACCACCTGATTGACAATATTCACCCTGAGACAAAGCAAAGGGTCTGGCCAGGTTAGACATGTCCATGACATTTCCTTTAATTGATCCAAATAAGAGCCAAGGTGAAAATTTCTTGTTCTAGTGATGGGATCTAAATATCTCCCTGAATTCATCTGTGCAACCTGCTGTGCTCTGGGGTACTTGTTAGAATTCCATTAGCTTTGTTTGTGGTGTAAATTACATGGAAACTTCTAGTGAAGAACTAGGGGAGATTTTGGGAGAGGAGAAAGAGCTGGACCAGTGGAATGGAAAGGAGACACTAGAAAGTGAAAGCACTGAAACCCTGCAGGGAGTTTACATGGCAAAAATCATATTTGGCATTGATAGATACCACTGCAAAAAGCTCTCAGCTCTCCATCCTGGCCCTCCTTCTGATGGGGTGATATTTTTTGCCACGCTGTTGAATTCTAACCACAGTTTAAAACAGCGAAGAAGCCCTGTTATTTCCTGAAGGTGATTTGCTTGTACAAGTTGGAGAGTTTTGCCCAAGAAATGTGCTTTTTACACCACCTTGATGTATTCCTGTACCGTCCTGTCTAAGAGTGCCCGATTAGCATATGTCAGTAATCATTTATCCCCACTGCCTGTCAGCTTGGAGCTGCTGCTGCGGCGATGGCAGCGAGAGAACATGACCGATTGCTGTTAAACAGATTGTGAGAGTCACACAAGATACTGGGGCAAGCCTCCTTTTTAGAGCTCCTCTCACCCCAGACCTTTCCATCACTGTTCATTTTTCAGCCTGGGTTTTGCTTCTTGCTTTTCCCTTTTGTGTTGTCCATGGTTGTGGTTGGGTTCCTGCCCCAGCTGCAGCTCTCAAGCCTCTGAATCCTTCCTTCTTCTCTCCCTCCTTTTTCTTCTTCCTTCTTTCCCTTCCTTGCCAGAAGCAGCATCCAGGGAGGAGGCACTGTTCATTTTGCACAGCCTCTGCAGATTTTCCATACTCCTCCTTTCTCTTTGCATTACCCTAGAAGGTTTCCCTTCCCTAGCTGAACATCTAACAGGCACAGGCCACATTAGAACTTGGATCAAGGAATTTGTTACTCACTTGACCTTCAGTGCACGGTTTCCTCCATGGAAAAGTAACTCCTTAAGGTCCATAAATGTTGACCCAGTTAAAAGCAGTAACAACCTGGAGAAGGTTATGGGTACCCAAAGACTTCTGGTGGTCTCCAAAGTGTTCTTTAACTGCTCCTGTAAAGTTGGGTTCTACAGAGATGATGGAATGGTTTTGAAAGCCAGACTGACCTAAACCAGGGACTCCAGGTGTCAGTCTCAGTCCCTCCTTTACTGAGGTGACAATCGACCAAAACACTGCCTCAAATCCTGTAACACCCTTGTCCTACTGTGCAAGAATATAAAAAGCAACCACAAAAATATCACCTCACAGAGAGCTGGTTAGCAGACTCCATCTGCACATTGTTTCCTACCAGCCTTTTGTGACTTTGTCCTGCTCTGACCAGTACAGAAGATGCTCACAACTCGGGAATACTCCAGATCCTGGACAAGAATATTCAGAGACTCTATTGCCCTGACCACAGGCTCATTTTAAGCTTTATTCCCATGTGATCCAAGGCTGGTGTGAGGTGCAGGAGTGTGATATTCTCAAGCCCCTTGTCCTTCGGCTCACTCAGTCACCTCATCATCTGGCATAATACCTTTCAGTCTGGCCTGCTCTAGGTCTAAGGGGAGCAACACCCAGGCACTGAAATAGTTATTATCCAAAACAGGGTCAGCAGGAAGGTGAGATTTTGTTCCTTTAGGCCCATAAATATCATCAAGAAGTTTTTTTTTTATTCCCACTGTGTGACCCCTTACAGAGAGCTGCAGAAATTCAGCATGGATATCTCTGCTGGCTCTTGATCTGGGTTTTCTATTCAGTCCCTGGTACCACAAAAGCTTGCCCAAAAAGTGGAAGAGAAGAAAACAAAGGAGCTTTTCCCTCCCCACTAATTGTATCTGCTTGCTCCCTGCATTGCCAGAACTGCATGACATTACATAGTCATTCAGTCAGTAAAGTATGGACAAATTGACTATATTTTCATTTGGATTTAGGTTTCAGCCCCAGTGCTTTAGAATAATGGCTCACACTGTTAAACTAACTGGGTGATTTACAGGTTCTCCCACACTGGGTGCTCCTGCTCAGTTTTGCTTTGCAGGACTGACCTGGCCTGTGGTCTCCTGGGCCCCTCAGCTCACCAAGACAAGCAGGTCACAGGGAGCCAGTCCTGCCCTGATGGGCACTTCATTAGGGGTAGTTGCTGCATTGAAGTATTATTTTTTTGCCCTTTTTTTTTTTTTAACTAAACCAAGCAGAAGTTAACTCCTTCCTTAGCAAGATGCTTCTACTGCCCTCCTCTTCCTCAGCCACCCCTCAAAGCAAACAGCCTCTGCCTTGCTTTGCCTGCACTGACACAATTCCAAGGCTCAGGTTTTGCTGGGACTGTGCACCAAAACTTAATTTATTTGTAGATGTGGGACTACATTCTCCAGGAACTGTGCTCTCAGACACCTAGCATGGACATAAATCATAGAATGATTTGGGTTGGAAAGGGACCTTGAAGATCATTTCGTTCCACCTCCTCTGCCATGAGCAGGGACATCTTCCACTGGACTAGGTAGCTCAGAGCTCCACCAAGCCTGGCCTGGAACACTTCCAGGGATGGGGCAACCATTGGACAACCTGTTTGAATGCCTCACCACCCTCACAGGGAAAATTTTTTTCTAATATCTAATCTGAAGCTACTCTCTTTCAGTTTGAACCCAGTTTCCTTGTCCTGTCACTCCAGGCTCTTATAAATAGTCTTGCCTCATCTTTCTTGTAAGTTCCCTTCAGGTCAACCCAAAGCCTTCTCTGTTCCCGACTGAACAATCCCAATTCTCTCAGCCTCCTGCCCCCCATGTTCAATGGATGTGTCCTGTCCCTGTGTCACTCCTCACCTGCTGGCTCAGACAGAATGGTGCCAATCAAACTCTGGAAAGGACATTGCTGCCGAAATGCAGCATCCCCATCTGTGCCAGGCCAGGGTGAGGCTCCAGCAACCTCCATCTGAATGTCTGGTAGTCATTATCCAAACCAGCAAGTCAATGTCGGCCACCCCCAATATATTTCAAGTCAAGAAGGATTCAGGTGGCAACAAAGCAGCAACACAGGACAGAATTCACCAATGTGTCAAAACAGCTCCGTGCACCTCCTGTCACTGACACACACCAGGGTTCTTCCTTTGCTCATTAGAGAATCCCAGCTCACAGAGACACTCAGGTGGGCTTGTTTACTTGACCAAGCGAGGGGAAGGAAAGAAAATGCAGCAACTTTGGACAAGACTTTTGTCACTGTGCGCTGCCTCCCCGAGCAGATGAAACGCGCGATATGAATAAGCGATAAGCAATTGACGAGCAAGTGTTCGGGTACCTTGGCAAAAGACTTAATTTGCAACCTGGCACAAAATCAAAGGCTCTGTCAACGGCTGAGCGGCTCTCCTGCGTATGCCTTGCATTACCTGGGAAAGCTCTGTCAGGTAAATTTCCACTGAAAGTAATTAGAGGAATCCCCACTGTATAAACTTTGCAGCAAAAAAAAATTCTGGGCTCCAGAATTTGATTCTCACCGGGGATCCGATACCTGCTCACAGCCTGATCCTTCGTCAGAATTAACAGTCGAGGTTTAACATGTACACACAAAAGTGTTCCGCATTTTTTTTTAATGCCTTACCTCTATTTTTGTCTATAGAGCCAAACTGACAAGCACAGCTCATGTAATCTTGCAGCTGTTGTGTTGTCAGAAAAACCACAGATTCTGCTTAAGTAATCTGGGCTTGATACACACAGCACACAGGGCTGGCTGTTCAGGTGCAGCATTGGTCCTCCTGGGTTTGAGGGCAGGAAAACTTCTGGGACTTGGGAGTGTTATAAAACTCCTCTCCTGGGGCCTAAATAGTGCTTAAATAATAAAGAAGTGAGTTCAAGAGCTTCCTGTAACCACACTACCAGATCAATCCTCTCTTCAGCTGGGATCTTGGCTGACCAAAAAGAATTAAAATCAGTGTTGGCTGATGGTTGTTCAATGGCCCAAGTGACACGAGCTGGTGGCTCCCAGCCCTGCAGTAACAATCCAAAGCAGCATCACTGGCCTGTGGCAGGTACAGTGCAAACAGAGACCACAGCACCCTGCAGAGATCCAAACAGGCAGCACAGACCCAGCTGTCCTGGGCACCATCCCTGCATGTCCCCTCTATGGCCACAGCAGAGATGTCACCTCCCACCCCACAGCCATTCCATGGCCAACTGCAGGCTCTGGCCCCTGTCAGCCTCACGACACTTCCTTGCAGATTCTGGAGGTTTTCTTGTTTTGCCTCCAGAGCCAAAGATTCCAGCAATACAATTGCTCAAATCACAGCAACGCATTTTCATGATCCAAATTTTCCCACTATCCCTTGTGCCCTGGACACTCAACCTCTCATCCTACTCAGTGCTGCTTTCTGGCACAGAATATTTTGGCTTGGAAGGAACCTTTAAGGGCCATCTAGTCCAGTTTCCCCTGCAGTGAGCAGAATCATCCTCAACCAGATTGTGTTTCTCAGAGCCCCATCCAAGCTAACCTTGAATGTTTCCAGAGATGGAGCATCCATCACCACTCTGGGCAACATGTCCAAGTATTTCAACATCCTCTTTGTAAAAAAACTTCTTATATCTTATCTCAATTGACCCTCTCTTAGTAAAAAACCATCACCTGCCATGCTCAGCACTTCCTTGTGTCTCACTAAGAGTGACTATCACTGGTCTGCCATTTACATTGCTCTGGACATCTCCTGATTAACACAGGAAAACAATTCCCTCCTGTGCAGCTTTACAGCCTAGATCATCTCCAGGGCAGGCTCCACCTACAACCAAGCCCCAGTATCCAAAGGCAGCACAAGGAACCGTTGGCAACCAATTCCCACTGCTCCTCTGGAGATTCTCACCCATGAAAGAACCGATTTGGGGTGCTCATAGCTTGTGGCAGGGTGAAACCACACAGGCTGTGTTGGGTTATGGGTGAGCACCTGCCATTGCTTCCAGTGCACAACTCCACAGAAATGCTTTTTAAATGGATTTGGGATTTCACTCATGGCCCTGTTCTGACTTCTGCAGAGATGCTATTTATCCAGACAACTTTAAGTAAAACTCTTGTCTGGCATGAAAAAGGTCAGGATTCAGATGTCAAGCACATGAGGTCAGTGTGAAAGCTGCCAGCTCTGGTCTGACCCTGAAACATCTGCCAGAGAGGTGGGGGGCACACACCAGGTTACAGCTCCAGTGCGTTCATTCTTCTTTCCTCATGCTGTTGTCCAGATCAAATGACCAGTGAACCCCAGCAAATATCCGTGACCATTATTTTCAGAAAGAAAAAAAAAACCCAAACTAAACTCAAATCTCCATGGGACATTAAATACAGCAGCCCAAAATTGCCAAGCACTGTTTGAAACCTTCCTGGGCTTGAAGCAAATAAAGATCATTTAGCCCAGGCTCCCTTGTCCTGCATTTCCCTCTGTTCTTAGAACGGTGGGGAGAGAAAAATCAACCCCATTCGTTAAGCCAGTTAAGCACGCTCCTGGCAGGAAAAGCCACATTATTTGTAACCCTAATAATCCAACACTCACCTCTGAGCACAGCTCATCTTGGACAGAATAACGTCTGTTTTAAAAGTACCTGCCTCTCTCTAACTTGTCATGGCATTTGTTGACAACCCTATTGAAAGCCGCTCTCGATGCGGCTGTGAAGGATCTTTCAGCACCTCTTTCTCTTTCCTAGACAGTTTTTGAAAGGGAGGGGAGGAAAAAAAGAAAAAAGCCATCAATACAGGGGGAAAAAGGCATCAGCAGCCAACATCGGCTGATGAAGCGCCTCACCTGGGCCCCCAGCACACCGCCTCCAATTAAATCAAAATGGTTTGTTTTTAATGGTCTTTTACACTGACAAGTGGGCTATCATTCCAGGCCTAGAGAGCTGTCAGGGAGCCGAGGCAAATCCTCCGTTGATAATGCCCAATGCTTCCAATTAGGAGCCGGGGCCGCTCCTGGCGCACTAACGATTCCCCAGCCTCCCCCAAGGCCCCTTCGGCGTTGGCTGTTTCGTCTTCCCTCTTCCTCCGCCGCAAATTACTGACACAAAACGGAGGCGCCCCGGTGCCTCCTCACCACGCCGGGCCCCGGCCCTGTTGGATTTAATGAGGCGATGGAAGTTTTTGCGGATCTTTCGCTAAATTCTTTTCTTGTTTGACAGCTGCTTGAGTGTTGACCTTATAAAAGATTTAGTGTTTCTCATTATTTTCTGTCAAGCTTTACAAGCGGTGGCTTCGCGGGGAAAAAGAGAGAGAGAGAAAAAAATAATAATTTGCATCTCAATGTGCGCGCGCGTGGGGTGGTTTATTATTATTATTATTATTTTATTATTATTTTGTCTGTACAGGGATGCTCAGTACGCTCGGCACCCTACCCATCTCTGTACTGTTTATTTTACTCCTTCCTCCCTCCCTTTCCTGAAAAAAATCCACTGTTTTGTGTTGTTTTGGAGGGAAGAAAAAAAAAAAAAAAAAAGCCCTAGGATTTGTTAGACTCCCGTAAATGAAGGAGGGTTTGGGGAAGAAAAAAAAAGAAAATAATAGAGATTGGTTTACTGTAAAGTGAGCATAGAAAGTGTTTTGTCACCCGCTAAAAGGATTCGATCAAATGGATGATGGAGGAACAAGGCTGAGTCCTGGGGCAGCTTTGTTGTTAAAGTGAAAAATGGTGCAAGGCTGGGGAGCTGCCTGGGAGCAGGTGGGCAGAGCCAGGCAGGTGCTGGGAGAAGAACAGGGACATCCAGTCTCCATGGATCCTTCCAGGCCAGGAGGAGAGCCTGGCACTGCTCCTTCCTTACTTCAGGCCTTTTCATGGCTTCTTTGTCCAGTCACCACAAACCATTAAATGCAGCTCTAGTAACTAAAACTCCTCCCATAAACTGAGCTTATTTTGCACCCAAGGGTGCTCACAGTGCCCAGCAAAAACCCTGCTCAGGCTCTGGGGTTTGCACCATCAGGGCAGCTCTGACTCCCCTGCACTGGCTTGGCCTTTCTGCATCTCACACGCAATTTATCAGCCCTCAATTAACACAGCTGCCTTAATGTGTCCTCTGATTTAACACATTATTATAACTGTGAAACCCTAAAGATAATAGCACCCAAAAATATATTTGAGTTTTAGGAGTGGTGATTATTTTTCTTGCCCCTCCAATTCTGTAAAGCAAACACTGACATCACAACGTCCCAGCTGCAAGGGTTCTGCAGGTTTTCATTTATCAATAACAAATGCAATGAACAGCAGCAAAACATTGCTGCTCAGCAGCACCTGGAGCCTATGGCAGCTCCATCATCCTGCAAGGAAAACCTTTCAGCTTTTCCCTACAAACCATATTCCTGTCCTGCTGCAGCCAGTGCTCCAAACAAAATCCTGGCATAACAACCCATAACTGTAGCAGGGTAATGGCAAAGATCATCAGCTGTCTCTAGAGGAGGTACCTTTGGGTTCATCATTTAAAATATTAATTAGAAGCATCAGAGATGAGGATTCATCACTGGCATTGACTACTCAACACTAGTCTCTATCATAATAAGACCTTTGACCCAGGGACACCCTTATCTGGACTCTAATGACTGGGAGGGTTCCTCATTTTTTAAAGCAGCACTTGCCCCTGTCCTACACCTGGTGCTTCCCACTCACTCATGCTGAGGGCAGGAACTGGCATCCCTCACAACTTCCTGAAGGCTCTGCTCACTTTAATTACTGCCAGTTGTACCTCAGTGGGACATTTCTCACCCAGGAGCTTTGTACTGAGATTGGAGTGAATAAACTGCTGTTTCCTCTCCTATGGCATCAGCCTCATCCCAGGCAGAAATGTCCTTGTGCCCAGTTCCCAGCACTGGTGGATCAGGGAGCATGGCAGGAAGGCACATTCAAGAGAAGCAGCTCAGCTGTCTTTACCTGCAAGCACTGGATTTTTCTAACAATCCCAGCTCTAAGGGGAAAACTGCATCTTTCATGGCAGCTTGGAGTTGGAACAGCCAGGATTGTCCCTGCCAGCTCTCTGGGGTTACCCACCTACTTCAGCCAGTCCCTGGTTCTGCCTTCCCCAGCTCTCCCTCCCAGGGAGGGGTTATGTCACTGCTGCTATTCATGAGAAAGCAAAAACATCCAGAAACAGCTGTCTGAAGTTAGGCACTCAAATGCATATTTAAGTACCTGAACGCCTTCCTCCAGAGAGGGAGAATAGCTAAATATGCTTTGTTTGTCTTGATTAATGAGATCACTAGCAAGCTTTTCAGGGCAAAGACTGCTCTGTATTTTTACATATGCAAAACCTGACATGCAGCCAGCCTGAGCAGAGTGGGGGAAGCGGTAGGCAGCTCAGCACAGCCACACGAAGCAGATGTATGGCACAGGGAATTGTGCTGGGGCAGGCAGAGCCCCTGGCCCCTCATGGGAAACACTCCAGTCTCAGTCACTGCATCTCCTGTGCAGGTTTGCTGTGTGTGAGCCACACTGCTCACCCTAAAGGGCCCTGGGACATTTCCACCCGCAGATTATTTCCCTTTTGTTTATTGCCATGGGCATTTTTACACCCTGTCCCCACTCAAAGGTGATTCCTGGGGAGCTGCTGCTTCTGTGTTTTTAGGGCAGGGCGTGTAAGAGCCTCTGACATCACCAGGGACTTCTCTGGGAGCTCTGAGCTCATCCTGGCCCCTCAGTGAAGCGCCCCAGTCCTGTGTTGTAGAAAACAAGTAATATTTATTCCAGGCCCCTCTTAGGCCATGGGCAGCCTTTGAAAATGTCAGACAACAAACACACCATAATAAAATTACAGGATTTTGTTGCTAGAGCAGGATAAGACTCTCCTGAAGTCAATCAGAAAGCTACTCCTCGTTTTAAGCAGGTTAAGTGTTTAACTTCAGCTGGAGCAACATCTCCCAGTCAGGCAAAAGCCCTTGTGCAATCTGCAGTCTCCTCCCTGTCTCTGCTTCAACCTATTTTCTGTGGCTGGCTCCTGGCTGTAACCAATCCTCTCTCTGCTCCTTTCCTCATAGGCTGAGCCTCATCTCAGGACTTTTCCAGACCCTGAGTCCCGTAAAAAGGCTCTCTGTGCCTCCCATTGAGGAGTGCCTGTGAGTGCTCCCCTTCCCCCTTGGACCCTGGGATTCCACATGCAGTAAACGTTCCCTCAGGTTTCACAAAGTTATGCTAATGCAGATATAGCCAAATAAATCATAAATATAAGCGGAACGATTCTGTCTCAGTCTGTTCATTGCTTGGTGTCAGGTGCACAGCACAGCCTGAACAGCACAATTCTCATGGTACTCAGAAACAGGGCAGTGCTCACACCAGCACAGCCCCGCAGGAAAGGCAGCACAGGCTCCTTCCCTGCTGGTTCTGGACAAATGGATTGGATGCAGCCATATCCTGGCTGATATCAAATCTGCAATATCTCATCAGTCCTCATTTCTTTGCCAAAAAAGCTTCCCATCAGTGCCTGATTCAGCAAAGCTCTTGCCTGTGTGAAGGAATTCAAACACCTGCTTTGAGTGCTCTGCCAAACTGGAGCCTCACCACAGGCAGTGCCTCTACTTTAAGATGGCTCCAGCCAGCTCCACACTCACCCTGCAATAGCTGCTGGAGTCCCTCAGGGCTGAGCCTCTTCAAGCCCTCACTGAACAAACTCAAACTCTTCCAACACCAACTCAACACCACAGCACCCAAACCCAGGGGTGTCTGCACAGGTCCAGTCAGGAACCAACACATTTGGAATCCATCTTCTCCCAACAGAGCATTTCACTTCAAATATCACTTGGTTAAAAGTGCCATTATTGAAACTGTGGAGCTCCATTCTCGCTAAAGGAATAATTAATAACTCTTATGTAGTCTGCTTCTCACATCTACCATTACAGCTCAGAGCTTACCAGCTTTTTAAGCCAAATTATCTCCCAGTTTTCATATTCACCCTCCCACTGGCACTTGTAGAGCTCAGGTGTGTTCACCCCAGAGCTCTGGGAGGTGACAGCAGCTGTGCTGGGCAGCCTCAACTGCATCCTGAGCTCAGGTGGACATCCTAACATGATTTTGCCCCCACACCTTGGCACTGGGATTAGCCCAGCCCTACATAAAGCCACCAGCAGCCCAAGGACATGAAGAGCCCATGCTGAGCTCAGGGCCCATTGCCCCTCAGATTTCCAACCAAACCTTTAACCCCAAACCTCAAAGAGAAGAGTTCTTTATAACACTGCACTGCTCAATATGAAACAACAAAGTAAACTGCAAGGGCAGCTTTTCTTACCCCTCAGGACAATGAAGCCTCCCCAGGAGCTGCTCCAGCACTTCCCACACCTCATCTTTAGGACAGCTTGTACCTCAACCTGCCCTTTTATAAGGAAGGAGCAGTGACAAACTCCACCCTGCCCACACCTGAGCTGAGGGAGGAACAAAATCTCCTGCTCCAAACCGGGAAAACCCTGATATGTGGTTGCCTCTTTTTAGTCCAGGCCTCTAAATAAAACCCATCTAAAATAATGAGGGGGATAACAGCAGGGCTTGCCAAGCTGGCAGAGGTGGATTATAACCAAAGACCTTTCCCACCTCCCCAGGGAGGGAGGAAGCTGGGCCTTAAATGACTTATCTTGCTAAAAATGACACTGTTCATGAGAGTGTGAGAAACCCAGGCACGGGGTTTGTCCTTCTGCCTGCTGGGAGCCACATCCAGCTCTCAGCCGAGCCAGAGCGTCTGTGTCCTCCTGCAGCAGCCACTGCGATCCCTGGGGGGTGCTCAGGGATGGAAGCACCTCCAGAGAGTCCTGCCTGCCTGGGAAGAGCTGGCACAGACCGGTGTGAACCAAGCCCCTGTAATGCTGCTGAGTGAGACAGCAAAGAGACCAGAAACCCGAAAATCAGCAGACAAATAAACAAAATGCGTTCAGGAGACACCTCTCAGAGCAGCTCAGAGCCGAAAGATCTGTCCCAGTGCCCCCGAAATGCTGGCCAAGGTCGTGCCCCAAATATCCCCAACCCGGAGGGGCTGCGAGGGGCAGCTCTGCCCCTGCACCCACCCGCACCCGGCCCGACCCTGCCCCGTCCCAGCCGTGAGGCAGGGCGTGCCCGCTGCTGCCCCGGTACCGGCGGAGCCCCGTGCGGGGTCCCGGCCCCCCGCCGCCCCCGCTCCTTGTCCTGCAGTGACACCCACCGGTAACGGAGCTCTGCCGCTGCTGCAGCTTCCCCGCCGCCGGGCCCGGCTCCTCCACGGCTCGGCCGCCCCCGGCTGCCTGTCCCGCTCCTTTTCTGCCTCTTGCCCCCTCCCCGAGCCCTCCTCTCTCTCCTGGCCGTGCTTTCGTTTGGGGACCGGAGCGTCCCAGCGGAGCCAGTCCCCGCCGGGCATCCCTCGCTGTGCCGGCTGGGCACGGCCTTCCCGAGCACCCAGCCGGCCCTCGGGAGGAGATTCCGTGCGGCAGAGCCTGCGGAGATCCCTCCCTCAGCCGGACCCTTCCAGGACACCGGGCTGTGCATCGCCAGCAGATGTTTCTGGGTTAACTCTTGCTCAGTCACCATGGCTCAGCTGTGACAGGGGTTCTGCAGCCAAAGCCTCTGGGGACACCTGGAGCAGCCCTGTCCCTTGGCTCAGGGACAAACCTGCACTGGTGACAGGAACCAGCAGAGCCCAGCCCTGTCCATCAGCAGCACCCAGCGGGGTGGGATGAACAGCAGCTCCCAAAGCTGCCACAGTCCTAAATCCAGCCCTGGACTGTGAGTGGGGCTTGTGAGGAGGTGACTGTAAAAGCAGTTGGCATCAGGGATCTCCTCTTGACTGATGTATTTGTGAGCAGCAACAGTCTGGAAATGGGGTTTTAAGGGCAGACACACAGAGGGAAGGAGTGTGCACTGCTCAGTGGTCTGTGCACAGGATTTCCTGGTTTTGCTGGGAGCCACAGAAAAATCGTTGGAACCCCACTTGTCCAGGGTCTGGTGATGTAGGGGGGACGGGGGGACACCACATATGGGCAAAATTTCTGCCTTGGGGAGTCTAGTTCTGAAACAACTTAATAAAACAATGGCATTAATAGTAATAATAGTAATAATAATTTTAGTGTAATTAGAAGATAAGTAGCAGTGCATCTGTAGCTGCTCGGAGCCCTGAGTATGGCCTAGGAGTGACACGTCTGTCCCCACGGCCTTGGCTGGGCATGGCACAATACACAACCTGCTCTGGGATGAGGATTGTACCCCACACACAAATACCCCCAAAATCTTGCACATCATCAGGAAGTTGGCCTAATCTGTGGACTTCCTTGTGGTTATTTGAAGGCAGGTGCTTTATTCAAGAGCAAGACTCAGCAGCCCAAACCTATCCCTGTATGGCTGATCCAAATCCTGATTCTAATCCCACTCCCAGCCTTGCTGCCTTCTCAGTCAGTTCCTGGTCCCAAATACACCCTCAATGCTGGTCCTGATCCCAGTGCAAATTTCCAACCCAAATGTGGTGTCCTGGTTGAACAGGGAGGCTGCCAGAGCCCAAGAACCAACACAAACAGTGCAAGGAGCTGACAAACCCCACCGGGGCCTTGACAGCATTTCTCATCAGGACCAGTTCCTGCACATCCATTGCTCTGGTCCAGTCCAAAGGGACACTCGTCCCAGCCTTGTGGATGGTGAACACTGCAAAACTGACCTGGCCCCTCTCTGTGCTGGGAGGGAGGCAGGGCAGAGCCAGGGACAGGGAGGATGAGCAGCCTCCAACTCGGGCAAGTTCCATCCCCGAGGTGGGGGCAGGCTGGGACCGGGGCTGATGCTGATTTTGTTCCTGGGCTTGTCCTCCTCTGAAGTTCTTTTGTTCCGCTGCCCCGATTGCAGGCGGCCCTGAGCCTGCAGGGCCGAGGGCAGGAGGTGGCGGGGGCCCTGCCCGACAGCTGGCAGCCGGGCTGCCCCAGGGGGGGCTCTCCCCTGCTTGGTCGCCTCCAAGCTGCCGGCCAAGGGCGACTTTGGAAGAGGGACAAGATGCAGCTGACTGGCCGGGAAGGTGGGGAACAGAAGAAATCGAGTGTTTGAGAAATAACCGGCGACATCGCTTTAAACTGACGCAGCTCCACTCGCCCGGGTGTGGACATTTTCCTATCTCCGCGGCGAAGGGTCTATCCACGGGAAAAAAAACCCTAAACAAACCCTCGAGGAGACAGCAACCAGTCTGACCGCGAGGAAGGTGGGAATCCTCCGTGAGCCTGTCCCTCTCCAGCCTGGGAGACCAACAACAGCAAACCCCCCGACGGGGCGGGAGGGAGGAAAGTTGATGTCTCCGGCAGCGCCGGGCGGGACGGAGCAGCCCTGCCTGAGACCATCGGGGTTTTTTGTTTAAAACGCGATTGACGGCAGAAAAAAATCCGCTCTGAGTGCGGTCCTTTCCCAGTTGCAGCAGTAGGTACCGCCCTGGGCGCTGGCAGAGCGGGCAGAGCCGTTCCCGGTCCGGTCCTCGCCGCTCTGGCAGCGCCGGGCGGGGGACGCGGCTGCCCCGGCGGCCCCTTGGACCGCTTTGCTCGGCCACTGCCCATTTCCAGGGCATGCAACGAAATTCGCAGCTCCGAGGCTCATCTCGGGCTTAGAGCAGGCTCCTCAGTGCTGGGGGTTTTGGGAGGGTTTAGATGCTTTTTTTTTTTTTCTTGTTGTTTTTTTTTTTCTTGGTTTTTTTTTTTTTTTTTTTTTCCTAAATTTTTTGGTTTTAATTTTAACGCCCGGCAAAACTTTCCTTGCTCGGGAGGGACCGGCAGATCAGCTAATTGCGGGGGGAGGCGCGCAGAAAGCAGTAACCCCTCGATACCCCACCCAACCCACATTCCCCCCCGCCCTCCGCGGCTAATCATCCCATTAAGAGCCCCATCAGCGGGATAATGACAGCAAAAGAGGGCGGAAACCGCCCGGAAAGCGCGGGGATCCGGGCCACAATTAATTCCCGTTGATCAAGCTCCAAGGTGTCGCCTGTTGGGGAGTGACATCCCCCAAAACGCCTGGCGGCCAATGGGCGCCTTCACACGGGCTGGGTGGAGGGTACCGGGGTCCCCCAGCCCGGGCGGCCCAAGTTCAGCTTTTCTCCCCATTTCCCCCGTTCCCCCCCCGGAGAGGGCGCGGCGCTCCCGCCGCTGGCCGAGGTGCTGAAGGCACCGCGGGCTCCGGAGCGTCTCCGGCGCTGTCCCGGGTGCTGCGGGCTCCGGAGTGACTCCGCTTTCCTCCCCCGGCGCTGTCCGAGCTGCTGGCGGGGAAGGGGGGCGCCGCGGCGGGCCGGCGACTGGCCACCCCCTTCGCCCTCCCCTCGCCCTTCCCCATTGATTTCTGGATCATTAAGTGGTTAAGGCGCTGCGAAGCCTTCACTATCGATCGCTGCCTCCCCACGTCCGGCTGGGAACCCCCGGGCTGCCCCCCAGCCCCGGGCACGGGTGGGGTGGCCGGGACCCCGGGTGAGCTTGGGGTCCGTCCCCCCTCACCCCACCCCCTTCGCGGCCAAAGTTTGACTCTGCCTCCCTCTCCCCCCCTCTCCTGTTTGTCTGTGAGTGCAGCTGGGCGCGATGCTGAAGACGGAGCAGCCCTGGATCTAACGCGCGGCGCCTCGAAGAGCCTTGCAGCAATTGTTGCCCGGATCCCAGACCGAACTTTGCTCCTTTTTTTATTTTTCCTTTTTACATTGTTTTTATTATTTATATAATTTTTTCTTTCGTCTTTTCGTTTTTCCCTCCTGTTATTGTTAATTCTCGTTATCAACCCGCTTCCGCCGCGCCCTCCCCGCCAATGCCCGTGTGAGCGCCGGCACCTCGCGGGGGCCATGGAGGGCTCCACCGGCTTCGGGATCGACTCCATCCTCTCCCACCGAGCCGGCAGCCCGGCCGTGCCCAAGGGGGACCCGCTGGTGGGGGACGGGCGGTCCCCGCTGGAGCTGAGCCCCCGCTCGGAGGGCAGCAGCGGGTGCCCCTCGCCCCGCTCTCCGGGCCGCGAGTGCCTGGAGGCGGCGGGGCCGCGCCCGGGCCTGGATGCGCATCTCCAGCCGGGGCAGGTCTCGGCTCCCTCGCAGTCCCGGACCGTCACCTCCTCCTTCCTCATCAGAGACATCCTGGCCGACTGCAAGCCCCTGGCCGCCTGCGCGCCCTACTCCAGCACCAATGGACCTCACGGCGGGCAGGAGCCGGCGGGCAGGATCCCCACCAAACCCGGCGAGGATTTTAGGGAGAAAATGGAAAAAAACACCAGCAGCTCCTCCTCGGACTCGGAGTACAAAGGTAAGAGCGGCTCACACCCCCGGGCTGTGCGGGGCGGCCCGGACACACAGCCTGGAGCGGCCCAGGAGGCTCCCGGCGCTCTGGGGTCTCGCTCCGGGCCCGGCTCGGGGGCGGCTCGCGGTATCGGTGCCCCCCGAAATGACCGAGGGGTCGGCACCAACTTGGGGAAACTTGGGGGTTCGGTGGGGCTCGGCCCCGGGGGAAGGGGTTGGGGTAATCGGCGCTTCATCAAACGCGCCCGGGGGATGCTCCGGGCCGCCTTCCGCAGCAAAGATCCGCCTGTGCCCTTCTACCCGCGGGGAAAGGAGAAGCAGAGACGGATTTCTGCCTGCGGAGAGAAAAAAATAAATAAATTAAAAAAAAAAAAAAAAACCCACCAAACAAACCGAAACAAGCACGTAATAAAATAATCGCGGCTTTGCCAGGTATTTCCCCCCGCTCCGGTGAGAAACGAACAAGCCAGTCCGAGCGGGCTTTGATTCGATCGGCGTTATTTGTATTATTATTTTGGAAAACGTTCCAAACCGAGCGGGGCAGACACGGAGCCCCGGGCCGGGGGGTTCGGCCTCCCGGGACCCCGCAGCCCCTTCCCCGCCTCCCCCCGCAATCGAGGCAGGGAGAGGCGCAGGAACAGCGCGGGGGGATTTGGGGTCAGAGCTCTCCCCCTCGGAGCGGTTTATCCCGGGTGTCTTCTCCCATCCCACCCCTCATCGCCTCTGCAAAATAACTTTTCCCCGGGAAAACTGTTTGGCCGGCTGTTGGTGAGGGAAAGGAGAGGGTTTTCATCCGGCTGGGCGGAGAAAAGGGAGGCGATGGCACCTTGTGGGGCAGCTGAATTTGGGGGGATTGGAAGGAAAAAATAGGGACAGGCTGAGCTCCGTCCCGGCTACAAATTCACCCTGGGCCCGCCCGGAGGCGCTGGGCTGAAATCTGGTTCATGAAGGAAAAAATATTCACCATATTGAGCCTGGAAAGGCGGCGGCGGGTTCTGGATACTGAGAGGCGATTTTTCACTCCAGAAGAGAGCTGAGCCCGGGTTCGGGGCCGGGGCTGGGAGTGCCCCGGGAGGAAACACCGGCCCCGGTGCTGTGCGGGGAAACAGCCGCGATTCCCACCTTGGCTGGTTGTTCTCCCCTCCTACACCCGGCCCCAATTCCTTCAGCTCTTCTCCCCTTGCCCCAAATGGCCGAGACGAGAAAGAAGCGAGGGGAGAGAAGAAAAGCGAGTTCTCTTCATCCCCTGAGCCGGGGCCGTTTCCCGGAGCCCCTCGGCTCCTCTCCTCCTGTCCCTGCGCCGGGACAGCCACAGCCAGGCTGCAAATATCGTTTAAATGGGGAAAAAAATCCTTTAAATTATGAGGGAAACACCGCTTAAATCAAGGGGAGAAAAACCCCAATGCTTAAATGAAGGGAGGGAAAGACTGCTTAAGCGGAGGAAAAAAAAAAAAAAAAAAAACAAAAAAAAAAAAACAAAAAACCAACCACCCAAACAAACCAAAACCCAGTTTAAATGAGGAGAAAACCACAGTTTAAATAGGGGTAAAACCCCCGCCTCAGTGGAGGAGCGGGTGAAGATCCCCGCTCCCAGAGCGATCCTTTCTGTGCCGCTCTGGAAATTGCCTTTCCCGGGGCAAAACCCCCCCAGATTTACTCTGCAAAGGGGCTGCGAGGCCGGGCCTAACCCCCAGGGCCAAAGTGTCCGAAAACCCCATAATCTATATTTTTAATAATTTTTTCTATATTACTAAATATATCCATTGAAGCCAGGAGTAGCCAGGGGCCGGTCCGGACCGAGCAGCGCCGCCGTCGCCGCCGTTCCCGCGGCCCTTTGGCGAACAGGAACTTTTTAGGAGCCGAGGATCAGCTCAGGGACCGGGGGGGGGGTGGGGATTTTCCTCCTCGGGATGGAGGAGGCCAGACCCGCTTTACTCCGGGGAAAAAGTCCGTCCAAACTTTGGGGCCGTTCCCGGGAGAGAGCGGGGCCGAAGCTGTGCCCGGTTCCGGCGGGTCGGGGCCGCCGCTTTCCCGGGAACCGGCACCGGATCTCTCGGCCCGAGGATGGTCCCCGCCTCGTTCCGCCCGCTCGGCATTTCTGGTTGAAGGGTTTCGCTCCCCGGTGGCTCAATTAACCGGATTATTGTCTTCCTACAGAGAGAAATCAGCTCGCGTTCGGCTCCAGCCTTGTCCCTGCTCGCCCCCGCCACCAGCAAATTTAACATAAACCCCTGTAAGAAAAACAAAACCAAAAACCAAACCCAAACGCCGCCGATTTGTATAAATCGAGCCTATTTGCTCCGTAATCTCCTCCAGGAGGGTGGAGAAGGCGAGCACAAGCAGGAATTTATTTTTCCCCTTTTATTTTTGTTTCTGCTCCGTTATTTTTTTCCATCACCTTCCAACATTTTGGGGCGTAAATTCCCTCATCGCTCTGCCGGAGCTCATGTACCCACCGCGCTGACGAGCCGCCACCAGCCCCTCTCATTCGGGCTTTTTTAAAAGATAAATAACAGGCCTGGCAGGGTTCGGGAAGTGCTTTCTCCAGTATTTCGTTGTGCGCCCTGGAGAAGGGAGGGTGCAGCATCCCCGGGAGGACAGAGGCTTCCCCGGGAGGGGAGAGGCAGGACCAGCACGGCAACATCCCTCTCTAAAAAATCGGGGCTCGTAATTTTCGTTACTGGTTGGTTTGTTTTGGTTAAAAAAAATGAAAAAGAAGAAAAAAAAAAAGATATTAAAAAGATAGAAAAAGAAGGAAAGAAAAAATATCCAAGCATCGAGAAAGCTTTTGAGTTTGGGGGAAATAAGCCCAGAGGAAGGTCCTGCCCCGTGAGAAATGAGGGGTGAGGGGGATCAGAGGGGTCTGGGCAGGAGGCGCCGGGGCCGGGCTGGGGATTCTCTCGTTCCCGCTCCGATCCCGGGCTCTCGGGACGGGAAAAGCCGGGCCCGGCTCGGGGAGCCCCTGAGTTCCCGGGGTTAAAATTCACGGGGGTGCAGAGCGAATGTGCCGTGAGCACCCTCTTCTGTGGGTAACTCCCTTCCTGTCTGACCTGGCCTCTCTTCCTCCCTCTGGGCTCAGTGAAAGAAGAAGGGGACCGAGAGATCTCCAGTTCCCGGGACAGTCCCCCGGTGCGGCTGAAAAAGCCGCGCAAAGCCCGCACCGCCTTCACCGACCATCAGCTGGCCCAGCTGGAGCGCAGCTTCGAGAGGCAAAAATACCTGAGCGTGCAGGACAGGATGGAACTGGCCGCCTCCCTCAACCTCACCGACACGCAAGTGAAAACGTGGTACCAAAACAGAAGGTAAAAATGCGCCGTTCGCTCCTGCCCACGGCGCCGGGATCCCGCCCTGCTCCCTCTCCCCGGCCGCGCACCCCCAAACCAGGCAGGGCTTTCGTACCCCACAACGGCCCGTCCCTCCTGCGCCAGGACAGGGGCGATGTCCGTCCCGTCCCCGCCTCTCCCGGGGCTTTTTACCCCAAAGTAAAGGGGAGAAAAGCGATGCCGAGGCAGGGCGGGTGTAGGGAGGAGTGGGGGGACAATCCGTGCCCCCAGCCCCGGCCAGGCGGGGAGGCAGGACCAGCTTCCAGCTAAACACAACAGCATAACACATCGGCCCATTAATAATAGATACCAATTACTGCTTTGGGCATCAATAATTAACACCCTTTACAGTAATTACACAATTATTATTATGATGAATAATTTACTGGTGGAAATAGGTTTGGCGCTTCAGCGACAAATCTGTGAAAGGGCTGGCGACGTGGTGGCTTCGGTGGGTCTGTCCGGACACCGCCAGCCCCGGCCATCGCCACCGCCACCAAACGAGGGACCCGTGGCTGCAGCCCCCGCCCTGTCCCCTCCTCGCTCCAGGGTTTTACCCTCCCTCCCCATCATTTCCAGTCCCGCTTGTCCATCTGCAAAGATTCCCCCCCACGTCGGGGGTTTGGGGAAGTTTAGGGGACGGTGCGATTACCCGTCCTCTCCCCAAATCCTTCCTGCAAGGACGCGCCGGAGTGGAAATTGTGCTCTCAGCCCCTTCCCCAGCCCGGCCCGGCGGCGGCGAGATCCTGAGGCCAGGGCTTGTCCACGAGATCCGGCACACAGATATATATATATATGCCTATACTAATATACAGCATATAAATATATATACACATACATATATATATGTATGTTTACACACACACACACATATATATATGCCTATACTAATATATAACATATAAATATATATACATACATATATATACGTATATGCAGACACAGAGACCTATACATATATATACATACATATGTATATCTCGCAAACGAATTCCCCGGGAGCCTGCCCCACGCCCGTCCCCCCGCGGGACCCCCGCAGCCCCCCGAGCGGCCCAGCCCGGCCCCGGCAGCCCCGGCCCGGGGAGAGGGTCCCAGAGCCCCGGGCGGGGGAGCGGGGCCGCCGCGGCCTCGGGCTGGAGCATCGCGGCGGTGGCAGCGTCCGCTCTCAGCTCCCGGATCCCCCGTGTCATCCTCGGCTCGTGTGACAATCTGGGGCTTACACCCCCAGGAAGGGACTGAAATGTTTGTCGCGGGTTTTATGGCCGGGATTCACATCCCGCCGTTGGATCCCAGGCGGGCTGTGGTTCCGATGCCTCCGGGAAAGATCCGTGGGCGCTCAGGCCGGGGCTGCCGCGGCAGGAACGCCAGGGGGATAAACTCCCTTCCCTCATTAATGGGGTCTGCATCCCATCCCATTAAATCCCGTCACATCCCATCGCATCCCTGCCGTACAGGGGAGAGCGGCCCTGGGAACCAGCGAGAGAGCAGAGCCCGGGGAAAGGGGCTGTGCAAAGGGTAAAAACAGCCCGGGAGCGGCTTTGGGAACATCCCTCCCCTCCTTGACCCCTTCTCTCGACTTGCCCCCCCAGGACCAAGTGGAAAAGGCAGACGGCGGTGGGCCTGGAGCTGCTGGCCGAGGCTGGCAACTACTCAGCCCTGCAGAGGATGTTCCCCTCGCCCTACTTCTACCCGCAGAGTTTGGTCTCCAACTTGGACCCCGGCGCCGCCCTCTACCTGTACCGCGGCCCCAGCGCGCCGCCCCCCGCCCTCCAGAGACCCTTGGTGCCCCGCATCCTCATCCACGGACTGCAGGGCGGCAGCGAGCCCCCGCCGCCCCTGCCCCCGCTGCCCGGCGTCCTGCCTCGGGCTGCGCAGCCCCGGTGAGCCCCGCTGAGCCCCGGTGAGCCTCGGCGAGCCCCGGCAGCCCCAGCGGCACCCACCGGGCCGGGGGGCTGGAGGGGGCCACCCCACACCGCTGAGGCCGAGAGCAAGAGACAGACTCCCGCTCATCCCCATCTATATATATATATAAATATATATATAAAATTATAAATGACACCACCCCCTCCTTTTTTTAAAATAATATATAAAGAATGCAAGAATCAAGGACAGGCTTGGCAGGTCGGAGCCGGCGGTGCTGCCCCTCACCCCGGGGGGCACTGGCCACCTTCACCCCCTTTGTGTCCCCACCTCGGCCTGGGACGGCGCCGGGAGGGGCTGGAAGCTCCGGGGGGGCTTCGCCTCACCGCCCCCTCCCCAGGAACAGTCAGGGGAGCCGAGCCACACCTGCCAGAGCCCTCCCCGCTTTGTCCGGCTCCCCGACCCCGGCACAGCGGTCCCGCCGCCGGGAAGGACCTTGGGGTGGCCCGGGCCGATGGCCCCAGCGAGACTTCGGGACGTCCGTAACTTAAACTAAAATAACAATAATAATAAAATAATAAGAAAAAATCTTAAAAAAAAAAAAAAAAAAAAAAAGGAAAAAAAAAAAAAAAAAGCGGTGGGATGTAAATACGGTGCAAAATGTATATGAATTATTTATTTGTGAACCCTGAGGGCGTATTTGTGTAAGTGATTCTTGTCAGTCTGTATCCCGGGGCCAGCCCGGCCGGGCGGGGGGCGCAGGGGGCGCGGCGGCCGCTCCCGTTCCCCCCTTTTTTTAAATGTGGAAATAAAACTTCTTTACAAACAAATGGCTCTCGCCTCCGCCGGCCCCTTCTCTTCCCCTCCCGCTTGTTTGTTCTGGCGGAACGGCCGCCGCCGAGGGAAGGGGAAAAGCAAAGAGGAGATTTCCCACCTCCCATCGCATGGAACCTCCGGCTCCCCGGGGCTCGGTGTCCTCCCGGGGCTCGGTGTCCCCACCGGGATCGGTGTCCCCCAGGGCTCGGTGTCCCCCAGGGCTCGGTGTCCCCAGGGCTCGGTGTCCCCAGGGCTCGGTGTCCCCCGGGCCCGGCTCCAGTACCGGCATGCGGGACCGGCCCGGGGGAAAGCGGGGCAGGCCGGCGCAGTGATAGCCGCGACTTCGGTGAATTAATAACGCTAATCTTAAGTGTATAATTGCCTAAGTGCTTTAAATGATCGCTTTGGAAAATGGATTGTTTCCACCCTTTAAAAGTGTCGCTCACGCGGCCGCGGCCGGCGGGCCGGCAGCTGGTGCCCGGGACAGGCGGGCAGCGCTCGCCGCCGGCTCGGGGAGCCGACAGATGGGCTGCGGGTCCCCCCGGTCCCGGCCGCTCCCCCCGGCCCGCCCGCCTGTCTGCGGAGCCCCCCCGGCACCCACCGGCCCTCCCGATCGCCCTCCCCGGCTCTCCGGACCGGGTCCCAGCCCGGTGCCCCGGGAGCTTTGGGCCGGCACCGCCGAGCCCCGCGGGGAGGGCGATTGTGGCTCGGCCAAATGCGCAGCCACGCCGGGGGCAGAGAGCCCCCGGCCTTTGTGGATGGGGCTGGTTCTTTGCATGTGAATGGGGGAGTTTGGTAAATCCCCGGGCCTCGGCTGGGCCAGGAGGAGGAGGAGGAAGGGAGGGGGGGGTCGCTCCCAGCTCGGGGTTAATGAAGTGGGAAAGGAGTCTTTCAGAGAGGCCTGCAAACAACCCCCTCCCCGGGCAACAACCCCCGTCCCAAATCCTACATGGATTGACTTAAACCCAGGGGATAAGTGCTTTAAATTAATCTCATTGAATAAGAATGAGGCCAAACAAAACTCTTTAAAATCATATTAAAAATCTATCAAAGGACAACTTGCAGTGGGTGTGCTTTTCATTTTGTGAGCGCAAAGGCAAGGAGCATACAGCAACCTTCCTCCCATTTACACAGCAGGAATGTGAATCAAAGGCATTCTCTAATATTTAATTGTCCTTGTAGCCGTAGCATATTCCTCCTCTTACATTAATGAAGTACAAGGCTTCGTTACACGTTTGTAATTGCAATATTTAAATTTGCCATTTCACATCTGGAAGGAGCTGGAAACTCCCCTGTACCAGCGGGTCTGAGGCAGCACCAGAACACGGTGCCAGGGCTACGAGATTACAGAGCCCCAAGGAAAGCTCTGCCCTGGGGAGGGGGAATGGCTGTGCCGGGTGTGGTGGGAAGGAAAGAGAGCAGAGGGGACGTGAGGGATGGAGCTGTCGCTGCCAGGGAGATCTCACAGCAGAGTCAAGCTTCAAGATAAAACAGTTTAGGGAAGACACCACAGGCTCTAAGCAGAGAGCACCGCAGTTGCCACATGAACTGCATCGTGTGTGGGAGGATCTCAGCAGCCTCAAATCCTGCTCAAGGACCAGCCTCACCTCCAGCCTGTGTGCAGGGGCTCGGCTGGGAGCTGGTGTCCCACAGCAGAACCCACTAGCACTGGCCCTGCACCTACAGCAGCCCCTGAGCAGGCTGGAAATGTTTCCAGAGGGTGGTGCCAGGTGGGCACAATCCTGGCAAGGCTCCAGGGGTAGGACAGGCTGTGCTGGGTTGAAATTATATGAAGCAAAAAAATGGAACAGTTCAGAAGCCCCAGTCCCAGCAGGGAAACCTTTGGAGTACTGCACCAGTTCTGCTCCATGGATTTCTCCAGGGTACAAAGTCCAACAGACAAGCTGCTGCTGCTGGTTGGGTTCTGTCAGCTCCAGACTCTGCATCCAGAGAGTGCAGAGGGTTTGCCAGGACCAAACACAGTCCTGGCTCTCAAGTCCCCTCCAGGCTTTTACCCAGCTCAAGGGCCACCTTCCTCCCCTCCTGGCACAGCTTTAGCCAAGACCAGCACCCTTGGAACAGACACAGCAAGAGCTGCTCTGCTGGACATGCCAGCACACACACAGTCACTACAATCAGCAGAATTGTTTCTGGCCAAGATATTCCACAGCTTCATCAGAGCACCAAACAAAACTCTGTCAGAATGGAAAGCCCAGAACATTGTTGCTTTTCCTGCCCTGTCTCCAGGTTTATGGAGAAAACAAGGTGTTGTAAACAGGGAGGTTCTCTTGCTTCCTACTCTGCTTAGTTCTGGTGTTCTCAGCAGTCAGGGACCAGTGTCCTGTGTCTGAGCCAGCCCCTGGTGTTCAACTGTGACCCTTGCCCCAAGGTGACCTCCTTGCTTTTTCCTAATCCAAAGCCTTGCACGAGGAACTCAAGATACTCCAGCTGCAGAGGAGAGGAGGATGTGAGCTCCTACTAAAGGTAAAGGACACGGAGCAAGAAGAGAGCTGAGAAAACACAAGAGCATCTCCTGCAGTCTCAGAGTGTGAGAACAGGGAAGGCAAACCCAGCTAAAGCCCTGGTCTGACTCACCAGCAGCTTTGTAGAAAATTAAACAGTGCCACTATTTCCAGACCAAACTCAGAGACTTGAGGCTGCAGAGCAGTGAAGCCCTTGTCCTCCACCACAACCCAGACAAGGTAACTTGACCAAAGCCAAAACCAAAGGTGCAGTTCCACTGACACTGCCAAACCCAGCTCCCACCCAGCCAAGACCCCTCCAGCAAACACCACCTACCTCAGATCAAGAGGGGACAATTCAGGAACAGTTCAGGGCAACATCCACCTGCTCCACACCATGGGAATCCACTGTCACCCCCAGCTGCTCCTCTGGGTTTGGGAACTCTGCATACTCAACACCTTGGTCCTGCTGCAGGTGGTGGAGATTTGCAGGTGGTGGAAATGATAGAACTCTACAGCACCTCACAGCTCCAAGCACCACACCCTGTCCTGCCTGAATGAAAGGATGATTTGAGTAAAATCAACCCCAAATCTATCAGGTTCTCCCTGAATTGAGTGGTGCACAAGAGTGAAGCCAGCTCAGAACCAATCTGGAGCTGCCCAAGTGTAGGTAAGGGCAGAATTTGACTCCTGCCCACCCAGCCACAATTAAAAGACATTTTACTCATCAACCTTCAAATTTATTATGAGAAAACTTGGCTTAACTTCAGGTGCATGTATTTTTCTTTCAACTTTCTTATTTAACAATCTCCTCTCTCCCTAATCACACAAGCAATCCAGCCCTATCTGCTAAAGATGGTGAAGCTGAAAGAAAAAGGCACTCTTATTTTTTGGAAAAAATCACTTTATTCATCATAACCATTTGTACTGTTTCATGCCCAGTTCATACAGGCAGCAATGAGATCTTCTGGTGTCTCTCACCCATGTGCTGTTGGCCTTTTTTCCTACTATTACGAATTTGCCAATAGTCCTTATTAATTCCTACGTGACAGTCAGCCAGGAGAAGGTCATGTATTTCCCCTTCATTCCCAAAGTTGCACTCTCTGCATCATTCTGAGTCATTTTCATCCTCAGGGGTTTCTTTTCTGTTTAAGTTGACATTTGCCTTAAACCTCGTTGCTCTTCCAAATAGTTCTCATAACAAAACCTTGTGGGCTTTGTTGTTATTTTATTT
This sequence comes from Zosterops lateralis, assembly GCF_965231275.1. Lineage (NCBI taxonomy): Eukaryota > Metazoa > Chordata > Aves > Passeriformes > Zosteropidae > Zosterops > Zosterops lateralis. The sequence goes on along the minus strand of NC_139780.1, from coordinate 10,246,050 downwards.
TAATCTAATAAATGTTTCTAACTCCATTCTCTCTGCAAAATCATGGTTCATTTGATACTGGAGCCTTTTTATCATCTTTCAGAAGTGTCTAAAAAAGTATTGCAGTGAAATCAGAGTGTTTGATAATTGCCTGGGAGGAAATAAAACTTCAGGTTTCAAAAGTTACCTTCACTTCAGGAATTAAATACTTCAGGGATGATTATTGCTGCTCTCCTACAATCCTTTGTATGACTCACTACAGCCCAAAGTAGGTGCCCTCAATTCTGCATTTACAAGGCATCATTTTCATCTGCTTACACTCCTTTTTCAGTACTTTTCTTCCTTCTGACGTCTGAAATTGCCACTATTTGAGCACTTTCTGCTCCTGCATTAAACATGCCTGGCCCAGGTCAGGGGTGAGCTGCTCTTTCTCATCCCTTTCCTCGAGGAAGACACATGCAGGGAGCAGAAAGCTATGTTTTGGCTGGGTTTGTGCTCTGCTCACCTGTGCCTTGTGCTCTAGGAGGGGCTGGAAGCAGCAGAGGGAGGAACACGGAGAGGGACAGGTGGGTGCTCACCTGCAGGAGCTGGGGGAGTTGGGAACTCTGCAGGCTTTGGGGGCACTTCGGGTTTCATTTCACACACCATGGTGAACAAGTCACAGCACACTGGGGGCCATCCTGCATCCCTTTTCCCAGTGTCCCAATGCTCTGATGGGAACAAGATGGATGGCAAATGGGAAAAGCAAGCAGTGAAATCCATGAGCTCTAAACAAGCCCAGGCAAGGCAGAGAACCCCAAAGGGCTGGGTCACTGCTGGCAAAGGCTTGCAAGAGCCTGCAAAGGCTTTCATGTTCAGAGAGGTGAGACATCTCCTGCTCCCTCTGTCACATAATCAGCAATGACAACACGCTGCAGGCAAGGAGAAGTTTGGAGACTGCTGGATTCCACTGTGCCTCCTTCCCACAGTGACAATGTTTGTTCCTGAGCTCAGGAGCTCTGACAGAATTCTGTGCCCATGAGCTCTGCCCCAAAGAGACTGTGTGTCATCACACTGAAGAGTTCTCCACAATCCTGCCACTGGCATCAGTGCAGGTGGCAATTCTGACTAACAGTGACCAGGGACAGACCTTGCCCAGTGCCCAGAGCACAGGAGAGGAGGTGGCAGCAACGTGACTTCATTACCTGAGACAGGAGCAGAAGTGCTCCCTTTACAGTGGCAGAAATCCCTCTCCATGGTGCTCCTGGGACATCTCCCCTGCCATGTTTACCGGGCTGGAAACAGCAAGTGAAGGGACTGTGGAGTGTTCCTTAAACAGAAAAGCAACTCCTGCCTGCCCAACTTGTCTCACTTTAATGTTGCACACACATCACATTTCTCTGAAAATCATATTTAACCTTTCTTTATTTTTCTTGCTAAAAATCCATCTTAGGCACACGGCCCATCTTCAGGAGACCACATTCAATTGCAGCAGTACAACAGGACATGCCCAGATTCCATTTCAACTGCACCTATGGAATGAAGGGGAGGAGGCCAAGATCCCCAGGATCCCTCCCACATTTGCCTGATAAATTGAAACACTCCTCAGTTGATTTGGCAGGTCACCGTGACCCCCAGCTGAGGCACTCAAGCAGCTTTTACAGCCAGTGACTGGAAGGGCCTGGCTTATGTTGGAATCTGCTGGTTGCCAGCTTTTCTCTGCTTTTTCTTCTTCTTCTTGACCTTGGCTCCAGCAGAGTCCATCCCACTGGAATATTCAGAGCACAGGAGCTCAGCAAGGCGGTGTTTGCCCTGGGTCTTCTTGAGCAGCTCAGACCTGGGCAGGGGGAAGAGCAGAGGAATTAAGGAATTAAAGAATTAAGAACCCCTTCTCCTGCTGGGTGGGTTCCTGCAATGCCACTGACAGTTGAACATTAGAGAAGGAGCAGCTCCCTTTCCTTGAGGCTTGATTTGAAATTCTGCCTCATGCAGAATTAGGTATTGTTGTGACAGGTTTTCACAAAGGTGGCAAAATATCATGGCATTTTTCAAAGCAAGCCTTTGTTCTGTACAAATGCTCTTGCAGGGGTGGTGGGGAGAAGGAGGGAAGCTTGTGTGCCTGAAGGCTGATGAATGAGGTGACACAGCAGTTTGGAAATAATAATAATAATAATAATAATAATAGTACCATCTAACAGAGCCTGATGACATTGAACAATGGAAACATTTTATAAACGGAGCTTAAATCCAGAGCTTGAAAACACAACCCTCTCCCAGACAAACCAGGGAAAAAAATTAGAGTGTCATGAGTCTAAACTCAACAGATCCAACAGATTTTCTTTTCTTGCAGTGTCCTGCAGCCATCACATGCACCTCACAGTCTCCCTCTCCAGAGACTGGCTTTTGCAAGGGTAGCTGCATTTTGCCAGGCCACCAAACTCCAACATGGGTGTCCCTGCAGCCCTAAACTGCCAGCTATAAATATAAAAACCCACTCAGCATTTTCCCACCACGAGTTCTGCCACTGTCCTGCTCTATAACCTTGGGCAAACCTCACCCTCAGTTATTTAAAATACAATCTCTTGGGTGCAGGACCAGCCATTCCCTACCCCATTCCCATGGTCCTGGGCACAACAGGGTGTCCACAGCTACTGGTGTTGGCGTTTCTCACTCTCCTCCTCATCACCACAGAGTCACAGACTGGTCTGGGTTGGAAGGGACCCTACACATCATCTCATTCCTTTCACTAGACCAGGTCCAACCTGAGCCCCTTCCAGCCTTCAACATCTCCTGGTGCTCCTCTCTGAGCAAGTTCTAGTAAGGACCTGTAACACACCTCAAGTGTGTCCAGAAAAACAGAAACCTGTGTGTCCCTCTGAACACGAGGGAACTGACCAGCAGCCCCACAGCCACGCCAGTGAGCTTTGGTGACAACACAGGGACTCAGCAGTCCTAAAGGTGACACAGCACTGCCTCAAAGCCCCTTCAGGTGTCCAAACCCACGCTGGGCACTGAAGAGAAGGAAGAATTTCTGGCTGCAGCAATGGATCAAGGCCAAACGCACAGGGAAGGCAAAGGGAAGTGAACTCTTGTCTGCCTGGGGTATTGGCTTGCTCCCTTGCCATAGCCTGTGCAGGTGTATCCTCAGCTCAGGCCCCTTCACCAGTGGATAAAGTTCCTGTTTGACACTTTGATTGTTGTCTCCAAGCATTTCCTACAGTAATTCCTGGGTTTCCAAGCAACAGACCAGTTTACTTAACAACAGGAAACTCTCTGCTGCAAAAGGACAAGGAATCCACCAGTAGCTGCCGGGCTGAACTGCAGCTCAGCAGGGAGGTTGTCCAACACTTTATTATCAATCAGGTGAAATTGCTGCCCAATTAGTAAATCAATACTCCCTGCTGAGGTGATCAGCTGCACACAGAAAAGCAGGGATGCAGGGAAAAGGGAGCTTTCTCCCTCTAACCCGGGGCCACAAAAATCAATGGAGTTGTGCTCTGGAACCTGTGCTCATCAGGGCCAGAAGAAAATCAGCTGTCAGGGCCCCGTTTAACCATGAGATGGAAGAGCTACAGGGAACAGCACCAGCACCAGCCTGCAGTGACAGCACAGCAGGAAACTGCACCAGCTCAGGAGCCCTGATTTCTGCTGTAAAGCTGTAAATTCCCCTCTCTGCCCAACTAGTGACAGTCTCTGGGGCTCTGCCAGTGCAGCAAGGTAACCACAGGGCACCTTCCCTCACCAATGTCATGAGACAAAGACCTAAACACTCACCCCCTGGGCATTCTTGGGCAAGGTATTTAATCTCTTTGGCCTCCATGTTCATTCTCCCACCTCCCTGTGTTTTCCCCTGTTGCTGAGGGCTGGTGGGATGTTAATTTAAGGGAGCTGTGTGGTGATACTGAGGCAAAAAGCTTCACAGAAAGGCTGTAAATGTAAAGATGCATTTGCAACACAGACAGAATCCATGTTCCCATCACTGGAAAAACACATGGTTTATCAGCATCTCTTGCTGTGATCTCATGTCTAGGTATACTGAGACAGAGGAAGGAATAAAAGACTCAGGTTTAGAGCTGCCTGTGCACATCTGTAATTAAGCTGCAACCTCACAAAAGCTGGTACCAAGACCCTCAGCAGAGAGACAATAAGGAAAAAGAGGAACTGTCCCCAGATGACTTTGTTATCTCCTGAAAGGCTGGAAAAGACCAGGTCGAAGTTTTCAAGACAAAAAAAAAATAAAATCTGTTATCCTCCAGAAAACTGGAATGATTTTATTCACTGTTTAAACATGAGAAACTTGTGAATCTTGCTAAATACATCACTGAATGATGAAAAGGCAGGAGAGGAACATCTGGAAGAAGTGCCCAATGAAGGAAAGAGTAAAACCCTTCTTTCCTCTGCTTCAGTTCCCTTCTACACCCACTCACAGGGCTATTCCCCGCATGCTGCTCCCCTTCCCCACTCAGGAGCTGATCTTAGGGATGCTGGTGCTGCCGAACCCTCCATTCTGAGGAAATCTGAATGGTTTGGACTGATCTCCTTCTCCTGAGTCTTGTTTGCTGGCTCAGAAGATGCCTCTGCTCATGTTTCCACCTCAGTGGTGAGTGAGCTTGTTCTTGGAGGTGTCTCTCAACCTGGCTGGCATCAGTGCCTGTTCCTCTGTCTTGCAGTGTGAGATGCTGCTGCAATGCAGTGCCCAGGTGTAGTGACCTTTAACCAAACTGCAGCATCTGCAGCAACCAAAGGCTCCCAAACTGCTCCAGCTGAGGACAGAGGAGGAGGAAGTTCTGATGCACAGTCCCAGAAGTCAAAGTGTGTCTTTGGAGGAGCCCTGAGGAGCCCGTCCCATTTATCAGAAAACATTTCCATGTGGATTGCACCATCAATCTGCCTGACAGCATCTCCAACAGCTCCTTGACACTGTGCCAGCAGCAGAGCTGGGTTACCTCTGGGCCAAGGCTGCTGCAACACCTGCTTTTCCTACTTATAGCATTGGATGAACCATCTGCAGCCAACACAACCCTGTTTGGGTTGGTTTTTGCAGAGTGGGGGCAAGAAATCCATCAGCAATCCTACACTGCTCTCGACAGGTCAACAGATGGCCTAGGTCCTCTGCTCCCAGCTGATGCAGATGCTTGAGAAGATCGAGGAAAATTATTACCCAGGCAGAATGAGCACCAAGCCTGTTCCAGAACACTCAGGACAGGGTGGTCTCCACACTGGGATGTGCTGAACAGCAAAGCCCACCTTGCCCTACTGAAGTCAAATGTGTTTCAGCCACACAGAAACCCCTGGCTCACTTTCACTGCCACCCCTTGGTCTTCACCCAGTAGAAAAAGGACAAAAGCAGCACTGGGAGGCTGGAAACCTACCAGGATTCTTGCTTCTGTCAGGCCCTTTCCCAGCCTAGAGGACAGAATATATTTCAATTAGAGGGAGATGATAATTTTTGGTGCACAGCCCCCAGCCCAGAGGTTTTCCAGCTCTGTGTTTACTGTTTACTTGACTAGAGATGGAGCAAAAGCTCTGTGCTGCAGCCACAGTGGAACAGGACAGTAATAAAGGGCTGTATGCTGTAAACAATCAGATGGATTTTACAACTATAAAACTTTAATTTCATAAGATGATTTCTCTTATAACATTATTGACTCACCTGTGTCCCTGAACTGCCTTAATGAAGAGTGATGGTGATGTTTCCTTTCACAGCAGCCATGTCTCTTACTCTCATTTTTGGCTCCATTTGCCCATGGATACATGCTCTTACTTGAGCTCCAGTTTGGCTTTCTAGAGCAGACAGCCCAAACCAAGTGAAATTCCCAGTGGGCACAATTCCAAAGCTGCATTTTGACTAATTAAGTGATATCAGGAAAGCTCTAAATGTGCACATAAAAACTGGCAAGCAAAGTGCTTCTAATGATGAGACAATTGCTGTGCAGTCTTTGTGCTTTGAGTCACAAAGCTGCATTAGTCTTTTCAAAATTGTCAATGCCAAGATGTTCAAAAGTGAAACCAAAGATGTGAGGTGGGAGAGAAGGTAAAAGGCTGCAAGTGCTGCCCTGACCATGTGGAGGACACACGGCCACAAGGTCTGTTTGCCATGAGTTATCTGATTCTACCTGACCATGCTGAAGAAAGAATTAACACAATGCTCTTGCAGCCAAAGCCTTCAGGCCATGTCCATCTCCACACCAGAGCAATGGCACTGTGCTAATGATGCCCAGCAGCTCTCAAACACCTCTTCCTGATCCCATTTTACTTGAGGGTGGGACTTAAATTCTGAAGCATAAGGGGTTTTTCACCTTTGTTTTCATATCACTTTTTGCATATGCTGTAGCAACTCTTGGTACTCATAAGTAAATTCAACCTTTCTGAGCATTTCTTGCATCAGAGATTCCTGCAGCAGGGAGTTCCACAGAATCAGCTGAACTAAAGAGTCATCTTCCTTTGTAATGGCCTGAACTCACAAAAAAGCCAAATTAAGCTGCAACTCCTCACTGCAGTGAAAGCTTCTGGGGGCACACACTCTCCTTTCTGATCTCAAGGGAAAGCAGACCTTCAGTTGCCACAGATTCCCATGAAAGCCCACTGATCCAGAAGGCACAGGGATGCACGGTGCAATGGCAGTGGGTCTTTGGCATTTGCATTGTGAAGGAGTCAAAAGACAAGTCTATCTGGCCTGTCAGCCACTTCCTCAGCGTGCTGCGACTCCACAGTGAACCAGGGACAGCTAATCCCTCAATGGAAGTGGGATCAGCTTCCTTGCCTCTACCCTGCAGTCAAAGCATGAGCCCAGACACTGACTGAGCTGATGTACTGTAATTCAATATGCAGTATCTGGTTTGTGTGCTCATCTCTCACCTAAACACAGCACTACAACTTTCGAAAAACATCGCCAGCAATTATTTCTCCGTCTTCAGATGGGGTTTTTGCAAGATCCACTACGACTAAAGGGACAGCTGGTTTGCACAAAGACCTCTGAAAAAACACATGGAAGTTTCCATGGGTATTGAGGAGAGGGCTGCTCCCATGTTTCAGCACTGAAACATCACACACCTGGCTGCTCCCTCTCACTGTCTCACCTTCCCCCCAGCAGGCTCTCCAAGGAGGTGCAAAGCACAAAAGGAGACTTCAAAAGAAATGAAAAGTTTTCTTTGTCCTCTTAAGGAAACATTTAATGATTGCCTTTACCCCACTTTCAACCCGGAGTGCCTGCTCTTTATTCTCTAGGCAGGTGCTGAGAGATGAGGCTTTAGTGAGCAGCCTGATTAAAAACCAGTATCGGATGTTGGGAGACAATGTGTAATATGACAACCAACACTCACAGCATCATGTGAGAAATATAATTAAAAAGATTGCTTTGTGACTGTGCTGTTAGAATTTCAAGCCTCGTATTTTACAATTAGAAACCATTTGTCTTCTAAATGGCAGGCTAAGTTTTGCTTTCTGCTTTGTCAGTGTGAAATCAAAAGCAATTCTCTAAGTTAATAGCATTATCTTGGATTTATGCAAGTGCAGACTGAATTTGAATTGATATTCACTTTCTCTAAACTATCCTATAAATACTAATAAACCCTCTCTCTCTATTTATTTATTTATTTTAGCACACAGAAAGAAAACTGATTAGAACCAAGTTTCACAGGCAGGAACATTTGTTGCACATCACAACTTTGGCTATTTTTTGCAGATGCTCCCGGATTTGAAATCTGGGTCTTGAGCCGTGACGGAGCTGTGCAAAGTCTGCCCACTTTCCTTGAGCTGCAGTTCTGTGATCCACGTGCAAATGAGCTCTCAAATCACTCTCAGACCATTTGTTCCAACACCTCCACATCCCCCAGCCCACACGTCCTGCGTGTAAATACCTACTGTATCTCGAGCTTGTCTGTGCTATAATGGGATGAAGACTCAGGGAGGAGGAACCCCCCCGTCTAAAAGAGGTTTGTAACAAGGGAAAAAGTAGCTCTAACAGAGTAGCAACATCACAGGAACAGAGAGAGGCATTGTTACAGGCCAAGTAATCCTGTGACACGCTACTGTCAGTCATAGCTTGACACCCTGCTGGGCCAGCAAGACATCAAAGCCCACCCCATACCATCTTACATGCTCTTTATCAGCTAATCAGGCTATTCTTCCTGAAATAAAGCTCCCTTAAATCCCCTGCTCACAGGGGCATTCCCATCCTGTTGCCCATCTGCTGAGGAGGGTCAGCTGGAGCAGGAGGCAGAGCAGTGGCCTGTCCCTGGTGGCTGCTAAAAGCAGGACAATGCAGGTTCCAACTTTTTATTTTAAAATCCTTTCCCTTTGCATTTTTTTCTTTTCACAGGATAGGTGCATGTGCAAGAGAAGAGCCCAGCCCTGGAACAATTATGTGGATTAGTGCATGGCTAAGGTTTGCTAATGGAGTTTGTAGCAACAATTACATGGAAAGAGTCACAATTGGTGCTGATAAAGAAAAAAGATTTTCCTCCTTTGAATTATTGCAATGATTTCACTGGCAAGGCAGAGGTTTGGATCCTGCCACTGCACTAGGGAAGAGAGTGTGTCTTTAGCATTGTGATCTCAAAAGAGAGGATTATCTGTCCTGTGGAGCCAACTCAGAACAGCCAGGATCAGATGCACTGAGCACCTTCAGCTCCCTTGCAAGCACAGAAGAGGGTTCAGGGCTCCTCCAGCAGCATCCAGGGAATCTCCAACTCCTTACACAGGAGTGCCCAGAACAGCCCTGAGCACACACTAGGAGGGACAGAACTGCAACTCTGGGCTTGCTGCAGACTGTTCCCAGGAGAGATCCCACAGGATTTTGCAGAAATGCTTTTGCCAGAACTACTCACACCTCCAGATTTGCAACCATTTCTACCAATAGATCTGCTTTTGATTTCCACTTGATTCCTGGAGCAGGCCCAACCACCTTGAGGAGCAAAGCCCAGCACAGTGTGTCACCCCATGTTCCTTGGCTCAGGAACATCAGACTGACCTACCTTTTTGGTCTTGGTTTGGTTTTCCTCTTGGAGCCTGCAGCTGGAAGAGCAGTCAGGTTCTGGGGGGCATCTCTCAGCCCAAAGCTCTTGGCCACATGACCCAGGTGGAGAGATTTGATGTGGAAGATGTGCTTGAGGTTCCTGGGATAGGTGGTATAGGCACAAAGGAAAGACTGCAGTGCTGATGGGAAGGAAAAAAAAAAAAACCAGTGAATTCTGTTTGTTGCTGCACTTTTATATATATATATATATATATATATATATATATATATATACACACATGAAGATTCAGCTGTTCCAGCTGAAAGGTCTGGTCCTTTGGGACACCTTCTGCTCAGCAGCTGGCAGAGAAGGTTGGCATGTTAGCAACCTGTGAAGGTTGCACAGTACTGGTACAATCCCAGAAGGGGAAGGCAAGTACTGGGGAAGTGTTAGGAACTGAAACAAAGCTCCATTGAATTGCACTGGTTTTGCCTCCTGCAAGGCTGCCCCTTTGGCCACAAAAGGTGAGTTTGTAGCACATCTCTCAAGAGTCATTGACACTGAGTGGCAGCAGATGAGAGGAGAGTGGGAACAGAGATGCAGAGATGAAGAAAGAGAAGCATGGAGATGGCACAGGAAGACTCCTCTGATATTAGAGTCCCAGTAGTCCATTCATTTTTCACCAGTTACCAGCTAGTCCCTTATAAATATCTGAGAGCCGGATGGATTTCCTGACTCATCAGCACACTGAGAACAGAGCTCACCTTCTCAAAAGGGAAAAATAATAGAACTGTGTGCAAATTTCCCTTCCCATCTTTATATTCCTATAATGCCCTTCCCTGAGGGCTCATTGCTCTAAAGACAATCATCCACTAATATGAGCACTACCTCTGCTCCTCCCCGTCCCTGGAACGTTAACTACACCCGGGCTGGCCCCTGCTCTGGGAATACAGGGACTTCCAGGAAGGAAACTCTGTAGCTCAGAAAATGCCTCCTCTCAATCCCCTGCTGCTCCTCTGCTTGCTAAACCTCCTGTGTCCCCCTAGCCCTCACTCCAAACCACCTCCTGCATCTTCCTCTCCCTCTGAGTCCCGACAGCAGTGAGCTCTAAACTCTCACCTCTCCTGCCCTTGCCTGTTGAGCCACCGGACCAGCAAGTTTGCCCACAGCTTATGTCTAATCTCTTGGCAGCAGCCGGAGATTGGAGTTTATGAACAGTAATAAAAATGTCATTTTAGCAGATCAGCTCCTGGAAGGACCCAGGGAATCCATCAAAGCTCTGTTTACTGAGCAAAGCGAACTCCTTTTCCCAATCGATGAGAAGAAAAGATTGAGTTTTTTGCACCTTCTTCCCAATTTCACAATGCTGCTCTTTTAGAGGCTTCTGAGCACCCAGAGACCTGTGTTTTTCCAAAAAAGAGAATGCTAAATTCCAAATACTGTCTCAGTGTCTCGTCTGAAGGCCATCCTTCTGAGGGCTTATAAACCAGCTCAAATGCTCTCAAAAACCCTGTTCTGCTGCCTTTTTTTTTTTTTTTTTTTAATAAAGTTATTGGTCAAATTCATCTATGAGAAGGTGTAACTCTTCAAAGGGAACAACAGGAACTTGCTCCCTCTTTGAATTCAGTCCCATTGGAGCAAATACAGCTGTCTGCCTCATAGCATTTGAAATGGCTGATACTAAAGATCTTGTTATTATGAAGGCTGAGCTCACCTCCTACAGTCATGCAGAGAGGAAAAGCTGCTGGTACCAACTCCCCAGGTCAGAGATAGAGAATCAAACTGTCAAAGGCTCCCCTCTTCCCAAAGTCCTGACAGACATCTGCCAGATCCAGCTTTGAGTCAGTGCACACAAAACCAGAGACAGTTGCAAGGCACTAACCCAGAGCTGAACTGAGAGTCTTGGCTGGACCTGCAGGTCACAATCCCAGCCCCGGAACTCTGAGCAGCTCAGAGCTGAGATGATCATTACAGCACACATGAGATTGAAATGAAGACCTCAGTGGATGAGATTCTTTTTAAAATCTTTACTATCAGGTCTTTAGACCTCTCACTGTTGCCAGAGCCATGTTTTCTGGCTTTTATGTGCAATTAGAGTGGCCAGATACTGAAAGCTTTATTGTTTTTTTTTTTTCAAACTTGAAATTCTTTTATGATTTTGTGATCAAAGAGACAGAGCTTTAGGAAAACAACACACAAAGACTGGTAACAGTGCTGGTCAGGTCATAATTCATGTACAGGGTTCCTCCTTTATCTTGGTGCCACAGGAACAAACTGCCTGAGCTGTTGAGAGTTTTTGCCACACTGATACAAGTCTGAGGTAACATGTACTGGCTTGGAGTGGGATTTGGACTCATGCTCATGAAAGACAGAGGATTTAGACTGGTCCTTTGCACCTCTGCATGCCCACTTTTCTCCAGGAAATGTAAGTGTGGAAAGTCAAAGGAAGAAAATCCAGCATGTTCTAGGTATGATGGGGGTTAGATGGGTTGGTATGTTGTTATTTTAACAGGGGATGAGAAGGTAATGAGATATGAAAGGGAGACAGGTGACATAACCTGTTCACCAGGCTCTCAGCTGGCAGCCAGCTCCCAGCACTGGCTCCAGGGCATGGCCTCAGCAGGGCTGGAAAAACTGGGAGGCACTTTGCCAGAGCAGGTGGGAAGGATGTACCAAAACCACCATGGATTTGAGCCTTGTGCCACAGCCCTGGGCTCCTGAGACTCTGCTGCCTCTCTCCACACATGGGTGCTGAGGAAAGAGAGGAGGAGGCAAAATGCTCAACTGCTAGGAAATGAGGAGGAGGAGGAAAGCAGGATTTGCTTTCTTACCCTCTCTGTAACTCAGAGGCACAGACGGTCAGCCTCCAGAGCTCTTTCTGGCCCCACAGCTCCGAAATGAAGCACCTACCACCATGCCAAGCCTTGGGATGAGCACCCTCCACTTCCCAAAAGAGGCTCCACTCTTGATAAAGCTCATCCTTCAGGTAGCAGGGCCCAACCAGACTCCTCCTCCCACCCACCTCACTGCTGATCAGTCAATCAAGTTTGAAGGGCAGCACCTTCCCTGAACCATTTGATTTGAGTGTGAAAAACACGGGACCCAGAGCCAGAAGGGGAGAGCGGGCAGGGAGCCACTCGCCTTTTGAAAGCAGGCTGCAGTGCAAACACTGCTTATTAACATTGACTGGGTCAGAAAATGGGGAAAAACAGAAAAAGAGAGAAACAAATGCATCTCTGGCACAGTTTCCAGTTGATTGTCTGCCATGAAAGCAAAAGCCAGCTGCCATGTTAATTATTCATGATGCCTGGCTCAGAGGGGAGGAAGAGGGGCTTATGGAAGCCACTCAGCAGTGGAAAATTTGCATATGTAGATAGCAGAGTTGGAAAAAGAGGTGGAGTGCTCCTCTACAAGATAAATGGGATGCACAACATTTCAGCATTTCCTGATGTATTTTCTGTGGCTAAAGAAGTTACTAACAACTGAAGTCAGCAACAAGTGTGTGTGGGTTGGGTGTGTGCACAGTGACACTGGGTAGAGAGGAACCACAGAGGTTTTTTAGGTGTGACCAGAGTTACTCACTGGTTGTTCCTGTCACAGACATTTCAGGCTGGAAGTTTGCATGGGGTACAAGAAATCCCAAGGGAGCAGCAGGAAGCTCATCCATGCAGAATGAAGGAATATGATCATGATTTAGTCACAGGCTTTGAGGTTGTGGATTAAAAGAGCAGTGACAAAATTACACCTGAAAATGGGTGCAAGCTGCTTGTGTAGCAAGTCCAACACTTTCACTTCAGGAGGAAGGTGTTTGAAAACCCCAAGGAACTGAAATCAGCACTGCAACTGCTGGAGGTGGGGTGAGATTTCAGCCCAGGGATGTGCAGTGCTGGGGGAGAGCAAAGAGAGAAACAGTAGAATTTCAAATACTTTGCCCCTCAGTACAGCCACACATAATCAAAAGCATGTAGAATGATTTGGGGTAAGCAGGTAGTCACAGGAGATACTCTGTGTCATCACTGCTGTGTCATCACCTACGACGGGAGTACAGCATTCAGAAAAAAACAGCACCTCTGACCTCCTGAACAATCACTTCTCAAGATTCCAAACAATTTTCATGCTGAACTTAAACTTTCATCTTGAGAACAGCCTCCCCTTCTCCAGACATTGTATAACCCCAAGAGCAATTTCTCCATATGGTTTTGGACCCCTTGGAAGGTGATTTCAGAAGGTGAGCACACGAGGCACACCTGTCCCACACCTGTATGCAGGTGCACAGAATGGTAAACAGCAATGATGCAGACCATTAAAATTCATCGCACCAGCACCCCCCTCAACTGGAAATGCTGCAGAACTGAAATAACTTCTACACAAGCTTAGAGAGCAGGACTTGACTCAGAGCAATGAGGTAAAAAAGAAAACAGTCAGGAAGGGAGATGTAGGAAGAGGAAACTCAAAAAAAGGGGAAAGGCTCCAGTCCTAAATACTGTGAGCAAGAATGGCTTGGTCTCTTTCATAAAGGGTTTGTATCTTGTGGACTTGTCTCAGTAACTCATAGTCAAACTCCAAATAATTGCTCAGGAGCTCTGGGGCCTGACTTCCCACAGTGCCTACCCTGCACCACCTTTCTGGCTCCTCTCAGGAGACAATCTGGTGTTTCTTTTCCTACCACATCCCCAGCAAGATTTTAATCTTTCTCCCAGATCTGTTTTCCTCTCGATGTTCCAAACTGAGAGGAAGAAGGGCAGAGTCTCTTACAGTGCTCAGTGACAACTGCTGTGCATCCTGCCTAGGAAAAAAGGCAGATCAAACCCCAGACTTGTACACTGATCAAGTCCATCCCAGTTTTTATCCATCCTGCCTTTTTGTGTTGTTGCCCCTCTCTCTTTTATCTCCCATTCCACACAACCAGCTCTACTCCAAGATCCTTTCCTGGTCAGGGTTGCGTCCTGTCTTTCAGGCTGCAAATTCATCCCTGGTGTGAACTGGAGGCATCTGATGGGAATTGCAGAAGGATGTGATGGAGGAATCACCCAGCCCCTTCCCAGCATAACCCACACAACCCACTCGCTGCTGTGATTGGGTCAAAGCCCTCAGATGTGAATCCCACTGAAAACCAAGACTAAATCTCATTTGCACCTAATATGGGAATGCCAGAAATTAACATTTAATATCACCACAAAGCCTTCTGGGCCTGCCTCAGAGCCCAATGGCCCCAAAATGTTTCTTCCAGGCCTTTTCTCCCTGATGCTGTGCCCCAGAAGAAAACCTTGGCAGCTCCTCTGAGCCCTTGTGGGATAAATGGAAGGAAACTCACTGACCTTTCTTTGCCCACCGGACGTTCCCCTCGCTGGAGTGGACAAGATTTTCAAATTTTGTTTGCAGGACCGTGGCCCTCTCCCGGACTTCCTGAGGGTTCTTGCCACAGGATTTCTACCAGGGAGGTGGAAGGATTAGAGGAAAGAGAGAATTTGAGTCAGGAATAATGAAGCAGTTTACAATAGATTTAATAACAGTAAAATCACACAGCAACTACCCAGGGGCCAACAAAGGTAATCCTCTCAATATTACTAGAGGAAAAAAAAAAAATCCAGATAAAGATGTTAAAGTCAGAGCAGCCAGTGAGCGCTGTGTGGTGGGGAGAACAAATCAGTTTTAATTTTGTGTTTTCTAACATCTATCACGTATCTTTTCCCCTTGCTTTTCTTTTCCCTTCCTTTTTTTTTCTTTTTTTTTTTGCTTCCAGGTAAAACAGGCCAGATCCCACTGCTTGTTTCCATTAGAATTACTTGGAGTGACTGCTCCCAGACCCTACACTAACAGTTTCAGAGTGATGCTGCAAGTTCCCCTGTGCACTTCCCCAGAACACCCAGGGCAGGAGATCAAAAGATCCACAATGAGCCCCAAGCTCCAGAGAAGAGACCAAATTCAGCACCTGTGAACAAAGGCAACTAAATTAACTTCTCATGAATTCCAGCATGGATTTCTACATTAAGTTTCCTCACTGTCAACACATCATATTTGACTGTAACTGCCATCACTTGGCTCCTCTAGAGCAGGACAAGCCCCTTGCACCAAAGGCATGACAGAATAAACTTCCTCAAGCCAGAAGGGCAATTTTGCACGTTTTCCAGCTTTCCTGGGATCAGACTGTGGGATGCAGCTCAGGAAATGGAAAACAAGCATTGCTGGGAGCAAGCTGTTACTGGGAGGAGAAGAGAGGCTCTGTCCCTCTCCAAGGGATCCAGGCAGAGTAAGGAAATGTGGACCAGAAAAGAAGTGAAAATTTTGATGGAAAGCTGACAGCAAAGAGCAAAGCCAAGCATCCATGGATGTGCACCTCTCCCAGAAAAGGGCCACAGTGTGACTCAGACAGGAACCAGCATCCAACGGTGAGAGTGCCAGATCGAAGGCAGCAACTTGATACTGGTCAGACCCCTCATGTGAGCAGGGCTGACTGAATACCAACATGCAGCTCCTGGGATTCTGCAGGAGGCCTGTGCCAAGGCAGCAATCCTGTTCTTCTCTGGCAGATCTGCATGCTAATGCTGCAAACCCCTTTCCCCTGCCCTGCTGCCAGTGCAGAGGAGCCACATCCCAAAGACACCACAAACAAACTCCAGGTTCTGTGGGGGCTGCCAGCAGCTGACACAAAATGCTCTCCTGTCCCAGATGTGCCACTTTGTACCCAATAGCAAATATGCCCAGAGACAGAACTCCAATGTAGTTTAAATGCCCTGCACTGTGGCCCCTCTGGAACTCAGCATCCCACAGCTTCCAGCCACTGAGTAATTCCTCAACAAAGCAAACACACCTGGGGCTGGAGCTCCTGCTCTCTCACTGCCTGGACTGACTGTCCACCTGCATCTCCAAAGACAGCCTGGCTATTTTAACACGTGAACTCAACCAGATTTCTGGTCTCTGCTGTCTCCCAATCCCCTCAAGAAAGGCTCATGACCCATCACAGCATCATTTAGATCAAAAAAGACTTCCAAGATCACAGACTGATCATCACTTTGTCAACCAAACCATGGCACTGAGTGCCACGTCCAGTGTTTCCTGACCACCTCCAGGGATGGGGACTCCATCACCTTCCTGGGCAGCCCATTCCAACACTTGACCACCCTTGCAGTGAAGAACCTCTTCCTGATGTTCCACCTGAACCTTTCCTGGCACAGCTTGAGGCTGTGTCCTCTCCTCCTGTCCTTGTTCCCTGGGAGCAGATCCTGACCCCCATCTGGCTGGACCCTCCTGTCTGTGAGTTGTCTTCCCTGAACCTCCTTTTCTCCAGGCTCAGCCACCCCAGTTCTCTCAGCTGCTCCTCACTTAATTTGCTCTCTGGATTTACTCTTTGCTGCCCTTTTCTGGACACTCCTTTCACTGACACTTCAGGTGTGCCCTGAAGCTGAGAATGTCCCCAGCCCAGGGGCCTCTGCGGAGGTTCAGTGACCCCCAAGAGGAGCTGAAGAGGCCACTCCTGGTTGTCACTACCAAGTTTCCACCGACGTGAAACACAAAACTTTCTGGCCCCGCCTGCTCCTCCCGGCCCCCAGCACTTTCCTTTTGTTAAGCCTCCTGGCAGCACCAAGTGTCACCTTCCCAGCGCTTTTTAATATGAATGTGAAATTAGTGAGGTTTGCCCTTTCCCCTGGCGGACAGAATCCTCTGTTATTAAAAAGTAAAGCACTTTAATAATGAAAACTTTTTCTCTTTTTCCTGTGTTTTAACTGTTTAAAATTAATGAGAAGGGCATAACGGTTGTCAAAGCGATATTGAAAGCTGGGTAGCCAGGACCGAATAAGCACGAAAATCCCTCCAGAGTGTTAAATAAACAGTGCTTCAGCCCCCTCTGAATCCCTGTGTTGGTTATTGTATACATTCTGTAACAGCACTCAGAATAGATCTGAGCACCGGGGAGGCAGAAAGGTTTCAGAATTCCAATAAAGGCCTCAAATTAAAGACAGCCTGGTGCGAATTCCAGGAGAAAATTAAAGAGACCTCAAGCTTAAGTGACAGGTGACTTGCTTCTGTGTCACAACTGTCAGGGGATTTAGTGATAATATGGCAATATATTACAAAGGACTTTTCTTATTCCCCCCTTTAGGTTTCAAAATGCGGCATCTCTTCTTCCTGGTGCTGGGGGAAAATAATAATAAAAAAAAAAGTAAGACAAAAATGAGGGATAAAAAAACTAGGTGCACAATTTTCAAAGTGTGAGGTCAATGCAAGAGATATAAATTAAAAAAAAGCAAATGGCAGGAAACATAATGTCCTCGGAAAACAGCTTCTCCCTTCCTATCTCCACCTTGTCTTTTATCCTCTTCAGACCCTTGAGACAGATCTCATTTTAAAATTGCACCCTAATGGGCATGAAAAAAAGCCCTGTGTTTGATTCTTGTCTTCCAGGGAGGTTCATCTAAAAAACAAAACAAAAAAAAAATCCCCACTCCAATACTAATAAAAAAATTTTCTAAATTTAAAACTGACTCAGAGGCAAACTGTGAAAATAAAACTCGCCCATGACTGAGTGTCTGGACAGATCAAATAAATCAGTGCTTCTGGAAGGGCATGGAAGCCATTCCATGCTTTACTCACACAGGCAAGCTTTAATCCTGGTTTGGATGAGCGGGACAATTAATTTGAGACCTTACACATTTTTTCCAAGACCCCAAAGATAAAAGCCTACCCCAGAGGTTTGCTTGATCTGCTCCCCATCTAAATTTGTTCCCCCTGTTAAATAAGCAGCACTGTTCCATCATGGAGAAACAGTGGGATAGGAGAACCTTTTCTGCCTTGTGATTCTTTAAAATCCTGTTCTGGCAGATCCCAAGCCACTGGCATAATGACTGTGGGCAGTAACAATATTTATAAGCTAAAAGAAGAAATGCAAGAGAAAAAAGTCAGGGTGCCGTGTTATTTAAGACATCAGGGGAACTCCCAAAAATGCCAACTCCACGAGGAAAGGATACATGGATTTCTGTCAGAAGAAGGAAACTTCCAGTGATAAAGATGGCAGGTTTTAGGTTTGAGAGGTTGGGATAAGTACTGAAAACTTCTGATTTCATTAAGAGAACATGATTAAAAAAAAAAAAAATTGAAACACAGTAAGACTAGACTGAGGTAGAAAAGTTCATTCTTAAAACAGGAAAAAAAAAAAAAAGAAAGATGGGGAAAACCCACCAAAAAGCCTGTCTGTAACATCTCCTGCTTCCATTATACTTCAAAACAAAATGAAGGATTTTGTTTTAATAACAACTTTTTACTAACCTCCACACACCTTCTCTAGAACTCACCAAGTCTCCCTTGCCCCCCTCCATAAAAGTTGAAAGATCAAATTTATTCTCTTTGTAGGCAGGTGAACATTCACACGCCCAGACATAGCCACATATATATTTCATATACCTAAATATAAAATATACATTTTACAGGCACTTCAGCTTGCTCCCTGGCTGCACACAGAAGCCAAAAAAATACATGTTCCAACGTGGTACTTATAATGGACTTGAGTTGAGGCAATGAGAACTGAAGAGCATCATAATGAGGTTGCCGTGTGCAGGACTATAATATATACATAAGTCAGAGCATGGAGAGCTGAGAGCAGAGCTCAACCTCCCTCCAATGGCAACATCCTAGTGAGATCAGCTTCAGCTCCTCCTGACACCTCCTCAACCCCTCTCTGTCCCACTGCACTCCCAGCTTATTGTACTGTCCATGTGGCAAATTTGGGGAATTTAATAGAGATTAACCCTCCTGAAAACTTGGGAAATGCCCCTGCAGCTTCTGGGCTGACCACTCAGGGCCTCCATGGCAATATAAAATATGGAGCTAACAAAACACAACTATAAAACATGGAGCTAACAAAACACAACATGTCCTTGATTGTATTCATATATTTTTCAAGTAATTCCTGAAGAAGTATGTTTCATATTGACAGAACTGCTGTAATTCCATCCCCATTAAATGATACAGAATTTTTCCCAGGAAGAGAAACTCTGTTCTTAAATCCCAACCCTTTCAGATTGAAAGAATAAAAACTGGTTACTCTGTAATTCTAAGTTCCTGCAAGAGATTAAAACCATCCCACAACCACAGCGGATGGATCTCAGCTCCAGTGAGGTCAACAGCAAAATCCCACTTGCTTTGATGTCAGAGGGAAAAGAGGAATTTAATCCCACTTTTGAAAGCAAAAGGAACCAAATCCTTCTGTGCAAGTTCCTGCATGGCAGGGCCTGCCCGGCAGCACTGCCCAAACCAGCTACTGCTCCTTTCAAAGAGGGGCTGGGTTTAGAGCTTTTTGGAAAGGAAGAAAGCCAAAAGAAATCTATTTTAAAAATTCTGTGCTTAAATGTGTAGAGCATTTGATAATTTGGAAGCATGGCAGAAATAGCAAACTGATCAGTTTTGGTACCAAACAGGCTTGGTTAGGTTTTTGTTGCTAAAAAGGCATTTTCTCTTGTCACTTTTCAAAACTTAAATTGTAATTTCCTGGAACATAACATGTTCTCTTTTTTGCCCACTTCCCAGAAATAAAATTTGTTCCCACATCTGGAACAGCAAATATTCTGTCCCATGTCAGTAACAAATTTAAAGCACAATTTCTGCATAAATGGAATTGTGCAAAAAGTCTTCAAAGGAAATCTGAAGTTACTCCCCCTATAAGCACATTTGGAACAAAAGTATTTATACATGGAATTATTTAAAATAATTTCTGCACTGACAAAGCACAACTGAACTTTGTTACGAGGCGATATCCTAGGCAGGATCCAGACATTTAAAACACAAGCATTACAGGCTGATTTCAGCCAAAAACATTGGTGGGAGAGAGCTTTAAATAGAGCTGCATCTCAGCTGAGCTCAGCTTTGGCTGTGTGTGAGGTGCAGGAACACTGAACATCTTTCACAGGCCGTGTTTACCAGGAACACCACGGCTCCCACCAGAACAAGGCGCCTCAGACACGGGGTAACAAAAGCACGGGCAGGCAAAACAGCAACAAGAGGGGAAAAAAAAAAAAAAGAGCGTGTGCTGCATCATGCTTGACACATTCTTGACTTCCATTCAAAATGCAGGTTCTTGCAGGATTTAATTTGCCAGAGTGCAGCAACGCCTGAGACATCAACTGCAAATGAGTAAATTCTGTGAATTAGCAACTTGAAGGCAGACCCAAAGCTTGCCTGAGTCAATAAAAAGCTGCCTGTCAACCCAGGGAGCTTTGTTTTAGGCTCCAAGTAAATACAGATGATAAAAACCCTGACGTAATGCATCAACAAATGCATTTTCCTTGTTTCTTCACAGAAGTTTAGAGCCATTTGTCATCTCCAACAATATTTTAGGGCAGAAAACACAGGAAAAACAGAAACATGGAGCTTTTCAATCCTTTTTCTTTTTCCTGTCTATTACAAAGATATTTGCTGAGGAGTTAGCAAGCAACTGCTTTCTGGGAACAACAAAAGAGTGAAAAACTGTAATATAAGGTAGTTCTATAATTATTTACACTGTCTGACATCATGGATGTAAAGACAGACACTAAGGAAGGAAACACTTGTGATGTTCAACTGGCAAGTGAAAACTGGAGCAATTCCAAAGCAGCAGAATAACTCACCTTGCTTCCTGGTCTGTGCAACTTGAAGCGATCATCTTTCATCAGGCTGGCTAAAACCTTCTCCATCTTCAGCTCTGAAACACTGAAGCAACAAAGACAAAAATTTACTGTTTCTCCTACTCTGAAACGCAGCGTGGAATGAGCCACAGATTGGTAATGGAGAGCAAAACAGTTGAAATTCACAGTTCAATTTGAGAATTTATTCCTGAAATACAGGAGGTCTTAGCTCAGACACTCCCTCATCACCCCTGAAAGTGGAACTACTGTAAAATCCAAACCTCTGCTTTCAGTGGCACAGAGGCACAGTTTCACCCACAATTTTGTCACTGTTTTAAGTCACCAACACACACACACTCCAATTCTAGCAGAGCACCAACGTAACTGAGGGTGGACTTTCCATTCACTGAAAGTCTCCTTGGCTCTCAACCAAGAGGAACTGATTAAAGAAATAAATTGGATTACACTTCCATTATTTTCATAATTTTTCTTTCCTTGCACTGAGAAGCATCAGGACAATTGGGAGCACCTGGTTACTCTTTTCACCAAAAGAAGCTCAAGACAGAGCTGCAGCAGCTCAAAACATTAATGCTCCTTGGAAATTTGTTTTGTAATTATAAAGAATAAGATTTGCAACCTTCACCTTGAACCAGGGGTTGTCCAACATTTATTTTTTCACTTAATGCCATGGGCAGGAGCAGAAGGTTGGTTGTGCAAATGTGAGAAAGAGAGTGACTGAGGCACCCACAGGCTGGAAACACCTGCTCCACTTTGTTTGCTACATCCTGCTACATCCTGTCTCCTCCAGTTCAGCTTCCAGAGTCTCTGGAAGGAGACACAGTGCTCAACTCTCACTCAAAGGACAATACTTTCATGTTTATGCACATTTGTTTCCACCCATGTTAGTGACCACGCTCACAAAACCAAAGAGCTAAAACTAAAGGTGTGCAAAGACACAGCTCCTTCTTCTCATAGTGATTCAAACTCAGAGGGTCACAACAAAACCATGAGGAACTTTTCCTATCAGCCAATTCTCCTGCAGCTTCCTTCCCTCTGGTCACATCATCACTCTTTCTTTCCCACAGGATCCTACATGATTCCACCTCCTTGCTGCCTCGCTCAGGTCAAAGCTCAGAGGCTCTTTCCAGTGGACAAACTCATCCTCCAATTCATTTCTAGTCTCAAAACCCACCTCTGACACCAGACACACAGTTTGATTTCCTTCCCTGCTCTGAGAACTCACCTCCCCTCTTCATCTGAAGTGCAAAGCCAAAGCCCAGCCCATTAGAGACTCCACAGCATTTTTTTTTTTTTTAAATACAGGAGACTCAGTCAGCTGTCCTAGCCAGGCTTCACACTGGGCATTTATTTTCATTCTGTCGACTCACATTCCTCCTGTAGGCTCAACCAGATGATTTATTCTCCAGTTCTGCTTTCAAGACACTGCTAGGTCCTGCTATGGCCCAGATATGGAAATGCTTACAAACCTGCTTCATTTCCAAGTGAGTAGTCCTGCTTAAAGGTGCATTTACAGGAGACCAGAAATTCTTTGTCCTCTTTAATGCTGTCTTAAGGGGCGCACACACACAACCCAGGTGACAGCACAGGAACAGCTGTGCAGCTCCAGGCCATTAATATTACAGCTGCATCCAAACTGGGTCCCATTTCCAAGGGAATTATTCAGATCATAAAAGCTGATGTCTGTGGGCCCAAATTTTCTGTAATGGGCAAAGGTCATATCTAGAAAAGAAGCGAAGGAGTTCACTTGGGATTAAACCAACCTAAGGAAGAGAGAAATCTTTAGGGTCCAACAGTTCTCAGATTCCTGAATCTCAGATGGTCAGAAAGCTGCCTGTGGTTTCTGAAAGGAAGCATTGCTGGTATTCTTCAATTTGTAAAGTACAGAAAGGTACTACACTAACAAGAATATCTTCTTTTTACTCCAAACTCTCTAATACCTGGCTAGCAGGAATGGATGAATCTCTGCCACAGTGTGTGACAGGATTCCTTACCTGCTCCCCATCCTTCCCACTTAAAACAACAAATACCTTTACTTTTGCAACCTGCCTTTTCAACCTCAGCCAACTCAGCATCACAGCATAAGGAGAGGAGAAGGTGCAGAGGAACAGCCATGCAGCCTGCAAGGAATGGGGCAGAGTGGCCACCAGACACCCTACAAGGGAGAGCAGCCCCTCCATGTGCAGCTGGGCCACCCCATGCACAGATTTCTTCACAGAAGATGCAGAGAAAGGCGAGAGAGCGATGGGGGAGAAAGGGAAATGGAGCATAAAACGACAACCAAGGGTTTCTCTGTTTGGTTTTGAAAAGTATAACAGCAAATTAAAACATAAATGGCAACCACTTAAGCAAGAGGAAAGCAGACCTCCCCCTTCCCCCTGCAAAGGTTGCTTTGACAGGCCTATGAATGAAAATGTCAAACCTTTGACATTGATTTGTTGGAGTTGTCACCCCCTCTCGGGTCCTCCCCTTGCCTGGCTTGTCGCCAGCAACAGATCCCTGAACTGGGTTCACAGCAGGGAGCAGGAGAGGGAGCTGGGAGGGGGGAACAGCACAACCCCAGAGCAGCGAGGGAAACAACTCGTGCCTTCACGGTGATGCCTCTTCCTTTATAAATTAGTTAGGCTGCCGTTAGCAGATAAAGAAATTATCTGATAGCTGTCGAGGCAGGTGCTGCGAGATTGCAGCTGAAGGGACTAGAAGAGACATAAAGGGAAAAAAAAAAGTGAACCTCGCATTTCTTGTTTGTTGCCTCCTCCCTTTGAAGGGAAATCTGTTAGTTGTGCTTGGAGCTGAGACAGAACATTTTGGAGTCTAAACTTTTTTTTTTTAAAAAAAACAAAAAGGAAAGAGGGAATGTAGAGGAAATACGAGTGTTCACGTGCCTGCACATCCACATTTACAGCTGGGCAGAGCAGCCACAACTTCCAGCCACACAAAGCCCAAACAGAAAGTTGCAGAGAGAGGAGGCAGCTTTGCTGAGCCCCAACGGGAATTACTAATCTCAGCAGAGCCAAAGTGAGATCGTTTTGGCAAAGGCTAAAGCTGCTTTTCCACACTGGAAGCCAAGGAGAGGCTTCAGGTACCGGTGAAAATTAATTGCGAGCGATTTCCAATTTCAAAGGCAGTCATCTCTAATTCCAAAGTGGATTTTCATCCAGGAACAAAGCCATGTCTGCTCTCATTACTTCCGACTCTCAACATTCCTGGACTTACTCCCATGCATGCTGGGGTGGGTGGAGGGGTTTGGGAAAAAACTCTGGGTCAGATCCTCATCCCATGTAAATCAGCAAAGCGCTGCTCATTTACACCAGCTGAAGGCTGCGGGGACACATCTCATGCTTTGTCTTCTTCAAAATACATATTTTATGAAGTATTTACATTTCAATAAACCCAGTGGGAATTTCATTTAAAAAAAGAGAAAAAAAAAAAAACACCCAACAAATTAAAATAAAAGATTCACAACGCACACTCACCCTCGACAAAAACCCAAGAGATTTGAAAATTAAGCTAAGAATGGGGTGGGGGGGGGGGGGGGAGGGGAAAGAGAACTCCAGTAACTTGTGCAGACCAAGTCAAAAGCTACAAAGACTTAGGGTAAAGGAACAGAAATGAGCAGTGCTTAAGAGGCTGGGTGACAGTCCAACACACACTGTCTTTCGCCCTCGCATTGAATTAAATTGTCAGGATTATCACCATAATGCTCTGTTTATGAAGGGTAACGGCAATTTGTGCTGATGGCACTTGCTGCCTTGAGCTTCAAGCTGCCTTCCTCCATCTTTTCAGTAATTCATCAGCTCCCTGCTCTGTCCTGGTGCCCCTTCTCCTCATCCATGAGGGAAGAGAGGAGAGGCTGGATGGTCCCTGTGCCCATCAGGCATTTGCTGCCTTCCCTCTGAGGACGGGGGTCAAGGAAAGCAAATTACACTCCTTTCTGGCAAGTCCTTCATCTGCAGAACATAAAACAAACAAATAAAACAGGAAAAGGCAATCCCCAGAGTTGTCTGGCTCTGAAAAGCAAAGGAAAAATAAATTCACATGAACCTCCCGCTCACATAAATTCAGAGTCTTCAAGATTCCTGAAGACCATGGCCAGCACAACAACAGGTCTCCCCAGCAGATGTAATTACCAGCCTGAGTGACACTTCCCTAAACTTGTTAAAAAACAACAACATTCGATAAAAGCATTAACATTTAAAATAAAAAGGAAGGAAATTTCCCTCTCCTTCCTCTAACGCTACCAAAATATTATAAAATAGAAAAATAGAACTTTCTACTTGGAGTTAAAAATTCACAATTATGTGGGATTTCACCTTTAAATGTCAGTGCTGTTTGTTACATGAAAAAAAACCCTGTCAGCTTAGCCTTCCATGTCTTGCTGGTGTCTGCTTAATAGATAGTTACCTGGGATGATGGATGGCTCTTTGTTAGACCACTAAATGGCTCACAGCCTAGAATAAGCCTGTATTTACTGCCAACATTTGTTTGTTTCAAGGATGCAAAACCAAATTCGATTCCAAGCAGCTCCACCCGACAGAAACACGAGAAATAAAAGGGAACTAATTTGTGCATGAGTTTACAGGGCTCCATCAACACTGCTACAACACTGAAGGGACTCTGCTGATGTTCTCAAATGCTGAGAGACAGCAGAGCAGGGAGCAAGGGGAGGCACAAACACCCAGCTGGCTGCTGAGGAGGCTGGGAATCCTGCCTAGCAATGCTGAGCAGCCAGTTGTGGGTTTTCTCCACAAAAGGACCATTTTGCAAGCAGAGCTGGACTAAAATCTCATTGTGTGTCAGCCATCAGGTACCTGACTGCACACTGGGCTGCTCCTCACCCAGCCCGGCTTGCTCTCCTTGCTGCTACTCCAAAGTCCAAGCCACAGCCAGGTAAGAGGAGCATTCCCAGGCTTGGAAGCACACCCCACTTTGGGTCTGCAGAGTCCATCCTCCCTTTTTGCCTTCCAGTACCACACTGGGTTCTCACCACTTGCCACATCCTCTCCTATTTCTATCACAAGCCATTTAAACAACACATCTTGGTCAACTAACTCCAGATATGACCCACAGCTCCCCAGCAACTTCTCCCCTGGATCTCTCCTGAAGGGCCAGCAGGGTCTCTGACAATATGGTGCCATGCAGGCAGAGGGCCAGGCAGCATCTGACAGGCTCCTTTGACTCGTGATCTGCACATAGTCAGGATTTGAACGCAGGACCAGAGAGAAAACAATGCAGTGCAAAGGATCTCCGACTATGGTCTCCTCCCTGCCCCTCACCACACACACTCGCACACACACAGCCTGTCAGGCTGATGATTTTCGCACACTTCCCTCTTCTCCTTGCGCTAGTCTGGGGCCAGGCCCGGATCACGAGAATTAATACATTCTTATTAAAAACCTGCACAAGGCACAGTCCCGCTGCAAG
Source organism: Zosterops lateralis (assembly GCF_965231275.1). Classification (NCBI taxonomy): domain Eukaryota; kingdom Metazoa; phylum Chordata; class Aves; order Passeriformes; family Zosteropidae; genus Zosterops; species Zosterops lateralis. The sequence continues at coordinate 10,220,099 of NC_139780.1, read as the reverse complement.
TGCCACGGAAGGTTAATTAGCGAGGACGAGCTGAAACTTTTGCTCGCGTTTCTGACTCACTTAATCTTGTGAGAAGCCAGCAAGCTGACATATCCTGCCTCCGAAGGCGCTAGCACGAGCAGGCTGCTCCCGCGGCAGCCGATGCGCGCCGTCCTCCCGATCCGGTGGATGTATTCCGCAGGTGAAGCCGGAGCGTTGTACTTCAGCAAAGAAGGGGGGGAAAGAGGAATTAACAGGATGTTAATTATCAACGAGGCCACTCCAGCCTGCTCAGCTGGAACAAAAGGCACACACCCCACACACTGTTGCACCTCCCGAGGAATTGGGCTGTTTGTAACGGAACCATCACTCAGCCCCTTGGCCGCAGCAGTTTTTTGACGTGTGGATGTGACACGTTGGCCAACTTTCAGATAACAGGACACTTTCCTCATCTCAGCATGTCTCTCTGCCTTTTACATTTTAGTTCTATACAGAAAGCTGTTTGCTTCCCCTAAAAAAAATCTAATCTAATCAAATCTCACACCAAAAGGGAGCCCAGCACTGCCCACATGGAGCAGGGAGCTGCCCGCTCTGCATTTGAGGGAGAAACCACAAAATAAAAAAATACCTGATGCCAATTTCGAGTTGGGCTAAATTGCTTTGTTTGAATTAAAGCAAATCGTAGCTGGATACAGGGTAGAATAAATTAAAGAGAGAAGAAGGAGTGCTTTCAGCAGTCTATGATACAGCCAGCAACTGTCTTCTCCTGTCCAACTACCAGGCACCAGGAAAATGTTCCTTAAAGACTCCCCCAAATATAGCATTGCCTCACATTTACTTCACTGGGAATCAAAACTGCCCAGCCATTTGCAAGATCTGATAAAGGGTGACACATTTCCCTCCCTTTAACCTCCCCCTATTCTTTCCCCCCCTTCTTCTCTTTCCTGGAAAAAATGAACAAGCACAGAGATACTGCTCAGAAATGAGCCCTCAGCAGTTTAACTGGAAAAAACCCAACAACCAAAGCCCACTCTAGTGTTTATACCTGTGCCCTCTGGCAAAGTTTCTACTGGCTAGAGGTGTGAGTAAGATGCTGTGAGCAATCTAATTGCTCCCTGCAGGTCCTTGCTCTTGGACACAGCTCTCAGGACAGCTGAGATTTCGCCTTCTGGACACACAGAAGACTCCCAGGGCTTTAGGTAATTTGCACTGCGTTCTAACACTGGCAACTATATCTTTGGTTAAATTATATTAATATACAGATCTGGGAATTAAAGACTTCACTTCCACAGCCTTCTCTGACTAGTTGGCTGCTACAGAATCATTCTTTTTTAAAAAAAAACACAAAAAACAAATCAAATTTGTTACCTGAAGGGATGAGGTAGAAATTAAAAAGCTTTGTTGAGGCTCTGTGCCCTGTTCCTTTTACCCAGGTGTCGCTTGATACATGTGAATCTCTGGATCAGTTTTTCCTCTATTCAACTAACCTTTTTTTAATTATAAATATTTTATAGAAATGAAATCTGTCTCATGCTCTCAGCCTCCTCTTTGAAATGACAGGCTGCTATTTTTAAGGTTCAATCCATCTTCCTTTGTTTCTATTTTTTTTTCCCTAGGACTGTATTTCTGTTAACAGCAATGTAGCAGTGTGGGGTTTTGTTGGGCTTGTTTTTTTCAGGGAAAATCTGAACCATGCAGTTCTACTGGAAGCTGGATGCCTGCAGCTACTCAGCCCAAACCCAGCCAAGCCTCACTCAAAACACTCAGGTCACTGCACTGACACTACTAGGCTACTCAATGTTTAACACTAGGAATGCACCTAAACTCCTCATGCCTCCCCAGCAAGCTCAGGAAAACAGGAACAGAACTGCAAGAGATGGCCAGGACTTCACAAAATTTGGCTTCCTGGGTGGGGAAATGGAGGGTGCTTCATCTCCAGCCAGGAGAAACTCTGCTAATACCAGATTAAAGAGAAAAACAGACCAAGGCTATCGTAGCAATGCTTTATCCTGGCAAAACCCAGAGTCCCAGTCCTGTAGTCAGGAACTTGCAGGCCCCCCCACCTGCAGGCATCAGCACCAAGAGCAGCAAACTGCAGGAAAGTTCTGGACTGAGAAGGGATTTCCTCTGAGCAAGGCTGCACTTAACACACACAGACACACAGAGCAAACCCACCTGTAAAATCCAGGTCACTTGAGGCAGGTCCAGGCCCCGTGCTGCTACATCCTTTAAAATTAATAAGAAAATCACTTCAGTAAAAATCCTTTGGCGGTATCAGCAGAGTGAGGAGTCTTCTGGGATGGGAACTATGTCTGAAAGCAACTGGCTATGTAAGTAGGAATTTTATGTGTCTAATTTGGGGAGAGATGGACTGAAGGTCAGAAATAACATTGACGGTTTTAAATGCAAGGATTGTTAGCAGACTAATGAAATAAAAAAATGATCCACTACTATGACCCAAAGCCTAGAGGATACAAACACTTATTTCAGGATGGTGGTGTTGAATTACAGCATTTAGCTACAGCCCCTTTGCATTAAATCTGAGAGAATCCACTGTGTAAATGGTAGTGATACCTTTGGTTCTTCAGTTTATTTCACTGATGAAAAGAGATCTGCTCATGAGCACCTACTGCCCAAACACAGAGAGGTAGAATTAAATTTCAGAAAGGCACCACTAATTCTGAGCACACCTTTCTCCACAACAAATCTAAGCACTAAAACCAGGCTGCTTATGATGAAAAGGAAAAAAACCCACAACAAGTAAAGACCAATGGACAAGAATTCCTGGCCTTGGGTGGAATGTCCAAAGGTACACCACTGACCTCTACGTACAAATAATTAGTTGTTTCCTAGGTGATGGTCTGAAGTTGAGGAGCAGATGACTTGCAGGTCATCTGGCCCTAAAATAGAAGGCCAATAAACAATTTAGCAGAATCTGCAGGAAACTGGAGCACAGCTTGAGGAGAGGGGACTTCAGGTATGCCTTGACTTGCACCAGTCTGGCTTTGATTCGGAGAAACAAAACACAGCCCCAAAGAAAAGAGTCTGAAGCTGCTATCAAGGTGTTATTTGATGTGCCAGCTCGTGAGAAAATCGATCAACTTGGAGAAGAACTTGAATGAGACCCTCTAGTTATCCACAGCCAGCACAGATGCAAAAACATACCCCTTCTGAGTGAAAAGAGAGTTTAAATACTATCCAAAACAGAGAGTGCAAACACATTTCAATCTCCCTTCTTGATTTTCTGTTCATTAGTAATGTCCTCACATACTCCTTGGATTTCACATTCACCAGGTGCAACAGCAGAGCAGGTGTACAGATTTAACTCTGTTAGGAAATGTTTTGCAACACATGTATCTTTTAGCTAGTTGCAAAATAGAATATATTAAGGACGTAAGCAGGAGCTTAATGTACTAAAAATGTGTCAGCCACCCACTGAAGTGTTTTCATGCAACTCCCACACACGTTAAAAGAATGGGAAGCTGATGTTTTGGCAGCCAAGGCCTTCCCATAAACACTAACCAGGCTGTTCTGCGGCTCCAACTGCAGTAAAAGAGGAGACACTTTCCACAGCGCCCACTCCGAAATAATGCACACTCGCACTCCAACACGCTCATTAAGGAGTGACTTGTTCCCAGAGTCAGAATGAACAGATGTACAAAAAGCCATTTAAAGGAGGTTGGAGGAAATAAATCAAGGGAAGTCGGGAAGCGTGTACAGCAGTTACCAGGATAACAAGACTATAAACTCTGCAGCACGATCAGACGGGAGCGCTGACGGCTGATTCCGAGCTGGCTGGCTCTGTTCTTCCACGCTGACAAGGCTTTGGTCTTTTCCCTTGCTGTGCTCTTCCTCACACCCAGGAGCTGCGGAAAGGCTGTCTGAGGAGAGGGCTCTGACCTTGGGACAGGGCAGTTTCCCCAAAAATAAATCAACAACCAAGACAGCTCTGTGGTCTGGAGCACCTCTAACATGAGAAGGAGCGGACAGCACAGGCAGGAGCCATCCCTCTCATCCATCCAGATTCTTTCCCTACTCTTCCAAGATAATTTTCTCAACACCTCAGCTTGGAAAATCACTGCCACAGTCAGCATTTTCATGTGCGTTTGCCCAAGCTGAAAAGGTTCACCAAAAGCCTCATAAATAGCCAGGGAGGGCATTTTAGGAGAAGGCTTTCTCCCATCACCAGCCTTGCATTCATGATCGCTTTCACAGTGCCACCAACTCCCCTCAGTCCTTACTGACACACAGCAGCTACTCTCCTGGAGCTTCCCTTGGTTCTCTTTCACAAATCTCTTGGGATTTACTGGTAATTGGAGTGTTTTGCAAACTCTCAAAGATTCCTCAGTATCAGTCCACCTGTGTCTTCTTGAGCTCCTTTTCCTCAAAGACCCTGGTAGAGAGCAATAAGGTAGGACTAGGGTAAAAAGTTTGAGTTGATTTGCTTTCCTCTGCTGGCAGAGCCCATGAGTTTCAGCTTCTCAGAATTTCAGAATTCTGTGGGTCACCTTTCCAGGAGAGAGAACACAGTTCAAACAACAGCCATCCAGTTTTACATTTATTCCACACACAGAAGCACTAACCTGCTGCCAGTATTGTTTCAAGAAGCCCAAGAGATTTTTAATGTACCACTCTCCCCTCTTTTCCACTGCCTCAGATGGCACTGCCCCTTCCATGTGTGTCCTCACACTACCATTCCTATTACAGGGACATCAAGGATATGACACCTCGGCAGGTCACTGCTGCCTCCTTTCCATGGGCAATGGAAGGGCCAATTCTTCAGTGACCATCTCATGGGAACAACAACAACAACAAATAGGAAAAAAAAATAACCTACATCAGTGCAATTTTAAAGAAAGCCCAGATACCAAGCAAACACAAAAACCTGAAGCCTTAACCATGTTCCTGCCCTGATCCCAACTGCAAGGCACAAAGGGGCACAGGATCAAGGAACAATCCACCTGAGGGATGCCAGAAAGGCTGAAATTTCTGCTTTGAACAATTCATGTTACCAGCCTGTGCCTGTGGGTACAGGGGTGGTTCCAAGAGAATGGGGTACAAAGAATGGGTGCCAGGGAATGGGGTACAGAGAATGGGGTACATGGGGTGGGTGCCAGGGAATGGAGGGCAAAAAGGCCACACCAAAAGCGAGTCCTGTCATTGCACAAGATTAGAACCAACAGGGCCACAAAAGTTTTGCAAAGGCCTTGGTTTGCTCAGTCCCTCTCACACAATCTAATTAGGGCAAAGGAAATTGCTAAAGTTGCTTTTGAAAGACACTCAATGGTGAGGTCTTGAAGGCCCTGAGCTTGACAATTGGCTGCCTACATGAGGCCTAGAAGTACAGATGGAAGGCAGCTTGCTCAGGTGCCAGGCTGTCAGTTGGATTAAAATGACTCATTTATTTACCAAAGAACCTCACAAAGTGCTTTAGCTAACAGGCAGAGAGGGCCTAACGTCTCTCCAAGCTGGGGAAGAAGCTCTCGCGCCTTCCCGGCCTGCCAAAAGTCATTACTGCCGAGTGTGGAAAGCCATCAGCAGGGTAGAGACCCCCGTCGGCAGGGTGACAGATTGGGCTGCGTAATCAGAGGAGGAAGGGGAGAGCACAGAAGCTGTCAGAGGCGAAAGCTCTTGGCTGGGGCCGCCAGAAAACTGGCAAGATGAGTTAGCGTGACTGAGTAAACAGCAAACAATCTCCAAATGATCTTTCCTCCCTCCCTGGAAGAGATGAACTTGTTTAAAAGGCACATCCCAAAGGAAGCCGCAAAGAACTTTCAGTGAAGGAGAGAGAAATAAATCTGGATGAGACCCTCTGAGATACATGGCCCTTCTTTATTTTCTTGTCTGCCAGCTTATACTGTCTGGCAAAAATATTTTATGGGCTATATTAATATACATATGACATAGAGCAAATTAATAAAAGGAACAGCAGGTCCCATTGCTTACTAGAGCGGAAAGATGGGTGGAGAACATGGCATAAGGGACAAGGGAAGGACAGCAACATTATTTGTGTTGCTCTTTTGTGAGCCAGGTTCCAAAATTTTGTGGGCACAAAACATGATTTCGCAGTGAAAAAGAACAGAACCACCTTTCTGCAGAATTTTTTTTTTTTTTTCTGATATGGAGAAGAGTGTCAGAAGAAGCAATGCCCTTAGAGGCAGGAGGTGGTCACAGAGCCTGGCTGCCCTTTGGACATCTGCGTTGGGGAGGCACCTGTAATGTGGGACTGGTGCAAAGTGTATCTCTATATTAAGGTGTCCATATGGTCCCCATTACTGTGGTAACAGGCCACCTCCTGCTTTCAATGCATTTGTCCTCCCAACATCTCTGTAAGATGGAACTGTGCTACTTTCCCCATTTTACAGATGGGGAGTTGAAGCACAGGGAGATTTTGGACTCAGACACGCAGCTCACTGTGCTTAACGTGCTGACCGTGTGCCAGCTGAGCCAGAGTCACCGGCACCGGCAGGAGCCGCATCCCTGCCTTGCAGGAAATGCAACGTGGCTTAGATTGAAGAGGAGGAGGGTTACAATAAATGTGTTACCTTACACCACCCTCTTCATGGCAATCCAGGTTACTCCACATTATCTCCCATTTATGGCCATAACCTTCTGTTTGTGACAGGTCAGGAGCAAGCCCACAGCTATTGCTGCTCAGCTGACATGTGGCTACTGGCCTTGTCACCCCAATTCCACATTCACCTCCACAGAGTCTGTGGGATGGCAGGAAATCAAGCCACATCTCCAGGGTCTCAAGAGGGGAATCCCATCCACTGAGATTTCTTTATCCAGATTCTTCCTACCTTTCCAACAGTTCCACATTTCCTGACAGATTTTTCCTGTCACAGGCTGCATTTTCCCTTTGAGCCTTCTCACCCAGGAACTGATAGCCTAGTGATTGCAATGGCTTTGCTTTCTCTTTGTCTAAAACTGAGCATTTACCTTCTTTCCAAACCCATTAAACTGGAATTTCAAAAACAAGATATGTGCCTGACATTTCTCAGTTATAGGCAGCATGTGCTTGATACATGCTACATGATATCCTTGATAACTTTGTTATCAAGAATAACAAAGTTTAGCTATTTATTTTTTTTAATTTACCAAGTACTTTTTATATTCAAAACAATCAACACCACTGAATGATTTAAGCTCTACTCTCCCTCCTAGCTCTGACACTCAAGTATTACTTCTGTATACAAGGAAACCAAATTACAGTTCCACTTATGCACTGCAAAGATGCATTTTGACCTTGATCAAATCACTGAAAGGTTACACACACAAAGCAGGACCAGAAGGTAACAAGTAGAATTTTACAGGTGACATTAGATATAATTTCGCAATACTAAATCAAACACTCCTATACACACGGTACTCTTAGTTTGAACTGTGGGCAAAAAAAAGAGAAAATTCAGCCCCCCACACTCTGGAAAAATTGCAACTGGTTTCCTTTAAGAATAACGTGCAGCAAGAACAGGAGTAATTTCAGAGCTGGAGAGGGTTTCTCAGCTCTAATTACTGCCGATCGCTGTAATTTACAGGTTTGCAGTGGGTAGAAATCGCCAAGATTCACACGTTTTCAGATCAACAGCTGCCACTATTAGAGAGCAAATCGTGCAGCCTTCTGCACCACTGCAGCAGCCTGTGGCCCTGGCAGGTCAGGAGCTAGAGGCAAAGGTGCCACCACAACCCAAGGGTGCCAGCAAACTTCAGCAGAGGACAAGAATTTCACCCTCAGCACTCTTGAAGGGCACAAGGCAAGGAGAGCAGCACAGCACTTGCTTTTCCTTCTCCAGCTGGGCTCCTCTTTCCACCTCTGCAGGTGGTTGTTTTTAACCTTGGGGTAGTTATTAAGATGGGAAATACCACATTCCATCCAATTTTCCTGGTAATTTCAGGGCACACTACAAATCAGGATTGCATTCTACTGGCTGCACGTAGGGGGCAAGGCTCCAGCTTCAAAGGAACAGATTTTTCAAGACATAAGACCATGCAAAATACTTGGTGGTCTCTAATATAAGACATACATTCTTCCTCTATATGATAACTCAGCAGAAGATCATATTAATAGTTTTCAAAGAAGCCCCCAGTCCTTACAGAACATGTAGGATGCAGAAAAAGGAGATGTCTTTTCTCAAGGTCAGACAGTGAGCTGGAATTAGAGCTCAGTGCCAATTCCTCTGGTTACTTTTAGGGATCAGACAGGCCCATTAGTGTGGAGCTGCAAAGGGACTCCAGGTTACTCACAGTGCAAAGCAAGATGCCAGTCTTGGATTTTAGGAACTCCTGGAAGACCTCTGTCCTTTCCTAGAAGATTGAAAAGGGAGAAATAAATGACTGCTTATGCATGTTTAAATTGAACACAAAGCAAAAGGTAACAATTTAACTCTCTTGTTCACTAGATCATGTACAGATTCAAAAGCAAAGGAATTGGCCTCACCATTGCCAGTCAGACTCTTCCTGCAAATGGAAAAATCTGTGGCACACAGGTGTGGTCCCAGGTAGGAAGGCAGTGTCTGGGGAAACCTGGATACATTTGGGCAAATCAGAGCAGCCAACACCTCCACGGTTTGCACAGAAGCACAGCCTGTGTGTGCCAGAAAACAGGAACTGTTTTACATGGAGAGGGGATCCACAAAGGATTAGGGCAGCACCAACAGAAGCACTGGCACACTTTATGGGCAAGACAGGCTTTTGTGGAAGATGTGTTCACTGCTGTCTGTCCAGTCACACGATGGGCAGGATAAGCCCATTTTGTTGACACAGTGATATAATCACATCACAAGAGATCAGCCTCATTGTGTGCCCAATGGGGCATGCACACAGCCACTGCTCTGACTCTGGAATTACTGACTGTCAGGGATGCTCAGCTGCACAGTGAACTGCTCTGGGACAAGGCTTCAAAGTAACAGGGCAGGAGAGATGGCCAGAAATCCCTGCCCAAGGGGAAAGGAGGCGCCCTCCCATGCCTTTCCCTTGTACTGGCAAAGGCCACCACTGGGGTTGGTGACACGGGACTGAGGCTGTTACTTCCACCAAGGTCAGAGGCAGGAGCTCCCCAGCCTTGCCCCTATCTCTGCTCTGCACCACAAGTCCTGCAGCCCCCACTCCTCACACGAGCTCAGGCCCATGGGCAGGGCCATCACAGCCCCCAGATCCCAAATGACCTCCCCAGCAGTCTTTGAGCTGTTGAAGGGAACTGCAGGAACCCAGTACAGCCCCTCAGCTCCCTTCAAAAGCCTCCTGCTTTGTCAGTCCCCAAACCTTCCCAAACACATTCCAGTTATTTTAATTAACAGCTTTGGGCTGTGTTTTTTTCTTGATGAAAGCCACAAAAACTGACTCCACAACTCACATTACATCACAATATTTGCTATCTCTGAGCAGCAATAACCAAAGTTCTCAGCAGAACTTGGTCTTCACTTGCCAATACCACCTCTGCACCTACACTCCCCTTTTCTGCTCGTCTTCCAAAATATCCTTGTTTCCACGTTCCAAGCCTTTCCCTGGAGTTCTGGCTAGGAGCTAAGTGAATATTCTGTTATGTTGATGATAGAGAAGAAACCTTACACACTTGACTCCCAGCTAGAGGTGCTGTTCTAGAAAAGAAGGGAAACTTGGGCCTTGCTGACACACTGAACCCTCTGCTGACAAAAATTAAAGAAGAGAGCACGCTGTATCTTGTTGACAATGACAGCAGCCGTGCTCAGCAGTACCATATGGGATCCACAATTTAGCTCCATTAATGCTCTTAATTTGAAGACATCAAGCACTAATTACACACTGGGTACTAAAAAGGCAAAACCCTTCCCCTGGTGCCAGCTACTTAGTGGTGTTCTGTTGGCTTAACAGCTGGTCAGGGTAGAGTTGGGCCAGACCAGGCCTGCTCACTTGCTCAGGAAGGCAGGTTGAGGAAAGGCCAGACTGCAGGGACAGCAAAGCACATGTTTCTGGTCTCCACAGGATGGGAATGAGTGAGAAAAACAATGGCTCTTCACCTCTTGCTTCATCATAAGAGCTCTATTCATTTACCATCTCTGCTGTGCAGCTCAGAGCAGAGCGGCAGCTCGCTCCATCACAGACCAAGGGCAGGATCTGGGCCTGAACTTCCAAGGGAGGCCTCTCAGCTATGGAGAGAAACTTTGCAGTGACAGTTCATCTGACACTCTCCTCCTGGCCTCTCAGCCCTCTGTAGCAAGGTCCAACCTCTCCACTCAGGCCTATCTGGCTAAAACCTAAACCTGTTTTGGGGGTAATCACTGTTACAATACTGTTATTCCATCCCAGGGAAAACAGCAGTCTGTCAAGACACTGCTCTTCAAAACCAAAACCAAACTGCTCCAGCCTCATTTAATGGGGGCAACTTATTAGGTAATAATGTTTTGGGGCTTGGAGGAGGTTTTCCTTTGGCATTAAAAGTCTGTCTTGACTGCATGAGAGAGAAGCACAGAGACATAAATGTGCACCACTGGGAATAGAGAATGGCTGCTCTGCTGCTGAAATAACATATTTGCCTCTTTAGGTGTGTTTTTCAGATACAGCTACAGAGGTACTTTCCAGAAATGGGACAATATCCTTATTCTCATTAGCAGATGGAAGACTGAGGCCCCTAGAGGTGAAATGACTCTCTGTCCTCTCTTCTGCTCTCCTCCCCAAAATAGCCACATAATAAATCATGGGGAATAAGGAATAAAACTGTGAATCCTGACATTTGGAGAGTCCTTACTTCCTGTTCCATGTTGCCGTGCAGACGTAGAAACTGTAGGCTCCCAGAGGAGGGGGATGAATGTCCAGGTTTGTCTGACTCTGACCCTCCTGAAAGGACCTTTACAAGGAGCTCGTGGTAGAATTCCACTTGTTCACAGCTGGAGAAAAAGATGATCATCTTGTGGTGCTTTTCAAACTGCGAGAAGAACAAGAGAATTGCACATGACCACTTCCAAAGGCCTCTCCCAATTCCCCGATCATGGAAAGATCCAGGTGGTTTACACTTCCAGAAATACAATTATCTGGGAAAGGATTACAGAGTCTGACACCAAACAGTGAGCCCAAAAGAGAAGAATGAGTACACGCTGCACAGGGATCTCTCTGCCAGCATGAAAGACACAACAGCACCCCAGGTCTCTTGTGGTTCAAGATGCACTTCAAAGCCCTGGATCTAATCCATGCTATCCTCAACAGAGGAACAGAAAAAGGAGTTAGAAAGAGCAAACGGCTACTCAGTAATATAAATGCAAACAGAGTCTCACCTTGCATTTTTGCAGGATAAAAGCTGCTAACGTGACAAGCCTCAGTTTGCTGGGGACCACCATGACATACTGCTGGAGTGTGTCTGGAACAGCAAAGTTGTCCTGCTCCATGCAGTTTGATGAACTGCTAGCTTCCCTAGCTGCTTGTGATGCTGCTCCAGGCACGTTCTGGATTTCATCTGCTATGGAAATGCTGACAGGGTCATTCAGGCTGATATCGGCCAGGTGTGTCACTCCTGAACCACAGGAAATGAGAACATGAGGCCCACTCTAGGCTGGGATGATGCACCCACAGAAAAAACCAACTATCACAATTTCAATGAGAAGGAGTGGAGGACAAGAACCCAATGAGCCACCCTCAGACACTGACAGAAACCCCTCCCAAGTCTCAGTCTTTTTAGGGCTTACCAGGCTTAGCTGCTGTGGACTCCACCAGAACCCTGACAAGACACTACTGCAGCTGACTGTGCTATTATTTTACAGTATATAAATGTCTTTATGGACAGATTGCATTTAGCATGCCTCTTTAAAATGTATGTGGAAAAATCCCAGCAGATCTTCACTCAGTAAAGAGTGCAGGAGGCCTGGTTCAGTTCTTGCCTCAGCAGCTGACTGCTTATATGGTACAGAGCAAAGCACACAGCAGCTCTCTTGCCAGTAGCTTTTTGCCTTAATTCTGCATTTGTAAAGCAAACAAATAAACTTTCAGGCTCATGATGACTTTGCTATGGAATTTGGGAGATATATGTGAATATCACGGAAGTACATACACTGACAGAAATTCCAGTAATGAAGGAAGTTCCATAAGCCAAAGAAATTAACAGAAATTAACAGGAAATTAATTCCACTCCTGTAAAGGGTTTCAGACTGGGCTGTAATAGAGGCAGACTCAACCAACTATTCTGCAGTTGCCTGGGCATTATTCAGCTACAAGAGCCCCCATCTGTCCATAACCCACCTTCGGTGAGGGTGGCTGAGAGCAGCACATTCTGACATGTCTCTCTCTCATCATTTAAAGCATTGAGTATCACAGCCACATCCTTCTCAAAACCCAGGTCCAGGATCCTACAGAAACAGCAGAGATGGTTAAAGGTGCTGTAGGAAGGAGAAAGTCTTAATACTGTATGACACCTTTGCAATGAATAACTGTCCAACAATCTGTCCAAAATGGTTATTTCGTCCTAATCCTAGACATCTGGTGCTTGGCTGAGGCCACTGAGCATGAATGGATTAAGATCACACTCCTTCTCATACTTTTTAATATTTAGTGAATTATGATGCAGAGGGTATTGTAATAATTTTCCATATCTGAACACTTGGAAGTTTACCTGTCTGCTTCATCAATGATCAGCCACTGAGTGCGATGGAAATGAATACATTCCGTGGACTTGATGTGATCAACCAGGCGGCCAGGAGTGGAAATGAGGATATTTATCCCCTTCCGTAACCTGTGCAGATTTAAAAACAAAAAATAAAACCCAGGTAAGAGAAAGAAAAGAAAGAAAAAAAAAAACCAACCGCATGCAGGTTAGCATGGAATAGGACCCAGAGTGATGAACTGGAACCTACAGAGGGAGAAAGTGCCACAGTAAAATGAGTGATAAAAACTGATTTTTCCCCCCCTAAAATTTATCCTTGATCATCACTGATTTTCTGATACTCAGAGGCACACTCAGTGCTAAGGACAGGGTGGAAAGAAATATTAATAATATTTTAAAAAAATTTAACACCTCAGCTAGGTTTTCTTTTCTAATTGAGTACTTGTTTTACTGTCAAGAGTAAACTTCCTTTTGTGTATGCTTATATAGAGAGAAATGAAAATTCCATTTTGGATCACCAGCTCACAATTCAATTCTTGAAAAGGAGAAAGAAAGGGATTTTTAACACCAGGAAATCTCTTCTCCAGACAGCAATTTCCCCCATAACAAATACAGTTGGTGGTAAGCAAATACAAGTGTTTGTCAGGAGAGGGAAAAAAAAATACTGACACAAGAAATCATCTTCTCAGAAGGCTCATCAACAGTTTAGAAATAGATTCAACTGGGGGAAGTGAATGTTTCCTGCTGACCCAGCCACTGTGCCTGTGTAAGATCCAGGGGATCACAGCTTGATCCAAGCTCACCATCCTCCCTCCCAGTAAGGAAAACACTCTGAAGAAGACTAGCAGATAAAGAGTCTGTAGAGCATAAGGACCCAAAAGACAATTTAAGAAGTTGTTTTCCTACCTGGCTTTTTCTGATTTTCTCTTTTCTCCCCCCATTAGCACTCCAGGCACAATCCAGGTAAACGGCTACAGAAAAGAAAACCAAGACCAGCAATGATTCTTCTTAAGAACAAGACAAAGCCTAATCAAGAAATGATGTTTCTTGGCAAAAAGAAAGATGATGGGGCTGACAGCGGTGTGCATGTGATGTGATCACAGCTTCAGCACTAAAAAAAGACTTGTCTCTTTTTAAGGCTTATAAATTTATAAGACTTATAAATAATGAGGAAGTACCCTATTATTCCAAGGAAAAAACGAAGAGGGGCTGGAAATATGGATCAGATAAATAAATGATTTAAACACCTTCTAGCCCAGTAGTAAGATAGTCTGCCTCAATTACAAGGAAAGCACTATCATTTAATGATTTTAAAAGCCTTCTCATTTCTCCAGACATTCAGCTGGCAAAGCAGTTCCCCAAGTCCTGCTCCCCATCTGAAACCCATCTGTCCAGTATTAGTTTCAGTAAAACGGTCCTTGTCACCAGGAGAGTTTCCATTCATAACTCAGCCCGAGACAATGAAAGGTATTTCTACAAACAAATGGCTGTGAAAATCAACTATGCTTGTTGATCAGCACATGTGCAAATAGGGTGCCATAATTAATCACTTAATTGCTCATGTAATAATTTAAAACATGCCACAGGGAAATCACACACTTAAACACATTTATCTTTAAGGACTTATCTTGCCAGGTGCTGGATTTTCTTAAACCTCCAGCTGAATTCACAGGAATTGAAGTTGTTTGGCTCCTTACAGGAAAAAGAAGAACACAGAGCACTGAATTCTTACCTTAAGTAGTTTCTGGATTGTATCAAAACTTTGGAGTGCAAGCTATGGAAATCAACAAAAGAAAATGAGCTCTGACAAAGTCTCCCTGGAGTAAAAAGCTGCATTACAAATTCCTATGGTTCAAAAATCTGTAAATTAATCTAGTTATGCATATCAGAATTCTAAATGCATCCCTAGTTTTTTCTTTTAGAAGATGCTTATTAATTTTTTTCTCTTGAACAATCTCTCTTTTATGGTATTTTGACCTGTTCAAAAACCTCTCTACTGGCTCAGCTCCGTGAGCCAGCTCTCAGGACAAGAGACACTTCTGCAGGCTTCTGTGAATGCCCTGGGAAGAAAACAAGCTACAGGCACAGATTTTGCTCCAGAGGGAGAATAAAAGGGAAAAATATAGAAATTCTGGGGGAAAAAACACCATGAAAAATAAACACATAGGTCAATTCTATTCTGGCAGCCCTCACTGTTCTTCACCTGACCCATGGAGTGATTGTGTCACTGGATCTTTCTATGTCTGCACTTCTTTTCTCAAGGAAAGTTATTGCATCCATTACAAAGTAATGCCAATTGTAATCACAAATTATCTTCCTAAGTACTCTCAATGGCAGCCCTTTAAATGAGCTTACACACAGTTTTCTCCATGCTTAGCATTCACAAGGCATGCTAAAGAGACAGTAAGTTGTTGCTGTAAAAATTTAAATAGCTTCAGAGCCTTTTCCTTTCAGGTAACAGAGATACTACACTGCAGGCTGCATAAAATATTGGACCCTAAATGAGATACCTGCAATCAATTCTCCATATGGAAGTTATCATCATTTGACACACCAAACAAAAATAAAAAAGGATGATAACCTCTTCTGACACTGCCTTTGCAGTTGCAAATAATATAAATAAAATAGAAGAGTTCAATGGAGAAACCAACTCTTGGAGGCCTCAGCTTCAGCATTCACTTATGGATTTGAAAAAAAAGCTTTAAAATTAAATACTTGTATAAACCCACACATTTGCAAAGCTGAATTCATTGGTTTTACTCATTTCCCCTGTATGAGTGAAACATGAGTCCTGCACTGAGCCAGAGAGGTTCTGCAGCCTCCACAAAGATTTCCAACTGCAGAACTGAGGAACTCCTTCTTTCTTACTCTGGTTGGTACCGGACAAAAACAACAACACTTTTTGTGAGGGCAAGATCCAAGCAAAAGGACTTGACAGTGTTTTCTAACGTGGGGAACTCTGCTGGATCTACATCCACATCCCCAAAAATCGGTGTTCAAACAGAATGAGAAAGGAAAAGCCACCTACCTCCCTGGTTGGGACGAGCACGAGTGCATAGGGGCCGTCACTGCGCTGTAAACACACAAGAGCAGGGAGGGCTCTGAGAGAAGGCAGCATCTCCCTGCTCTCAACCAGCACACAGGGCTCTGAAGGGCTTTAGTGCAAGTTTGTACATGACATTTTGGGGTATTTCTGCCCCACAGCTTTTAAAAAATTAAGTTTTTCACGGATCAATCCTGAACCATCTTCTCCTCCCAGCTGGGAAGGCTGCTCACAGTCAAACCCAACATTTTATTGCACACAGAAGTTGTCTCACTCCTGTGTCCCTGAGCTGCAGGGATGCTCTCCTGTTTGACGCACAGCTGTGACAATCCAGGATGGGCTGGAAATGCTTCAACCCTTCAGTCAGGATGACCTCTTTCCATAAAATGCACAAGATCTGTAGCAGCATTTTCTGGTTTATGATCCAAATTGGGAGCAATTACCCAATCCCACTCCATGACAAAGATTAAAAACTTACTCCCCCTAAAGACATGGCAGTAACCTGTGTTTTCAGTTCACCCAGCTTCCAGACCATTTCTTCTGCTTTCTACCTTCTCCACACCTGATAATTTAGCCCCTTTCCAATTTATCCTGTTGCATGGAGCAATGGGGAATGGCTAACATTGATCTTGTACCATCCATGTCTCAACAGAACTGGAAAATCCCATCCCAAAGTCACATACAAACAAAGGGGAAAGTGAGCTGCTTGTATGAAAAAGAGACAGTAATGACTACAGGAGCTAGATTTTATTTTTATTAATCTTACTGTCAAAAGCAAACATATTTAATGTTGTTGGACCTACCTTTATTTTGGATTCCATTCCTTGCAAAGACTGCACAAGTGGAATCCCATAGGCAAGAGTTTTACCTTTTTGAAAGGGAGAAAATAAGAAAACTTTCCATTAAAACGAGTATGTGGCAATTACAATACTCCAGCAAACCAAAGCATCATTTGTCCCACCATTCTTAAACTGCAGAGTCTAAAAAAG
This sequence comes from Zosterops lateralis, assembly GCF_965231275.1. Classification (NCBI taxonomy): domain Eukaryota; kingdom Metazoa; phylum Chordata; class Aves; order Passeriformes; family Zosteropidae; genus Zosterops; species Zosterops lateralis. Next base: position 10,203,523 of record NC_139780.1, on the reverse strand, counting down.
TTTCTATTAAGTAGGAAGTTTCCAGAATGGAAGATTGACAGGCAATTCAATAACGGGTCAATTAGAAAAGAGAGGTGGTGGTATCCCACTATGATCTACTAAATAAATGCAGTTAACACACCCTAAGGAAGGACAGTGACAGTTCAACACTGACCTGAACCAGTCTGAGATCTGACCAGGGCATCTCTGCCTTGCAGGAGCACAGGAATCGTTTGTTTCTGAACACTGGGTGACAAACAAAGCAGGGCAGGAAACACAGATGTGACACAGGATAGAATCCCAAAATTTTAACACACAGTGACTGTCTCAAAACTCTTTACCCCAAGTTCCTCCCACTCATCTCTGCTATGCAGCTACATCAGCTGAGGTGATTTCTAAGCAAAGCCACTGGATAGGCACCAGATATGATAAATTCAAACCAGATGGGTTTATGATTCCAAACTAGAAGGCAGGACTCCCTACAAACCCAAAAGCAAACAGGACAGTGGTACTGTGGTCTTCACAAGCCAATTACATTTAATGAAATAATCACAGGTGACTGGCTTTTAGGGGTAAACCGCAGAGTTTTGATATTGATTTGCTTACCTGGTCATGCTGCATATGTTTAGCACAGTGTTTATTGTGGAGATCTAGAGAGACAATAAAGAGAAATGAAGGTTTTATTGTCAAACTGTTCCTTTTGTTACGTCTTGTACTGCTAAGACAGAATGAAACCCAAAAGACTGACATTTATTCTCTGCATAAATGGTCCATAAAATTCCCATGTCCTCAAAATACTTCTTAGTTAATCAAAATTACATCATTGCTGGTTTTCTGTGAGGTTTTTTTTGGTATTACAGCTGCAAACTGTGAAGAGGGCTGGGACAGGTCAGGACACAGACCAGCACAGTGACAAAATCAGGTGAAGTATCCAAGTCACCATGAATAAAGGCTCTCTGACCTACCCCCACCCAAAAATCCATGTTTCTGAGGCATGTAGCCTTCCTGCCACTCACCAGGTGTGGGTGGAGGTCCAGCTGGCTGAAGGAATCTGTAGTGAAAACATTTTCTTGCACCTGCTGCACTTCTTTTCTGAGTTAGGGAAAACAAAACCAAAATACACAGTAAGGTTAAAAATGATACAACAGCATCCTACATAATCAGCAATGAAACTTCATCTACCAAGCAACTGCTCTGCCAAGCAAGGGCAAGAATTCAAGACACTGAATTTCAAGGCATTGCAAGGTGTTTTAGTCCCTCCCATTCGTCTAAAATACCTGGGAATTTCTGGGATGTCTGGATTGTTTTTAAACAGGCTGGATGTCTTAATGAAAGGTTTGCTCTTCTGGCTTTCATTTTGTTTGTCAGTCAACTGCTTCTTAGGAACAGGTTTTTGTGATGAGCCTCCCTCCTCCCTCCTGTCAGGCTCCGTGGCACCTTTCCTGAAGGTGTTTGTGGATAATTTACGTTTGCGTTTCACAGGTGGGTTTCCATGTGGTGACTGGAGCTTCCTCTTCAGAGCACCAGATTGCTTTAGAGTGAACAAACAAACCAGAGTCAGCAGTGACTGGAAGTTAACACACAAACACCAGCCCACAAGCAGAGCCTTACTTTTGGAATCCCCCACTCCACGACTAAAGAAATCAAAGTTGGTTTCTGCAGCTACACAACTCCCACTCCAACAGATCCACCGCGCCTGAGACTTCTGTCACTGCTGAAACGCCCAGAGTAATCTGAAGCCAAATGCTCATCCCTAAAGGATTTCATTCAACTTCTCCAGTAACTGAGCAGAACACGCTTTCAAAATGTCTGTCAAAAGCATTTTAAAGCCTCTGCAGAGGAAGCAGAGGGCTAGGAGAGCATCACCCGCAGCCCATCAAAGGTAAGGGGGTGAGTCAGGGCAGCGCCGCCCGCCCGCTGCCGGGGCTGGGGGGAGCCGGATCTGCCCGAGCCCCGCCCGGGGAGCCCCTGCGAGCCCCGGGCCCGGATCGGCCCCGGCTCGGGCGCGGGGAAAGCCAAAAGCTCCATTTAACAACTTATCGAATGCCGCCTCCCAGCCCGGCCACAGTCCCGCAGAGTCCCGTGTGCCGTATCCCGTGTCCCCTGTCCCGCAGGGTCCTGTGTCCCGTTTCCCCTGTCCCGCAGGGTCCCGTATTCCACATCCCGTATCCCTTGTCCCGCAGGGTCCCTTGTCCCGCAGGGTCCCGTGTGCCGTATCCCGTGTCCCACAGGGTCCCTTGTCCCGCAGAGTCTCCTGTCCCGCAGACCCCACATCCCTCCCCTCCGCTCGTACCCGGCCGAGGCCGCGCATCCCCACGCCCGCCGCCATGTCCCGCCCTCTCCTCCGCATGGCCCGGGGCCGCCTCTCCCCCGGCCCGGCCCGTGAGGGCGGCGCGGCGGCGGGTGCGGAGCTTTCCCTCGAGACCGAAGCCGTCTGCCCTGCCCCGCGCACTCCGCGGCGCTCCGTGCGCTCCCTGAGGGCTCTCCGCACTCCCGCAAGCCGCGCTCCCGGGCCCGCGGGACGCGCAGGCGGAGCCGGGGCAGCCCCGGCCGGGCCCACCGGGGGCTTCGGCGGCGGCGCGTGCGCGCGGCCCGTGAGGCGGCGGTAACATGGCGGCGGCGGGGCGGGAGGAGCCGCCGCTGGTGCTCGAAGCGGTGGCGGAGGAGGCGGCGGCGGCCGCGGCGAGCGCCGGGTTCCGGCTCACGGCGGTGCGGCGAGAGCCGGCGGTGCGGCTGCAGCACGGCGCCAGCGGGCTGGAGCCGCTGGCCTGGTCCGAGGACCACCGGGTGTCGGTGAGCACGGCCCGCAGCATCGCCGTGCTGGAGCAGCTCAGCGACGTGCACAGCGGCGGGCAGGACATGGTCATCCACCGCACCGCCGTGCCCGCGCCCGCCACCGCCTGCACGCTCAAGGTGAGCGCCCGCCACGGCCTCGGCAGTGGGTATAAATGTCTAAAGGAGGAGGCGGCAGGAAAAGGGAGCCAGGGAGGGTTCGGGTCGGACATCAGGAGGAATTCCCTCGCAGGAAGGGTGACGGGAGCCCGGGATGGGCTGCCCAGGGTGGTGGTGGAGCCCGCCGTCCGTGGAGGTGTTCAGGGAACGGCTGGACGTGCTGCTCAGTGCCCTGGGCTGGGTGACACCGCGGGGGTCGGTCACATCATGGACTCGATGATCTCAGAGGCTTTTCTAGCTTTAATGATTCTGTGGTTTTTCCTGATGGTGCCAAGCAATAAGACGAGAGAAACAGGCATAAACTGATGGGCACGAAGCTGCACCTGTGCACGAGAAGAACTTCTTTCCTGTGCAGAATCCAGAGAGGGTCTGGAATCTCCTCCACTGTGGTCCCTTCCAGCCTGACCCAATCCCGGGATTCCGATCTCCCTCTTGGGGAGCTGCCCTTGCCCTGCCCAGAACTTGCTGCAGGGTCTCTTTTTAAAAATACAAGGGAGAGAAAACCATATCCTAGCAATATCCAGGGATTCTAAAGTTCTGCAGCTTTTCTGAGAATCACTTGAGCTCCAGTACAGTTATTTCATTACAGTTTTAAGTAGGAATCTTCCTTTGTTTTGCTACCTAAGCTGAAAGATTTTTGCTGCAGGGATTTCTGTTTCCTTCAGAGAGGAACATCAGACTTTTTACAAAGATGGCAGCTGTGGGTGAATATCTCATTAAATAATACTTTTGTTTTTGTGAATCAGATTTTATTTTCCAAAACAAGGCTGGGAATATGGAGTGGAGTTGAAATATTGAGTATTTACATATTATGCCAGGTATCTTTAAGAGAACGGAAGTATGAAAACAGGTTCTTTGATTCAGCACAGAAAAATTCAAATAGCTGAGAGTCAAAACTATGCAAATTTGGGGCATTAATGAAGTTGAAATCTTTAGGAGTGACATCAATTAACTAGCTGGTTGGGATCCTCTGTTTCAAGAGGGAATTAATTCCAGGAAAGTCTTCCTAAAAAAAAAAAAACAACAGCTGTACAATTGTTTCAAAGGTTCTTTCTATTCTCTTCTAGGTTGGCCCAAAGAAGGAGGTGGCTGAGTGCAAGGAGAAATTCGCCAGCTCTGTGGATCCCACCGTCAGCCAGATGTTCATGCTGGACCGAGTGTTCAACCCTGAGGGGAAATCCCTGACACCCATGAGAGGCTTCAAATATTCCAGCTGGTCCCCTCTGGGCTGCGACGCCAACGGGAGGTGCCTGCTGGCTGCACTGACCATGGACAACCGCCTGACCATCCACGCCAACCTCAACCGCCTGCAGTGGGTGCAGCTGGTGGACCTGACTGAGCTCTATGGAGAGCGCCTGTTTGAGGCCAGCTACAGACTGTGCAAGGCCGATGCTCCCTGCGGGGAGCTGGGAGACTTCCCCGAGTTCCAGCGGCGGCACAGCATGCAGACCCCAGTGCGCATGGAGTGGTCGGGCATCTGCACCACCCAGCAGGTCAAGCACAACAACGAGTGCCGGGATGTGGGCAGCGTGCTGCTGGCCGTGCTCTTCGAGAACGGCAACATCGCCGTCTGGCAGTTCCAGCTGCCTTTCCTGGGGAAGGAATCCATCACTTCCTGCAACACCATCGAGTCGGGAATAAGCTCCCCCAGCGTGCTGTCCTGGTGGGAGTACGAGCACAACAACCGCAAGATGAGCGGGCTGATCGTGGGCAGCGCCTACGGCCCCGTCAAGATCATCCCCGTCAACCTCAAGGCGGTCAAAGGCTACTTCACGCTGAGGCAGCCCGTGGTCTTGTGGCAGGAGATGGACCAGCTGCCCGTGCACAGCATAAAGTGCATCCCTCTCTACCACCCCTACCAGAAATGCAGCTGCAGCCTGGTGGTGGCTGCCAGAGGCCCTTACGTGTTCTGGTGCCTGCTGCTGATATCCAAAGCGGGGCTGAACGTGCACAATTCCCACGTGACGGGGCTCCACTCCTTGCCCATTGTCTCCATGACCGCTGACAAGCAGAATGGCACTGTGTACACCTGCTCCACCGATGGCAAGGTCAGGCAGCTCATCCCCATCTTCACAGACGTTGCTTTAAAGTTTGAGCACCAGCTGATCAAGCTCTCAGAGGTGTTTGGCTGTGTCAGGACTCATGGGATCGCCGTCAGCCCCTGCGGGGCGTACCTGGCGGTCATCACCACCGAGGGCATGGTCAACGGGCTGCACCCCGTCAACAAAAACTACCAAGTGCAGTTTGTCACCCTCAAGACTTTTGAGGAGGCAGCTGCACAGCTCTTGGAATCTTCTGTCCAGAACCTTTTCCGGCAGGTGGACTTGACGGATCTTGTACGCTGGAAAATCTTGAAGGATAAGCACATTCCTCAGTTCTTACAGGAAGCACTGGATAAAAAGATAGAGAGCTGTGGTTCCACTTACTTCTGGAGGTTTAAGTTGTTTCTGTTGAGGATTTTGTACCAGTCGATGCAGAAAGCCCCCTCAGAGGTCACGTGGAGACCTTCACACGAGGATGCCAAAATCTTGATATCAGATTCCCCTGGGATGGGCAGCACTGAAGATGATCAAGAGGAAGGGACATCAAAACAAGCCAGCAAGCAGAGCATGGGGGACACAGGCAAAGGTGTGGACATTGATGACACTGCAGAGGATTCTCTCCATCAGTCAAGTGACGCTGGAGGCCGCGAGCCAATGGTAGAAAAGCTTCTTGAAATACAGGCACAGATTGAGGCCGTAGAAATGCACTTGACACGAGAACACATGAAAAGGGTGTTGGGAGAAGTTTACCTGCACACGTGGATTACAGAGAACACCAGCATTCCCACCAGAGGAGTCTGTGACTTCTTAATGTCTGATGATGGCTACGATGACAGAACAGCACGAGTAAGTGGCACCTCTGCTCAGGGGATTCTGTGTCACTGCCACTTCCTTCTCCCCACTCCTGAAAATACAGCTGGGCTGGGAAAGAGAGCTGTGGTCATGTCATCCTTGCCAGTCAGAGTCTGTAGAGCATCCAGCTTAAATTGTCCTTCCTTGATATTGTGAAACAGGAGGGGAAGTAAATACAGATGTTGAAATTTGGATTGAGAACAATAAAGAATAACGATACTGAGTTTTTGCAGAACAGGGGAGAGGACTGGGGTTATTGTGCTGCTATCAGTGGGTTTAGAACATGAACTGATTGAGGGATGTTTGTTTTCATTACTAAGTTTATTTAATCCATCATCTTTACACAGCTCACCTTCAGATGTATTTCCTCTAGTCAATCACTGTGGTTCTCATGTTAAGAGCTGCAGAAGTCTCTCTTCTGAAATTATTGTTCAGGTGGTTCATCAGGTGTTGTCATTGCTCCCTGAGCCTTCAGTGCAAAGATCAGTTTCAGAGGGTCAAATGTGGTTGTGTTTTATGAGTTAAACCCAGGGATTCAGAACTTCATGCAGGACATTGAATTAGCCAAGCTGACTGAATGCCTTTGTTACAAAGGCCAGGACTCTAAAAATCCCCCTTTATATTGCATCCAGAAAGACAGAGGAAGGAAGCAGGTGTCCATCACTGGGGTAGTGTGGTGTTCTCCCTGCTGGCATCAAGTGTGGCCATCAGTAACTCACTGGGAAAGTGCTCTGGCACAGCTGCTGGGCTGTTCTGGCATCCAATTACTAAGAATTGAAGGTTTGTGAGGTTGCTTTTCTTATCTTAGAAGAATTTTGTTTCATTTTTATAGCGATGAAAAGTGACTTCTAAATTGTATTTAATCTATTCAGTTTGCTGTCACACTTTAAAGGTCCCTGGGATGTGGTTTATACCTATTGAAATGTCACAGACAAATTTGATCACATAAATGTTCTGCTATAAGTGTTGTACTCCCAGGTGACTGCTGAAGACATCCAGGTAATTTCTGAATAGGAATTTTTTTAGCACATCTACTGTGATGGGCATGAGGGAAAGCATTGCTGTTATGGTCAGGGGTATGTTTCAGTACTTTTAAAATTTGCAAAGAATTACCGTTTTTAAGGTTGGTGTCCATTTAATGTGGGACAGAAATCTTTAGGAGAACAAAAGGAGAATAAATGAATACTTACTGATACACTGTACTTCTTACACTTTGATTTTTTGGGATTTAGCCTCACTCTGACCTCACAGTGAGGTGTTCCCACCCTGGGCTGTCTCACCAAGTGCCTCCTGTGTGTTGCAGGTGCTGATTGGGCACATCCTGAAGAAGATGAATAAACAGACATTCCCTGAGCACTGCAGTCTGTGCAAGGAGATCCTGCCCTTCACCGACCGCAAACAGGCCGTCTGCTCCAATGGCCACATCTGGCTCAGGTAATCCAGGGGATGAATCATCCACAGCTTCTCCCCTCCTCTGGAGAATTCCAGCTTTAGGAGCTCACTAAACCACTTGTTAGCATTAGAGTGAAAAGGCATGAAGCATCTTAATCCACGCTGCAGTTTTACTGTCCTTTTCCATAAGAGGCAGGGCACTGGAGGTTGGATTTGGTTCTCTTAGCAGCAGGACAATGTTTTTATAATAAAATGTTTTTGAGCATCTTCTTTTGGGGGGAATATGAGGTCAGGGAGAAAGCAGGGGAAAGGCAGGGGAAAATCGAGGACAAGGCATCCTTTGGAACATCACTTGAAGGAGGGTTTGTTCAAGCTCCTTCAGCATTTGAAAACAAAAGCAGTTTAACAAGAAATGGTTGAGAGCAGGCACATTGAGAAGTCAGACAAATTCTGGAACATCTAGAAAATGAAATCTTTCTGTACCAGTGTGGGAGGTACATGGAGACTGTCCCTGGAGCTGTGGCAAGTCACTAGTTTGTCACAGAGTAAAGCTGTGCCTAACAGGTTTTGTCTGCTAGTTTGGGTAAATAAGTCAGGGCCTTAAGGACACCCTGGTTCTTCCTGTACAGTAGGGCTTCAAGCTTTTCAACTCCTCTACAGAATGCTAGAATTTTTTTTGTCAATGATATGTTGATTTTTGACTTTACATTTTTGTGTCCAAATGCAATTTGGTACACTTGGGAAGTTGCATTTACCTGAATTAATAAATGATTAATTTTCATATTTAATGTGGTTCATTACTGCCTTTACTCTGAGAAAGCAAATTGTGAACAGAACCCAGCCTCCAGTCATTAAACAATAAACCCCAAACCTCCTGATAAAACTGCTTGTCCTTTCCCAGGTGCTTTCTAACCTACCAGTCCTGCCAGAGTTTGGTGTACAGGAGGTGTTTGCTTCACGACAGCATTGCACGGCACCCAACCCCAGAAGGTAAAATGTTCCTGGGGCCAAAAGGGGCAGGATTGGGGCTTTTTAACTTTTACCTACAAAATGGCTTGAATTAATTTCACTGACTTTACTCTTTTAGGCAGTTCCCATGTGAAGCTCTGCATTTCACAGTGTCCTGGTGTTTTCTGGGCATTAGTGATGTGTTAATTACAAATTAATAACTGCAGAAATTGAGGTATAAATCCCACATTTTAATGAAATCTGGGTAAACACATAATCTGTGCTGGAATGCTCCAGTAGTTTGATATTCAAGTTGAATATATCAGGATACAGTTCTGCAAGAGGGATAAAGAAATAGGAACCAAGGACTGTGTTATGTGAGGGATCTAATTTCAGTTTAGAAAATGAGAACACTGCAGTTGTGGCATGGTGATCCTTTAATTTTTTTTTCCTATGTAGCTATGGGCATGTAAGGATAAAGCGTGGAGTGTTTCACCTTAATTTTGTCCCCTGCCAAGGTGGAATTTGAACTGGCATTACTTGAAATTCCAGGGCAGAAACAGAGTTGGATTTCACTGAACTCTCAGTCACTCCTGCATGTGAATATATACAAACTCCAGGATTCCTGTCGAGTTTGTGCATCTCAGGTGTCATTGCTCTGTTCATCTCTACCTCCAGCTCTAAACAACTTGTTTCCTTAATTGCAGATCCCGAATGGATCAAGAGGTTATTGCAGGGACCTTGCACCTTCTGTGATTCTCCTGTGTTCTAGAGAAAAGCTGTGTCAAGACTGAAAGTATTTTCTCTGCTGCATAAGCTTCCTTCAGCCTGGGAGGATACAGAGACAGGAACACAGACTCTGCTGGAGGGAGAACACCTTGTCCACAGCCCTGTACATAGAACATCACAGGTTCTACAAACTCCTGAAATCCAGAGCCCATTCCATGCTCCAGAAACAGGAATACATCTGGAAGAGCCAGTTTGAAGCTGTTTGGAAATGCATCCATGGAAGCCTCAGCAGCTGGACACTGACAAGGAGCTGCAGGGTTGAGCACAGTGGGAATTGTCCTTTCTGCTTGACACCAGTGTCAATTCCCAAAAGCTGGGATGGGAACAGCAGAGCTGCCTCTTGAATGGTCTTGGTGGGTAGAGAAGGCTCCAGCTTGCAGTGCTCTCCTTTGCTTTTTAACCCTGGCATTTGCTGTAGAACATGGAATTGTCCAAATAATCCATGGTTCCAGTGTCTTGCCCAGAGAGGCAGATGCCAGTTACAGCCATAGGAAAGAATTTGGCCAATACATGAATTTCACTGAAAGTCTAGAAGAGTAACTGCCTCAGAATTGTAACAGTGTTTTTCAGTCAGAAGGGTGATACTGGCTGCCTGGGTCAAATAGGGATCAGTAAGGATAATTTTTAAATATAATAATTATTAAACTAATAGCAATTAGCTTAAACACTAATATATATATACGTATATATAAAATAATTTTCAATGCTCTTAAGTCTCTTGCCCCACTTTCTTTTTCTGAACTAAGTTCTAACTCCTTCCTAGCTCTTGCCAATGTATTTGCCTTTGGTTTCACTTAAACCTCTACCAAGAGGAATCCCCTTCTCAAGAGAAGCTCAGTTACCAAAAGCATTAGCAATTAACACTTCTGTCAATTAAATTGCGAGTGTCCCTCATACAGCAGTTGAGTTTTACACAAATAATTACTCTCAGCTGATAATTTTTCTTTTCATAAAAGCTCAGTAAGAATCCCAAAAGAAACAGAACCCCAAACCCAATCCCAGCATGGCTGACGTGCTCTAGGTCAGGCCAAGGAGGCTGGTGAAGCTTTTTGTGTATCCCAGAGTTGTTTGGGTTGGAAGGGACCTTAAAGCTCATCTCCTTCCACCCCTCCCATGGGCAGGGACACCTTCCACTGTCCCAGGCTGCTCCAAGCCCTGTCCAGCCTGGCCTGGGACACTTCCAGGGATCCAGGGGCAGCCACAGCTTCCCTGGACATCCGGTGCCAGGGCCTCCCCGCCTCACAGGAAAGGGTTTTTTTCTAATATCCCATCAGCCTTTTGAAGCCTTCCCCCCTTGTCCTGTCACTGCAGGCTCTTGAAGAAAGTCCCTTTCCCTCTCAAGTGGCTGAGCCCAGAAATTTATTTTGCCTTCTAATTGTCTTATCAGAAAAAACATCTTTTTTTTTTTGCCATCTGTTCCTACAGAGAGCAGAATCCTTTTCAACCTCCCATGCAGTGTTAGAGGAATAACACCTCCCAAATGTGTGTGGTTACTTGGTACAGTTTGTCTTGTTAACTTCAATCCATGCTGTCAAATAATCCTGAGTTTGTGTATTTCCATTCTGCAGAGTACCAATGGCAGAGGTGTCGCCCTGTCTGTGATTCCTGACACTTTCACTGTGTGGGAAGTGCTCTACAGCTGTTGAGAAATCATGGAATTGTGCTGACAGTATCAGTCTCCCACCAGTGCAAGTGTGATTGGTGCTTGTTTCCTCGATTCAATGACTATGCATATTTTGTTCATGTTCCTTCACCTTTAATAGGAGCAATTTTATTTTTTTTCAGCAAACATTAAAGGAGTCAGCTGTCCTTCTGCTCAGTGGCTCATGCATTAAGCATGATCATGCATTGACTGAGAAGAACATTACTGTAGTAGCTTAGAAACAGCAGAAGCACATTCATCTGTAAAATAATTAGCCTTGTTTGTAAATATCCTTGGAAGTGATACCATTATTGTATTAAAGAAACATTTAGTTTTTTATTGCTGTGCATTGAAAATTGAAATTACTTCAGCGTGTCTCCAGAGAAGGGAAATGTAGTTCATGTTGGTATCAGTAAAACAAGAGGTGACCTTGATACCCAACATGTGTGGAGTTTGGGGCCAGCTCTGGTACCTGGGACAAAACTTCCCAGTGCTGATGAGGCTTGGGGGAACAGAGCATCCATTTTTATATGAGCTGAGCAGAGGTTTATTCGTGGTGGTTGAGAAGTTATTTTAAATGGAAGCTGCAAGTCCTTGCCCTGGCAGCTGTGACCAGCTCATCAGTAAATGTTCCAGTTTAGAAATTCTCCTGCCTGTGGAGAAGGGAAGGGAGCCCTGCAGAACCTTGTCCCAGTGCTTTCAGAAAATGTCAAAGAACATTTCTTTGCCCGTGGTTTAGACACCATAAAAATATCCTGATCTTCTGAAATGTGTAAGTCTGGCTGACCCAAAGGTTCACATGGTAACAGATTAGACTGGTTCTTGCTGATCATTTCTAGCAGTTCTCTTGAATTTCCCTGGACTGAGTTTTAATGCTTTGCCATGGAGAACATCTAGCACATCTCACATTAACATTGCAGCATTAATGTTTATTTTCCCTGTCTTTCAAGGCAGTAGATACTCAGTCTGCCATTGCCAGTTTATTTAACCTGGTTTCAGACTTCTAGGAAAATAGAATTTTAAAGCCAACAATGTTGTCTTTGTCTGCCAGTGGAGATCCTTTAGCAAAAAGCTTTCACTCTTCACCCTGACCTGTTCACAACAGGTACAGAGGAACTGGGATTTCATTTTTGTCTAAACCAGCGCTTGTCCCTAAGTGCATTTTTAACCAGAATAGCAGAGCCCACCTCACTCAGTAACATTTAACCCCTGGTGCTGACCTGAGTGGGTTTGGCTGCCCAGTGAGTGCTGAGGCTGCTCCAGGAATCTTTTTATGCCTCAGATTTGTGGGGGGCAGTTCTGGGCACACAGGGGTTGGTCCTGCTCCTGCAGGGCTGCAGCAGCACCTGGGGCATTGTCCCACACGTTGTCCTGATCAAATCTTGCTGTCACCTCACGGGGAAGGGGAGCAAGGAATGAGCACCTGCTGCCAGACCCTTGTGTTATTTTACCATTATCAGAGTTACCTCCTCAAACTAAGACATCTATCGAGGCCCAGTCTGAGACACCAACTGAAGTGTTCAAAGAACAAATCCCACAGAACTGGAGTTTATAAATTTTTGCCCAAGTTTTGCAGGATACTTCAACCAAGTGACTAGTTGGAAGGTGTCAACTGCTTCACCATTTGGTGGTGAACACTCTGGCTGTTCAAGGACCCTCATCTCCAGAGGGAGAGCAACATTCCAGCAGAAACTGAGGGTTCCCGATGCTCTTCTTTATTTATTTTTTTAAAGGGTTGTGATACTTGCTTTTGCAGGTGAGAATTAACAAGCAGAGATCCTGTTTGTCCAGAGCTAAGGTGTCATTTTCCTTGATGAGGAGCTTCTGACAGCATTTAAGATTTGCTGCTCATGCTGGTATCACAGTGGGAGTTAATCCCTTCTCCACTGGGATGAAGAAATCATCCCCCTTGGCTAATCCAAGTTGGATGGATAAGTGGAACAGCTCTGGACTGTACAGTGTCTTAGTGCCTGGCTGCTAGATGCCATTCTTGGAACTAAGGAAGTTTGGGGTCACAAGGACTCAGTCTTGTGTCTCCAAATTACACTCCCTGCTCTGGGAGTGGCAATGAGGGACCTCATTGCTGCTTTTACCTCAATTCCCTTATGGCTCTGGGACTTCATAATTGTCACTCTTTCCTTTGGTGTTTCCTCATCCTCTTAATCCTACTGTGTATTTCTAGAGAGGAAATACTATGCTTGTCAATGCATACATAAAGACAATAAATACTCTTTGGGAGAGAGGAGGAGGATGAACCATTCCTCAGAGCCCTCACCACAGAGCCAGTTGAGGTTAACACCATTCTCTGAGCAGCATCCAGACCTCACAGGGAAAGGTGAGAGCAGGGAAATCCTTCCAGAGATACAGGGGGTCCCTGCAGAAGTGGTGCTGGAGGAGGGGATATCCTGCCTGGGGATGTTCAAGTGCCCTTCCACCCCTGAAGGGTCTGCTGTCTGGAGCTGGTGGACACAAAAGTTTGTGGAACACTTGGACAAACAGACCTTGTTGCTAAACTACATAATTAACAGCATAACTTAGGGTACAGCACAAGCTCCAGGCAGCCCTCTCCACAAAGTGTCTCTGGGAAGCAGAGTGATGGAAGATGTCCATTCCAGACCTGGACAAAGCTGTACAATCAGTAACAGCTGATCCCTGTTGTGCTCCTACCACCTCCTCTTTACCTTGTTTTTCTCATTGCTCAACATTTGTTTTGCCCAAATAAGATGCTAATAAAATCACGCCTAGTTACCAAATTGGTTTTCAAGTGTTGCATTCCAATTATAAAAGCCTAATTCCTCCTTCCACCCACTGAACCTTTTTGGTATTAACAGGTTTTACTATGCAAAGTCATGCAGGGGCTGTTTCGTTTACAGTAATTAAATGAATGTCAATTGTTTTAGTTGTTTCTGAGGGAGAGTTCTACATGAGTATTAGCATGTTCTGCTAACCCTGACGTTCTGCACTTCAGGCCTGCTGCAAACCCTTGGGGGTTGACCACTGACCTGAGACTCCTACCCAGACATGCCAAGTGCATCTCAATGAGACTGAGCTCTTTTTCTCAGTTTCTATGGAACCAGCAGAGCGGAACTAATATAGCATCCGCATATAGATGAAAGAATGAAGAGGAAAAAAGGCTTTACAGCTAAATTAATTAAGCAGATGTACCTGTCTAATTAAAGATGCACTGTCCCTTTTGTACCCTAGCTGCAGTACAAACAGTATTTAAATACACTCTCTACCCATTTCATCTATCAAAATATTTAGTAGGAACACTCAGATGAAGGTGATATTAGCAAGATGAGCTTCCCATGTATTATTAATAGAAGGGCTCCCAATTATGCACAAATGCTGCAGCACGTCTTCATAGCAATGGCAGAAAAGCCAGCTGCCCAGGCAGTCACCAACCAGCACATTTGTAACAGGTAGGGCAGTTAAAGAGGTCCTTGCCCAGCTGAACACAAGGGTTTGTGGCTGGGCCCTGTGCCTGGGAGCAGCCTCTGCCTCAGCCTGGTGCTACAGGCTGGAATTTCTCAGCTCAAGAGGCACCAGGAACTCAGACTGCTTGGATTTGGCTTTCTTAGATTTCAAAGATATTTATTAAAGACTTTTAGAGCTGCCCTCAAGGCTAGGAAGTCCAATTCCTATCCATCACAACCCCTCCTCTCCCAAAAGTATAGAAAATTCTGACTTTAAATTCTGACAAAATAATACAATATCCCCATTGCCACATTGACAACCAGGGTCTTTCTACCTGAAGTTATTCTGCAGGAGCAAGAAGGAAATCTGGCCTGTAGCTTTTTCATATCTCCATATAGATTTAGACACACAGAGCCAAAGACAACAACAAAGACCCAAATCTATTGACAGCAACAAAACCAGAGGAGTCACCTAAACCCAAAAGCCTGTTCTTTCTGCCTGCACCTTCCCTGAGGCTTCCAGGAGAAACCTGAAGCTCCTCCCCAGGCCCTGGCAGGGGCAATTCACATTCACACACACGGGAGAAATAGAGGGAGACATAACAGAGGCATCCAACCCAGTTTTCTGAGCCCAGCACAAATCACTCCCCTTTCTTACAGGCATTAAGGATGTACATTTCCACAGCCAGCAGGCTTTCATCAGAGATTTTCCAGGTAAAAAGTATTCATTGCTGCCATATCCAGCCAGAGAAGGAAAAAAAGAAACCCTGGACACCAACATGCCCAGGCACAGCTCAGCCAGAGCAGCCACAGGCTGGGAGCTGCTATCCCAGGAAAAGAGAACTGAGTGACCCACCTGCTCCTGCAGCTCGTTGTGTCCTTGATTGGCTTCTGAAAGTGATGAACCTGCAGTCAGTCGGTTTTCCATGGCTCTGGATATCCTGTCCAGCTGTTCTGAGTCTTTCTGCCCAGCAGAATGGGGATGGCCAGTGCACCTGCAGAAGGGTTTGTCAGCACTTCTAAATCAATCTGAGTTAACAGGGGTGTGAAAACTTGTGCCCCTGATCTCAAACACTGTGGAGAAAGTTCACTGCAGAGCTGGGAGCTTCATTTTTCTCTTTGCTTTAGGGTTTGCTTGCAGGGACAGAGGGAGACAGGGACTGCCTGGGTGGTTTTGATGGAGAATTAAGACACAAACACATCTAACAGCTTTAATACTCCAAACTGGCTTCATAGGTCTTACATAGTGAAGACAAAACTACCATTCAGTAACAGAAAAAAATAATTTAATTAAACACAGGACTTTCCTAGCCACAGTGTTTCCTATCTTGCATCATGAAACAAAAGCCAAAAAACTTTCCCTTTAAGGCAAATTTCTTACCCTCTGTACTTCACTCAGCCTTGGTGAGCTTCAGATTTAGTACAGCTTGGTTGACTTCCCCTTCTCTGCCACTTCAGCAACCAGGCTGCAAATATTACGGGGAAAAATTTCCACAAATCATCCCTTTTAATTATGTTATGTTTAAAAAACGTTTTTACATGGAAGGGGCTTAATGATACAGCTTTCTATGAACTCAAAGATAACATAAGGATCTTGGTCAGCATTGACATAAAAAGCCTCTTCATAAAAATCCTCCAGGGCCTTGACATTGCTGTAATAGATGTCCAGGCGCTTCTTAATATTTTCTTCCTCATCTTTGGGGTTCTGCCTGAGCCGGGCCTGGATCTCTGGAGTGGGAGCTGGTCTGAATGTGGTGTGGTATCTGCAGAGGAGAAGAAATGACACAGTTTCAGCCCAGCTTGAGGACACAGCAGCCATTCCTGCAGATACTCCATGCTTTTACCTATCAGAGCTCTTTGGCCTCTTGCTGTTCTAGGCTGGGGTTTTAAAACACAAATTGGAAATTTCAGGGCAGGGAAATCGCTGTCATTGCTGCCCTCAAGAATCCTGGATCCTCAAAGGCCAAAGGTTTTTCTGGAGATGGCACTGGGAGTGTTTATCTGCTCCACACAAGGAGAAATTTCTATTTCATTACCCAGTGCTCCAGGTTCAGAAGCATTTCCAGATATTTTACTTGTAATCTTTGATTCCTGTCTCGAAAAAAGCATCTAAAAAAAAGTCTAAGCTTAAAACATAAACACAGCCCTGTGTCCAGCATTGGACACTGTCACTTAAAATGTGTTTAAGCCTCTCAGATATTTAATTGCTAACATCTTTATGTAGAAGCAGAAAGTAAAAAGAGGTTAATTCACCTAAGATATGTTTTGGTTATTTTTAATTTTCCAAAGGCCAGAATTTGGCTTCCCTCAATCCACAGTTGTGGCCTCCCTCACTTACTTCAGCAGTAAGGAGGATTTTCATCCTCAGAGTCCGGTAGCAGTGCCACAGCCCAGCTCAGGGAATTCTGATGATATTCCTGCAGTGCCAAAGGCTCCCAAAACCCTCTAAAAGTTCCTTTGCAATCAAGTGTTTAAATTCCCTGTTAGAATTGGTAATACTAACTCTGAGTAAATGTCTCCTCTGCCCTAACACGAAACCATCCTATCCCTCTTCCCGTACAGACAAATTTTCTGAAACTTTGGGGATAAATGCAAAACCAAGGAGAGAGCAGAGTCTGTGTTTGCAGAGCTGCACACACTGATGTGGACAGGGAGTTCATTGCACATGGGAATGATTTAGGGCACAGCTGAAGGCCACCCCTGCCCTGCAGCCAGAGGGGCAGCCTTTACACCGTGCCAAGGATTAGACACAGCACCTAAAACAATTCAATTCAGGGAGAATTGGTGAGGAATAAACCCCAGAGTGTGGGAGAGGGAAGCGTGTGAACTGGAGCAGATACTGAACAGCCTAATCCTAATGATGAGAAATGCAAAGATGTAGGAATGATTTGCTTCAGCCTGTTCCTTTCTGCTGAACAACCACATTGCTCATTACTAAAGCAAAGAGAGCAGTTACAGCAAATCACTGCTGCTGTCACAAGTTAATGTTGCACCTCGAGTGAGATGTCGGAGTAATCACCCATCACTTTGGGACAAATCCACTCCTTATGGCCTTAATCTTTGAGGGTTCAGGATTTGTCTTTGATGCAATAGGATGAGCTCAGCCTTTAGAAAAGTAAAATAAAGGTTTAAAATTTATGTGTGGGGAATCATAAAAGCAGACCACAAGTGAAGCTGTGAACACATGCCAACCCCAGCAGGTATTTGGGAAGATAATTTTTTTTGTGATTTGTCCTCTGGAAATCAAGAGTGGAGAAGGCAGGAAAGCTGAGGGTCACTGGTGAGACAAGGGGATGTGACACCAGTGAAATGAACCAACCTTACAGTGACTCAGTGACACAAAGGAGTCTGCTCTGCTGAGCAGGAAATACATTAATACCTCCCAGCAGACAGGACCATCACAGGAGCCTGGGGAAGTAAAATGCAGCAACTTTTCCATTTCCCCTGCTGGGAAACCTTCAGAATTCTCATAGGAATATCTGAAAACATCTGCATTTAGGCTAGGTTTCAGACATCTTCCCTCACCATTATTTTACCAACCAATTTAGTTACCATTAAAATGTTAGACCTGAGCTATTTGCTGCTGCAGATTTCAGGCACCAGCATTTAAACCTCCCCTTTTGAGGAGCTGCTGCAGCAGGAAGGTGGGCTGGTGCTTCAGGAGCTATGAAAGTTTTAACTTTGCTTTTATGGAATCCCCTAAGCAGGAGTAGAGCATTCCTGAGCTCCTTAGATTTCTAAGAAGCTTTTTTGGTGCTTTCATCTCCCCGGCAGTCAGGAAAACGTTCCCCAAGAGCCAGGAGTGCTCACCTCTCCCCAGTGACAGGATCAGTCCTCCGCTGGGACAGGCGTTCCATGATGGACTCCTGGGGGAGATTAAAGAAGAACACCCTGTGGAGAACACAACAATTAAGTGCATTAACATCCTGAGAACATCTTCTGTGACCTTCAGAGTGGGAGTTAATCCTCACCAAACGAACAGCAGTGGTGGCAGTGACAGTCTCCCCAAAGCTGCAGTGTCACAGAGATGAGCACAGCATTTCTGCATAGCTTCTCCTCGTGTCTGGTTTGGCCTGCAGGCTCAGCAAGGCAGGGGCTCTGTGGCACAGGGACTGTGTGCTGTGTGCCCTGACAGCTCAGTGTGGGGGAATTGCAGCTGGAGCCTCTCTCAGTTTGTCCCAGCCTGTTCACCACCCAGCACTTCCCTCTGAACTTCTCCAGATCCACTTCCCAACCCATGCAGCAAACAGAATCACAGTGGCATGCCCCCAAAGGTAAATAAAAAAAACTCTGCTGCTCCTGTCAAGGACAGAGAAAGAGCTCGTCTGCCAGAATTATGCATTTCTCCAGTGCCCATGAGAGGGATTTTCCTCTCGCTGTTTCAGCTCACTTCCACTCGTTTTGCCCTTGTCTCCCCCCAGAGTGAGTCCTCTGCTCTCCCACTACTGCCCTGCATCCCTCAAAGCAGGATGAGTGGCAAGACAGAACACAAGCCCCATGATGCTGGTGACAATTCCCTGTCCCTTCCATCAGCACTGCCAGGGCACGGGAAGCAGCTCAGCACGGCTGGGCCTTGCTGGTGACACTGCTAAAAGGAAATATTAATGCTGAACGCTTCATCTGAAGATCAGAATCTGCAATTCCCATTGTGCCTGGGTGAGTGAGAGTTGCTCAGCATCTGAGAGAGGCAGCCCCACAGTGTCACTGGGGTGGTGCCTCACCAGGAGCAGCTTTTCACTGGGGGATGGAGCAGGACTTGCCAACCTATTTCACAGAGATGACACAAACACCTTTACGTGGATGAAGGATACAAAACCAGGAAACAACATACCCCACATGCACCCAGGGACATCCCACTGTTGCATATAAACTGTTGTGCCCACCTCACATTGATTCCCTGTCTTTTTGGTTCATTATACTGGTCCTGTTAATTTTATATTTGCGTTCAAAAGCTCCTCAGCTGAAAATTCTTGACAAACTGCTCACGCTCAGCAGTTTGTCAAGAATGAATCCCCTGTCCCCAGCTACTGGAGACTAGAGCAGCTCTGCACAAAGATCACATTTAACAATTAGCTCAGAACAAAATAAAAAATAACGCTCCCTTTGAACCTACAAAAATAATTTTTTCCCAGCAAAGCACAACCTGAAGGCTGTAAATACACTTCTCTTTACAACACACCTTCTCCTGCTGCTGCCTTCAAGGCCAGGCTTCCTGTTTTCATTTTTTGTCTGCTTCTCACAGGAGATACTGCGTGGTTTAGACAGTCACCAAAGGAACATTTTACACTGACTGGGTGGGATCAGACCAGATGAAAGGCTGAGCTTTACCTTGGCATGCACATAGCAGATTACTAGAATCCTTTGTAGGATTTAAAGTTATGAAAATCATCTCTCTTTTCAAATGTTTACAGATAATGACTTCTATTCACACTGTGGTAACAAAATAACAGCCAGGAATAAAACATTCAAGATCTTGGAGATTCCAAAGACAGGAAAAGAACAACCGTTTCAACACTCTTTTATCCCTTACACTCTTAACATTTTGTTTTTCTTTGTTTCTGTTGCCCAATAATGGCACAAAAACGTGATTGTCAGAACAGGTAACATCTGATGATGTGTCTCAAGATGAATATTCTAGTAGAGAGGAACAACATTTATACAGTCATGATAATTGATACAGCTTCCTATTATATCCTGAGATAAACAAACCCACTGAAGGATTATAACCTGGCATATCAAGAAAGCTTGTCGTAATTCATAGTTAGGAACACAAAAAGTATTATGGTATTTGAAACAGAGGAGCCTAAAAAACTCCACTTAAAAAGCTGCCAACAAAATGAACTCTGAAAGCCTTGTCTGAGACTCCCTTCTTTTCCAAACCAAATGCTGCTTATTATCCAGTCTGGTGTCACCATGAAAGAGGAGTGTAGGGGGAAGATGTGGGAGGGTGCAGACATCCCTGCTAATGTGGATTTTTCTTCCCCCATGTGCACCGTGTAACAGCACACACAGAATTCACTGTACAGCAGCACAAATTCCCAATCCAAGGGTCCTTCCAGTGGAAGGTGGGATGCCTTATCCTGCCACTCCACACATCTCCCACAGATAAGAGAAAACAACACTCCCCAGAGCTGTCAGTTTAAAATCGTTCAGAGGCAGAAAGGAAAAAAAAAAGATGAAGGGGAAAACCATTGACAGAACTACAGTCTAGATTTAAAATACTTCCAATTAGAAAGCTTTATTACCATTTGGAAGAAGACATACACCCCACACAGTCTATTACACAGCCCCAGGAGGTTTACTCATATGAGTAAAGCCTATTTACATAGGATAGGCTGGGAAGTGCTAGCCTTGGCTATCTGATACATCTCCTGCAGCTCCTCAAGGTACTTCTCAGCAACATTTGGCCTCTGTCCTTGCTCAGGCTGCTGTGACTGTGATCACATAACAAAGCTGACCCTCCAGCTGCCCAGGTAACACATTTATTGGATTTCTGTTGGAAATCCTCATAACTTACAGGGCTGCACCCATGACCTTGATCCAGCAGTAACTGGAACAACTCCCTGCAAGTCCTGGATTCCTCTCCAAGCACAGCTTGGCCCCTTCCACACAGTGAGTGTGGATTTCTCACATAAATGCATCCTCTGTAAAGCTCACTTTAGGAATCAGCCAGGCTTTGTAGGTTGTAATGTGTCACAACTCCTATCAAGGGGGAATATGAAACAGATGTCATCAGGATTGGTAGACAGGGAGGCGAGGAAACACAGCCTCATATCAAAGTACACGACATTACCCTGCTGGATTAGCATCCAGCACATCCTCTGCCACAGCTCCCAGTTCAGCTGCAGGAGGGGAGTGGTGTCAGTCAGCAGCAGGGTGAGGGAGGGCTGGGCAGAGGGACACCAGGAATCCTCACTCCTGTGCCACAGGGTCAGAATCCACCTGTGGGCAACCAAAAAAAATCTCTGGCATCCAGCTGGAGACTGTGAGGAAAACTCGGTGCAGCCTCTGAGGTCTCTGAGGACAAACATCCCCCTGAGTCCCATTGAGTGATTCCTCAGCACAGCTTTGTCCTCTCTCCTTTGTTCCATCTCCCAGGAGAGGGATATGTGGGAAAAGGTCCAGTCCTGTCAGCTTTTATAGATGATAAAACTGTGAACACAAATGTTAAAAGGCACAAAACATCCGTGTGTCAGAATCCTGCCTCTTCCTCACTGTACTTGACATCACTTATCTCATCTAGTGCAGCTTCCAGATACATTAGAGAGATTAAATTCCAACAAATTAATAATGATGATGACACCTTTGCTGTGTACCCAGTCAAATGAGAACTTGCTGCCTTTGGACGCTGATGAAATGTATTCCAGCCCTAACAGCTGGAATATAACTCTGTTTTCCTACCAGCCATCTGGCATTCCAGAAGAGTATTCCAGCCACTTCTGCCTTCTGACTATTCAGACAGTGTCATCTCAGAGCCTGGAGGTCACCAGGGCATCCTGATGCTCTCCCTGGCAAACGGAGGGAGGAGAGGGAAGAACAGGGGTGGCAGGTGTTATTTCAGCCTGGATGGTGAGACAACATTTTTGGAAAAATGTGTCCCAACCACGCCATAAGTGAAGGATTTGTGACCCACACAACAGCATTCCACTAATCCTGAGATGCATTTGTTCCAGATGGCAACCAACCCACTTAATCCAAGTTATTAACAACTGGCAGTGCTCGGTGCTTATGGTCCTTCTGAGCTTGGCTGTCTGGCTAGCTTGCTCTTCAGATACCATACAAACAAGTTATTCCTTTGGGTCCAGATTTCAGACAGAGACGTGACCTTGCTTGGAAGAATGGAGTGGACTCACACTTGGTGTTGCTTAGGAGGGTGTTTATTCAGGGCGAAGGCCCAGGTGGTCAAAGCGTGAGTGGTTGCAAGAGTTCTGTCTTGCCCTTATGAACACGGGCGTTACTGATGGAAATGAAGGGGAGGGGTTTAGGTACCGGGGGGCTGGACTTCGACATGTAAGGGAAAAAGGGGTGTGGATGTTACCCGAGGCCTGGCAGAGCTACCTGGCTTTCCAGAGCCATCAGGTACCTGGGAGTGTCCACAGATAACATACAAAGTTATACGATGGCCTAGGCCAAGCTATCAGAGACATACAGTAGGGATGGCCCGGGCCTATTATGTGAGTTGATTACAGCCATTAAGGGAAGCGGAGTGGGGGTGGATGAACACTTACAGAAACTTAATACCAAAAATTACAAACATTTTAGAAAACCCAAAATGCACACTGCAACAGGTGCTGTCCTCACAAGAATTTATTTTATGGTGCTTTTCCCATTTTCTGGATAGAAGCACACTGACTTCAAACACCTGTAAGGGAAACATTTTGGGTGTTGCTGTAAGAGAAGCAGGTGCTGTGTGCCTGAACCCTGGAATCCTGTGCTAGGGAATAAGGAATGCTCCTGCTAAGGACAGTCCCTTTCCAGGATGGCTCCATTGCCCCGCCAGCTGCCTTCACACCTCCAGAGAGCTGAAGCTCTGCCTGTGAGCCAGGTCCTGTCATTTAAGCACAGCTGCTTCATGAGGCTGACCTAGATGGATCCAGATGTTGGCTGTTCTAGACCTGAGCTAATATTTACTTAGGTCAGATTCACATCCTTGGCATTTCTCATTACTTGGAGTTGCTCTGGATTGACACAGGCGGAATGGAGCCCAAAGCCAAGCCCTTTTAACAGAAATAGTGTCTGTGAAATTAGATTATACCATGAAATCAAACTCATACCTGGTTTCCGTTTAAGGATGTAAAGACAATACAACAGGATATCTGAGACAGGATCCTGATCCCTACCTGGCTTCTAAAAACAGAGACTACTGACTTGCTTGTGGCTACAGCAGGGCCAGGTCAAGCTTTGCAACAATTTAGGATGCTCAAATTAAAATAAAAATACAGCACCAGCCAATACTGGGCCGCTTTGAATGCAGCTTTTAAACTTTTGAGTTGAAACTGCAACTTTAAAAATAGTAAGCTATTAATCTTTCCCTTATTTTCTTGACTCCTATATATCTTCTCCATTGCAGGCAGGTACCAGCTGCCATATTCCCATTCTTCACGCTCTGCACTCTGCAAAAAAAAAAAAAAAAAAAAAAAAAAAAAAAAAAAAAAAAAAAAAAAAAAAGGCCCCTGCTGGCCAATTCTTGTTTAAAATTGTGCATAATTGATAGTGGCAAATCTACCCCAGCTGTGTCTAAAACCTCTCCAGGGGCAAGAAAAACACTCTCTGTGACTGTCATTAACTACTAAATTAGCAAGTGCTCCTGGCAGTTTACAACGTACCACATCAGTCTGCTTAAAAAAAAAAATAATAAAAATGTGAAGATCAGATGCCTGTGTGATGTCAAAGTTACAGCAAAGTTTGCTGGCAGAACTTTGACAGACCCTCAGCTAAATCAGAGCCAAAAGAACAGGAAGGAGAGAATGAAAGAAAGAGAGTGGAAGAGACACAAAGTTACCTCCTTTTCCAGGCAGACAAATAGAAAATGTCAAATTCAAGGCTAACAATAATTGTGCCTTCCATGAGGCACAGAACATGTTACTCCATATGGAGATATCAACAGTGTTCCTGATGCTATGGCACAATTCCCCATGGAAAACAACTCTCCTGGAGGATTCTGTTCTGGCAATGCAAAGGCTACAAGTTTTGTAATTGAAATAATAAAGCTGAGAAAGAGCTGAGGTTGAAGTGTAAGGATGCTGTAGGTCCTAAAAAGCCACCACAGGTACAGTCCTGGTGTGATCCCTGGCACAAACACAAGCTCCTGCCTTTGGTTCACAAAGCAGCCAAAGCAGGTGGGGAAGGAAATCACAGAGTTCTCACAAATATGTGGAAAAGCCTAGGGGGCACCGTGGACTGAACTGGCAAAGGGACAAAACCATCTCTATAAATTGTCCTGAATTTGGGTGAACTCTAAGACTTTCATTGTTAAAACTGACCATATTATTAGCTTTTAAAAGTTTCAAAAAGTGCACAAAACTGTACAAACTTCTGGATTTTACAAGGAGAAATGAGCAGGATGGCAGTTTTGGTCAGGGTACAAAAATCATCAGCATTCAAAAATGGTCTTTTCCTTGGGTGGCATCACAGAGTGATCACAACAACATGACAAATCAACATAGTGGTTCAACTTGACAGGTACGAGGAGGTTCAGATTTGAGTCCAAGTACCTAATTCCAGATAAAACCCTGACCATTTCATCTTTGTTGACTTTCCAGCCAGAGATACTGACTTGGATCAATCAATTCCCTAAAGAACATCCCTTTCCCTATGGCATAAAGACACCTTGAACCTGAAACCTTGGCTAAGCCTCTTCTCAAGCCATGGCCCAGACACAGGATGCCAACACGTTATATTTCCACAATTACATTCTGCATCCCCAATCCCCCTCTTAAAAATTCAAACTGGTTACACAGATCCCATCTACCTTCTCCCAAGGCTTGTTCAGGGCTCAGTGCAACTCTCACCAGGTGTTTTGCCCATGGGTAACCAGACTACAAAGGCTCTGCTGAGGCTGCACCCCTGACTCAACATGAATCACAGTTTATTCCCTACCCTAAATACTCCTCCTGCATGTCTCTGCAATGGATAAAATGATCCTTATCTCTTATTTATGGAAGGAGCTGTTCGGAGGTTTTATTCACTGATTTCTTTCAAACTCTGGGACATCTTCTGATGAAAGATGCTTGATTCTATTTTGGGAAGTAATTTCACCCTCTAGGTTTCAACCATAAGGGAAAATACACTGCATAAACACTAAAACACAGGTTAATCAGCACAAGTGTTTTGCTCATTGAGCTCTTACAATGATTCATGGCATGGCAAGCTATTTCCAGACTCTGGATCTTTTCAAATGGATGCATTTCTGTCAAATAACTACAAAAGGCAGCTAAGTGGGACACTATTCCCAGAACATGGCTGCTGGCCAGGGGAGTGAGGTGAACAACATCCTTCGTGGCTGCAGATGTTCCTTCCCCTCAGCAGCAGTGCAGAGTTATGACTCTGTTAGATGTTTTCCACCCCCCAGCTGCATGAGCTGGGCTCCACCAGCCCAGACAGCTGAGGGGACAGGGTTCTTCTGTGTCCCACCCCAACAGCCTGCTGGCTCAGGGGTGGCCCAGTGGGTGCCACACCAGCTCACACTGGTGCCTGTCTGACAGAACAATGGACTGGGTCTGTAGCCGGGATAAAGCAAAGCAGTTCCATGGAGTCACAGCAGCAAGGAACCCCAGGCCTTTGGGCAGCTGGAGCCCTTCCATGGTCTGCAGGACTTGGGGCTGTGCAAACATGACAGAGCACAGTGAAAGGCACACACAGAGAGCAAATGTGTTCATAGGAGTGGCTTCGATGCATTTTTTAAAGCTCCTTTAGAGGAGGCAACATTAACTCCTTCTGTGTGTAATAAGTGGCTTGGATGCATTAATACCTGCATCCTGAACTGCTTTACATTGCTCCCCTCATTTCTATTCTTTGCCTCCTCCTTCCTCTCAGCTGTTATTCCAGCATCTTTGCATTCCCCCCGGAGTTCATTCCAGCGGTGTTTTATGAATCACAGAATAAGATGGCAGCCAGCAGTGCTTTAGAGAAGTGTGCCTGGCACCATTCCTGCCCTGCACAAGGTTAATCAAACCCCTCCTCAGATAATCCACAGCCTCTGCAGCCCCAGAGGCCCGAGGTCAGGAACCTGAAGCCTCTCCCCCAAATGCAGGAGTGTTTCCTCAGATCCCTGTGACCCTGCCCTGCAGTAATTAGATTCTGCAAAGCAAAGCTGGAGCTGAGCAACAGCTCCAGGGTTAAGCACCAACAAACTCATCTCAGGACTGATGTCTTTGCTACCTGTCTGCAGCTTGGCACCAGCACCTCCTGCTCCTAACAAGGGTAAAACCTATACTTTTCTTCCTTATTAAATAAACTGAATCAAATTTAGAGTAAATGATGCTTAACCCCCACCCCCAACATTTAAACACTAACTTTTGTCGTTAGTAAGGTATTTGGTATGTAAAAATAAATAAAAGGACTGACGCCGAAAAAGTGTGTGATTTGGGGGCAAGGGGAGGGAATAAAAGGATGGATTATAATGTGTCATTTTATATATGTGTCAAAGGAAACCAATTTCATAATAGGGAATAAAAATTCCCTGTTTAAATACTGTCAAATAAATCCTCAAATGTAATAGGGTTCACTTCTGGGGAAAGGAAAACTAAATCTGATTAAATATTAATGTGGCGTAGTATTAATTAAGAGAGAAAAAAGTCCATCAAGAGAACCCCAATATGTTTACTGTGTCCCCAGGAAGCTGGAAAATTTCACAATCAAGTGTGTAAATGTTCTAAAAAAGGGTCCTGAATATTTTATGAATATTTGTCATAAAACAGAAATAATAACCACTGTGCCGAGCTATTAGAATTAATATTTATGCTGCCCGCCATGAAATATTCATGGGGACAGAGAAAGGGGGGCCCGTAAGACAAGAATTAATTTACATTGGGCTTGGTTTACCCGCTGGCTTGATGTTTAAAGACGGCTTGACAAGGCTCCATATGAATCCGTCAGTCACTTGCAGCGGTAGGTGGGGTGAAGGCAGAGGGAGGCAGGAGGGGGGAGCGGGTCCAGGCTGCTGACAGCTCACAGATTGAGTTTCTGACAGCCCTTAAAAAATCTAAACGGCCCCCCACCTTTTTTTCCTTCTTCCATTGCCCAAGGCGCTCTGTACTGCCACCGTTCATCCGATCTCCCCTTCCATCTGCTGAAATTAAGGAATTAATGAGCGCTATACACTTTACAGCAGGCCCCAGGAATGTTTACTGGTGATTAAATTATAATGCAGCCGAGCTGTATAATTCATGAACCAATTAAAGGAAGTGTTAGTTGATTTGATGGGATGAGGACGTACAAAAAGCATTTAACTAATAGGGAACCGTGGGCTGCCGGGCGCTTCGGCTTTCTCGGATTACGCGGCTAATTGCTCTGCTTTATAGGGCTGTCACAGATAGCCATACATATTTCATTGTTCTCAAATACTTCAATTGTTTGCTTTCGTGTTGCTGCTGTAATATGTAGAAGCCCAGCCAAACTTCAGTGTAGTTAAAGCACTACTCTGCAAAAGCAGGTTGCTCTGGGAGGAGGGAGGGACGAGACGGGCACGAGGAGAAGGCTGGCTGAAAAGGAGTAACTTAAAGCCTCAGAGTTAAATGTCACTCAGCAATTACATGATTAAAAGCTGCAACATATGATAGTCTTTTGTTTTACAACTTTTTGGACACTAATATTCTATGCTGACTTCACTGTGGAGAAAATATTGGTGCGCTGAGCTGCCTTTTTGTTTTTCTAATACCGAGGAGTGAACGAAGAAGGTGGAGAGGAGAGTGCATTAAAAAAACCCAGCAAGGAAGAGCAAGATTGCTGTGGTTATCAAGAATAATACATCATGTTTAAACTTCGGTGGTTTGATATTCCAAAGCACACGAGAGATGAAGGAGGTTGATTTCCCATCTGGGAGAATGCTCGGTGTCTAATTCAGAGAGCTGCTGAGTCGTGCGAGCTGCTCATCCCAACAACTCCAGTTTGTTGCACAAGGAATGGGGGAATTCCCCATTCCTGCTGTTTCACAAAGCACTCCCCCAGAGTTGACAGGCCACAGGGTTTGATGAAACAGATTCTCTGGATTTGAAGGGGCCTATCAGTCAAGTTACTCCTCAGTCAAAACAGGCACATCCTTCCAGCAGTGAAATCCCCAGCCCATTGCCAGAGGTATTGATGAAGAAATTAGGTACAATTAGATCAACATCTCACACAGGCACTGTTTTGTGGTTAGACCGTGGAGTCTATTGAGTAAACAAAAAGCTGGGTGAATATTGGATTTCTTTAGCTCAGTGATGAAGACTGCAGACCTCCGTGTGTCCCTGGCAAAGTGTTTTTTCATCCACCTGAGGGACTCCATGGTAAATCCTGACCTCTATAATTTGGAGCTTTCCATTCCTTAGTGTTGTACAAACACCAGCTCAGCAACTTCCAAGATAAGTTATTATGCAAAGTTTATAATCTGGCTCATCTTTTTCCTCACAGCTATTCCCTTCAGGATTTGGGTTTGGAAAGCAATCCCTCTGGAGAGAACTCCACCAGAAATCAGAATGGCTTTGCAAACCAGTGCAGGTGTTCAGCAGGGAGGCAAGAGACATACATTCAGTGAATAGTTACTTTTTTTCTAAAAAGAGCAAACCTAAGTGGTGCCAGAAAGAAGCAGCTGCACATCCCAGTTCCCAGGGCAGCACTCAGACTAGCAGGCTTGGGTCAGTCTGGGTGGAAAAAAAATTGGGGTACTAAAGAAAAAAGATTCCTCATACAGCTTGACAATGATGTCAAAAGGCATGCAATTAAAAAAAAAAATATTCCCTTTATTCAGAACTACCATATATTGATAGTTTGTCCCCAGTTTCTGGGTTCAGAGGTGCAGAACTTTGGCTTAGTTGAACAGGTAGGCTCCGAAATAAGGGATAATGACACCAGTCACACAGCAGGGAAAACTTGTCATCAACCCACTGGGAGGCTGAGTAAAATGGAAATTGGATTGCCTGCTCTAGAAAACAGAAAGGTTAAATTGTCTGGGAGATAAAGTTGATCCTAAACTCACCTAAGTGGGCAGTGCCTCAGTTGTGAAATCTGACTTTCTAGATAATCATGGGGACATTTCTACACCCTACATGTGATCCTGGAGGGCTTTGAACTATCCATTGTAGGATTAAATACATCTGCAATTTGGTAAAATCCATTTCATTACATTTCTGACGTTCAGCACCTGGGACAGCAACAAAGAGTGCCGGTTAATAACAAAAAAAAGGTGCTTGTGCAGAAAAGATGAGCTCAGACTCTTTCCCAGGAACAGTGAGCAGCACTGTGGGCATTTCATGGGAGAAAAGCAGAGGTGAAAGCAGGCTCAGGAATCACTCTGTGCCAATGATTGCTAACAGGAAACGTCAGAACTTGGCAATGTCAAGGAATCAGAGGCACTGAAGAAAGTATTTTCTTTGTGTCTTTTGAAGTACCCTGGATACAATCAATCACACAGAAAAAAACTCCTGTATTTCGGTTCAATGTGGAAAGGGTTATTTGCATTTCAATATGTTCAGCTTATCCTGCCAATAAAAACATGGAATCATGAAGAAGAGATCAGGCCAGTGGAGTGAAAAACAAGAGATGACACCCTGCAGACCTTTCAGATAAAACAACTTCTTGTTTGTAACATTTCTGTTGACGTCCCAATATTTCTGAATGATTGGGTTTTCAAATGAGATCAGTCAGCATGCAAATAAGGAAACAGGATCAAGACATCTCCCATATCTGATTGGATAGAGAAATTATCAAAAGACCCTTTTTTCATATCAAATTTCCATCACAAAAGGTCAAACTTTCAACTCCCATTACTTTTGCTAACTGCATTTCACTGTGCCTGCCAGCTCATTGCTGCTGCTGTTTTCAGAGGAAAAACAGAGAAGTAACAAACGATTCCATCTTCTCCCACATCTGTCAGACAGGATGGACAAACATCTTTTAATCTCATTCAATTTTTTCTCTATAGCCCTAAAAAATCCTTGCAGCCAAAACATCCTTTCTAACCTGATTAGCTATTCCTAGGTTGCTTTTCTTTTTCTTATAGGTTCTCTTCTTATTTTCTAGCCCGTAGACTGACAGAGCACCAGCTGTGTTGCCAGAATGTTTTGTCCTACAATTTGGCCATTTAAAACACTTTTTGATGTGTGCTTTCCTAAAATATATGTCCCTCTGTTGTCTGGCTGGACTGCTGCCTAAATACACAAATAATGGATGTTCCAGAAATGGCCCAAGACTCAAAATACTCAGCTCACACAAACTCAGATGAGCAGCTCAGCACCCCGAGGTGCCATCCACTGCTTTTCAGGTTTAAAGCTGAATTTTGAACAGCAGGGATGGCAAGTGGGGCAAGCACAAGAAAAATGAATTCATTAGTAAATTGGCAGGACTTGATGTATTCCTTGCTGCTGGTCCCAAAAAAATTCTCCCTCAACATTATTATCATTGCAACATATATAACCCATCAGATCAGTACCTAGAGGCTTCTGTTATTCTGATTTTCTCTGTTGTTCCTTTACTCAACAACTAAATGTTTCACAAAGCCATTTCCTACAGAAATATTTATGTTCCCAAATGTTTATTGGCCCCTCTGTCATGATCAAGCTTTTATGAGCACTCTATACAGAACTCTGAATTAAATACATAATTCCTGCTCTATCAGATCTGTGTTTGTCTATTTTACACAGCCAGGCACTGTGGTGAACCACAGAACACCTTACAGAAAATCTAATTTGTATGGTAAAGATATTTTTACCCACACACTGACTGTGTGATTACAGGAAGCTAATGAGGACCAGGAGGAGGGAGGGTTTAAATTCCATTAAAGGCTTTTATTCATTGTGCTGGTTGTCCTGAACAACCTCTTCCAGTGATTTCTACACAACCACAGGCTCTGAACCACCACAGGCTGGAAGGAAATGGAGAAAATGTCCCACAAATGCTTCTGACTTGCTCCACATCATCCCACAGGTGACCACAACAGCTCATCTACATGGAATAATCGACCCTCAATCCCTTGGAATCTGCTCTTGCTGGCAGCTCTGAGCTAGGACCACTGAACAGCTCAGATCAGGACCCAATTCCCCAGATTACTTCCTTCATCTTTGATTTTTCATTTTTCTTCTTATCTCCTGTTGACCAGAAGTGCCTGTGGTGATTTGTCAATGTCTTTATGTAGCTAACCTACTGTTAACTAAAATTCTGGCCTCTCTATCAACACCAGTTCAATGTTCTCACCTCCTTGGAGCCCAACAAATGCCAGATGCAGAATACAGGGAAACTTTTTGCATGGAAATTCTTGGGAATGGCTGGAGCTGTGCCAGGGGAGGTTTAGATTGGAATTGGGAAAAGGTTCTTCCCCCAGAGGGTGGTGGGGCACTGCCCAGGCTCCCCAGGGAATGGGCATTGCCCCAAGAGCTCCAGGAGCATTTGGACAACAAGGGACATGGTGGGATTGTTGGGTCAGGGTCAGGAGTTGGACTCCCTGATCCTTGTGAGTCCCTTCCAGCTCAGGATATTTTATGATTCTATGAAAATAACAGTGAATACATTTTATCTATAAGCCTCTGCCTCTCATAAGTCTATTACTATTGATTCACTAATCATCAGGCCACTTAAATGGATAAAAAGTCATTATCTGAAAGGTTAAAATCTGTAGTGTTCTCTTTTTCCCTGAGACGTGTCTGGTCAAAGGCTATTTTGAGGATGAACTGAGGATTTCAGTCACTAGGTAAGGTCTGGAGCTCACAGGATTTAATAATGGACTCTTCAGAGTAGATGAAGAAAATGTAAAAGATCTGCTGACTGGAAACTGTATTTGACATTCAGATACATTCACGACTCAGGTGTGGGATTCTAATGATGAGTAACTGCATAGGAAGTTATTCACTCTTGGGTTGATTGTACAGGCAACTTTTAAACAGAGTGATTTTTCCTCCAAAAGATACTCTAGTTCAAACAAGACTCTGTCTGAATCTGTTGTGAATTACAATGTGTTTGGAATTAATCAGACAGAATCTGACATTTAACAAAAAAGATGGATTTTCTTCTTGGAACTGTTTAAATGAAGACTCCTGCTCCTTAAAAGGCCCAACCACTATGCAAAACTGTTTGTACTCAGAAATAAACTGACGGAAAGGACACTCACCTCCACTTGCAGCTTGCACACACCAGGAAAATGTGAAAAGCTGAATGTTTAAATTATTTCCCCAGTAATATAACACAGAATCCTGCCTAACACCATAATGAAAAACACCTTTTACAAAATGAAATCCTCTAGTTCTTCTGGGGGCAAAGCTTCCAGGTTACCCAACAATTAAGAATTTCCCAAGTGCACAGCTCAGACAACCACATGAACTCAGCAGTACAGACTTTGTGCACCTTGTGAGAATGAGGAATATTCACAAATATCAGCCCTTTGCAGAATGGTTTTTAAGGGCAGGGAGGAAACCAGAACAGGTTTTTGTGCTGCCTTCCAGGAAAGAGCTCGCACTGCCATTACCATAAATCACCCCAGAACATCCACAGTGATAGAGCACCTTTCATTAAAAAAAATACTGCAGCTTCCTTCAGAAGCACTGCCACTTGCCATTTCTTTGAGGTAATCAGATAGCTGTTAATTAATAAACCTGTCAGGTGAATCGTCCTGCTCAGGTCATCATTATCCATTCTGTAACAGAATCCTGCTCTCATCACTGCTATCCACCCCATAGCTTCCAGCTCAATTAACTTAATGCTATGCAAATGAGAGGCTCTCCTCATCATTAGCTTATAGCCCACAAATGTTAATAACATAATTGGGCCTTCAACAGGGTAATTAGACACGATTTCTTCCATTAGTCTTACAAGGCTAATTATTGTTGATAGGAGAGAGGGGATGAGTCCCAGTGCTGCATGCAAAGAGGGGCATCTGGTTAAAGCAAATATAGACAAAGCATCAACAAGGTAAAACAACAGTTGAGATCCAGAGCAGGGTCAGGTAGGGGTGGGATGAAGGAAGACACCATCAGGAGAAACTTAGGAACCACTGGAGAAATTCTCTGCGAGACAAGAACTAAACCCAAATATCCATCCTGATGCTGGAGCTCTCCTGCCCTTAGCAGTGAAACAACCTGATGCTTAATAAATCCAAGGAAGCTCCTGTCAAGCTTGTGCAGGCAGGGCAGTTAGGAAGCTGTGCTGATCAAAATTCCCAGGTTTGAGACGCAAATGTGCAGCCACAGAGAAGACTTTAAGAACTGAATTCATTTCTCCGTTTCCCTGGTCATTATGCCCAACCATTTCTCCTGCCACCCCTGGGTTAGCTGTGTTTGATCATAAGATTTTTCTGAGCAACACTACTTGCTGTAAGAACAGAGGAAATGGTCTCAAGTTGAGCCAAAGGAAATTGAGATAGTAGGAAAAAAATTCTTCATGGAAAAGGTGGTCAGGCTTTGGAACCTGCACTGGAGGCTGCCCAGGGAAGTGGTGGAGTCACCATCTCTGGATGTGCCCAAAATTGTGTGGATGTGGCACTTGAGGATGTGGTTTAGTGGTGAACATCATGGTGGTGCTGGCTGGAAGGTTGGACTTGATGATTTTAAAAATATCTTACAGCTTTCAGGATTCTGTGATTGTAATTACAAAACTGGAGTACACAGAATTCTTTAATAATCACAAAGCAAAATGCGTGTCAGCAATTTATTCACAGAAAGTTAATAAAAACCTGAATTCAGTGTAATGGAATGGCAATAATATCTCTAACAAAAACCCAAAAAGGCAGCAAGTTTCCAAATTTAAATTATATTTTGGGTGGTGGAATGAAAGCTAAAGATTTGTTCCTGTGCCAGTTAAAACTGAGCATCCATGGAGGTTAGAAATGTACAACTGGAGACAGAGTTCTGTGAGAAAACTGGACTTTTAAAAGGAGAAAGGAAACTTCACAAAAATATGGCAATATGGCAAGTCCTCCATACCCACCACCACTTAGGGTTGACAGTTCAGTGTCTTGCTGCAAAGTGTTTAAAAAGAAAAGTCAAACTGAAGAGTGCACAGGACACAAGGGGCTGAGAAAACACATTATTTCTTTGTTTTGTAGCTGTTTAACTTTGGGGCACATTCATGGCCAATACAAACCTTTGATTTCACTGCAAGTATGTGAGGAGGAACCTTTTCTATAGACTTGTCCTGAAATTCAGCTTAAATTATGTTCACAGAAGTAGCAGCTTTTACTAGAAGGTTAAATGAAACCATTACTCTTTTAACCTACTGTACCTTGACCTTTGGTCAGGCTCTCAACAGAACAGGATTGTTCACTCAGTGAATATCAGTGGGATATTAATCAGCATTTGTGTCAAAAGAATGATAGACCACAATTTTAAAAGAATTTTTTTATCAAAGCATGGCAGTGCCCTACTGAGCTAAGAGACACAGAACCTGTTAGGAAAGGGAAATGTTTAAAAGCCTCTGTGGAATAAATTAAAATCTTTCACAAAATGTATTTCAAAGGACAGCATTCTGTAATATGGAATTGTGCAAACATAACGGATTTAGGGACAGAAAATATGATCCTTGCAAAGCATAAAAGCCCTGGGTCATCTCTTACACCTGAGCCAAAGGAGGTGAATTTAAGTGATGGTGATTAACGCATTTATGTGCAGGTGATCCAAACCCATAGAATTGGATCCAGTGCATGTGTCAGACATCAGGGACCATTCCTACACCTTTCCTGCAGAATAAGCCATGGCAGGATTCAGCTTCCCTCTCTGAAATTGCCCTGCACTTACTAAATTTACTCACTAGAAAATTCTGAGCAAATATCTCGTTCCAAGGCAAACAGCAGTAAATCCACTGATGTTTTAATGAAGATTACACTTTCTAATCCTCGTGGTAATGACAAACCAGTCTCCATTGAATATGCAATATTACTTGTCAGTTTTAATCACCAAAACTGTATTCTATTTGCTACAGACTGATGCACTTGTCTTCCCAGATCTTCAGCCTGGAGAATCCAAGCAAAAAACAGCACTGTTCTGCACAAAATTCCTGTTCTGCTGGGGGTTTTCTGCCTGGGCCAATTTTGCCACATGAGCTCTGACTCTGGGATTAGTCCCAGATCCAATGAGATCACTAAATCAGAGCACAAGTGGCACAATCCTGTTCATGTTTTTACCTCAGAAATCCTGAATTCCAGTGATTGTGGAGTTCATAAACTCAATTTTAACCTGAACAAGATGTAAGGGTGGCCCTACTGCATTTATTTAGAAGAATATTCAGCCAAATTCAGCTACCACACTACTGAGGTAATCAGCAAGGTATTGACGTGATGGGAGATGCTGGACATCGATGGCCAGCCCTCCTTTCCCCTCGTGCTTCCTCAGCCACTAAATGTCTTCATTTACAATTCTCACACCTACAAAACTCTCATCAGCTTTATCTACACATGTCCTCTTACCAATGCAAAGCAAGTATGTTGGTTAATTACATTCAAATGCTGCCATATCTTTATATTTTCCTCCCTCAGTCATTTTTCAGAAGTTTTTCTGGTTCTAGGCAGATCCCAAAACTAGCATCTTCATTACAAACACACTACAAAATCAGCATTGCATATATATGGTTTTTATTTGTGTGTTAACTACTGAGTTAATTAAGGTGAAATTTCGAAAATGACTGTTTTAGACCACGAGGAAACAGTCAGAATTGACAAAGCACATCATATTTTACCCTGTGAGACCAATCAGCATTGCACACCATGAAATGCACTGATGGTGCATGACTGCAGCCACAGCTTTTCCTGCACACCCATCCCAGCAGAATTGCTGGTGCGGAGGGACTCGAGAAGAGCTGCAGGAGAACCTCAGGCAATGCCACAGCAGCCCCAGCACTGCTGGAGCCCAGCCCAGAGTCACAGAGAGTGAGATGAACAAGGAGCAAACTGAGAGACCTGAAGGAGAGTTCAGTGAACTCTTGGGGATGCTCCAAACTGTGTGAATAAAAACTTCAGCAGAGAGAGGGCAGAGGGGAAAAGCACAGAGTTAGACTTGGGTACTATTTAAATGATAACCCTTGGACTTCCTTGGCTGTTTCACTTCATTACTTAAACCAAAGTCATGTTTTAGGGGATGCCCTGAACAACCTTTGTGGATTTGTAGAGATTGGTATCATGAAGTTGTCATTGGACTGAGACGTGACTGGCTTGCTTTGTCTTGTCTAAAATTTGCTACCAGCGCCAAAGACATCAAAATTAGTCCAGACTCTGCTGCTTTTACAGAATTTCCCTCTCCAGTTTGGTGCTGAGTTCAGAAAGGCAACCTTGATGTTGGTGGCAACTTCCAAGAGAAAGAGTTCCAACGTAAGGGCAACCAGGATAGAAAGTCTTCAGGTTTCCTAATGTTTCCTCATTTGTGAGAGATAGTTACTGCAGGAAAATCTCCCTCCTTTCAGCAGCAAAAGGAATGAAAGAGTTGTGCATGTGGTGTTGGGTCCTTAAAAATAACAATAAAAATAAAAATCCTGACTTAGAAGTAGAAGCTTTTCTTCTTTTTCTTCCTGGAGACTTTGGAAGCTTGCTGAGATCAGAGTACTCCTTAATTGCTGCATCCAGGATTTCACCACACAAACTCCAGCCATCAAAAGGAGCTTGTATGAGATGAGGTAACTTCTAAAAATAATCCCTGCCTCCCACAACTGAAGCCAAATATACCTCCTATTCTTGTTGGAGCAAAATCAGCTTGTGACAGCAAATGCAGCATCCTACAGAAAGCCCATAGAAAGATTTTAAAACTGCATTTGATGTTTTGTTACAGCTGGCTCAAGATGCATATTAATACTTCTCACCAGGAGAGAAAGGCTCTTATGGGACCAATATAGGTTAGGCAGAATGTGCAGCAGAAGTAACATAATCTTTTTATTGTAATAATCCAATTTTCTATCTATTGGATTATTTAAGAGCAAGAGCTTCTATTCAGAGTAGTGTTAGGAGGGAAGAGAGAGCACAGTCGGAGGAGGAGGAGGAGGAGGAGATTGAAGAATAAGGATTCCCCACCAGTGGCTAAACCTCAGAAATCTGAACAAGGAGCTGCTTGCATTGGGTTTGTGTGGACAAAAGAATGAGGGTGAGTTTGTGCACTATATGTAAGTCCTGGGAGAGCTGAACAGCCCATAAAGCAATGGGAGATTCCTGGATTTATTTTACCCATTACTCCATGTTCAGTGATGCCTCTGCACTGGAGGCAGATCAGGAAACAAAGGTAAATGACTTAATTACAATCTTGTTAAGCAGGGTGAGTGTCCAAACACTTGCATCAAGAGATGAGACAATCACTGTGTTAGTCCTGTAGCTGGAGAAGGCTCCAGGAGCAGAAACTGGATTAAACTGATCCCACTCACTGAGTGAAGCAGACGAGTCTCAGGTGAGAGGAAGATTTACTAATTTTGCCCAGTAAACACTGGGATTTTGGTTGGGGAACAGAAGCTGTGCTGTTTCTCCCTTGGCCAGGGTGCTGTGGTCCCTCAGAGCTCAGCTGTGGGTGCACTGTAAGAGGGGCAATGTCTCTGCTGGGGTGGGAACACAGATCAGGATTCCTCACCTAAAGCCACAGTTTGCTGCAAGTTTCTACTCCATAAGCACATCACAGAGCTCTGCGAGATCTGGTTCCTTGAGCCCCCACTGCCCCTCGGTTTTACCAAAAGCCTGTTTGATTTGATGATGGAGGAGGAAGAGCCCAGCTGAGATGGGAGCAGTGAAATGCAAAGGTAAAATGAACTCCAAACCAATTAGTGTTAGTGAAGACAAGAGTCACTAAAGCAGCAGCCACAGAATGGCTGAAAGAGTGAGCTGGGAAAAAAAATAAAAGAGAATGATTGAAACAGAGAATTGTGCTGCCTATTATTTTTACTATTTTACAAATTAATCCAAACCCTACATAGTTCACTTGGACTTTTCCTACAGTTTCTCTGTCTCTCTGGTGCAGGCAAATTTTATTGCACTGATTTAGTCCCTTGATTACCACATCATTTTTCTGGGTGGTATTTTTTTTTCCCTGAAAATGAGGTGAAAATAAGATATAACATTTCTTCTTTGCTACTCATCAGATTTTTTTTCTTCCATCAACTAAAACCACATCTATTATAAGTACACAATATCCATCATTTAAATTAGGTCAAAGTTTTTAAAATGCTCTGTAAGATTTTTCCACATCAGAATAATTCAATCACTATCATGTTTCCTTGATGCAACTATTTTGGGATTTAGCTTGTTCCTTGATAGGGATTTAATTAAGTCATTTACATGTAATTTCCAAATAAGTAGCTGCTACAAAAGGCAGCAAAGAAATGAAAAGGCAAAAAAGAACTTGAAGGCAGCTGATCTTTAACAAAAGTATTTCTGATATAAAAATGAATCTGAGGAATACATATTCAGTGATAAGTATTCCAGTCCATGCCTGGTAAACTCTCAGATAATGGCAGCATGGTGGGGTCACTGGGGTTCTATTAGCTCAATTAATGAGGAGTAAGATAAGGCTAACACCCAGCTCTTCAAACGGCTCAAAAATAGAGCTGATAGTAATGGAGTTATTAACCTTCGCCAGCCATTGAATTTTGCTGCTGATTCAAACTCCATTTCCTAGTTCAGGCCTCCATTAATAGGCTGTTTATTATCCCTAATCCACATTGGGATCAGCTGCAGAAATATGAAAGCCCCATGTAAAGACCAAATAGTTAAAAAGAAAAAAAAAATTCCATTTTGATTTCTCCCTTTTCAACATATTCCCAGGTTCTTCCTTAGAAATTAGGAACTTCATTATCCTCAACTGTTTGAATACATGTTCTCAGCAGTGTAGTGAAAAAGAAGCTTGAAATATATTATGTAAAAAGATGACATAATTGGGAACACAGCCACATCATTTTGAAGACCAAATAAAACCCTGCTGGAAAGCTTGCACTGGAGAAGCTGTTGCTGTTTATTTTTCTCTACTGGGAAAGAAGCAACTTTAATTTTGGAAAAATGGGTATTAGAAATGTATTATGGATGTATTGTTAAGTCAATCATTTGGCTCAGCCCTCCCCTGCCCAGCTTTGTCTGTTCACTTGTATTATTTGGGAAGTAATTAATCAACACCGAAAAGTAAAATAAGTGACCCTGGATTCAGATCAGAAGGACAAAACCAAGGAATTAATGGAGCAGGGAAGTGGCAATCCCAGGACACACCAGAACCTTTGGCAGTGATGGGAGGGCTTGAGGAGAGCTCCAACACAAACCTGGCTTCAACTTTAATACAGAAATCTTGAGTTAAAGTTAATTAGATTCTCTGCCTAGTCTGAACTCACTCAACTGAGATTTTTGACACTTTGTATATTTTTGGTATATTTTCAGTGACACAGACAATGTTTATTTACCATAGTCTGCACACAGAAGATGTTCTTCCAAAATCTATTCCATAACATCTGAGAGAATAGCAGCAATTATGAATGATGGAGTTAAGATCAAAATAAAAATGTTTATTTTATCCACCTCCAGTACACAGTGCTGCCCTCAACTGCAGTTCTGGGTGTCCCATCTCAGCAAAAAAATAAAGCTGGAATGCCCATTGAGGGGAGAGAACAGGATGATCAAAAGAGTGAAATGATTTCTAGGAGAAAAAAAAGGACAGATCAAGGTTCTTTGTCTGGGAAAGGGGTGACTGAAGGGCAAATACAAGGGGCTTAGAAAATCAGGAGTATTGGGAAACATGACCAGGGAATGTCTGTAATTGTTTCTCAAGAGAAAAATGCATCTGGAAAAAACTTATGAAATATTTTCATATGACACCCAGTGAAACATGAAACTCCATTCCACATGATTTGGTGGCCCAAAGTACAGCGTTGAAAAAGAGACTATAAAGTCAAGGAAAAGGGGTGATTAAGAGTTTTCCAAAGGA
This sequence comes from Zosterops lateralis, assembly GCF_965231275.1. NCBI lineage: Eukaryota > Metazoa > Chordata > Aves > Passeriformes > Zosteropidae > Zosterops > Zosterops lateralis. The sequence goes on along the minus strand of NC_139780.1, from coordinate 10,163,964 downwards.
TCCTCTGGCTCAGGGAATCCTTACATTCCTGATTGCCTTAAGCTGGCATGGGCCCAGCAGAGAAATGGGCAAGAACCAGCTGAAGGTGACAACCAGAGAGTCACAACACGACACTGCTGCTGCTGAATCTTATTTTAACTCCAAGTTTGGGAGAGAGCAAAAAGGATAAAAAAATACTTTGGTGGATATTACATTGAGTTTTCAGTAGAACCATCCATGGCTATGCTATACGTTTCTTTTTGTTGCTTAAGCACTAACCAAAAAAGATAAAATTTATTCTCATTTACTCCCCATTTCCACTCATCTGGGTGAGGAACTGAAGTCAGTCCTTTGTGTCAGCGGCTCAGGGTGTCAGCAGCCACCCTGTGATTGTGGATTCCCACTCAGGCGGGCACTAAGTGGTGGATGGCAGTAAATGGTTAATCTTTTCCTCCCCAGCTGAGAGGCCATTAACAGATTCAGCTCCTCATTTGCCCTAAAGGCTGCCCCGGTTCAATGGCAGGAGGATCCTGTCCACTTAGGCAGGAGCTGCTTCACAGAGGGAACACAGAGAGCAGCTCCTGTCTTCCCTGGGCTCTTTGGGAGTCAGGGCTTGCAGCTTTTCCTGTGCCACTCCACCAGCAAATCCTCACTCTCCTGCAAATTCTAATTTCAAGAAATCCCCTACTTGTTCAGTGAAAATTGAATTATTTTCCTTTTTGTTCCAGGGCAGTTCTTTGGATGCGGTAGCTGATGCTGTATGAGATTTTTTTTATTATTACATTTTAACAAACTTTATAGCCCATTTTGTTTGTTTTCAAATAACTTTATTTTCCTTCTTTTCTACCATCAATTACTAGGTTTGTTTTTCTTTCTATAAGATGGAGGAGTCAGGAGACTGATCCTGCTCAATGCTGTATAATTTAGTATTATGTGTGGTAGCTTTATGAGGTGGGAGTCAGATAAAACATAGTATTTGAACACTAACCATTTATTAGGTCTAAGGAATAGATTTGTGACTTGACAAGGAGACAATAACTCTGTGTTCTGATCAGCCAAAGAGGTCTACTCTGAGTTCAAAAACCAGAGTAACATTCTCTTTCACAAATAATTTTGTTTACTGATGTGACTAGATTTTAATAATAAACTTGATATATATGTAAATTTATTTTAATCTAATTTCATCAACAGAGCCCTCCTAAAAATGAGACTTTGTAGATTGTTCTGTGTCTGATTTATAGATTTCTGCATCCTATTCCCAGATTGATTTCAAGGCTATAATTCTATCAGGTTTTTCTCCTGATGTCAGAAACACCACCTCTGCAGATAGTGTTTTATAACTCACATCACAACTGAAACTGAATTACTGCCCTGCTATCCTAGGCTGCAATGTGTCCTTTTGTTTATAATCACCCTCTCTCCCTTACATCCCCACCACTTCAGCTTCATGGAAAATATCAGCTCCGAGATCAATCAGGGAGCTCCATGTCTATTTCTGTCCCTCACTTCAACCCCTGTATAAAACAGGGACCAAATTCTAAACTCAGATGTGAACGTGCAGAGCTCTTTAAAGCCAAGGGAGGCTGAGCAAATGGATCAGTGTGAATTTCCACACATCCAATTCTATAATGAGTTGCTCTTCCTCCCTTGATGAGGTCTCAATCCTGTGCAGGAGCACGAGGGGCACACTCGAGTATTCACACTGATCTCGGGGACTCAGATGTGTTTAGGGATTCAGTACCTTCCTTCTAAATGCACAAGAGGAATAATAATCTGTGGGAAATTAGGTTTAACTGAGTCCAGCACAAGTTTTGAGGTTCTTTCTTCATTTCTTTCATGCAATGGATTCCTGTTTAAGATGCATATGGTCTTACTTTGGATAAATGAAGTTACTGCTGTTTTCGTATGGTTTCCTTTTCAAACCTTGATGGATGACTGGCAGCTCCCTCCCTCAGCACTCCCCTCTATTCTCTCTCCAACTCAACCTCAACCTTTTCCATCCTTCTCCTATCCCTGTTCAGGAGGGAATCCAGGGCAATCACACAGGACACACAGGAAGAGTAACTTTGCCAAATTAAACTCTGATGTGGGTAATGCACCTCTCCTACCACCACTTTTTAGGTAAGAACATCTTCCTTGGAAGCAGAAAGATCACAAATTTCCCATGTTTGCCTTTGGAATGGCCACTGTGCCAGGCAGTAGGATGGACAGAACCAGGAAGGCCTGGGATGGGAATGGAAAAGCCTCTCAGCTTTGATGAGTGCACCAGCACTTTAAATCCTCCCCACCATTGGACCAACTGTGAAAAGTAACTCTATTTTATTTGCTTGGCACTCGTAACAGTTCTCTTTGGATGCTGATGTCTTTCATATTACATTTCTGAACAATTCATTACAGCTCAAATAAAATGTAATTCTCGTGTTGTTTTTAATTATTTCACAAAACCCAAAAGTCTCATAACGAGCTCCTTGCAATACCAATATATTTCCATGGTATTATGTCAATGCTGAAGAAAGAAGATGTAGATCCCCCACCTCCTGCTGCAAATAAAATACATCTTCTCATATAATCCAAACTTTAATCCATTTCTTATGGTTTGGCTTTAGAGACAACTCAAACAAATAACCAGAACAACAAACCTTTTCTCTCTCCCACAGTTTGGCCATCTGGAGCATTTGTCAGGCCAGGGCTCTATTTCCTACTCTCCAGGAGCAGGACCCCTTTCCTCACCGAGGAAGCAAAAACTAAGATGCAGCAGCACAAACGACGTCAATAAAGATCTGTATCTTTCCACAAACAAATGTGTCATGTCTACAACAGTGTGATGGCTGGGCTTCTCCCTTACCTGTTGGGATTAATCTGTGCTTTATGCAGCTGCTCTCCCTGCCCCACATCCCTGGGGAAGCCAGAGAGCACCCAGCCATTGGTCAGGCAGTCAAGGGCGCTCAGGCGTTCTGTCAGCAGCCTCAGGACAAGGTTGTCTGGCACTGCAAAGGAGGAAAAAGGTGACATTTATTCTGTGTCTGCTGAGTCTGCAGTGAAGGGAGGTGCTCATAAGTCCTTCTGGAACCAAACCAAACTGTTATTCCCATTTATGACTGATTGGCATTGGGCATCTGCGTATTTACTGTCATGGGACCCCCAAACTCACAAGGAACTGTAGGATCAAAGCAAAGTTTTACCTGGATTTGGTAAAACCTGGTAATTTTGCAATGTACTTTTTCCTCTCAGCTACACTGGACTGGTGTCACAATTGTGACATGTGTGACACAATCTTATCAAAATGCAAAAACAATGACCTGAGTTGTGGAAAAGAAATCCTAAGACAGGAAAGGAATTTCTCAGTATTCTGGATTGAACTCAGCAGGTGATAATGCTTCTGCCACAATAGACTCTCTGTGCTACTGCTCCAATTTACCCCAAGACTTGAAGATTTTATAACTGAAAATACTTTCCAAAACTAATTTCAACAACCTGAACTACTGCATTGATGAACCCCTAATTTTAGAGCTAAAAGCTCTTTTTTCTCTGTTATTATTTTTCTTTAGGGCAAGAGAGAACATCAGCAAGATCCTGACTAGGATAACAACTACTACGGAGCTTTTAAAATTCTATTTAGTGGGACACAGTGGTGGGGAAGTATCCTGCACATTTTCACTAGAGTCTTTATAAAGTAAAATACTTCAATTAAGGTACTTAGATCTTGGGGGTGTTTTTTTTTTTTTTTTTTGTTTTTTTTTTTTTTTTTTTTTTTTTTTTTTTTTTGGGGGGGGGGGAGGAGGAGGTGTGTTCAGAATTAAATTATTAAGTTCAACCAGAGTGACTATAGATTTTCCAGTGACTGTTGTCAGTGTCTCAGGCTCAGTGTCAAATAACCCCAAAGAAAGGACAGCAAAATCACCTGGAGTTGCTTCCCAAAGCAGCAACCAAATCAATTCCCGAGCAGGAAGAAGAGCCCCTTCCCTTCATCTGTCTGATACACCCCGTGCCTCTACTGAAAACAGGAGAGAAATTGCTACATAAATCCCCTTCATGGCAGGTTGATGTTCTGATGCTCACCCTGCCATCACATCTGCATACAAAAATACAACAACAAGTGCTTGTAGGAGAGTGTATGTGTCAGATTTCTAGCACTGCACTTCTCTTCAGGACAAGCTGACAGCAATCTTCCTGGATTTTAGCAGAGTGAATTATTAGCAGCGCACAGTTCTACCCCGGGAACAAGCAGGTTTTAAACTGCAATAATAGAATCCATTTGCTGCTGGAATTTAATGTTGCACCTCTATCATGAAATTCATGGCTTCTCCTTTAAATAATCAAATTACTGAGTTTACAGAACTGCACTCAGGGTTCAATGTACCAACAAAAAGAAAGGAAAACCACAGGGAATTAATTAGGAAACAGATTAGTGTATTAATTGAGGATATCCACTTCACATTATAAAAGAACAAGTTAAAGAGAGTAATATTCTCCATCTGCTGAAATGAGAAAAAGAGGACGGAATAAACCCACACACTTGACAAAGAGCAAAATGACAATGCAAAAACTGAGTAGTCTGTTAAAAATGGGATTCATAAAACTAACTGTAACAATAGCACAGCAGCAGGAAGGAATTTTATCAGATGGATGCTTCTTCCCTATCCAAGACCTGAGCTGCAGCAGGCAGGGAGGGAGAACAGGAGAATTTCAGAGCTCTTTCCAGGGCAGTTCTCTCTCCAGCTTACAAGAATTCATACAAACCCAACACATCCTAGCAGGAATAAAGAATAACAAACCAACCCACCCTTCTCCTTCCCCAAAATGTATTCCATACAAAGACCAGTAGAATTTTCCCACAGTCCCAAATTTCTGGCTGCAGCACAAAATTTCTTTCATGTATGTTATTTGTTATTTTATGACAATTCCTACTGGAATCATGGATTTACAGAGATGACAAAGGACATGATTTTATTTTCTAATTTCAGAATGCTCAAAACAGTTTTGCAAGGAATTGGAATAAAACCTACAAACCCATGAGTAAAAGTGCAGCAGGATTCTGCCAGAGTTGACATCCCTGTCAGATGAACAGGGGGTCAGGGCAGAGGCTGGGAGGCCCAGGAATGGCACAGAAAGATGGAAATCCTGTGCTGCTGAGCTTCCAGCAGATCCTGGGAGATTCCCCAGTTCCAGTTTGCTTCCATCCTTCGTATGGGAAGGAGAAACACTGCAGTCTATGAGGAAATTAAAAAGCAATTCTGATGGGAACCTGGGACATCTCCTGGGTCTGAGCACTTCCCACAGGACCTCAGTGAGCCCTGATGATCAAAACCCTCCACTCTGGTCACTATTTTGGAACAAAACTGAAGCAATCACACAAGGGGGAAAAAAACTGAGATGCAGAGACAATTAATAGTTTATCTAATGACATGACAGGTTTGGGGTGTTGTGAAGGATGCTGGGGACACCTGACACCTCTCTCCCTTCAGCCAGGAGTGACTGCAAGACATCAGCAACACCCATGTACACATATACATCACTGAATAATATAAATGCTTATACATTTTCTGTGCCTCCCTCTAAAGCTTGATGGTGAGAAATAAAACATAAACAAGTCAGACAGCAAGCTCTGCTCTCCTCTTGATTAGCAAACATACCTATCACTTCAACACAATAGGGGAACAGAGCTTGTTGGCTGCTTGGTGGCATTACAAAGTACATCAGCTGCCCTTGAACAGGAACAGTCACACTTAAAACAGCTGCATTAAAACTGTAAAACATCTTCCACAGACCAGAGGGAAGGAAAAAAAAAAGAAAGAAAGAAAGAAAAAATCAGTATTATTCTTATTTTGTAGTACAGACAGAGTAGGTAATGAAGAACTCTGCAGTACAGAATTCCTTTTCACTCATGTGGAACTGTCTCTGGAATGTGAGGCAAATTAATAACCTGTAATTGGAGGGGAACAGAGCCTGTGAGGAACTAGCCAGAGGTCTCCTGGCCTTAAGCACATGACCCAATGGGCATATAGCAAAGTAAAATATAGAGCTTTCCTGATGAGACAGTCAATCTACATGTTTTAAGGAGATTATGAAGCACAAGAGCTTTGAATAATCAATTCCTTTTCAACCTAAGCTTGTGTGAGTTTCCAACTCTGAAAGTTGGGGGAATGAGACTCGAGAGAGATTTTACTTTATCATTAGAGAAGTCCAAAGGTAGGTTTCTTGTAAAAATTACAATGTGCTGCTGCAAAGAGATATCCAGACTAGGTAAGGTGGGAGCACATCTCTATTAGGCACAGAAGTAAAATTCACCCCTCAAAGTAAAGCTGCAGAGCCACTGAGCTGCAGTGACTCCTGAGAGCACCAGACACAGCTGTGGACCAGCGTTGTCTGTGAGGGGAAAAAAAAAAAAAAAAAAAAAAAAAAAAAAAAAAAAAGCTCTTAGGGGAAAGAAAAGTGTTTTAAAAGTTTTATTCTGATTTTTTTCTCTTTCTTATAGTTTTGTTAATAAGCCTGTCTTTATACCTTTTAACTTTGAGCCTATTTTGCTTTCCTCCTAATCCTATCTCACAGCAGAAAAACAGTAAATAATTCTAGCAAACACTCAAACCACTGCACTAATTATGAGATGCAGAAATTAGCAAAAGTAAAACCACTACAACCAGGATCACAGCGAACTCCAGGCATGGAATAACAGCAGAATGAAGCCACAACCAGCTCCAGATGGAAATATAATTTCTTTGTGCCTACACCAACCCCACACTCCTTGCCTCCTTTATCTCCCAGCCTGTTTCACCACGTTAGTGATCAAGACTACACCCCTGAATTGGCAGCTGTGGATCTAAGAAGTGATTTAATCTTTTTAGGGATTTGATCAGGCAGGGGCTGCTGCTCATGCTGGAAACTGCTGGGTGGATACCCAGAGATTTTCCATCTCCAGGGCTGTAGATCAGCACCTTCCGGCAGAACATTTAAAAAATAAATTTACTTCTCAGAGCTTCAAAGGTTTTCACAGGTATCAGGCACTTCTCATGAGAGGTATGTCCTCATGAAGCTCACAGGAGTGTGGCCTATTAGCTCTTCCTCAATTCAGGGATCTGCAGGACTAATAGAAACCCGGATCAGGCAATCAGTTACAAAATCAGGCAATCAGTTACAAAATCATCCCATCTGCTCCAGACAAAAGTAACAGAGCAGTAACAAAAGGCACAGTCTGAAAGGGAAAAACACCATTTGAGAGATTGCAGGGCACTATTCTCCAATAACTTCAATGCTGTCAGTGCTCCAAGCTATATAATTACCATATTTAAATTAATACCTCCTCTGTATATTTCCCTTTAAAACAGACTTTTGGAGGGTATCGACTCACTTCTCCAAATCTATAAAATCTCGATTCTAAGAACAGCATAAATGCATCTGCAGATACAAATTCGGTCAGTTTTGTGCTCTAAAAGGTCCTTTTGACAATACTGCCCATCTATGCTTTATCCTGCTTACAGAGATTTTTTTTTTGAAAGGTCTGAAGACTTCCACAGCTAATTCAGATGCCTGAGGCTTGATCCCAGTCCTGACAGTTAACATCTTGTCCTGAGTACAAGCTACTGCCAAAGGCTACTTTCCTGAATTGTCCAGGAGATCCCAAATTTAGCAAAGCATGAGATCTCCTCATTTTATTGCTCTAGAAACTCTGGATGATTCACAATGAGTAACTGCCTTTCTCTACTCTGTTTTCTTGCCCACATTAAGGTCCTCAGAGATGGCATCGATCGAGATTGTATAAATCGGTTTTTAATGTGTTCGAGAATGATTTAGCAGTGATTTACCGTGGCGTGGGCTGGTCGATAATTTCGGCTAATGCTCCGAGCCGCCGGTGGGTGAGGACGGGCAGGTTTGTGTGCGGCCGCCTCGGTACCGTAAATAAACACTGGGCCGAGCGCTCTGCAGCGGCACCGGGAGGAAAACACCGGCCTTTGCCTGCCTGGGCTCAGGACAAGGGGATCGGTCCCTCCGGGGATGCTCCGGGGGGCTCTGGCCCCGCACACCCGGCGAGGAACCCCGGGAGGCTCCGACTCCACGCACCCCGAGGGTCCTGGGGAGTCCAGGGGGGCTCCGGCCCCCACACCCGGCGGGGCCTCGGAGGGTCCCGGGGGTCTCAGCCCCGCAGGATCCCGAGGTGGTCCCGGGGGTCTCCCGGGGGTCTCAGCCCCGCTCGGCCCGGCCGCCGTTGGCTGTTCTCTGTCGCCACCCCGCGGTCACGGCGGGCAGCGCAGCCGGTCCCCGCCCCGCGGGCAGCAGCGGCCGCGGCGCCGCGGAAATCTCGGGAATTGGGAATTCGGGGAAAACGCGCCCGCTCCGGACGCTGCTGAGGCCTCCTGAAACCCCGACAGCGCCGGGCTGGCACGGGAACACCGAAAACATCTCCGGTTTTATCGGGTTGGAAGAAGGGACAGCAAAAACCAGCACCGCCGCGGGTTCGCACCGCTGCGAACACAACGCGGGCGCTCATCCATCAAAGGGACCGTTCCTACAGAAATCCCGTCTCCACTCGCTCGTTCGACACTGCTGAGAAGGGCTTCCGTAAGAATCGGAGTCGTTCTTTTAATACAGTAAAATAAATAACGCGGTAAAATATTTAATTTCCACCTTTAAAATATTTCTGCTTGTTAGCATATATGAGAACCAGTCTTTCCTTGGTTTTATTTTTGGTTTTTTTCGGCTTTTGGTCATTTAAAATGGGAATTAGCTGTATTAAAGTGGAAATTATACTATTTCTAAAGCAGCTACAATCCCAAATTATTGATCATATATAACAATAAATCATATGGTACAGGATAAATTAAGACCTTCAGAAATGCCTCCTCACAGGTAGCAAACCAGAGATTCAGGAATCTATACCTGAGCATCTTTAGTGATGAGATTTCAGCCCCTTACACCACTTTACCTGTTAGCAGCAAAGGGAATTCACCCCAAACTGAGTATCCAGCATGCAAACAAAAAGCTTTTTTCCCACTAAAAATGGCTCCTATGCTATTTTCCATGGATTTGACTCCCAGGATGATGCAGGGCTGGCTCCAAGGTCAGGATTTACACACCTGGATTCCCACCCACGCTCCCTGATCATGGCAGGGCTTGAGCTGAACAAAGTTTTCTGCCTCAGTTTACCTGCCTGCTCTGAACTATCTCACAGGGATGGGTCTGCTCTGAAAGTTTTAGAAACTTTCAGAGTAACAAAATGTATATTTGTATTTCTTTTTACTCCTTTGGTTTCCACAGGGAGACTACAGTTGGACAGAGAGAACAACTACACTTCAAACCCATTGGACTCCTCATTTCCATCATCAACCAAGTTCCTATTTCCTTCCTTATTTCTAAAAGTTCAGCTCTGCTGAAGAACACAGTGAAGAATTTGACCTACAAACCCTTCTCAACAGTGATAATATTAAAAAAAAAAAAAAAATTGGTCTGATAAACATGGTGAAAAACATCTTGGCATTTTACACCAAGTACTGCTCCCCATGGGATGAGAAGGGAGGGTGATACTGAAGGGTTTCCTCAGACCCCCAAGAGTGGGATGGATCCTGCCTAGTCCTGTGTCTCCCCTTCTCCTGACACCTCCCAGCCACATTAAAGTGACATTTAAAAATAGAAAAGGACACACAAAAGCTGTTTAATGTTTTCCTTGTCATGAAGACAGACTGTTTCATACAGCAGCCTGGTTCTGTTTGTATTTTTGTATTATACCCCCTGAAACAGAGCCAAATCCACAATTTTATGTTAAACTCCAAAAAAGAGATGCTGACAACATGTACTTTTTTTTTTTTTTTTTTTTTTTTTTAATAAAGCCTCCTATGATATCTCCATCCCAAACTCAAAACCACACAGAATTCAAGTGAGCAGCCCTTTGGTGAGGAGACAGTGCTGCAAGGAAAGGAAAGGAACCTGCACTTCCCTAAATTTTAAAGAATAACTGTCAGCAACAAAGATCAATATGGATATAAAAGATTAATACTTAATGTTTATATTTTACTTTGCTGTTTAAAAGCCCCTGACCACGAGGCCCCAAATGGCCAAGGGCCACATCTTCACTCGAATCCATGAGGGTTTGTGGCAAAAATATTGGAAAATTGATCCTCCAGCAACAGCAGGAATGGTGAATATCACTACAAAACCATTTTATATAGGCAGGACTGAGGACTGTATCCATGACCTGACTGATTATCACAATTGCTCCAGAAAACAACTGCCCTCCTCTCTTTAATCCAATTGCATTTATTTTGCCTGGTCTGGCTTCCAGGGTTGGCTTTTTAGGGTGGATTTTTGATTGCTTTGTTTTCACTCCTAAGTGAGGTGGCCTTTAAAAATATCTTTGTAGACCAAGGCTCACTCCAGCTCTGAGTATCAATACACCAATCTGGATTGTGGAATAAAGAAAAATACATTCTAGATTTTCAAATAAAGGAAAAGGGAATTGTGATTTATCATCTTGCAGTGATTCAACTCATGAAAAAGTAAAACTCAGGGAATGAAATTACAACCTACTGTCTATATGTCTGCATTTAAAACTTTCTGTTCTACAACCTTGCACCTTATATAAAAATATGGCCACCTAAAACAGAAAATAAAATAAAAAAAATTATTATGTTCTCTTGACCACCAATTTTCTCCTAGTAGAAAAAAAAAAAAAAGGCAGCTACCTATTTTCCATAAAAAACCCTTTGTAGCAGTCCCAGAGGAAAAGTCAAAAGTTTGACTTGAAAAACGAAGCTACTTCAAAAGCATTGTCAAACAGAGGTGAAGGTTTCTTAAAAATGCATAAATTAAAGTGTGGTGTATTCATAAATATCTCTGTAAGTTTACACAGTTTATTTGGGAGCAACGTGCACATTTAGGGGAGCTACAGAATTGCTGCAAAACTACCTTAAAATAAAGTAGAAAATCGATTTGTTTATTAGCTCCTGTTTGGACTCTGTGTGTGTGTGTGTGTGTGTGTGTGCATGTGTGTGAAAAATGAAAGAAAAATGGAGAGTTTTTTTCAATAATAAAAAGGGAGTTGCACTGCAGGGCCCCTAAAGCTTGTGAAAAATTAAACTCGACGGATTCAAACTGTCCTATTTCCACTTCAAAAGAGAAGAGGCACTGAGCTCTTCCCAACTTATCTTCAAACGCCCAGCACCCTAGAAAGTTTCTTTAAAAAAAATAAAGTCTCTAGTTCCCCCAAGCACTGTACCCGTTACTGTAGCTGCTGTCTCTCCCTCTTCTAATTATACCCATGTGAGTCTATTAATCAACTTGTAAATTATTTAGAGAGCCATGCGCTGTCTTCAGCCAGTACAAACACACTGCATGCAAAGGCTTGCTGAAAACCAATGGAGCTCCCAAAGGGTCTCTGCAATGTTCAGACAGCTTGCAGCTCGCCAGTACAGCGCTCTTAAAAACAAGAAATAACACTGAGCTTTACCCCCTCAGATATCAAGATTTACTCATCCTTTCAACTCTGAAACTCGCGGCGAGTTTTTAACAAAGAGGAGCCGCTCTATTGTCAAATCTGCGTTTCGTGCTCAGTGATGAGAATATTAATTTGATGTAAAAAAAAAAAACACCCAAAAAAACCAACCCACCACGAACAGAGCAAAGTGTTTTCAGTGAGACTGTGATCACAATCACCAGGGGACCCCCAACTTTCAGAGGCTACACCAAAAAGTACCCCTTTAAAACCACTGCAATTTAAAATAAGGGGAAATCTGTATTTGTACAAGTAATAGTTTTCATTAGAAAACAGGAGAAATTAGGGAATTCCAGATTTTACCCCCTATGTGCAGACTGCCACTGGGGACAGCTTCAGATATTACAACTTAAAAAAATATATATAGAAAAAGGAAGAGGTAAAAAACCAACACAGATTGTGTGTGTTCAATTCTAACAGGCTGCAAACAGTGTAATGTTATGTGTGTTCCATGAATCAGTTCTCTTACCTCTTGAATCTTCATTTTGGTGGGAGAAAACCCAATTACTCAAACTAATAGCAGTTCTCCTAGCTGAAAAGCAGAATCTTACTGGTTTGGGAATGTTTTTTTTCTTCATGCTGCTTTCCTGTCGTCTCACTTTTCTTGGTTATATTTATTCCAGCCTCACAAACAGATATATTAATTAGCAGTGATGACTCTAGGCTATTCTACCACAAAAACTGGACAGAATGACATGCAGATTTCAACTGACTGATGACCTTCCCTATCTTTGTGATGCTTCTGCTTGTCCTTTCATTAACACAATGCAAACACCTCAAGGGGCAAATACCAGGGACATTAAGGTGGGGAAATCCAAAATGTTTTCTGCAATTTTTTTTTTTTGTTGTTCTCCCAGGGTATCAAATTGTGACAGACATTTTTAAGATGGTGAACAAAGATCAGATGGAACTTGAAATTAATGTTTGTCCATGTTTTCAGTGAGACATGTCCAGCAGGCTGTCCAGCCCTCCTCAGAAATGGAGCAACCTGAGGAGAGGAATTCTGTTTAAAGGTCGCCTTCAGGCCTGTGAGGGCCTTTCTACAGAGGCATTATCTATCCAGGGGAGGGCCAAGTCTGCCTTCTCAGAACATTTCAGAAGGAATCAAACCAAATAAATTAATTTGTGGCACTTGCTGCCTATGGGAGGGTTCTGGGCACTGCACTCACCTCTTACTCCATTTCTTGCCAGGCTGCCCAGACAAATGATGTGTGCTGAATTTAGCATATTGACCAAGAGTTAATCTAACTGGAGTTAGTGACAAGAAGATTTGTCTTAGACTCCAATGCTGGTAATTTTCTGCCCAGAGTACAGTTAATAATAACTACCCAGTACTCGGTGAAACCACAGCATCCTAAAGGAACAGTCTCTGCATTTCAGACTGGTTGTCCAAAGCACAACTCAATGTTTATGACAGGCAGAAAGCTTATCACCAAAAATGTATTTTTCATTATCTAGTGTGCACCTATTGTAGACTAGAATGTCATGGGAATTAAAAAATTAATGGGCTCAAAAATATCTATGCTGCCTTCATTAGATAAAATAAATCACCATGTACAAAATTGAGGATTTTGACAAAAATCAGGTCTTTATGAGACAGCAAACACTAGAAAACATAGAAAATGGGAATATTGGGTTGACTTTTGAGGTGAATAACAAAATTGTCTGGGCTGTTCCTGTAAGATGAAGCAGCAGTACAGGAAAAGCAGCACAAAGAATGTTGATGAATCCTAGAGCCATGAAGAGATCTGGGTTAGCCAAGCAGAACTGGAGCAGAACAGACAGTGGGCAGCCTCAGTAATTCCATAATGAGTCAGCTTTGAACAGGCTGGGCTTTGATGGAGCCTTGTTACAGCACCACAACACGCCCTGTTGGCACATCTTAAATGACTAATTGTATGCAATCAGTGGTGTCCACAAGAAGGGAAACTCACTGAGATCAGTCCCCTGGGGGAGCATTTTAAGAATATATGAGGTATGTCCTCAAGATTTTACGGCACTGCTTTCATTTTGACAAGTAATGATTGGAGAACAACATCTTTCCTGGTCTGCCTTTGGTTCCACTGTTCTGTGCCAATGTCACTTGCATGATTCCCCCTCCACAGGAACAGCTAAGCCTCTTTACAACCAGAAATGTAAAGAAAAGGTTTGAAGTTGTAATTGCTTTTCCAATTACAACACTGTCTGCTATTGAGTCTTTGCAAGTGAGATTTTTCTGGAAACTGACTGTAGTCAATCATAGCAGGAGAATCTTTCCCCTGTTGTAACCTGGGCTGCAGCAAGAGAGCAAAGATGTAAAGATTCTTTGCCCACCTTTCCTCTTCAGTACCCTGTGTTATTCCATTTTCTCCAAGCCTCTTGTGAGGGCAGTAATGAATTCTTGTTAGTGTTTACTAATGTAAATTCATTCTTTGTTATCCCTGGGAGAGGAGGATTAGCAAAATGACAGAACTTATTATTTCTGGTTTTGCTGGATGATATTTATCTTTATTCAGCCCTTAATTTTGTGCTGTGTCCCACCAAATAAAATAGATATGTGCATAACCAGCAAATCTAAGGGAGAGTTTTTAGCATAATGCACAGGAATATAGTTATGATCCCTATTAACATTCAGAAGTGTTGTACAGCTTTATCTGTGCATGCTGTATTAAAAAATTAATCTAAATCTGAAATAATTTCTAATTTGGAGGAAGAAAGGAATTACAACTTCAATTTCATTTTCCTGAAATGAAAGCAGCTCCCTCAGACTAAGGATGTGCATATTTTTAGGACTGGCTAAAAATTATGATCAGTGCAATTATTTTACTCTACTGGGAATGCATCTCCTTTAAGGAACTTTAATGGTTAAGATGAAGTTTATAAAACACACAAAGAGCATTTTAGTAAAGGAAGCTTTTAAAGGAGCTGTCTTTGAATAAACAGAACATCCAAACGCCCATCTCAGCCATAACTGAAATTTAGAGAGTGAGGTATTTACAATCCTCCTCTCCACAGAGATGAGCAGACAGTGAAATTACAGTATGTACACAAGATTCTGAAATTAATGGATACCATGAAAGACAGGCCCAGAGCCTAAAAGGATCTCCATGTGTGAGTTAAAGTGCACTCAAACCCAGCCACATTCAGCTCAACCAGATTACACAGGAAGGAATTATTCCCACACCTGGAGACCTCGGATCCACTGCATAATAAACTCTGAGATGTCTTGCCTTTGAGTTAAATGCCCATTCTGGGTGTCTCTAATTCAGGAAATCCTCTCCTAGATCTCAGAGGACTCAGCTTCTCTCTTGCAGGCTGCAGAGATTCCTGCTTTCGATTCCCATGGCCCCCACAGCAGCCCCTACTCCCAGCAGTGTGGTGGCTGCATTAGGAATAAATGCAACCCATTGACTGGAGATGAAGTTCAGAGTTAAAATCCATCACTCTGTGGCTTGGATGAAGTGCCTGACAGGGGGATGGCATTCCCAAAGCTGCAGGCTGCCAAAGGTCTTTTGGAAAGGCCTGGAAAAGTCCTGCATCTCTGGTTCTGGTATCAAGGGAACCTCAGTTAATTTTAAAGGCTCGTGTTTCAGAACTGTCTAATTCAGCCTCAGAATTAAGCTATTGTGCAAAAAAAGAGGAGATTTTCAAGCTTTTCACCTTGCCAAATAAATTTCTTTGCTAAAAATAAAGGACAGTGAAGATTTCTCTTTGCTCAGGGGGGCTTTGCTCAAAATTCCATTAATACTGAAGCTTAACTGAGATTTCTCCATCTTCAGCACGATTGTCTCCTTGTGTTTGTACCACTGGAAACCATTTGGGCTGTGGCCAGAAACAGCACTGAAAGTTCCTCTTCCAGGCCATTGCAATTTGGCAAAATAAACATTCTTCCAGCCTCCTGCAACATGACTTCTCTTTAACTACAGAAATTCTCTGATTTCTAATACCCACCACACACAGGCAGCAGGACAAGTCTAAGAGGAAGACAGGTGTAAGCTGCTGCCCTCAGGAACTTCCAGTATTTATGATTTATCTGAAATCCCTGCAGAACCTTACAAAATCAAAATATACACTCAACATTCATCGTGGCAGTCCCCTCCCACAACCAAAAGTGCTGATAGAAATGAAGTACAAAGAAACTTTAAGTTTAAAGTATTTACATGAAAGTAGAGGAAACTGGTAGCGTTCGAAAAGTTGACACCCAAATATAAAATGAAACACAATATTATTGTACTTCGAAAGCAGTTTGATACAGGTTTGATAGTGTGCTTTAAAAGCAGTTTGAGCTGATAGCAGAATTCTTATTTTGATTTACAAATTAAAACAATGAATGCAGATTTCTGAATTTTACTGGAACAGTCAATATTTGCTTGGAGGATATAAAAAGCCCTTAGAAATCTAACTTCTGTTAAGCACTGCCACAAATCCCATGGAATAAATGGAATTAATCGACTTTCAGGCTACTCTGATTAGAATCTGACCAACAAAACTTCACTCACAATTTGGTTTTTGCTACAAATTTGTACCTTCAGTGTAATGAGACAACAATGTGCCCTACCTGGGCATCCACTGTCAATGTAAGGCTTAACGAGTTCTCCAAGTTTTGTGTTGTCTGCAACAGCTTCCTTTAGCAGTTGCCCACAGCAAACTAACAGGAAGGAAGAACAAAAAAGACACAAGGTTAAATTTTAAAAAGGAGGCAACAAAGAAAAGAAAAGGAAAAAAAAACAACCCAGAAGCTGCATACTGGAATAAGGTCACTGAATAAAATAAAAGTTGTATGTTTTTTGAGTTTGTTGTTAGGGTTGTTTTTATTTTTTTGGCCAAGCAGAGGGAAAAGCAAGGAGACTGAGGATATGGAATGAAAAAAAAAAAAAAAAAGAAAGAATATATTTGGCAAAGAACATATTAAAAATTGAGAGAATGATATTAATCAAATATATTTCTGAAATAACAACTCAAGGGATTGCTAGTGGCTTTCACTTTTTATAAACTTGTAATTACTGAATAAAGTTCCAGCTGCTGAACAGCATCTGAACCACACTGCTGGAGGTGCAGCATAATGCTCAGTTCAGGAAGGGCCTCCCTGGATCATTTAATGATCATGTAAGGATTACATTAAAAAAAATGTGCTAATGCAATATTATCATTGATTTCAAACACACAGAACACCAGGAGATGCAGATTTCAGGTTTGAGCCAGGACAGCTGTACATGAAATATTCCTGTTTTGGGCTTGGACAGGACTGGCTGCCCCAGGTGAGGGAATTCACAGAGAGGGAACCAAGACATGGAGAGGTCACACAACAGCAGAAATCCTGCTCACACCTCCAATTTGGTAAATATTAGCTCTAGTTTCCCTGTAGATTATTCAATTAATAATATTAAATTGATTCCTTTCTTCCTGGAATCAATAGCACCATCAGACACTGACTTTGATGGGAGAAGATGGAGCCCTTTAATCAGTTTAATGCTGTTATAATCACACAGCCAGGCCAACAGGAGTGGGGCAAAGCTTTATCAGCTTTGCCCCAGCTGTGTTCCTGGGGCAAAGCTGATAAAGTTCAATGTTTAAGTGACAATTTGAACAGTCACCACTTGTCCTGGAGAAGCAAATTCCTATTCATCATAAATAGTGTAAAAAACATAACAGAAATTCAATGCATAGACCCCAATTTTAAACACCTAATAAGTACACACTTAAATTCAATCCAATTAATTTAAATTATTTAACTATTTAAACACAGAATTTAATTTTTGAGGCTGTGCTTCAAGCGCAATGGCCTAATAGAAATAAGGTGTATGCTGAATAAAATTCTGAAGAATGATCGTCTTCCAACTCTGTATTAAACACTTAATTCTTCTAATATTTGGGCTACAGAATACTTAAAATAAAATTCAACACATGGGTAAAGCACTGGTAATGATTTTTAATAAAAACAGCTGCAACCCTCTCATATTGTAGTTAATTTTTTAAAAATGCAAATTTTGACCTAGATGGAACACTATGAACCTTGCAGTTTTAGAAAAAAAGTTGAAAAAAAATCAAAAGGACAAGAACAAAATAATTTTAATACATTCAATAATGTTTTGTTTTCTATAAGCCAATTACACAATTAATAAAAATACAGCTGTGAAGAAATCTACAAATATTTAGTTTTCCACATGATATTTTAAAATACAGCAATGGCACAATAACTGACAGCAGAAACATTCTATTAAACCTGCCTTTTACTTAACTAAGACAATGTGACTAATCAGCAGGTTTTACAGCTACCATACATTTGTTTAAAATAATTTATGGCTGCTCCAATGTTAGAAGACACTAGAGAACATGGAAAATATTGCACTCATTCTATCACCAAGCTGCACTTTTATACACAGAACTTTTTAACATTTAAATGCTAATAATGAATAAGTCTCATGCAGAATTTTTTTTGGACTTCCTTTACAAAAAAACGATGATGCACTTTTAATGAATTCCTTCATTTTCTCACACATTACTTGAGATGAGCAGAGCCTGAGCCTTCAGTAAAGTTTAGTGTGAATTCTGCTTTAAAAGTGCCCCAATTTTGGTCAGACAGCTGAAACTGCAGACCTTACTCATGATCCACTGATTCACAGAAGAACTCAGAGCACTACAGGAGTCTAACAATAGAAAAATACAGATGTAAAAGATATAAAAAATGACGAAATGATGACTTAAAAAAACCTTAGAGCTAGTTTGTCACAGCACATATACTTGGTTTACACTTCTCCATTCAAATACTTTTCACTCCCCTCAAAAATCTGACATCCACAGCAATGGGCTAAGAGAGACATTTTATCAGCAAGTAAGAAAGACAGACAGCAAAAGATAAATGATCAAAAAGAGAGAAAGGGGGAATTGAGCAAAGTGCATATTTACTGAGAACTTACTGTTGACAACATCATATTTCTGAGCTATTAGTGCTGCCTGCAGGCTCTTCCCACTGCCTGGGGGGCCAAAAAAGAGAACCCGGGGTGTAAAGGGGGCAGGAGATCGGTGCCGGCTTTGGACAAAGGCAAGAACTACAACAGGGGGAGAAAGACAAAAAAAAAAAAAAAAAATTTACAGGTTTTAACCCATTTCTTTAAAAAAAATTAAATTTAAACATTGATTTACTACCCTCTTCATTAAAAAAATAAATGTTGTCATGTTGATTGTGGTTTGTTTTATCTCTGAAACATCCAGGCTCTGCACCCAAAATCAGGACACTGATAAAACTGTCCTGTCAGCAAAATTTATTCTGAGAGGCATCTTAGAAATCTCACTATCATTACACTCCTCTTTCTTTCATCAGTGCCTGTCAAACCATTTTAAAGAGCAGATTCAATTAATAATTGCTCTCTTACCATGTTGTTTTTAGCAGAAGTAATTTTTGCTTGATAGCTACAATTTTACCATGCAAATTATAGAGTGCTGTAATTACATTTAATACTTTCTGCAGTTTCTGAACAAATATTTAAGCGTAAAAACTTGGGATGTTAAATTAATGACATTTATCCAGCTGTGTGTGATTAAGACTCCTAATTACAATATTATAGACTTGTAGCACAGTGTGTCATGACACTGCTCAGCGTTGACAACACAGAACTGAGTGTGGATGTTTTATTCTTTTACCCATCCTTTTTGTGTAACTGGTAAAGAATATTTGAGCTTCTCTGCCTGATTCCACTCATCTGCTGGACATCATCGTCCTAAATTTTGTTTCAAGCAGGAAATAGCAACTTTAGTTCAGCCTTCAGGTTTGGAAAGACCACAGGACATCATCAGCATTGTCACATTATAGAGACCTGAACTTTGTTATAATCCCAAAAGAGAACCTGAGAGATCACCAAGAAGCCAAAAGATGCCACAGCTTTGGCAGTGAGAACAAACTGGGATTGTATTTGGACATAGCTGTGCCCCTTTGATGGCTGAGAATACCAGAGAAGGGAGCAGCTCAAGCCATGCAAGTTTTGCAGGGATCAGTCAAATGCCAAGGCTAAACTTTCTGGCACTGATCCCACCTGCCATGGTTGGCCACGACTAAAGCAGCAAGGACACATCTGCACAGGCTCTGATTCCTCTGGGATTGCAGTGGATACAGCTAAAGATGAGCCCAGATGAGCTGCAGCCTCTCTCAGTTTCTGTGAGATCTTCACTTCCAATAGAAGACTCTCTAAAGAGTCCTTGTAATTAAAAAAAAAAAAAGTATTTTAGGCTAAGGAATAGGACAAACTTAAACATGACTGTTTGTATGAGTCATAAGCTATATTTAAAAAAAGCGTGAAAGGATTGGTGGGGAACATCCTGAGGATCAGGATTTTAAGTGCCATTATCAACACATTGCTCTGTACCTACAATTTATTCAGAGAACCCTTCCTTAAACGCTTTGCTATGATTAGAAAATAATTTCTAATAAAGAAGCACCTCCAGCAAGCTCCAATTTCTACATAGCAGCCCTAAATTATTGAGAAACTAAAACTGCAACCACATGAGATTGTACCCATCTCTTCCTGCAGTGCTGGAATCCTGCACTGCCCAACTGAGTTGGGTGGCACATCCCACATTAGGGCAGCAGCAACTGAATTCAAGTTCACAAAATTTTATAGTTGTGTGAAACAACCCACAATACTGCTTATATTTATGAGAGAGTTCCTCTTTTTTTAAAACTCTAGCTGGGGCAATAAAAATCTGAACAAAAAAACCTGGAAAATCCTACCAGAAAATAGTGATTGTTGCATGGCTCCCTAAACCCTGAGTATCAGCAGTGCTCCAGTTATTCTGAACATTTTCCACAACTCAGTGTATTGAAAAGCACAAACATTACAGGCAAAGCACCCTGCTTACAAATGATGCTTAATTTGCAGTAAATAACCAAGTTAATTAGGAGTAATGATCCCCTAGACAGTCTCCACATCTAATTATTCTTTAAAAAAAAATCTGGCTGCTTGATGCACTGCAGAAAAAAAAAAAGATCTAGAGAGGATTTTTTCATTCCAGTTTTCAATTTATCTCACTACATTATTAATTAATAATAATTAATATTCAGGCACTCACATTTTTATTTACAATTCAAGGCATGAATTCTTTATGAATGATGATATGAACTTTTAAATTT
The DNA here is from genome assembly GCF_965231275.1 of Zosterops lateralis. Taxonomy (NCBI): domain Eukaryota; kingdom Metazoa; phylum Chordata; class Aves; order Passeriformes; family Zosteropidae; genus Zosterops; species Zosterops lateralis. The sequence continues at coordinate 10,143,403 of NC_139780.1, read as the reverse complement.
AATTAAGTAATTTAGAGGTAATTAATGTGTAAATTCAGAATATAAACTTCCTACTTGTTTATCTTAAAAGTGCAGCACTTGTTATTAAAAAAAGAGACCTTTTTGAGATGCAAAATTACTGAGATAGAAGAGATCATCAGCAGACTGACAGCTACAAAGTACATCATCAATTGGTCTTTCTGGCAGTTTCCTCATTCTCTTCTAGAAGGATCAACATTAAAAGTCAGACTGCATTACAGTCAGGCAAAGGCAAACAAGAATTGTTGAACAGGAAAGCTCCCAGCACAAACAGCTTTTAAACAATGAAATGTTCCTGGCTTTGAACTGCTCCTCCTTGTTGTTCTCAGACTTTGGAAGGTAGTGGCCCTTTGGGAGATGAACAATTGAGCCACAGGGCTCCCTTTTAGAAGAGAGACTCACAGAAATGATGGTGACATTTGCTCTACTGAGTCAGCTCTTCCTTGGCAGGACTGTGAGCTAAGAATTTCCAGTTATCTGCACTTACTCCAGTAAAATAATTACCAGGAAGAGCCCAAATGCTGTTCTAGAGAGAGCAAAACTCAGCTGGGAGCCATCTGTGCTGCCTAATCCTACAAAGTGACTCTAACAGCCAGGAACTATCCCTCAGACAGGACTTTCTCAACTTCCCACAAAGCACATCTTTACCCTGTGAGAGAACATCCACAGAGGGCTGGTCTGCATTGATGGATTTCAGAACTTTCTGGTAGATGTGGAAAATCTCTGGGAAGTTTCTGTGATATTCCAGCAGCTTCTTGGACACCTCCTGCTCCGAGAGATCTTCTGGTTTCACCAACCTCTGCTGCACCAGGGGGTCACTTGGCCAGTCAAAGGTTGTGTGGAAAACCTCTACAGGGAACAGGGTTAAGAACTAAGAGCATGATTTAATAGGTCTCTAGTTAAGAATTAAATTAAGTCCTCTTAATTCCTTAAAACATCCAACCTGATTTTTTTATTGAGCAATGTCAGGATTTTATCTCACAATGGATGATTGATGATAAAGTTCAACAGACAGAGCTGAGTCTATTTGACAGTTTATTTTATTGAACAGAAATGCTTTTATTTAACCTAATGGAAGTGATTTCATTTACCCTAAAAGCATCCCCACATCTCAGAAACAAAGCAGGTCTGAGCAGAGATGCACAGCAAAAATATAAACTCATATGGACAGATCTAACCTTTAAATATTTTGTACTGCCACAGTCCACTGTTTGCAGGGTCAATACTGAGCTTTTTATTTCCCTGTGTCTTATTGGCACTGAAAATAATGCAATGCCAACAAATACCATTTCCAAACAGCTGAAATTTATAATTATAAATTCCTTCTAGCCCTTAAATGGATCCCATGTAAATGTTAATCCCATCAGTAGTACTACAACGTTTCTGAGACCAAGCCACACTCCATTCTGCAGTGGAGGTCAGAAACAAACATACTGCACCTTGTGTGACAGGATCCAGCCTTTTCCCACCACTCCTCTCAATCAGCACAGTGTCGGGGGCATAGAGCATAACTAGGCAACAAAAAGGAAAAAAAAAAATTAAAAAAAGTGCAGCTCTTGTAGATTACTTGCTTTATTCCTTGTAATTCTTCGGATGTATCCTAATATTAGAGGTGGCTGAATTTATCTCAAGCACATTTGCCTCATTCTCATTGCCCAGCATTCTCCCTGCAAATGTTTTACTTCACTTTTAATCAGAATTTTGCTTCACCTACTACACAATACAGTGGGATAAAATAACCATGAATGCAGTACCCATGGGCACTAACTGTCCCCATTATCCCAAAAACATCACCACCAGCAATAAACAATTGTCTCTGGAGCCTCAGGCAGAAGTTCCCACTTGAGACTGATTCTCTTCTACACCACAAACCATTGCTTTTTACCCAAGTACTTTGTGGTGAGACCAGTGAAACTGTTGGGGTTTTTTTATAACCTCACAGAAAAGTGTTCAAACTTGATTAGAAAGCATCAAAAGAGGGAGAACCTGTCAGTTCCCTGGGTTGCTTTTGGCTAATCATCCTTGCAGTTAAACATTGTAATTTAATTACTATTTGCAGAGCATTTGATTACAGGTTTCAAACAAGTTCTTTTTATGACTTTCCTCTCTGTGTTAAATGGCTTTTTCAGGCACTTTTCTCCCTATTAAGGTACTCACACACCGGAAATCTCATCTCCTCTCAATCTTCTTTTTGATTAACTAGACAGACTGAGCTTTAAGATTCTCATTCAGGTCTTGGTGGCACAGATATAATTGTGAGCAAAACTCAACTTCAGATGTTATTAGGTATATTAAAAATACATGCAAGTACTAGACATTAAACATTTTTGCCTAACTCTGCTGCAGTGATTCGGAGTTCTTCATTAACAGTTGAATATCATCCAAATCAAATCCAAAGTGACAATTCATCAAGTTGGATAAATTCTGTTCACTGTGCACTGGCAAGCTCTGCATTTATCATTTCACACTGCATTCCACACAATTGCAGCAATTTTTTATATTCTAAGTAGGTCCTTAAACTGTAATTTGGACAAATGGCTTCTCCTGTATGGCAAGGGCAGCTGTCAAGGTCTTGTCTAGTAAAACATTCCACCCCAAACCAGCCACTCTGAAAGGTCAAGTTTAAAATCATCATGTTTCCATTTCACTTGGTGAAATTTGCATTCCTTAATTCAACAGAAGCATAAATTTGTGTTTAGTACATGAGGAAGTGGTTTAGTCTGAGGATAAAAGCTGATTTTTAGAGATGGAAGTCAGGAGCAAAGCTACTGGTAGCTGCTCAAAAACACTTGGTGTAGGGTCTGGAATTTACAGAGCTCTGATGTGGAAGGAGAAAAGGGTGTGAAAGACAGAGCTTAAAGTCTCCCAGGTTACTACCTCAGGCTTTCAACCCTACTGAAATATTCTGCTGCCTGGTGATTCTGTCTCCAGCATTGGTATTGAATTTATTGAGGATTTTTTGGGACAAACCCTTCTAGTCTTTCCTCCTGGATGCAACCACACACAAACCTTATACTGCTTACCAACATGCCTAGGAAAAATGCCAGATGATTGCAGCATCCATGCCTGTTCCTGATTTTCAGGGAAGCCTTCCAAAATCCATCCCTATTGAACAAAAACATGAAGCAGTTATTGATCCTGGAAGAGAAAAAAACCAAAATTCATACTAAATCTCAGTGCTATTTGCACAAAAATTACCTCATTCTGATCCCTCCACAGCACAGCATTTCTCATGGATGCTTGTGAGAGAAGAAAGCAAACATGGAGCACTGATATTTTTGTGAAATGCCTGCACTGATTCCACTGCCACACAGCAATGGGAACTTACGGATTGTAGCAATGGTTTGGGGTTTTTTTTCATGTTTCAATCTTAAAAATAAAAACAAAACAACTTCTATCTTGAATAAAAAACAACCCCAAACAATTTCTACAGTTTTGAAATATTCAAAAGGATACCAGCCCACACTGAGTATGTATATATATATATAAAAAGGAGCTAAACAAATCTAAAGACACATTTAATGCCAAGAATACTGAGGAAAATATGCATGCTTTCATTATTTTCTTAAATTATACAGGAAAACTCACAGTAATGGAACCAGCATTCCCAGAGCTAATAAAGCAAAAGAGCAAAAGAAAGAAAAAAGAAAAAAGAGCCTTTTGCTCCCTTAAGTCCTTGTTATAGCCAGCTAAGTGTTGGATTGAGCATCTTTAAAAAAACATTTACAGATCTGTGAAATACCATCGGAGAGCTGCAGCCTCACTCAGTTTTTGTCTGATGCAGTATTTGAAATCTAATCCACTTCCCAGGCTCAAGTCTGAATCTTCTGAACTCTCCCTAATTTATCTGTTAGTTGCCTGAGCAGACAAGTTCTTGCTTATATCCCATCCCTCAAAATAACTTTGTGATACTGCAGTAAATCTGGGAGCCATCTTTGTGCTGAAATAAAGGTGATATTTTAATATTGCATTAGCTGGCAATCATTATCATCTCCCATATAAATCTGGTGCTCTGTCAGCGTGGGGTCCAAAGGTTCTCCAAGTATTTCAGGGAAATCTATCTCCAGGACTTCTGTAGGAGGGAATGGGCCATTCCAATTACACAAGAAAATAGAGCAGACTATTTAAAATTCCTTAATTAGCCTGGTTTCAGGAACATGTCATCCTGCTGACAGATGTAGAAAATACAAGACTAAAGTAACTGCAAGCCATTTTTGCCACTCCCGGTGTTTGCTCTGCCAAATTAGAATGAACCACTGGATAAGGTCACACAGGTGCTGAGAAATCAATTTATCCCCAGGGAGTTGCAGAAGGCAAAGCTGCACAATGTTTGTAGTGCTATGCCAGGAACTTCAGCACTAGTTTGGAATATACTGTGTACTATATATATATACATATGCGCCCAGATCTTCTAGGGAAAAATGGCATCTGAGCTCTGAGGCAAACAAATTGATCCCAATTTACACAGACTACAAATCTGGCTTATTTTCTCCAATCTGAGTACAACATTTTTAGAAACTATGACAAAACAAATGGAAAAAAACCCACAAAGCCTGAGGTCAGTGCTGCTTATGGCTCAAATCACATAATGTGCAACAGGCAGTAAACACAGTAACAATCCCAATCCAACAATCCACAGCAAACCCTTCAAGAAGTTTACATACAAATTTCAAGAGTCCTTAAAAACTGGTAATAAGCAATTTTATAGTGAAAAGTTTTTGTTCTTTAGGAAACCAAAGCTCAATAAATAGCTTCCTACAGAAAATATTATTTTAAGGCATTAAACAAATGCAAAATCAACACACAGTACAAAACCAGTGAGCATTTCAGAGCTGATCTCCAAAGGTCTCCGAGTTGCAGGGCATCAGTCAGTCCCTAATTAGAATATATTATCCATCTACTTGACACTTCAGTGAAATGTCTATTCCGGCACGGAGCTGCAGCTTTGTTCAGAACAGGTTTATTGATATTCTGCTGCATTCCCTCTCCATACCCCCAGTGGCTCGGTTCTGTTTTATCACACATCAAAAAGGCCGTATGCTCAGGGCACCCCATGCACAGCTCGGAGCTGGAGGTCTGAACAGCTGCAAGTAGTGTGCTATCACAGGAGGGACAAGCTCCAAGCAGATGTCACAGATGATAAAAAAAAAAAAAAAAAAAAAAAAAAAAAAAAAAAAAAAAAAAAAAAAAAAAAAAAAAAGTGAAAAGGGAGTGTGGCTTGGGAACCGAGCAAGAGGAAGCAAGATACAGCAGAGCAAGACCTGACTTACAATATGCCTATCATGCTTTATGCAAACATTGGTCTTTCTTTTGCCCTCCTGACTGTCATTAAAGTGTAATTAGTAACTTCACATGGTAAATTTGTTTCTTTAAGAAACCACCTATTTTTGGTTCTTGATAGCAGTAACCTTCTATCCAGGCCTGGATTGCACCTTATCACATCAAGGGTGGAACAAAGGCTAAAAGTGAGAAATTCCACGGTGCCTGCACTTTGTGGTCACTGCTCCTCCTCTTCCAGCTGGGAACCTCCCACCTTTCCCACATCAACCCTGTAAACAGAGATTCTGCTGCTGCCTTAATGCCAGGTGAGCTGCTCCTCAGAGACCCAGGCCATGCTGAACAATCAGCAGCAAGGAAGCACTTTCAAAGCCATCACTTTCCTCTCCAGACTTCAGGAATCTGAAGAAAAGGAAATGCTCAAGGTCATTCCCAAATGGAAATCTCTCCACTTGTCTGGCAGTTCTCTCAGCTATGATACCAAGCTACAGACTTTCCCACTTTCCACAATAATAATGACTTGGTTATTCAAGTTCCCTCCTGTTATTTGACCTGTACATCATCCATATTTTTTTTTTTAGTTACCAAATCCAAAATTGATACTGACTTTGAATAAAGAAAAAGAATCAGCAGAAAGAAACAATGCTGAATTATGTGGCATATGACAAAAAAAAAATCTCAGCTAGAAGCACAAAGGTCATGAATACAGCTGTTTTTAGGAAAACAAGTAATCACAACAGCTTTTCTGCATTATTATTCAGTGGTTTGGAATAAATATTATATTACATAGTTTTCACTCCCAAATAAAGAAAGGGGTCAGAAAATAACACACACACACACACACAAATAATATCAGTAATGGCTTTGCCAGTATGGATCTAAAATTCTGGAGATTTTCAGAGCACAGTAGACTGAGGAGTGCAGTAGAAATACTGACAACCCAGCTCTTGCAGTCCATCAACATGAGCAGTGTGGATGATGGAAAAAATTCAAACCTTGCCAAATTTCCCATTAGAAAAGAGCCTCTTATGCCCCACATTATTTCTGCCAGTTGAGCAAGGTGCAAAGATGTTTTAAAACAAGTTCCATTCTTCTCAGAAAACAGAAAATGTGGTGAATGGGTAGATTCTCTCCCTGGATAAATCTTTGTACCATCACTTTCTTTGCATGGAGTTTCACAGAGGAAAATGTGATGACCTTTAGCTACCAAGGTAAAACCAAACAGAACCAATCAAGGTAAAACCAAACACAGCCATTCCTATTTTTGCCTTCCCTTTCAAGGGCAGTCACAAAAAAAATAACCAATCTCAAGTCATTCTGCCACTTCTTGTGTGAATCACTGGCCTCAGCTCAGTTTCTAGAGATCCTAAGCCTTCAGGAAGGTGGCTCAGCTCTCTCTGTCAAACACATCCTGAGCAATCGCTCTCCTCTGGCTTTCTCCAGCTCCATGAATTCCCTCCACAAGCCCAGCAGTCAGAGGGGCTGCAGCCAAGCTGGGCTAACCCTGCAAGATGAAAACCCTCTCTGAAAAATCATCCTCACAAAGTGCCAGGCTAGAACATAATGTTTGCAATAAGTTTCCTGTGTGTGCTGCAAGACCTCCCCACCTGATCCCTCACAGCCCTGACTACGTTTGTGTTGTAAGAACACATAACACAGGGCCTCAGCAGAGCTGTTGATCAATAAAAATGTTCTCCTTAGAGAATGCCAGTGACATCTATAAACCTGTGAGTGTCAAAACAACGGCACAAAAAATCCTCTATTCCTACTGTCAGTGGGATGAAAGCTGTACAATTAATGCCAAGCCAATGACACCACAAGGAGAAATAAAACAAACAGCTGGTGGTAATGTGGTCCAACATGCTGCTCTTAATCTAGGAACATTTTCAGTGAAAACATGCTGACTCATGCTTTGAAAGAAATGGCATAAATCTGGTCAGTGATGTAAAAAACCCTACAGCATTAATTCTATTTTGAGTTACAGATGGAAAAATATTACACTTAAAATGCACAGATCCCCTTTCAAAGGAGAAAATAATTTCTGGTCACTTTGTGTGTATCTATCTATTAATGTAAAGATTTTTAATAACCATCACACCTTTGAAAAACAAATGGTGTTTTTCCTAAAACCAGTTGAAACCTCAGCTAGGTTGATAACATCCACTCCATTCTTGCTGAATGTCAGGGAAGCTTCATAAAGGTTTTGTTTTTTTCCCCTTAGTTCTGTGAGACACCCAGCACTGATTCAGTGCTGCTGGTGACAACAACAGGAACATACAATGCAGGCAGGACTCTGTGCAGCTGTTGGCATTTTAACCACCTTGTCACCTCACTCATACATGACCTAATACTTAAAATAACTCACTGAGAAATCCTTCCCTCATTATTGACAGGAGAACTAAAGCCATGCCAACAATTATAGAAAGCACAGGGAAAAAATGTGGAAAATAAGGTGGATGGAGCCTGTGGAGAGTGATGGATTTTGCTTCTACACTGACAGTAAAACTCACTTTAACAAACACTGGGAAAAGTATCTGTTGAAAACATCTGTTCTTTTAATCAGGGAAAGAGACCTATGTGAAAAAAACGAGCATTTTTGAGAGGTTTTAGAGCTCTTGTTATAAAAAGAACTAAAAATTCCACAAAAAAAGAACAAGACAGGATGCCACGTGTGGTTTTAAACAGGTTCTCCTGCCAGTTGAATGGCCTAGGTCCTGTGTAGATTTACTACAGATAAAAAAATGCATTAAATGCTACCACATATATAATCTGGAGTGCTAAGTAACTATAATGAATTAAAATGAAGTAAAATAGTTCAGCTAAAAAGACCTTCAAGGAAAACCAGACAGACCCATATAATTCAAGCACAGTGAATAGCAATGCAAAAGTTTAATTCTGCTTTGCAAATTCAACATTAATAGGTCAGTTATAGAGGAAAGGTCTGCAGTATTTTATGTGAAGAAGAAAAGTTGATACCACTTAGGATTTCTGCAAATCCCTTTACTTTTACATTCTAAGGATCAAAAAAAAATATCATTGTCTCAGTCTCCCAGATGATGAAACATGAAGCAAAAAAACAAGGGATCCCAGATATTTGAACACAACTAAACCTATTCAATTCAGTTGCCTCTTTGTGTTAGCTAAGAGTGAACATATTAATTATTCCCCAGAAGACAATATATTCAAGTGCAGTGATTCCTAACACAGGAAGAAAAAGGAGACATAATGAGAAATAAAAAATATGGAAATTAGTAACGTTGAGATTCTTTTCCTCCCCTTTCCTCAGGAAGAGCCCAAACCTTACACAATATCGATTTCTATCTATTTGCTGTTTATCTGTTTTGTCCACTCCATCTCTGCCAGTTGCCTCAGGCAATCAACAAAGCTCTGCTTGTTCAGCCTTTGATCATGTCTGTGCTGGAAGATTAGCATATGCATACTCTCATCCTCCCCTTTATCCTGTTAATAAAGCTCCAAACTCCCTCCGCTGATGTTCAAGAAAGAAACTGGCTCGGGAGCCCCGATGATTTGCCCCCATTCCCTGCTCTGCTCAGGACTTGGAATGCTAAGTACCAGCCACGAGTTGTGTAAGTGCTTATCCACCGGCCCTCTGAGGAGCAATTCTTACTTGTTTGATGCAGTCCACGTTTGACAGACGTTCCTGGATCAGATTGGCCCAAAGCGCGTTGGGAATTTTCTAAAGAAAGGAAAAAAAAAAAAAAAAAAAAAAAAAAGGGCTGAATATTCACAATTGAGTTCAAAAGGAATTTTACCATGCAGGCACTGTTGTGGTTAAAGGTGAAGTGAGATGTCTTCTTGGAAATAAAGAAATAAATAATTCCGTGCGAGTCTCCGGGTCATTAACATGAGTTAATGACAAAGAGTTAATAAGGGCACGAAAATCAGTGTTAAAGGGAAGCTGAGCACAGAGCATGAATATCCATGGGGGGGTTTGCACACTGACATGGAAGCAGTGCCAAGTTCTGCACGCTGACGCACATACTGGACCTGCAAAGGGATCCAGGAGAACATCACATCCACATCCACAAAGCATCCTTTTAACCACAAGGATCTGACCCTCGACTGCTCCATGTCACAGAGGGCTCAGCACCAGGGACCTGCTGGCTCTCAGTGACACAAACACAACCTCAGACACTGAGCAAACAACACAAAGAGTCTGATTTTCAGGAGGTTTGTTTCATAGCTCCAAGTAACTCTCATCATCCAAAAGTTTTATTTGAAATATATTTTAAAGTTGAACTTAGTTTATTTTTAAACTGAGGACTGTGAAATGGGATGGAAAAGGTATCTGCCAATATTTTCAAAGTGCTGTTTAGTTCTGTGACTGCTACTCTGTCTATCTCCAGAGATGTTTTGTGAGAAGCTATTTGCTGTGTGACAGAAGAACCAAGTTCTTATACAGATTAAAATCCCTCAACATTTCTTCCATCGTATTTGATTTCCTGACAAGAAATCAGCAACACTCTCCTTTCCTTCTAGTAAGAATTTGCTTCACTATCTTGTTAATTTAGGCTTTCATTCTATGCTGAACTTGGTTAAACTCTGTGTTAGCCGGTTTAATTCAAAGCCTAAACTTCTGTCCATGCAGATCCTAACAGCTATTAATCATTTCACTAAATGCCATGTCTTATTCATTCTGTCATTATTGGTAAAATGAATACCCAGAAAACAAAACAAAACCAAAACCAATCTGCAATTAAAATAAATTATCTTTCACTTAACAATGTGAGCTTGACTCTCTGTTCCCTTTAGTTCCATACATTGTGGGTTCTCGTGTGTTTTTCCTAATCAGTCTGAAAGGCATAAAACTAAAAAGGAGTATTTCTACAGGCTTGGAGAGGTAGATAGGGCAGGAATCAGATGCTTCCCTTCGTATTTTTCCAATCTACATACTTTTCCAACCTAATTGCCACTAATTTTTAATAATTAGACAATTTTCTTTTAATAAGACAATTAATTACGTTACTGATTAACTAATCCTGGGACTCATGGCACCTGGAAGAAACATTCTTTGGAGCAACTCCTTTGAACGTCAATTCATACAATGAAAAAAATGTGGCTGATGATGTGGGAAGATTTCACAAAATCATCTTCATTAGATGATGAAACAATTTCACAAGGAGTGGTGGAAATGGCACTTTGAAGGAGGGTGGAAAAAGTGCTCCAGAACACACAGAAGAGCCCAGGTGGGCCAGCCAGGCAGGGTTTGCTTTTGTTTCTCTCTTTTGTGCCCAGCTCTCAGTGCCTCTCCTCACATCAGCCGCGCATGAGACAACGCTCAAGCAGGTAGCAGAGAAGGAGGGGAGGAAATTGCAGTGTTTGCTGAGAGTCAGCAGGTCCCCAGGGTGCTTTGTCAGAGCCTCCTGCAGCCCCTCGATGCTGGAACCTGTCACCTTCCAAAGGGGCACCACGCTGCTCCCAGGGACAGCCAGGGCCTACCTGCTCCTTTCATGTGTCATGTCAAACCAGGCTGCAGGCTGCTGGGGGGCTGCTCTGTTCTCCTTGCCAAACCAATTTAAACCAAGTTTATCCTCACTTCTCTCCATGCAGTGGTGTTCTTACTCCTGTCTTTGGAGTGGGGTTTGTTGCATGGAAACAATCAAGGACACAAATTCAGGTATTTCAGGGTTTTAGCTCCTTCTGCTCTCTGTGGCTCAATTCCAGTCTCATTTCCTGTGCAGTTTTCCTCCCACTGAGCAGTGGCCTACAAAATCATTTTCAATAGGCTGCTTGCAGAATGCCTAATTATTCCACTAGAAATCAGGATATCTGGTACATATCAGGTAGCCCATTTATAACTCATCTCTCATAAACACATAAATACATGGTGAGCCTGGTAGAGGGGATTGCACTTCCCAGAAATCTGCAATAACTGGTGAAATGTGTGACAGCGACACACATTTGATAACAGCCAAACCACACCTTACCCACAGAGCTGTCCCAACACTCAGTGCAGGTAAAGGAAACATTGCTGTAGGATTTTGGTCATGTTCACACCACTTTTCTATCCACGCTGCCTTAATCACTATTTTTATGTTTGTTGAAAAATTGTACCCACTCATGATTAATTTTAAATATTCCATGTTATTTTGGAAACATCATACTTCAATTTCCACACCTGGTCTACTCAGAGTTATATTTCATTTCCCCTTTCATAAAATTCCCACACTTTTTTGTAGGGGAGCTTTTTCAGTAGACATTTTTCTTGGAAGTTTTGGATATATTTGCTCTGAAAACAGCTGCAGCTAAAAACTTCTGGCTTCTTCAAGTTGGCACCTCGGAGAGAACAGCAATCAAGTCTGAAGAAATTTACTTCAGGTTCCTGAGTAACATAAATGTTCAGATTTAGTTTGTTCAGATAAATACACAAGAAAGGCTGGTCTTTTTTGGATACACAAAACTGGAACGTTTTCTTTTTGTTCCTTCAGAGTGGCTTACCCTGGAATAGATTGGAATGCTGACCATGCATAGTTAAGGATGCCTTGGATTTTTTTTTTTTTCTCTTATTTTTTATTTCTTTTTAAAAAGCACAGGGATGTGACACAACTCTGGAGCAGTTTTAAGTTATTAAGTATTATGCAAACACCTTAACTGCATTTTAGTGTAGCACTAAGAGCACACCCATCCCACAAACCCACAATTACCACAGTTGTTTCAGCTTCTTATTTCATCCAGTTAACAAGAAAAGTGAAACATGCAATAGCTCATCATTAGACTTCACTATAGGAAAACCTGAAGATGCTTCCTCTTAACATTATAATAACTAGAGATGAGGGAATAATTTGCAATGATTTATCCAAAAATGTAGCCTCTTTTTCTGTTCATGGAATATTTATTGGTAGCTTGTGGTTCTTCAATTTACTGAATATTCAAAAATATTTGACTTCTTTTTGGAGTATTCTTACATGCAAAATGATCATGTTTTGCTTTGAACACTCAATATTTAAAATTCACTACCTGAGCTGTGCTCATTAGTAAGTGGCCAGGTATGTGTGGGTGAATGATTGCTTGTCCAACCTGAAAAATGGAGCTTCAGAGAGTAATCATGGATTTTAAATATGCCTTCCATGGCTTCCTGTGCTAGAAAAACCCAAATGCTTTAATGGGCGAACACTAAAGAGATGAAAGCTTGGCTAAAGATGAGTAGGTCAAATATGTGAACAAACATTTGCAGAGCTTTTTGCAGCATTTGCACAGATCCAGTGACAGTGGCCAAGTGACCTCAAACTGCCCAACCTCTGGGGTTAATGCAGCCACAGTAGCCTTAGATGTGAGAAACAATATGAAATTGTGTTTATGATCTTCACACCAGACCCTCCAAAAACTACAGCTTTAGCTCCTGCATCTCCTCTTCTCCATTTATTAAATTGCTTTGGCCAGGACTACATTTTTAATGTCCTGGTTCTATCCAAACTCTAGTACACAGTTCTTGTTGTGCTCCTGAACAGACATCCCAACCTAGAGGAACCCAGGAGTTCCCCCCTGATTCCAGGAGTTACATTTGAAGAAACAAACTCACATAAAAAACAAAATTATTTAGTGAAAACCTCCTCCTAGGGTTTGAAAAATCAAACCCAAAGGCAAACTGCACAGTGCTGAACCACCAGCAGCCTCTGCTCTGCGGGCTCTCCTCACTACCTGATTAGCCTTGACATTTTTGACTTTCATCTTCCACACCATCCATCTTTTTAAATCAAATAAGCCCAAAAGGACACCCTTGAAAGTGCATCTGTATAGTCTGAAATATGTTAATAATTACAGTAATTAAACCAAAGGGAATTTTTGTTTTAAATTCTCCCCCTCCAAGTATAAATTTATGAACCTATCAAAACAATCTTTAATAATTAGAACTAAGATTTCAAAGTACATATTCTCGGTAAGAATAATTCTGTATCCCCCCAGCCAAATGCAAACATTTTTGCCAGTGAGTTCAGGGAGTTCAATTAACTCTTTCCTCTCAGATCTTGAAGTGTGCTACTTGAGGCATCTCCAAACTTCATTCACTGTTCCAGTATTTTATTCAATTTTGATAAACAATATTTTAACCTAATTTTCTAAGGAAAAAACCCTAATCTGTGTATCACACCATCGGCCATCTCAGTAAATTACAAATCTATTGGCCAATTCCAATTCTAAATTGGATTTAGCAAGGGTGTAGAATTCCCACAGACAGGAAATTGCTTCGATTTTTATGAAAATGGGTGATAAGGGACAAAATAGAAACTCAAACTGGTGGACTCATCAGAGAAAGTCGCAAAAACCCAAGACTTCTTCCATTCTATTTCTCATGAAATGCCTTGACATGGGAGAAAGGAATCAGCCAAAAAGGCAGGAATCAGATGCTTCTCTGTATACAAAATAATGTTTCAATGTATTTTTCCAATCTGTCACTAATTTTTTTAATAAGACAATTAATTACAATACCAATCAACTAACGCTAGGAGTCCTGAAAAAATGTTCTTTGGACCAACTCCTTTGAACATCAATTAGGATACCCACAATGAATGGATTTAAAAATCTCAGTGGAGAAACTCGGATACACAGAATTGGGGGAAATTCAACAATCTGAGTCAGCTGCTCCTGCCTCAGCTTGAGAGCTTCCAGGGCTGTCAGGAGCTGACTGGATTGTCATCCTCCTTTTGAGTTAATGCACCAAGTAAGTTATTTGTGTCATGCTACAGAGAAATCAAGCACGCACAACTAAGTAGCACTGTCAGATCAAAAAAAGTTCTTTGTGTACATATTTTCCAGAGCATTTTGTACCAAAGGAGACCTCAGAGATTAATGCTTATTTTATCGAGATTATCAAACGTACCCAGATAGAAGACACTGTGTTCAATAATAGAAGGAACCATTCTTTAAACTGGATTGTGCATTCCTCGATTTTCCCCAGCTCTGTTGCTTGCTTCAAGGTAAATATTTTCAAGACCTCCATTACTTTGCATTGCCTCCCTCTCCTGCCCCTGTTCTGTGTCCTGACACCGAGGTACAACACAGAGAGAAGAGAGTCTTTACTCACATCTGCTCAACTCAGCAGTGGAAATCATGGGAATGCCACATAATTCCTGTTCTGTGACACGAGAACAACTGTTATTATATTCTCTTACACACCTGGTTTCTTTCTTTATATGCCTTTGCTTCCTCTGTCTGCATTAATACTTCCTTGAATAACAAAGTCTCCTGAGAGACACGTATGGCATTGAAATGTTTACAAAGCCACATCGCCTGAGGGGAGGAAAAAAAAAAAATACAGGTTGAAATATTTGGAAAGAAAATGAAGCAATTTTTTTTCAGAAGGCTGCAGAAAGACAGAGCTTTCCTATCCATACATTTAAATACACAGACATTTAAGTATACAAGCAACTTTAAGTAGTTTCTTATAAAGATGTTCAAGAGTATCCAGCTTTGAATAATGGCTTTTTCATCTCCTGTACCTCAACATAGAATTTAAAGAAGGAAACATTCTTCCTACCATGTCCTCACCAGCATCACCTGCCGATTCTGAGGTTCAAATGCAACTTTGACCTTCGCATTTAATCGGTACCAGTGGACATGAGACAACTGACCATGTAAATGAACCAATTCATAGCAAGAGAACACCACAAATGTGTAATTATCTTACTTCCCCCAGGCTAATTAGTCCTGCTAAAAGGCTGGGAAAACAAGGCAGGCAGAATTTTGTCGCATTCCAGCAGTTTCACTACTTGAGTGAGTTCTCACAGACCTCACTTGAAAATATTTAACCTGTAATGTAATAGCCTCAGGTGTATCTCTCAGGAATGACACCCTTTAATTTGTTTTGTACTCATCTATCACTTGGATAAATCTCAAAATTCTTTTCCTAGAATAAAATTCTCCAAAATGCTGAGCTCAGTAGAAAGTAAGAAAGTGAGTGGGAAGTGCTACAACACTGAGGGTAAGGTACTCACAACTGTAGTTTTCCCAGAAGCAGGTGGACCAAGGACACAAATTCTTGGAGCTATGGAACAAGGATATGCAAATGTCAAGATGCAGAACAGCAAAAATCCCAACCAGTTTCCCACTCTTGTATTGGGTAATATCAGTGTAGCCACCATGGAACAATTATTTCAGCTGCGTCAGTGGAGACTTCAGGATTGGGCTCCACTGGGAAAAAAAGGGGGAACAGAAAATCAGTGCCAGCTGGGTCCTCCTTTAATCTCCATGGTCAATGAGATTAACACTCTAACTATGCCACTTGGAGAGAGATATATGTATATCTCAATCCATTTAAACATGGAGAGTTTAGGGGGTGAACCATAAGATACAAACATTTCTTTACCTGAGTTTGACTTTTATTCCTGAAATATTGATTCAGAACTAACACATTTTGTGAAGAAAAAATATTTCGGTCTTTGGTTTCACCTAAATAGGTTGTGTCAGGGTTCAGAGAAGATTTACGTATTGCAAAATGAAGGACTCCCTCGCTATGCTTTTTGACAGCTGCCTTCAATTTTTCTAGTCACCATTTAAAGTAATTTTCCTCATTTCTGTTACTTGTGTTTCTCTGCTGCATGTCCCTGAGGGGGCAAGGTGCAAAAATGCATCCCAGTTCTGAGGAATTCTTAATCCAATGCACACACACAACACAATGGGCATTACTGCCCTGAGCTTCCTTGGGAATGAATGAGAGGCAAGACAAACAAGGGAAAATGGAGTCGCTCTTAGGAAAGTATTTGGAACTTTTTCCATAAATACACCTTGGGCTGCGATCCCTTGAACTGTCATTTTATATTAACAGCTTTGATGTTTTTTCCTCCTATACCACGGGGATAAAAAAACCTCAAATCAGAATCTGTGCAGGAGGGACTGGTTAGTATTTACTGGGAGTAACACAGGTCAGAGCAGAGGAGGGATCCATCCACCCAAAAACCTCCTCAGCTCTCGATAACCAAGGGAGATTGTGTCTGATGGTAACAGACAGGCAAGGATGTGAAATGTATTTTCATGAGGCCTTCCAGGCACTTAACAGTTATTGGGCAGGTGCAATTTTTAAACATACATGAAACCCAAATTACAGATTCATCTTTACAAAGTTATCTAACTTGGAAGGTTTAAGAACAACTCCCCCCTTATTGGTTCTTGCAAGTGCAACAGAACTAGTACACAATGTAGAAAAATACTTTAAAAGGATACATCAGCTGTTTTTATCACCTAATTTCTTTCAAATGTAATGTGATTAAATCCTAGGGTTTTTTTAAAATCTAACACCTTGAAACTCCAGCCCGGTACTTAGGAATTATTTATAAACAGCGTCATAAAAGAGTGCTTGGGTGCCAACACTAATCAACTTCTTCAAACCACTTCAAAGAAAATCAAAAAACCTTTCCATCCACAGATCCTTTTGAGGTTTAACTAGGAGCATGATTTAAAATTCACAAGAAAGCCCTTAGGTATTGAAGCTTTAATACACAGCTTTCTTGGACAAACGTTTGATAAAAAACGAAACATACCATTATATACACCATCTCATGCTTTAATATTGCCCAGGGCTACTGTAAATGCTCACTTTGTACTAAATCTGGTTTTCTCTCTGCTTAGTGGCTGGCAGCAGATGGGGCAGTGTAATTCACTGATTTACTCATTTGCACACTTGTAGGGCTCCTCTAAAGCGTTCTCCCCAAACATATGACACGGGGGCACAACCAGGACACCACTGGGTGTAATGTTTAACCCCTCCAATCAACAAATAGTCACCATTTACTACTGCAGCTCCAAAGCAGCAGCTAAATGAAGGTAGGAAGTTCTGGGAAATGCCTTTTTCTTCAGTAAGAAATAATATTTAATTCTGTATTTAGTCTTGATGAGACGTTACAAGATTTACTCGTCCAAGTAAAGCAGGTTTTAACATTCAACAATAATTTTAGCAACAACAAAATGAATCCTGGAATAACACAAAAGAACAGCTGGACCCACAGAATTCCGTTTAAATCCAAAAGGTTCAATGATCAATATTAATACAACAAAATTTGCTTAACTTGTAAGAGAAATCCTTTGTCAAAGGGGAGAACCATGGGGTACATACTGAACATTCTTGCAGAACTTTTTTTACATTCCTTCAGAGGTTTGAATGTAAAGGAGGAACTCCCAGAAATGCCACTCAGACCCTGAAAGCCTTTTTCATTAGCACAAACCAAGATACCGTGTAGAAAACTTGCCTCTTTGATTGTGAAAGAATTTTCAGTCCTCATGTGGCCCTTGAAGGTTTTTAGAAGGAGCACATGAAAGAACAATAGCACAGAGCCCTAAGCACAAACACTTTGCCACACATTTGGACCCACAAGATTTTCGAGGCAGTTGTAAGCTATAATCACCATTAGACTTGTTTATGTTTTTAAAAGTACTTTAGATCCTATTATCAATTAAAAAGGTTTTCTAACTTCACACCTGGGATAGATGCAATGCTTCTTTTCCACACATCTCTGTTTGAAATTTTCTCTAGGGCTAAAACTGTCTAGGCAAGGCAAGATCATGAAAATTCATCACTTTACTGATGGCTCTAATAAGTTTTTTTTTTCCTTCTAAATAGTCAACACCTTCTGCCATGATCAAAAAGTAAAATCAACTCTGCTACACATTTCTGTTACATTATGTTCCATATAATTTATTCTTAAAACAACATTTAGGCTTTAATTTTAATTGGAGTTCCTCTCCTTCCTTAACAGGGTTTTCCAGACCAAAAGCAGACAGCATTTTCTCCTTGACAAACAACGGCTGTAGTTCTATCTTTAGCCTCTTAGCACTGAAGTCATGAGATGGAAACCTGCCTAATTCTGCTAAAATAATACTGTGGGGCTTCAGGACAAATGTTAGCCCAATGTGAAGAAATTTTATCAGCATTCTATCAAACTGCAGGAAATTCTTCCACATGTTTTCCATGGGTCTACAAAGCAGATTGATTATTCATGCTGCCTGCACCAGAAAAGGCTGGGCACAATTTGCAGGATTTGATTTTTTTTTTTAATGCATTTAGCAGCATTTCAATCAAAATCCATCTGATCAGCACCACTAAGAGCTCACAGCACCTCCAGTGATCATGATTTCATTGATGCTGCAGCTGGCAGAACTTTCATAATGGTTTACTCTGGTTTTAAAGAAACATCAAAGCTCCACGACACCAGCTCTCCCTGACAGCTCATGCAGAACAAAAATTACACTTCAGTTGTGCATATCCAAATATAATCTGCCTAAGGGTGAACAGTTTGTAAATCAAATAATTTGATTGAGGGTACATGTCTTTATTGTGCAGAATACAGACTTCCCATTCAATTTACCAGGTTTTGTTACACAGAGGAGCAGGCACACTCACTGTTCCTTCAGCCGAGATGCCACTGAGCTGTGGAACTCATTAACAGCAGCGAGTAACAAACTAATCAAAAAGCAGAGAATCTGCCAGCCCAGGTAGAATAGGAACCCAAATTTACACCTGACAAAAGGAGTAATTAGCGAGCTTAAAGACAACAGGAAATATCAGATGGGGCACAGAAGGCATTAATAATTGATACACCAGAACTCTTTGTTATTCCCTTAGAGGGTTTCATTGTTATAACTGTTAAAGCGCATTTCTTATTAGATTACCCACGAAAAAAAGAAATTAAAAGCATCTTGCCTATAACTATTCCAAAATGCTCACCTTTTTTTTTTTTTTTTTTTTTTGTTTCCCCCCTCCCCACGACTCAGCCTGAAAAATTTGATCCATCACCTGCCAACGGCAGCACAGCTCCCAACAGCTGTTCACAAATCAGGAGCTGAACTATTTCTGCTGAACTGTTTGTCCATTTTCACTCACCATCATCGTTGTTTTCCTTTAAGTGGTTTATCATGAACTCAATGGGATCATCTGGCTTATGAATTAATAGCTCTTCAAGCATGGTCTGGAAATAAATGAGACAAAGTCAGAGGAAAATTTAACACAGCTCTGCAGTCGTAGATATCTTGCGTTTTTACAGCCACGTTACAATGAGGATCCTAAACAGTTTATAAATGCTTATTTACTTCCTTTCACAGACAAAATTGAGCCATCAGAACCTGTTTTAGAAGCTGAAAAACTGAAGATGGTCAGAAAATTGCCAGTTAAAAACCCCCAGCCTATTTGCTCCAGCTTATTTCTGGTACATATGGACGCCAGAAAGGATCGGCTCGAGCAGCCTGGGGTCAAAAATTGTTGAGGCAGCACTTACATAAAAACCATACAAAGAGTCCAAAAACCAGAGTTAACTTGAATTTGTGTCTCTGCAGGGCAAGAGAACCCTTCTCTAGGACATTCCCACAAGTTCCTGACTAGCCCAGAGGAGTGCAGAATGGACAAGAGCTGTGGAAAATACAACCCACAGAAATGGCACATTTCACACCTGTACCAACCAGCCTCGCCTCCTGCATGAAAAGGAATGGGGAGAAGGGTGGGGGGGAAGCAAAAAAAGCCTTGCCTTGAATGTCTATTTTGGGGGCTATTTCCATGTTAAACCTTTGAGATTATACAGGGCCTTGTTTCAGCTCCCACCCACAGCAGGGGGGATCTTGCAGAGGTTAGAGGGAGGATTTGGGCTTTACAGGCAGAAAAAAGAACAACCCTGAGAAATCCCTACATTTCCTAGTGAGACATTTCAGCACAGCCAAGAGTTCTGTAATTAAAACTAAACATCAAACACAACTAATGCTCTAATTTAGACAAGCTGCAGAAATGCTCGTGCTGGAAGAGAATTTTCTAAAAAAGCAGTCATAACACTTTTATATTTGCAAGTAAATTCTATAAAGTCCGTCTAGTCTATAAAGTTTTATATCCTCACCAACTGCTTGTCTCTTATTAGAGTGGCCTATTTTCCTTTTCTACTTCATCCACTTAATTAAAATAATTAAAACACTCAATTTTGTTTATAAACTGGTGATCGTGCAAGTTCTGATGTGTCAAAGTCTGGGGAGCACAAAGCATAAATGATGAAATTTGTATTTTTATTGGAAATTCATTTAAAAATTATTACTATCCAGCAGCATTTATTTAAACTAAGCAATCTGGACTTTTCACTACACTTACCAGAACTTTTATAAATCACAAACCTAAGAAAATCTGTGTTTATTATAATTCAAAAACCTTCAAGCTGACAGTGATTGACACTGGCACTATTTCTTAGCCAAACTCTTAATTTTATCCAATTCTGCTAAGCTCAGTTTAATTTCACAGGAGTTGTTCTGTTAATCTCTGGGGGAGGTTCATACTTCGGGTCTTGCATTCTTTACATTTTGTGTTTTGCAAAAGTTTTGGCACAACAATTTCAAGCTGTGTTTGTGTCATTGTTTTGCTCCAACACAACTGAAGCACAAAAACACAACCCTGAGTAAATCCCACAAGCATTTCATGTAATTGGAGTCCCTGCAGCTGCATTCAATGCCTTGTGGCTTGCAAAACACAGTATTTCATTTTAAAAAATCACAAACATTATGTGGCAATAGTCAGAATGAAAAGAGAAAAAAAAAAAGATAGCAAAAAGAAAAGGGGGGGGGGGTGGAAAGAAATAAACATATGTGTGCGCTTCAGTGAGCTCTGAGCAAGTGAAAATTACTTTCTAACAGAGTTAAGAGCAGCACAAAGGGGAAGGGTTCCCAGCAGGGTCCCCAACGAGAACAGCACCAGGATATTTAGTCCTTCACACAAACCTCCCCATGCACGACACAAGGGCTTTTCCCGAACTTAAAGAATAAAACCACCTTTCCCTAAAGCAGGGTAACGAGCCTGGCCATGTACAAAATCACAACTATTCCACAAGTGAACTTTTCTCCCTTTATTTTTGACACCTCCACGAACAGCCACAAGAGGAAGGCGGGGGAAAGAAAGGGTTTTAACCGGGGGATGATCAGAAGGCGGTGACAGCCCCGGCTCGGCCCCGGCAAAACCTTCACCGCGTCCTTCCCGCGCTCAATTTGTCACCGTCCCCCTTCCTCCTGCCCTGCCTTTCACCGACTCCTTTCCTCCACGAGCTGCCACTTTCATCCGCAGATCAAATAACAGGTATGAGCCGCAGCAACTGCCAATTAAAATAATTCATTGAGAGTCCACGGCCGCTTCCCGCACTCGGACACCCGCCCATCCGCTTCCACAGGAGCCCGCACTGCTACCCCTTCCCCGCCTCCCCCCCTACCCGCCCGGCCGTCCCGCACCGCGGAGGGGCTGGCGGGGGGTTCCCGGTCACCTGCAGGAGCTGGAAGAGCCCCCGCTCCTCCGCGTAGGCGCCCGCGGGCGGCGGCCACGGCCGGGCCGCGTCCTCCACGTCCGCCTCCGCCATGGCCGCTCCTGGCAACGAGACGCGTTGCTAACGAGGCGTCATCACTGCGCGACGGGGAACGTCCTCATTAACAGCCATAGGAACGGGGAGACGTCATCGAACGGCGACAGTTGCCAAGGAGACGGCGGCGCGGTTGCCGCGGCAACGGCGGGGCCCAGGGCCCGCGGGCAGCGCTGTTCGCCCGGTCATCCCGGCCAGCCCGGCCGCCCTGCCAGCGCGGCCCCTCCCGGGGAGCTGCCCCTCCACCTCCGCACACCATCCGGCCGGTAGGAGCCGTAGGAGGGCCGGGGCGGGAGCGGGGCGGGGAGACCCGCCCGCAGCGCGGGGTCCCGGCGGCACGAACGGCCTGGGGCGGGGGAGGCATCAGGGCCGGAGCTGCCCCGAGAGATTCTCATCTTCCCGCAGGCTCCGGATCAGCCCCGTGAGGAGGGGCGGGTTAAGCGCGGCCCGGCCGGCTCCGGTTAACGGGAGGGCTCGGGAGCCGCTCGGCGATGGTTCCACAGCCGTAGGAGAAGCCCCGGCTCCCCGCGGCCCCGCGTTTGATGCATTGCCGCGTTGTCTTTACAACAGACCCGCCAGGGTTTATGGCATCTGATTGTCAGCGCTCCCCTCTGGCTTCTCTGCCTCTTTTTGCAGCCTCGTTACCAACTCCTTGACTTACTGCTTGGCGCTCGGGGACTGCAGCGCTTTCACACAATAGTTCCTGCTTTTTACTTTGTTTAAGTTTTCCCCTAGCCCACACAATTCCAACTCGGGTGAGACGTAGAATTGCATAATTTCTAAAAACCAGCTTCCTTTCTTTCCTTTTTGTCCCCTGATCCAGAAGTAAATAAACATGAATGAGATAGAGGAGACCCTAACAAGGATCGAGCAGAACTACAGGCTCTTCCAGCAGCAGCAGTTCTCGTTTATCAGAGCTCTGGAACACACCCGGAAGGAAGCTCACGACATTCTCAGGCCTGTGTCATCCATCGTGCAGGTACAAAAGATGCAGCACAAAGAGGTCCCAGCCTGTGAGAGCAGGTTCAGCACGGGGCTGGTATGCACCTGGGGCCTGTTCAGGGGTTAAGAAATATTTTTAGTAAAGGGCAGATGGACAAAACCTCTCCAGGACCATTTGTGTGTAACTGAAGATGTGGGGAGAGAAGCACCTGTGTGAGGGCTTCTCGTTATCTCAGAGGAATCTCAGGGCTGAGCAGAACTTTCTGGTTTAGTTTAGTACTGCTGAGTCACAGCCAGAAACTTCTCAAGGCACAAATGGAATCTATAATCCTTAATAGAATTGGTCTAACAGGTTAGCCAGGACAATTAGGGTTAAATGGGTTGAGTTTGCAGCCATGTACCACATAAAGACCCCCAGAGGATGCACGATGCAAACACATCACTCCAAACCATTCCCAGTGTGGGGGCTGCCCTCACTCCCCACCCTGCTCTGCCCAGGCAGCTGTGGCAGGGGCAGAGGGAGCAGACACAGGGCCCCAGCCTCACTCAGCCTGTGTCCTGCAGTGCTGCCAGCACAGCTGCCTTTGGCTGGGGCACTCCTCTGTAGGAGCATCTGTGGACAGCAGGGACAAGGAACTCTGCAGACCTGAGATATTCTAGGAACATGTGGTTTTATTGCAAGAGTCGTGGGTAAAGAGGGCTTTGCCTTCAGCCACCAGCCTGGGCTGAAGCAAAGCCCCAAAGAGAGAAGGAGAGAGAGAAAGAGAGAGGGTATGAGGTGAGGGAGCTAAGAGACCTAGGGCAGGTAAGAGGGCAGGGGTCAGAGTGGTAAGAATGGTAAGAGAGAGCGAGGACCTTGTTACAATCCATTCTATCTCATTTTGTGTTGAATATTCTAATTTACAGTGACTAACCAGTGTGAGATACAAAACCTACAAACTTTGCATGCAGCCTATAAGAACTACTATATTACCATATCATCCTATATTCTAAACTCTAAAGACTACCTTTCTTATCTACTTTTTCTTTGATACCTTGGCAGGGTGGAGAGGGGCTACATTTTTGGATCCTTTTGTTTTTTGTCCTTCAACCCATCTCCAGCTAATCACCGTCTTCCTGCCTGCCATGATCACATCCCAAAGCTGCCCTTCATTTCTATTTCACTCACAGGTTTTACATCTCTAGTATTTCTTACCAGGCAATCATACCTGCAAGCTCCTCCTGTCCCATCTTTCCCAACACTAGTCCAGCTCTAAGGCTGAGACAGGCTCAGTGTGCTGATGGACACATCCCTCACTCCGGCCTCCCCCAGTCTGAGGATCAACAAACAAACATCCCACAGTGCTCACACCTGAGAGCCACAAGAGAAAGCAGCTTCTCCTGACTAACCCTGACCACCTTTGGGGCACAAGTTCAATGCAGTTCACCAACATTGAGCTCTGGGTTTCTCCCTGTGCAGGTGCAGTGCTACAAGGACCATCACTGCTTCAATGCCACTGACAGGCGCATCCTCAACATATTCATCTCCATCTGCAACGACCTGCGCAACCTGTGCCACAAGATGGAGACAGCGCATCCTGGGGACAGTGTCAGCAACTGCCTCCTGGAGAAGTGCAAAGTGCTCCTGAATGACAGCAACGACCTCACTGACATTCGAGCCACGTAGGTGCCTGCTCAGCTCAGCTCAGCTCAGCTCCTGGGACCTGACTGTCAGTGCTGGGGGACTGGTACTGCCCATTCCCACCTGGCTTCTCCACCAGATCTGTCCCAGCACCTTCCAGGCTTTAGTCAGGCTACAAGGAGCTGCCCACGTTCCTGTTGCAGCTGTTGGGAAACCACTGCCAGTGTCCATTCCCAAGAAGAGTGCTGGTTTGTTTGTGCCTTCTTGTTCTGGTGCATGGCAGGGCAGGTGAGCGCCCTGAGGTCTGTTCAGTGCTCAGGCAGATCAGCTGCTCTCTCCTCCTGGTGCTGCTCTGCACAGAGCAGATTTCTGCAGGGCAAGTGTCTGTGTGTCCTCTCCAAGACTTCCAGATCTGTGCCAGGTTGCTTTTTGGCAGGACTCTACATCCAATTCTATCCCTGCTTTTCCATTTTTGGGAAATGGCTGGCTGTGCAATGCTGCTCCTCCATGGGAGGTCTGAGGGTGTCTGTCACTGTTAGGGGCATGAAAGAACCACACACTCACTGTCAGGTTGAAGTGAGGAAAAGAAGGGCAGTTTATTATGATTCAGGGTTTAAATAGGATTTGGAATTTGATGAAGGATTGGGGGACAGGAGGAACACCTCTCTGACCCCAGTAGTCAATTCAGAAGTCTATCACAGAGAGGAATGAAAACAATCTACTTTGTTTATGGTACATGCATGAAAGATATGTAAACAAGATCGTCAGGAGCTAAAAAATCTGAGCAACAGGTGTCTCCCAGGCTTGCAGTGCTGGGATTCCTCTGCCAATTGTCTCCCTCTGTCCCACAGCTACCCCCACGCTGTTGTGAACTACCTGAGCCTGGAAGAAGCAAGGCATCGCTATGGAGGGGTGGTGAGCCTCCTCCCCATCGTTATGGACAGCATGTGGGAGTGGGTGGCCTACATGAAGAAGAGCCTGCTGCTTCCCGTGAGTCGTGGACATGACATGTCCAAGGAGGAGACACTCACTTCCCAAACACCACCTGCTGGGCTCTTTGCAGCTCAGACCTCCATTAGTAACAAAAATACTTTACAATTACAGGAAAGTATATGCCCGAAGTGCAAGTATGAAGACCCACGCTTGAAAAATAAACCTCCCTGGATACCACCAGGCAGAAACTTCTATTAAAGGATCAAAGCTCCTGCATCATGTACTCACCACCTTTAACAGCCTGGATGATTAAAAATACAGTGAAATGAGCACCAGAGATCCAGCCTGAGTTCACTTTCTGAAGAGTTGCCTTGCAGCCAGCCTGGGACAGGTGCACTTGCTCTCCCTTGCTGGTATTTCCACTCTGCTCCTCATATCCCCACAGGAGTAGCTGTAGCTACAGCTGGTGCCTGGGGCCAGCACTGCAGTGGGAGCAGGGAACAGTCAGGACTCATCAGGGTCTAATCTCTCAGACATGCATCTTGGACAAGTGATTTGAAAGAGGATTTTACATTTTCTCAGCCTTCTTTCTGAGGAACATCCCCTCCCTGCCACAGCCAGTGGGGTGAAGAACCTGCCTGTCTGAAGGATGTGATGCAGAACATCCAAGGCCTGGCATTATGGATTCCGACACGTCTTGGATATTTAGACGTGTCTCTAAAATTCCCTCACCCCCATAGAAATAGTTTGGTTAGCTGGACCACAGAATCCGTGTTTACAGGACAAACTTCCCGCAATCGGACACCCGCCCATCCGCTTCCACAGGAGCCCGCACTGCTACCCCTTCCCCGCCTCCCCCCCTACCCGCCCGGCCGTCCCGCACCGCGGAGGGGCTGGCGGGGGGTTCCCGGTCACCTGCAGGAGCTGGAAGAGCCCCCGCTCCTCCGCGTAGGCGCCCGCGGGCGGTGGCCACGGCCGGGCCGCGTCCTCCACGTCCGCCTCCGCCATGGCCGCTCCTGGCAACGAGACGCGTTGCTAAGGAGGCGTCATCACTGCGCGACGGGGAACGTCCTCATTAACAGCCATAGGAGCGGGGAGACGTCATCGAACGGCGACAGTTGCCAAGGAGACGGCGGCGCGGTTGCCGCGGCAACGGCGGGGCCCAGGGCCCGCGGGCAGCGCTGTTCGCCCGGTCATCCCGGCCAGCCCGGCCGCCCTGCCAGCGCGGCCCCTCCCGGGGAGCTGCCCCTCCACCTCCGCACACCATCCGGCCGGTAGGAGCCGTAGGAGGGCCGGGGCGGGAGCGGGGCGGGGAGACCCGCCCGCAGCGCGGGGTCCCGGCGGCACGAACGGCCTGGGGCGGGGGAGGCATCAGGGCCGGAGCTGCCCCGAGAGATTCTCATCTTCCCGCAGGCTCCGGATCAGCCCCGTGAGGAGGGGCGGGTTAAGCGCGGCCCGGCCGGCTCCGGTTAACGGGAGGGCTCGGGAGCCGCTCGGCGATGGTTCCACAGCCGTAGGAGAAGCCCCGGCTCCCCGCGGCCCCGCGTTTGATGCATTGCCGCGTTGTCTTTACAACAGACCCGCCAGGGTTTATGGCATCTGATTGTCAGCGCTCCCCTCTGGCTTCTCTGCCTCTTTTTGCAGCCTCGTTACCAACTCCTTGACTTACTGCTTGGCGCTCGGGGACTGCAGCGCTTCCACACAATATATCTCCGCTTTTTCCTGCTTTTTTCTTTGTTGGTTTTTTTTTTTTTTTTTTTAATTTTCCACTAACCTACACGTTTCCAACTCGGGCGAGACGTAGAATTGCATATTTTCTAAAAAGCAGCTCTTTTTCTCTTCTTTTTGCTCTGAGGTCCAGAAATAAGTAAGCATGGACGAGGTAGTGGAGACCCTAACAAGGATCGAGCAGAAGTACAAGCTCTTCCGGCAGCAGCAATTCTCGTTTATCAGAGCTCTGGAACACACCCGGGAGGAAGCCAATGACATGATGAGACCCGTGTCATCCATCGTGCAGGTACAAAAGATGCAGCACAAAGAGGTCCCAGCCTGTGAGAGCAGGTTCAGCACGGGGCTGGTATGCACCTGGGGCCTGTTCAGGGGTTAAGAAATATTTTTAGTAAAGGGCAGATGGACAAAACCTCTCCAGGACCATTTGTGTGTAAGTGAAGATGTGGGGAGAGAAGTACCTGTAGAGCCTCCTGTTATCTCAGAGGAATCTCATGGCTGAACTTTCTGGTTTAGTTTAACACTGCTGAGGCACAGGCAGAAACACAGGGTACAAGAAAACAATGAAACCAAGCCTCCTTCCCCAGCCTCACATGGAATCTGTAATCCTTAACTTGTAGGAAGCAGCATGCCTGGCTCTTCCCCCTGGTATTGGTGCTGCTGTATCTTCCTATAGTGCTTATTAAAAATAATGGCTGTGTTACAGAGGGAGAATGATGGATTGAGGGCTGAAAGTCCCCAGTCGGCAAGGGGGTTTCTGGGCTGGTAAGTCAATTGTCTTGGAATTTTTATATCATGGTGTACTTAAAAGTAGGACTTAGACACCTGGAGACAGAGGAGGGAAGAAAATTCTTAATAAAATCAGAACTGTGGATTTGAGACAGCAGAACTTGGGCACAAAACCCAGGTGGATGCCAGAGGCAGAGTAAAAGCCAGGCTGCTGTCAGGGTTAGGACACAGAATGAGCTGGTTGTCTTTTCCAGGGGCTGCCTCTCCTTAATATAAGGGCTTTGCTCCTTGCATTGAAGAGGATTGTGACAGATATTGCCCTGAGCCTTTTTTTCCTGTTGAGATGTTGGGTAACATTATGCTGTATTTAGAAGCACTGATATTTCCAGTGGTACTTGTTGGTAGAAGTGGAAGGGCTGCTTGTAGTGGGGGTGAAACCTGGTGGGTGGTACCTCAGAATTCCATGGATCCATGGCCTCCTCTGTGACAGCACACAGGAACTCAGCGCTGGCAAACTGTACCCCTGAGGGAAAGAGTGGGAAAAGGAAAAAAGCAAAATAAGTGAAGGATAGGGAGCAGTTGGTGCAGCACACCCTGGTGATGCACTGAGCAAAAGCTAAAACCCTACCAAATAAACTTCACTGGTGACAAAAGCAGGAACCCATTTTAGTTCACTGCCATTCTCCCTATTTTTAAATTGCCATGGGAAGGCACAAGAATAAAAGTAGCAAACACAGAAATGTGTGTGGTCTCAGCCTACAGCTGACTTGGCTTCCAGCTCTCTTTGCATGGAAATATAGACACTACAGAAGAAAAAAATGATATTGCACTGGAACATGGCTGAGTTTCCAAGCCCCAGCAGTTTTATGTGGCACCATTTTTAGCGAGGAGGGATGACATTCCTCAGGAAGGAGAGGAGAGCATAGGAAGGTGGAAAGGTGGGAGTGCACACTACAGTCAGGCAATGGCAACAGCTCTTTAAAGATTCCTGCATGGAGTAGGGTATAAAGTCTGGCTTGTGCAGAACTGGACAGTCCTTGCAAGTTGTTCCTGTAGTCTTGGTCCCCATCCAGGTCACTTAGGGGCATTAACTCTCTGTTGTTGATGTGGACAACAAGTCCTGTTATCCCACTGGTGAACATGCAGGAAAAATTGATACTCACCTTAGGAATATTTCTGCTCACAGCAGCAATAAAAAATCCTGCCACTCAGAAGGACACAGCACTCAGCAAACAGTGTTGAAGGAGGAAGCTGTAGTGGAAATGGACCCTTAGGGGCCATTTTTTATTTTTCTTACAAACCTGGTGAGAATTTAGCCAAGCACATTCCATGGCACTTCTGTAAGCAGAGACTGTATCCATGCTGGAAGAGCTCCTTCCCTCTTGTCTTGAAATCTTACAGAAAGCACAGGAGGTGTTGGAGCCCAGCTCTGGCTGCCAACCAGCCACTCAGAATTCTGTATTTTGAAGAGTCTGTAATTTCTTTGGAGAAGATACTTAAAGCCTTGGCATAACATTTCCTCATTCAATGCCATGACACTGAGTAACACAACTGCTCAGGGCAAGCAGGGAATAGCATTGATCTAACAAGTTAGCCAGGGCAATTAGGGTTAAATGGATTGAGTTTGCAGCCATGTACCACATAAAGATCCTCGAAGGATGCACGATGCAAACACATCACTCCAAACCATTCCCAGTGTGGGGGCTGCCCTCACTCCCCACTCTGCTCTGCCCAGGCAGCTGTGGCAGGGGCAGAGGGAGCAGACACAGGGCCCCAGCCTCACTCAGCCTGTGTCCTGCAGTGCTGCCAGCACAGCTGCCTTTGGCTGGGGCACTCCTCCAGCTCTAGGGCTGAGACAGGCTCAGTGTGCTGATGGACACATCCCTCACTCCAGCCTCCCCCAGTCTGAGGATCAACAAACAAACATCCCACAGTGCTCACACCTGAGAGCCACAAGAGAAAGCAGCTCCTCCTCACTAACTCTGAGCACCTTTAGGGCACAAGCTGGGTGACCTCTGGGTTTCCCCCGTGCAGGTGCAGTGCTACAGGGACCACCACTGTTTCAACTCCACCGACAGGCGCGTCCTCACCATGTTCATCTCCATCTGCAACGACCTGCGCAACCTGTGCCACAAGATGGTGACGGTGCATCCTGGGGACAGCATCACCAACTGCCTCCTGGAGAAGTGCAAAGTGCTCCTGAATGACAGCAACGACTTCTCTGCCATTCGAGCCACGTAGGTGCCTGCTCAGCTCAGCTCAGCTCAGCTCCTGGGAGCTGTCAGTGCTGGGGGACTGGCACTGCCCATTCCCACCTGGCTTCTCCACCAGATCTGTCCCAGCACCTTCCAGGCTTTAGTCAGGCTACAAGGAGCTGCCCACATTCCTGTTGCAGCTGTTGGGAAACCACTGCCAGTGTCCATTCCCAAGAAGAGTGCTGGTTTGTTTGTGCCTTCTTGTTCTGGTGCATGGCAGGGCAGGTGAGCGCCCTGAGGTCTGTTCAGTGCTCAGGCAGATCAGCTGCTCTCTCCTCCTGGTGCTGCTCTGCACAGAGCAGATTTCTGCAGGGCAAGTGTCTGTGTGTCCTCTCCAAGACTTCCAGATCTGTGCCAGGTTGCTTTTTGGCAGGACTCTACATCCAATTCTATCCCTGCTTTTCCATTTTTGGGAAATGGCTGGCTGTGCAATGCTGCTCCTCCATGGGAGGTCTGAGGGTGTCTCCCAGAGTTGCAGTGCTGCAACTCTGCCAATTGTCTCCCTCTGTCCCACAGCTACCCCCACGCTGTTGTGAACTACCTGAGCCTGGAAGAAGCAAGGCATCGCTATGGAGGGGTGGTGAGCCTCCTCCCCATCGTTATAGACAACATGTGGGAGTGGATAACCTACAGTAAGAGGCACACGCTCTATGTTGTGAGTCATGGACATGCCACATCCAAGGAGGAAACACTCACGTCCCAAACACCACCCGTTAGGCACCGTGCAGTTCAGACCTCCATTAGTAACAAAAATAATGTACAATTACAGGAAAAAGACTTCAAGAAATTCTTGGCTGCAAATCAATGTCCGAAACAAAAGGCTCCCTGGAAGCCACCGGGCAAACACCCCTATTAAAGGATCAAAGCTCCTGCATCATGTGCTCACCACCTTTAACAGCCTGAATGATTAAAAATGCAGTGAAATGAGCACCAGAGATCCAGCCTGAGTCCACTTTCTGAAGAGTTGCCTTGCAGCCAGCCTGGGACAGGTGCACTTGCTCTCCCTTGCTGGTATTTCCACTCTGCTCCTCATATCCCCACAGGAGTAGCTGTAGCTACAGCTGGTGCCTGGGGCCAGCACTGCAGTGGGAGCAGGGAACAGTCAGGACTCATCAGGGTCTAATCTCTCAGACATGCATCTTGGACAAGTGATTTGAAAGAGGATTTTACATTTTCTCAGCCTTCTTTCTGAGGAACATCCCCTCCCTGCCACAGCCAGTGGGGTGAAGAACCTGCCTGTCTGAAGGATGTGATGCAGAGCATCCAAGGCCTGGCATTATGGATTCCGACACGTCTTGGATATTTAGACGTGTCTCTAAAATTCCCTCACCCCCATAGAAATAGTTTGGTTAGCTGGACCACAGAATCCCTGTTTACACCAAGGAGATCTCCCTTACCTGCCACTGGCTACTGAGCCCAGTGTTCTTCAGCTGTGCTCTGCTGCAGCCTCCTGCAGCTCCTCACAACACAGAACATCTCTCCTTATACCTGTTTGACTCCTGTGCTGTCAGAGCTGGAGATTTAAAGGAGAGCAGAGCTCACATTGGCCTTAGTTTGTGTGTACCGACAATAGCTAATCATGGACAAAACACCCCTGAACTCCTCAGCCCTCTACAAAATAAAAGCCATCTCCAGTCCATGTGATTCATGGAGACGTGGTGGGAGCATCATGTTCAGATGGTTCCTGTTCAAATTGCAGATTAAACTGCCTGTGCTTTCCCTGCTTCAAGGCAAGGTTAGCATTACATTAGGCCTGATGTCCCACCTAAGGGATGGGCCCATGATGGCCCTGGGGCTCAAAATATGGAGCATGAGGTCAGCATGTGGTCAGACCCTACAGCCTTTCCTAAATAAGTGTTCTCCCTGTGTCTGACTGCTCTTTTCCCTTCCCACAGGCAAATTACCTCCTGCTGGAAGAAACTCCTGAACAAACAATTTCCCCTTGCATACCAGGCTTAGCTTGCTGTGAGAAAGCTTTTGCCTTAAAATCACCCATTTCTGGCAACAAGCAGCTGAAAACAGAAAGGAGAATTAATACAAAGGAAGGGGCATAGGAAGGAATGACAGCTCAGATGAAATGGAAAGTACTTTCAGGAGCATTTTTATTCCTCGCATAACCCCACGTTGTTCTGTGCTTTTTTTCCTTTCCCCTATCTACTTGCACTGCAATGCACCCACCCAGTCTGGAGCAGAGCCCTATTTTTAGGGAGATTTGATCCAACTGAACTGAACCCTGGTGAACTCAAAATGTTAACAGAGGGTCACAGAGCAACTCCTGGGCACTACTGGGGCCACAGCTAGTGGAATGTCACTGTCACCCTCTCTGGCTTCACTTGAGATTCCTGCTGCAGAGGCAGCTTTAGGCTGAAAATTCCAAGTTTTGGCAGCTGCCCCGTTGTGTTCTATGGTGCAGACAAGTGTCCAGTGACAGTTGCTGTCTTGGAAAGCTTTTCAGGGCAAGCTGCAAGGATTGAACAATGACAAGTGTTGGGGACACAAGAGATGCTGTTCCCAGATCTTGTTTCCAACCTTCTTGGCCCTGTCCTATGGTTTAAATTTGAACACACAGGCTGTGAGGAGACCAAAATTATCCTCCAGCTCACTTTCAGCTTCCAGGGATGAGCACAGCACAAATGGCTTGTCAGAACAGTCCTACCAAAGCCAGTCCACCACTGCTGCTCAAAACTCCAGTGCAAGTTGTCATTTTGCACTTGACCAAGGTGATACACACAAAAAAGTTCCCTAATTTTAATAATAAGATTCATACAGACAAGAAACAGTTCCCAAATCTTAATAATAATTTCTAACCTAGCCCTATCCTTTCTGTCAGCATCATGCAGCCAAAATTTTAAGACCTAAGCAGAAAAATGAGTGCATAAAACTTGCAGTCTGAGGTTTGATAATGACAAGACCAGAATCTGTTGG
Source organism: Zosterops lateralis (assembly GCF_965231275.1). Lineage (NCBI taxonomy): Eukaryota > Metazoa > Chordata > Aves > Passeriformes > Zosteropidae > Zosterops > Zosterops lateralis. The sequence continues at coordinate 10,110,659 of NC_139780.1, read as the reverse complement.
AAGACTGCAAAGTTAAGTCTCACAAAAACATCCAGACAAATTACTTAATTTCCATACAAGTTCTCCTCTTCCAGAGTGGATGGACACTTCAAAAGACAAAAAGATACAGCAAGAATTGTTTTCTTCTACTACAAATCAAGCTGTTTGAAGAATTTACATAAACAGGATGTAAATGCCAAACACAAAAGTGCAATAAAGTTTTCCTTTAGCCTCAGTGAGCATAAAATTGCAAGATACACACTGAGAAAGCAGGCAGGGCACCAGCCTGACTTTCCTAGAGATCTGTCAGGTAGTCCCAGAAATAAATGCTGCTTTTTTTGTTCAAAGGCTGAAATAGAGATATGGGCTGGTAATAGATGACATCAACAGAATCCTGGCATCTGTATGAATTATCTCTGTGCTCCCCTTGATTCAGCTAAGGGTCAAACCAGGCTTTTGTCAAATCGAGGAACCTGATGTAGTTGAAGGTGTCCCCTCTCACTGCAGGAGGTTAGACTGGATGAGCTTTAAAGGTCCCTTCCAACCCAAACAATTCTGGGATAAAACAATTCTGTATGTTCAGCATGTGGTTCCAGCCTCTCCCACACTGAGAGGACAGGACATAGATAGGACATAGTCTTGACCTGAGAAGTCAGGATGAAGTGTCAGGAATGGTGGTGGGCTCTGGAGGGAACCAGAAGGGACGATTCAAGGGAGAGGAACCTCAGCATGCCAGAGATGCCGCGGAAGCTGCCGCGGAGTGAAGGGACGGGCTTGGCAGGGCCTCTAGCGGCCGCCTCAGAGCAGTGCCCAAACCTCTCGCCAGCGACTTCTGAACAGTTCCAACAACTCTGCTGCCCCCAGTCCTGAATCCACAGGGCCTTTTAGACTTTGGTTACAAGCATTCAACCCCTGGGATACAGCCCAGGGCAGCTTTGGGGCCGCCTGCCCCCACTCCCATCCCCAGAGCTGTAATTTCAGAAGAGCCATCGGCTGTTCCCTGTCACCACCACTCTGTTTCATCAGCTCCCCAGATCATAAATACCCCGAGGGAGGAGAGGTTTTCCTGGGAGCCCTGAATTCCCCTGGTGGTGGTGCAGCACCAGTTGGAGCATCGAACGCAGCGAGGAGAAGCAGCTTCGCAGAAACCAGGAATAGCATCTGGCAGACAGGAGAGATCAGCCAGCCCAAAAACTGGAGTGAAAAGACCTTCAGGGAAAAAAAGGTTTAGCCAAGTAAAGCCCAGAGACACCAAAATCATGATGACCATAAGTCAACTATTTGTAACAGTCTCGTCTGGAAAGCAAAGCCCATAGGAATGAAAACCAGGCTTCCTCTGCAGAGCTCCTGAGTGGGAACGGATGAAGCAATCAACTCCTGTGATTTCCTATTTTGTAACCACTTTTAAAATCCACCATCGTGTCAGCAGCTAAGTAGTTCCAACAAATCAGGATCAATCAGCAAAGATATTGTAATTTCCTGAATTTGAAGTATTTCCTTCCCTAATGTCTCCTGTGTGATTATCAGCTATGTTATGAACTACCAAATGTACTATTTGGCATTAGTGAGTAAGGAAGGCACTTAATTTTTCTCTTTTTGTACTCTAGTAATACAGTTCTGTGGGTAATTTTTATCTAATGATTTTTTTATACTGGCAAGTGCAGCTTTTCAATGCCAAGGGATGCCTTATTATTATTTTGAACTTGTTCCGTGTAAGGACAAGTTAAATTCACTTTGATTTGTTTTCATTTTACTACCCCATGCTACAGAACTAATCCCAGTGCAGGAGTGCAAACAACTTCCTGTGTCACTCAACTCCAAAATTATGTTTATGGTATTTTCTATATAAAATTCCCCATAAATGTTACTTGGCCAAAGCATGTTCACAATGTGTCACTTGAACAACTTAGACCCTTGCCTGTTGCTCATATTTAAGAATTATACTCAGTCCTTAACTGGAATGCTGAGGCTCGAATATGGATTGCTAAACTGCTTTGGGCAATCTTTCAAATATTCAATTCTTTTGAGAAAGAAAAAACCAAAACACCCAAACAAATAAAAACCCATGAAAGACCAGAACCAGTGAGAAAGTGCCAGTCTGGAAAAAACCAAAAGAGAACAATCTTACTTCAGCAGGTTAAGCTTGGAACAGTGGCCCCAAAATTCCTCATGGTCTGAGGAAGTGTCCTCATGTATGCACTGCATGCAAGGGAAAAGCACAGACAAAGCCAACTCCTGACAGCAGCCCCAGCTTTGCAAACAAGCTCTAACATTTCCAGCTATTAATTTCTCTAATCACTGTGCAGTCCTGGCCTGCAGGAGCAAGGCCATGCAGAAGCTCACCCGCAGATTTATAGCACTGAACTGTTTGCAGTTCATTTATGGATTATACTGGCACATTGCTGGTGAGTTTGTTTGTCACAGAAGAATAAAAGGCTTCCGCTCCTTGCAGAAAAATGAGCTTCTAATGGTGAATCCTGTACAAAGGGGGAGCAGCACTGACCTGCTCTGGACTGTCCCATCTGGGAAAATGTTTGGACACTGAACTCCCTTCCACATGTTTTGTCCCAAAGAGGTCTGGCAGGGAATTTAACACAGAGTAGTGCAAAACAATACATTTTATTTGTTCACAGTTAAACACAAGCAACTGCCTTGACATTTTAGAACATTCTAATAAGGACAGCAAAACCTCCTTTTGGTTTAAGTTCTCTTTAGCTTACGATTGTACCATTTCCTCGTATTTCATATTTATGGCATTTAATGTGGATTGTTTAACATGCTTACAAAGAGCGAGGCAGGGAACAGATTAACTTGACAAAGACAGCAATTTTAGATTTAACTAAAAGCAGTCAGTTAAAAAAATCTGTTTCCACTTCACCGATGGGACCCCTTCAAACAAACTGCAAGTTAACTACATACAGCAGATCCATGATTTTTAGACTTAGGAAAGAAAATTGCAAAATTTGTTCCTCCATAATCTTTGTGGTCCATAAACAAACCTAAAGTGGTTTCCATTACTATCCTGGTGCTAAAATCCTGTTTAAAAGAAGAAAAAAAGCCACCTTATCAAAGAGCTTGCGTTGCTGCCAGGGCATTTTTGGGACTGACACAAAACCTGCCTCTCTTGGGAACGCCAGATCTGGGGCTGGACAAGGGCAGGATGGGAATGAGCTCCTCCAACATTCCTGGCTGAGCTGACCCATCAGGCCCTTTGTGTGCAAACCGTTCACTCCCAGGGCTGGGATCCAGTGGGAAAGGGGCAGGAAACCTCCAAATCTTACCAAAACACGCGCTACCACGTTTGCTACCACTACGTTTGAGAAAGCCTAAAGACGCCGACAAAACCAGGCTGTCACTCACAACCAACTCTCTACTCTCTACTCCATGCAGAGTCAGCTTTGACACAACCACTGAAGTTCACCTCTACTCTCAGAGTTCAGACTGACCAACTGAAAGGACACGGAGAATAAGTTAAGACAGGCAGAAATGTATTCAGACCTTGGAGTTACGGAGGAGGCAGGAAGGGGAGGATGAGTCATGTCAGGAATGAGCCGAGCACCAGCTGCTCTGACAGCCTCGTTCCCACCCGGGCTAAGAAGGGATTTGAGCAACAAATGCAAGTGTGTTTGGACTTGATTTCTGTGTGAGGTGGTTCTTAAACAGCAGCTGCCACCCACAGAATGTTTAGGAGAAGAGGCCACGTGTGATGCAGGGGAACTGTGAAGCCTAAACCGTCTGAGTACACCTGGACCCAGTCACGTGGGACATTTAAAACAAGCACTGCCTTCCTAACAGCAGGCCCTGTTCTGTCACGAAGGAGATTGAGTCTGACCACTGACAAGCCCTGATCCCACAATCCTCCTTCACAGAAGGTTCATAATTGACTTAAAACATGATTAACACCGAAAGGCTTCACGCCAGGATTCTGATTTCAGTGTGAGCAGGATTCCTCCTCAGCCTTGTCATCTAAGGAAGTAGGATGAGGGTGAAGGGGAGAGACCTAGAGCCAAACTGACACTGCTGAACTCAAAAATGTGCTGCAATCTGAGGAGGAGAGAACTCAAAGGAAACCATGTTCTCCAAGTCAAGCCTGAAAAGGTATTCCCAGAAGAATGAAACCAATTTCTTGGACTCAATACATGGTGGTCTTGCTCAGACCAGGAACAAAGAGGAGAAATATGAAGGAATGTGAGGCAGCACATTGCCCTGATGAAAAAAGCAAATCCTCCTCTGCAGATCTTCATAAGCTTGGAATTCTACCTCCATGTTCTGCATCCTCTCCCTACTTGAGTAAAGCTTCCTCTTCCCTCCTCTCCCACCTCAACTGCTTTCCCATATGAACCAGTGTGAGGTCAATCACAGTTTGTCAGGCAAACACCAAGAAGATCTGAAGCTGGTGTTTTAACAAGTCTTCAGCATCTACAGTCTCTTCTGCATTACAAGCTCCAGTTCCTTTTTGTCTGTTCAAAAGTAACTTCCCAGGAAATGTTAAGGACAATATAAACAATGATCATGAATTAGGGTGAATGAATCATTTTGCAGAGGTACAATGTTCTTTAAACATTTGGGCATTCAATCAGACCAAATGAAGGCTGGGCTCTGAGGGATGTGGGACAGTGGACAGGCAAAAATAGAGAATGCACTGGAAATCCTAATGCTGCTTTTTTCCAGGATGAAAGGAACCAAAGTCACCTGGACATGCAGCACAACCAACTGCTCTAAATGGGAAGCTTGCAAAGAAATACAAAGCATTCAGAGTAAACTCACAAATGTTAATTTGGCCTCATATTGCACTCAAGTTCATAAATGCAGCCACTCAACTGGGGACAGGGAGAAAGGGAAAAAAATACTTGCAGATGCTAACAGTTGTTGTCCCTTCAAATTAGTACACGCTGGTAAGGATTGAATTTGAAAAAGAAGCAAGAGTTAGGCTGGGCATTTTCAATTCCAGACCCAAAAATCCACTTCGCATTCATTCAGCAGCCTCCTTCCGTTCCTGGCCATCAATCCTGCTCCGCTGCATGAGCCACTGCTCAGACCAAAGAAACATAAAAGCTTTTAGTTAAACTTGCACTCACGCCTCCTGTTCTATGCCAAGAATATGAAAATAACACTGATTGACTATCTTCCTCTTTAACTGTGGTCATGATGAGTTTCATTGTAGTCCATGATATGAAGCTGTCCAACACTGCTTTCCTGGAGCTTAGGTGAGAGGTTATCAGGGCTTGGAGGGGCCTTTGACTCCATGCTTGGATCTTTACACTGTTCAGTCTTTAGGGCATCAGACAGCCTGTTGATGGTGAGCCCCTCCTCATCACACTGGCTCTCACTCTTGTTGCGAAATAATTCTCGTGCCTTCATTCCAAGGAAGCTTTTGGAGCTGGGGAGTGAACCTACAGTCAGTGGGACAGTAGTTGAGGGCTCCAGCAGCACAGATGTCTCCCAGCGACTGCTCAGCCTCTGGTTCTGGGGTTTTTCTGGGGTGGAGAGCTCACTGCTGCTGCCCCCCTTGCTGCTACTGCTGCCTCGGGTGCTGGGAGGTTTGGTCTCTCCATTTCTACCCATTGTTTCTTCACTGTGTCTTGCTGTATCTTCATTAGCACAATCCAGCCTGCTTGGGGAAGAGAGAGGACACAGTGTCAAGGAAATCACAGCAATTCAACAGTGGAGAGGGAAATGGCCAGGGTAGATTACTTTACTTTCTCTTTCTGCCTCTGGGTATGTACTTCAATACGTTTCCTTTCACAGTTCTGGGGCAAAGGAGGAGTGACAGGGGGTAACCAGATGTGTCACACACTCAACTCTGCAACAGCCACTGTTTTAAAGTCCAAAACCGGCAACAATCCCACATGGGTCCTGCAGATTTCACACCACCACCCTCACCTTTCTTCTGCTGCTTCAGCTGCTTCTGTTTTATCATCTTCAAGTTTTTTCAGCAGGCTGCTCTTCTCCAGCCGCCCAAACAGATCCAAGATCTCCAGCTCAAATGCCTGGGTGATTCTTTTCTGGGCCTTGTACCTGCTTTCTACTGCCTGCAGTTGACCCCTGAGCAAAGAGAGAAACCAGAATGTTCAAAATCTCCAGATTCTGCCTCAGCTGTGACAGTACATATGTCAAAGCACAGCTAAAATGTTACACAGGAAGCCCCTACCTTGCTTGGATTTTAACATCTTCCAGGTATTTCTTTTGCTCCAGGAAGAGGTGGTCCTTTTTTGAAAGCTGAGATTCCAGTTCAGCTATCCTTTTCTGGGAAGCATCGAGCCTTTGGCTTTGCTGCTGAACACACAACTTTGCCTTCTCCAGTTCTTTCCGAAAAGCAGCGTGCAACATTTCAACCTCCTCGAAGCAAACAGCACAATGGTAAAGTATAATTTGATCCTGTGTTATTTTTATTGGTGTTTAGACATGTTCCTGATGTTATAAATAGGCACATTTTAAAGCAAGCCAGAATAAAAGCAGCATTTCTAAAAACAGATATAGAAAACCAGCCCTGCTGAGGATGTACACTATTAAAATAACTACACATCGCTGGAATTTATTATCACATTAATGTTCCTTATGAAAACCTCTTTTCATCAAAGCACTCTTACCAGTTCTGCACTGGATTAGAGTAGACAAACTATTTTAAATCCATTTTTCCAACACGACCTTCATTAAATACCAGTAGAAGACTTTTTTTCAGCATATTATTCACCTTCTTTAATTACGCGCTCTCACGCAGGAACAGTTATATTGTTGTGTAATTTACTTCCTTCTAATTAGAAAAAGGTTTCTTCGAAGTCAGGAAGTAAAACCATATGAACCACAGAAGTTTTAGTGAAGTTACTGGTAACTTTTAATAGGAAAATGACTGAGTGGGAAGGCTGAGATGCTCATTTTAAAGTAACACCTCACGAAAACCCGTAAAATCCTTGTTAAGATCTTTCCACAAATTCTGGCACTATCCTTCATTATTTTACCAACAATCTGCTGTCAGTTACATTGAACACAGTGAAGTCTTAGCCTTTGGAAAAGAAATTGCTAAGAATTTACATCAGTTGGCTAAAACAGACCCCAGGTGTACCCCAACAACCCCTTCTTGGCTTTCAGAAGGGGCACTGAAGATATTCCTCAAATCTACAAAACATCTGAAGAGAAGATCAAACATAAAATCAAATCCCTGAAAATCAATTTCAGAACAAAGAATCTGTTAAGTTACAAAGCCTTTCCTTCTGAACTCAGGGCTGGGAACTGCTGGATGATGACCTCAAGGGATGTCTCCCCAAAGTCCTCTGCACTGGTACCTTTGTAGTGTCTGTGTGCTTGTGCTGCAGCTGCTCCAGGTACAGCTCATTGACCTCCCCAAGAACCAGCAGCTGCCTGTTCAAGAACTCCATCTGCTGTTGCACCGATTCACTGTTGGAAAGCTGGGAAAGGAAATGGAACAGAATCCAGCACTGGGATGAACAGTTCAGCAGGAGAGTCACAGCTGAAGGCACTGTGTTCACAGGGTGTTTTTATAAAGAAGGGAAACAAAGGCTAAAATCCAATGCATCATAGGTAGTTAAGTGTTAAATAAGTTGTTTTCAGAAGGAACTTTTAATTTCTATTCAACTTATGATATAAAAAGTGTCTCTCAGTTGTCAAGATTTATCAGAGGTTTAATACAAATTCAAAATGCTCAATTTGCAAATCTCTGCAGTGGAAAGAGCCAAAATAAGAAGTTTCAGAAGCCCCTTAACTGAGTTTAAGAGTTTCTTCACCAAAATACATTTTTTTGTGCTGTTTTTATGCAATTAATATCAGACTCTATGGAGCTCAGCAGAGGCTTCTTTCAGATCACAAAAGAAAAAGCACCTGATGAAAACTATCAGATAAAAAATAATCAGAAAGACACAAAGGGACCCTGGGAACACTGACTTTTCTTACCTTTTGAGAAACTTGGCTAAGCAGCAATTCAGTGTGACACACCTTGTTGTTTGCTTTCTTTAATTCTAACCTCAGATCTGCTATCATGTTCCTGCAGTCTTCCAGCTTGGTCTGTTCAAGTAACAAAAAAATTACTCAAGGTTCTGAAACTTCACTAAGGACAGCAAGAGCACAGGGCTGGGAGGCTGTAAACCTCCAGCACTGGAAATCAAGTTATACTGACCCCTCCAAACCAGCTAAGAACCTGCCTTTTCCTATTTTCAAGCTGAAGGCAGGACAAAATAGAACTATAAAAGGACAATACTAAGTTAAGCACTTTCAATTATGCACTTATTCTGAATCAGGACAATATCTCTAATAAAAATGTGCAGCTTTCTCTCAGGTATTTCATGCCTTGTTATGAAGAAGGTTATTTTTAAAACCAGTAAGTAGACAACAAATTTGTTGATGCCTCATACCTGCAATTCCTGGCTCTGGTTGTAGAATTCCTCCCGGTCGTGCTGCAGCTGTCGGATCTGGCTGTGAAGCTGAGCCACAATATTATCATGTTCCTCCTGGAACTGGTGGTACCTCGCCTGCTCTTTCTGCAGACTCAGTTTCAAGGCCTGGATCTCCTTTTCCTGCAGTTTCAGCTGATCTTTCTGTTAAGAATCCCACATGAGGCATCAGATAAGACACCTGCTTAGCAGTTAGGACATCTATGCTCAGCCAAGCAAAGCTGTCATTACCAGCATGCAGGAAAACACTTTTCCACACAGACAACATTTTACACAGAGCATGTTCTCAAGGCTGTTGGGGCTTGGCCTGATTTTGGCTGAAAAGGAGATGAAATGGTGGTAACAGTGGACAGGCTGAAAACTCACAGCCACATTCAAAGGCACAATGAGCCTGTTTTTCCACTGCCCCTCATGCTTTCAACAGGGACCTGGGCCTCACAGCTTACGCTACAGTTCATCTTCTAAACCTACTTGGAAGTCTACTTTTGGCTCTTGTAGTTAATTATCAGAAGGTGAAACTGTTGATGGACAGTAAGCTACAACATGAAAATATATTATGAAACACACCTAAATCTGTACTGAGACATCCTTCAGTGCACTTACATCTTGAAATTTTATCACAGTAAACACCTCAGGAAAACAACACTTGAGTTTTCAAAGCTTTTGCTATTAGTCCTCATCTGAGGAGCAGAAGAACAATACTTTATCAAATATGCAGTAAGGTGTTTTGCCAGGCACTGAATAACCACTCCACTAACAGGGAAGCCAGGGAATAGCTTTCCCATTATCCAAAGGCAAGTGCTGGCAGGGGTCAAGCATGAAGGATTCAGTGCCTGCAGTCAACTACAAACTACTGACACTGAAAACGCTCAGAACTTGTGCGCGAGTCACTCCACAAACACCGACTCTAATGAGTCTTCTTCATTAATTGAATGGTACCAAAAGACACCAGCCAGGCCAATTAACACCTGTAGCAGCACCAGTGTGCTTCAGCCACTGGTGGAGCTGTGTCCCTGCTCACCATGGCAGCGTTGTGCTCCTCCAGAGCTGTGGCTTTGATGACTTTGCGCAGGAGGCGGCGGTTGCGCAGCGCGTGCTGCTGCCTCTTGAAGCGCTCATACAGCAGCTGGTTGTGCAGCAGGAGCAGTTGGTTCCTCAGGGTGTGAATCTCGTCCGAGGGGGGAGAACCTGCAGCGGGAGACAGAAGAGGTCACTGAGCTGCTCTCTTTGCTTTATTTGATCTCTAACACAAAATCATTAACATTTTTCCCAAAGCAATGGATATAGGCCTCAAATGGGTTGCTCCTTTGATTAAGAAAAAAAAAGCCAAGCCACCATCACCACAGAAGCCTCAGAGCACAAAACTAAGACACAGACACATAAATAAGCAAGAAAACCAATCAGGTTTAGATTCAGCTAGCAGTGAGAAGGTGCAAGGATCTGTCAGATGACCAGAAGCACTCTGAGGCTTAGCAAGGCTGAAATGGTCAAAAGCAAAATTGTCTAGAATTTTGCACTTTTCTAAGATGAAAAAAGCAGCTCATCTCTCTGGAACACAGCTACTTTCTAAGCAGATAAACCATGACGTAGTGGAGGGCATCATCTTTCTGCAGCATTAGTTAAAAACCCACAAGCAAAAAGTATGCAGGTCATTGTTTAAGCAAGTCTAATAATAGAGGAACAGATTGCCAAAACACAAGAAATTTCCTCACCTCCAAAGTGAGTCCAGTCAGCAGATTTGCTTGGCAAAGACAATCTGAAAAAAGAAAATGCAGCATTAACAGGTAAGTTTAAGTAAAAAAATGGAATGTTCACCTCAAAAGAGCTTATAGCCTGGTAAAAGTACAATTAAGGACAGTTGGTATAAAAAGATTAGGGAAGCACTGTGCAGCTGCTTGTCTAGCACAGCTTAAAATTAAGCCAGCACAAAAAAGAGTAACAATAAAGTCTGCAAAGTAAGATTTTCAGTCACCTACTTGTTCAGCTCCTTAGTGTGTGCATCTGCTCCTTGCTGAATCAGCCTGTCCAGCACTTCCACAGGAGAAGTCGAAGACATACAGTCTTCATCCTGGGCTCCCTTGGCTTTCTTTAGCAGCTCCTCAGTCTTCTTGCCAACAAAGAGGTAGGCAGTCTTTGGTAATGCAACCTCAAAGAGGTGCTCATAGAGGGGAGGCTGCCCACTCCCAAACACCACTCTCCTTTGTGCTGGTACTTTACAAGGGCTGGGAGTGAGAATACTCGGCTCCCCAGAGGTTCCCTCCCTGTTGCCAGCAGGGCTCTCCCCAGAGCCTCCACAGGGCTTGTCTATGGGAGTAAACGTTTGTTTGGGTGTTTCCCGTGCACCCTCAGGCCCAGGCTTGTCCAGAGATGTTAAAGGCTCAGAGGTCTGACTGTGTCCCTGAACACTGGAGGCTGCTGAGTGGGTCTTCTTCTGGGAGCCTGACAGACTTTCGTTTGTGCGGTAAAATGGGGAGTCAAATCCTCCTCTAGGCACCATGTGTTCAGCATCAGTCGTGATCTCGGAGATCTCTTTAGATATTGCATCTGAGGAGAGGGGGAGCATCATGATGCATCTGGTATTTCAACAGAATAAACATTTCCTTAGCTAAGATGTAGGTAAGGAAAGGAGACATTACCTTCCTCTCTGTCCTTCTCAGTGCTATCTTCAAACGACAACCCACCTAAAAACTCTGCAAGATCACTTAAGGTTACCGAACTTTTACTACTGGGGATGTCTGGAAAAAAACAAACAAACAGAAAACAAAAAGTTAGTTGTACAGGTGCTGTCTTCTCCAGCCTTAGCACAGCACAAAACACAAGTTTTTTAGTGCTGCAAGGTCCTCAGAATAAAAGCTTGCCCCTCCTTCAGATGCTTCCTCAGAGGAGGAAGGTATCTGACTCTTGTTCCATTCCACGTAGAAAACAGTTCAGAGATCAGTCAACAGGTCAGTCCTGATCCCAAAATATAATTTTGTAAACTTAGCATTTGCTATTGCACAACCTCTGTGAGGAAGGATGTGCTGTTTGCAATTTAACCCATTAAATAAATAAAATAAGGTGGCTCATCATGTGCACTGTGACTGCTGTACTTCCAATTAGCATTAACCTCCCCTTTAGCAGTAAGAAGCATCACAAGAAGGTTTTAAGTTGAATCACAGGTTAAGGCAGGATCCTGGAATTACAAAGAACTCGGAAAAAAAAAAACCCAAAACAACTGGAAAAGTGTTTGGGAATTGGAACAAGTGTCAATATAAACTGGAGTTGTTTACAACAGGTTGTAGTAATGGGGAGAGGAAAATGGAGTTTACCCAATGATTTATCGCTGTTTATGACATTTTGCTGTCGGTACAGTAAAGGCCTCCCAGAATCTGGTTTGTCCTCCTGGAAAACAAAAGAAACCCAGAATACATTCATTGCCTCAGATTTCCTTGGCAACTGTGCAGCTGGAAGTGGCAATAGTTGTCTACATTTAGAAGAGTTTTTGCAGTGAAATGCAAAATTTTTTTATAAACCACCTACTCTGATTTTTATTTCTCAGTTAAGGTCACTGCACTAAGGCAAGTCAATGAAAAAAACCCAGATCAGTTCGGCAGAAGAATTTTGTAATACCTTTTTAGGAGGTGTGGCAGCAGCTGAAGGGAGTGAAACATGCACAAAGTCATCTGAAGTGCAGGGTGGAGGAGGAGATGTGGCTGGTGTTCCCAAAGGTGTTCCTTTCCCCCCTGCTGAAAAGGAGCACAAGTTCTCTCAGCAGGCTCCCCCTTCCTCCTTTCAGCTGAACATTGCATGTGAAAAATTGTACATTTTAACACCATCTCATAGCATTTACTTCTTAAATCTCTTTCAACTGTTTATCAAGACAAAAGTGCAGACAAAACTTCCCAAAAGTTGTTTCAGACTTTGGCACTGAATTCACAGATTTCCTCTCAGTTTGCATCAGTACTGCTCTAGGTGAGGTACTCAGTTCACAGGAGTAATCACTCCAGCATATCAACTGGCATTCCCATTTCAAAATTGTCAGTAAAATTTACAGCCAGAATTTCCAGTAAAACAAACCTCGAAGGCCAAATTCCAAAAGGCAGCACGTACCAGATGTGCCAAAAGCTTTGCTGTAGGGTTGTGATGCAGACTGGGATGACTCTGATGGGACAATGCCAGGGGATGTCGGTGGCGTGGTCATACCACACACGGCAGAAGGGCTCCAGATGGTGACCTGTGCAGAGTAAAACACAGCAGAGCTCAGAAAAGGAACACATGAAGCACCTGGATCCAGGTTTTCACACAGGAAATCAGGCAGAGATTAAATGTGAAACAAACACCAACTTCTGAAGAATTCACAGCACAGCTCAAAACCATGGATTTTTAAGACTGGCACAAGGGACTATGAAAGCGCAAAGAATGAAAACTTGCTGGGCTTCATCTTCTGCTTTACCTGCTGTGGCTCAGTTGACAGTCTCGTGGACTGTGGGCTCAGAATCTGAGGTAGCTGCCCTGGCATTTGTGATAGTGTTAGCCGAGGAGTGGAATATGGGGTAGAAGTCCCTGAAAGTTAAATAAAAGAGAAAATCAAAATTCCAAAGCATCCAACACATCAAATACAAACTCATGACTCTTCTGGCTAGGACTTAAAGGCTTTTAATCAAAGCATTTCAAATTCATTCAACATACACATTTGTAGCTAGAGACTTTTCTTCCAGCCCAACAAAATATCTATTGAACACATTATACAACAGCTTTCTTTTTTTTGTTGTTGTTTTGGGGTAGGGAGGACAAGAGGATGAAGAGACAATGTTGAGAACACACTGTGTATGTCTGCACATAGAAAATATGTCTATGTATTTATTTTTGTAATGATAGTTTATATTCTGGTGCCTAAGAATCAGACTTTAAGTGGGATAAATTAGTGAGACAGGTTTTTTTGCTCTAGGGCCAGTTCTCCTCCAGCAATTGGGGATTGATTAGCCATCAGGCAGGTCTTACCATAGCTGCTCTGTGTGTCAATGTAAGAGCTGGCACTGGGGTCAGTTTGATGATGTTTTAAGCTTGTGCACAGTTTCCGAGACACAGAGTAATAACCATCTTCATACGAGGCTTCTGCAGGGTCCAGGGAGATTTTGGCACATTCTATCACAACATCATGAGTTTCTAGTCTTTTCCACCTGCAGACAGTTTTTGGATCCAAAAGAGTAAGTTAGTCAATTATTGTTAAAAACAAGAGTTCCTGGAGATAGGAGGAATTGGCTTGCAGGATGGCTCATTTGTTCCAGGCAGCTTTGCATGCTCCCAGCCAAACTGGAACAAGGCACCAGACAGAAATTGCAACCAGATGACTTGTGAGAGGGGGTCTCAAAGAGGAGACAAACAGCTTTGACACAGAGATCCATGAAGGTCTGCCATGGAGCACTCTGGAAAGGAGGAACAGCATACGAAGACTTGGTTGATCCTGAGCTTCAGCAGCTGTAGAAATCAGCTCAACTACACTCAGATGTTGGTAGTCAAAATTTAGACATGCCAGCAGTAAGGGAATTTGTATTATTTAGGCAAACACTGTCTGCAATACCAGTTTCAGATCTGTGTTTTTCCTCCCAAGTTTAGGGAATGTTTTTTACTATTACTATCTCCTTCATCCTGAAAACTACTTCTTACTAAATTAAGCAGCCAGATTAGATCTGCCCAATATTTCAGGAGATGGATGTTCACTGTAAAGAAGAGAAAGCCTTGAAGGCTGTCTATTAAAGGCTGGGCTGCTTTGGAAAGTAAAATACTCTCTGTCCAAGATACTGAAACAGAAGGCTTCCACTGGTAGGTTTGTGCCAATTGTGCTCCTGAGTGGTGCCACCCTCCCCCCTGCAAAATGGAGCATTGTGACATTCAATGGGTTCCCAGTTAGGAGTGATTTCCTAGTGGCTCTGAAAAGCAGGGCAAGAGCACTACTGTGCAGCAACAAGAGTCAAATTCTCCTCTTCAGTGGCTGGGCCTGTGGAGACAAGAGAAAAGCAGCAAGTGGTGCTGCTGCAGGCAAATGAGCCTATTGCTAAAGAAAACTAATACAGCTGATAATGTTAACACATACCTGTTAAAAGAACTGATCTGTTAAATGAACCAATATCTAGGTACCAAAACAAGACACACTGAAGCCATTTTAAACACTTAAATCCCATCAAATACTTCAACAAACCCAAGGAATATGACCCAAACCTTCACCCAATGAAGCATCTCAGGCAGTTTCACTTTATTCATGATAGGCAAACTGTTTTAGATCGTTATGAGGATGTTTGATCATTAAGTCATAAAAAGAAGACAAAGTGAAGTAGAAGACAGATGCCATCCCAGACACAAAATGAATTTAGAAGCTCAACATTGTTGTTAATGACCTTTCACAAGAGTTTTTGCTTATTCATCCAGCTGTAAGCTGGGATGAGGAAAGTCTACATGTTTACATGGTGCACCTACAAATCTGGGTGGCAAAACACCCCCACACAAACTGTTCCTGACAGAAAAGGTTTTGCTGCAGCCTTCTGAAATAACCCCACAGAAAGCTGCTCAATTTGAGCCTTTCCTAATAGCAGAGAGAACATATAATACCTTCGTGGGTCCAGTTCATGGTCCTTGGATCCAGTCACTAACTCTGGATGAATTCGCACATGTTCCATCATTGGCTGGGAGGAAGAAGAAAGATTTGTTATCAGTGCAGCACCTTTGGATTGCACTAAACCACACAAAGCTGATGAGCAAACTACTGATCCCAATAGTTCAGAAAGTTACATTTAACAGATAAGGTTAATACACATCACTACAGTTTCAAGAGTTGATACCAACTGAGCTTTCAGTCAAATTGCTCATTTTTATCCTGTTTTGTTGAACAGTCCTCAGCTGAATTGGCAAATTAATTGTATTAAATTGGAATATATAGCTATAAATACATAGATGAGCAGCATTTTACCTTAACTACTTCTTCAAAGGTCTCCAGGTTTTCCTTCATACTGTAGTGAGAGCGCAGAAAGGAGACAAAATTGCAAGGATACATTCCATAAAGACGATGAAAGAGAGAATAAACGCTGGCATGAAGATGGACAAGATAAATCTCTGCCACATGACCTGGAAAAAGTAGTTAGAATTTTTTTCATTACACTGGAGAAAAGAACAGAAGTTCTAAGAATGCAAGTGAAGTACTTTAAAATTTGAAATGTTAACTGGAACAAGTCTTCTGAGGTACAAATAGTCCCTAGTGAAACTGTGAAGTCTTCTTAGAAAACAAGCAACACTTAGTCATCAGCTCACAGCAAACTCAGAAATTAAGATAAGGACCATTAATTCCAACCACTGTGCTGTCATTCTCAAAGCACAGCTCTGTTTTTATTCAAGTTAAAACCTGAAACTTCTCTAGATAGTGAGCCAAAGTAAGACTGACTGAATGATTAAAAAACGAAACCAAGGTTTGTTTCACTTCCAAAGGTAAAAACGAAAAGCTTGTAGCCACCAGAAGCAATCACAACAGACAAATCTTAGTATTCACCTCAGAAGTTCCAATCCTACTTGCAATGCAGAATGGCTCTCTAAATAGCAGCTCTATGTGCTTAACACAGCATTTGTTCATTCAGCCATGAGCCACAGTCACAGATACTGCTGCTGTTAGACATCAGACCCCTTACAACAAATTCAGCAAAGCCAGGGCTCTGAGAAAACCAGTTTTATCAACCTTCATGACTATTGATACTTGCACATTAAAATTAACTCATATATATTGCTTCTTTCCCTTCCCCATTGATATCTGGGAATACCAAATTCCCCCAAATCTGCCTCAAACATTAGCATTTTCCCTTCTCTCTCCATTAAGATCAATCTCTGCTTTTCATTGTCATCAGGGCAGTACTTTGGTTCAGTGAAATTTCATGCAGTAGCAGCACCACATGGAAGATTCTAAGAGACTTCTAAATTCTGAGCAAAGCACTTGCCCATGTTCTTAAAGAACAGAACAGCTTGTGGGCTTAACACATAATTTTCTGTGTTTAAATAATCTCAGACCATTAAGAGTCTCACAAAAGAATGTGCTCATCAACTGCACAACCAGTCAGAAGGATACTGCTAAACCACAACTGCATGCAACAAAGTTGAAATCTCACCTGGATTCTGCAAGCACCAGGCTGAGAGACGCCCAAAGATACCAAAGAAATCATGAAGGTACTGTTTGCCAGACTGAGGAATCATTGGCAACATGGTTATTAGCACTAGGACACCTGTGGTGAGTACTACTACATCTGTGTCAGTCTGCAAGAAGGGAAAAAACCTGCATTAGTTAAATGTGTTGAACTTAATTTTTTTCCAAGGATGAAGTGAACACTGAATCATCATCATGGAAAAAGTTCTCTATTGAAACAGTCCCTCTGAAACCTACCAGAACTTAATGATCCAAGATTATTGAGTATTTTCATACAGAACAATTTGAAGAAAAAATAAACTTGGGATTCTTGCTCCTACTCTGCTGCTTTTCTGTAGAAACACTTGGCTTAGTTAAAAAGGGAACATCACCACAGTTCCACAGCTGAGTAAAAACAATTACTGGTATGTGAAGCATCTTATGTGCCACCTTCCTTCCTTCCCAGAGCTAAACACACACACAGCATTCAGAGGCTCAGAAACTTCACATATGATTAGGGTGTTCAAGGGTGTTGGCCAGTTACCAACACAGGGGTCAAAAGCTTTTCTACTAAACCTGGCTGCTGGAAATTTCACCCAGCAGTAATTCAAACAACGACTACAACACCTTGTCTTGTGCCACAAGAAAGGGATGTGGCAGTACAAACCTTTGGCTGGATGAAACAGGAATAGAGAACCAGATTTTAGGGAAGGACACAAAGTGTTCAAACTCTTTCCTTGCTTCCTCAGTTTAATGTCCACTTTCCTTGGCAGCTGCTCTGCTTTGTCAGCACAGGTTAAGCTGTGGGCAGGGGCTGCTGAGCTCTCTTGAGTACCTCCCAGGAGCCACTCAAGCTGATGGGACAGTCAGTTGTAAGGGATTTCTCCTCCTCTGTGTGTCTACAGCCTCTACTCTCCCTCAGTCACACAAAACCTATCAGAGCACATTTCCTGTCCATCCCTACCCTCTTTCCACATCTCCGCCCTACTCCCAGCAGCTTTCTGACACACTTCACTCCTCTCTCAGTCACACTGCAAAGGGCAGGAGATCTTGTCAAGCACATCAGGAGCTCCAGTAACAGCAGCTGGAGCTGCTCCTTTGGCAGTTAGAAATTTGTGGTGGTTTTGTTTTGAGGAGAGCTGGCTCTTGACTGCATCGTGCATTTAAATGTGACTTCATGACTACTGTGGATTCTTCACTATCATAATAAGTTCCATTACTGACAATGCACTCTAGGTCTCAAAGCACTTTTCATTCCTTATTCACTGGTACAGTGCTGTACAGCATTATCCCTGACCAATCTGCAGATGAGGGAAAAAACCCACAAAGCCTGGGGGAAGAGCTACCTCCTTGTAATCCAGCATGTCAGTAGCTAAGAAGGGAAAGTCTGCTAATTCCAAGGTAATTCCACCAGGGAATAGTCCATGGCCTATCTACACTACAGGTAGAGGACACACAAATTCAAACTGCACCAGCAGGAAATTGCTGTATTTCTCACTCATTAGGTTCACATTCAAGATATCCACTAACTTCACCAAGGGCCTTCTTGTCTTTAACTTATTTCAGAAAAGTTTAAATAAACATCCCTAACTCACAGTGACAGTGGCTTTTAGAAACAAGATTGTCAGCAATAACAGCATCAGCACAGAGTATTCAGCTGATATTAATAGCACTGTGGCTTAACTACATGACATCAAAACAGGAATTGAATGCCTTGCAGCTGTATGCAAGTTTACACCAAGTGTTTTATAGACAGCACTGACAGTTCTTACCTTGAGACATTTAAGTAATGAAAGCAGGAGAGGTGCTTGAGAAAGTTTGTGTTTCCAAGATGGTTGTCGTCTTATCACATGTCCCAGCAGGGAGAGGGTGGGTAAACGAGTAGCAGCTTTGCCCATATAATCATTAATTTTGTCCAGTAGATGCTGATAAAGGATTTTGCAGAGAGTGGTAGAAAAACAAAGATATTTATATTTAACTGCTCCATACTCTTTTTGACCAGTCTATATTCAGCAGTTTGTCAATATGGAAACTATGGGCATTGTACAAATATACAGGATCCTAGAGGAAATAAAACCCTGCAATAACTTTGAGGCTACTGGTAGACAAATGCAAACTATACAGGCCAGAAACAGTCACTGCACTTCGAAATGTTTATAAGTAAATAATAATAATAAAAAAAAAATCTGGGCAGCAGCCAATTTGCAGTGCCACTTCCAATCTATTTAAAATCTTTACTTGCTCTCAAAATACCCAATTTGTTTTAGGCTAACACATCCTGCAGCAGGAGCACCATAAAGACAACATTAATCCTCCAAATCCTTTCCTTTATAGAGGTTCTTTGCTCAATTGGGTCAGTTTAAGCAACTCAAGAAACAGAGACCTCTAAAGTTTATTTTAAAGCTCAAACTACTCTTACTACAGAGATACTACATCTCTACAGCAAGGTAATTCTACACCAGAGTGGAACCCCTAGAGTTTTAACAGATGCTATTTAAAGGCTGCTTCAATACCAGGCTAAAATCTGCCATAACAAGATTTTTTTTTTTTTTTTACCTTGTCATGAGGCTCTTGCAGAGTGGACAGAATATGCAGTGCCTGCTGAGAATTGGTTTCCAAGTAATAGTCCACCAGGTTGTTGACAAGCATAGGCCCACGGTCTGTCAGTTTGGGGACAACAAGAAAAAAATCCCAAAAACATTCTCAGTACACTAAAAATGAAGCACTTGCTACAAGGATATTGCAGAACTTTTAAGCAACTGTTACACAATTTCTAACATAAAGCAGTCCTTGGTGTTTAGCAGACCTTTGGGAAAATGAGACCTCTCAATTATATTTCCTGGTTCCAAACCATTCAAGGGATTGCATTCAGCTCAGAGAAAGGGACCAGCTTTTTTAACAACCAACAATTCCTGTCTAACCATAAAACCCTACAGGTAGCTGAGCTGCAAGGGTGCTTTACCCAGTGAAGTGTTCAGGAGTGACTTGATGTTCTCTCCCTTCAGCAGATAATGGAGAGCAAGTTCAGGGACAAGGACACTGGCAGTGCTCTCATGCTCTGAAAAGGCTCTGTCAGCACAAGTGATGCCTCAACAGCAGCAATCACTTTTCACAAAGTCTCAATCTGTTTTGCTTGGGAGTAGGGATTTTTTGTTATTTTTTAAAAAATTATTATTAACAAAATCCCAATGGTTCCCATAATGTGGGTGACACCTAATTCTTTTTAGATACACTTGACAAAGAAAGTTTCATCAGCTCACACTTGAGGCTCTGCCTCAGGAAAAGCCAGTCATTTTGTAATAGTGTTTTAACAATTATGTAACAGACCTTCCAGGAGCCATACCATTAAGTAAAATGGACTGAAGAGAAGCCTCCATCCTTAAAGCAATTTCAAACCCAAATATCAAGAGTTTCTTTCAAGCTGCATTAGCAAAGACAGTGTTTGATAGAAAAAAACCCCACATTATTTGACCTTTATTGATGTAAGAGCAAAACCCTTCCCAAAACTACACAAAAGGATACATACCACAAATGAGATTATCTTTGAATGCAGCTGTTATATCTTCCAGGACACCCAGAATTGGAGAATCCAGCATTGAGAGGAGCTCACCAACATTTCCTTGCTGTGCCATGATGCACGTACTGACACGAATGTGGAGGTTAAAACTTCAGGAAGTTCTTCATTGGTGTCTTTCTACCAGACTAGGAGAGAAGAGACAGCACATAAGTGAACTTTTCTCTTTCAATATAAAATCTCTTATCCCTCCTATTTCTTTTCCACACAAGTGCCCATTTAACACTGAGAGGATTGTTAAGATTTCCACACCTGCAATAAAAGCTGCAAGAGCTTCCAAAAAGCCGATGAGTCATGAGCAGGGTTTTCTTCGTGTTTTTCACAAAGACATTAATCTGTTTTGCAGAAGACCTCAATATCTAGACTGTCAGAGCATTCTCTTACCAGATTTTTTTTAATTTGCTCTCTAGGTCAGTAAACTGAAGCTACAGTTTTGAAAAAAAAAAAAAAATGCAAAAAGCTCCCTGGAATCCCTCCATCCCTGAGTTCTTACAGCAATTCCTCCTCAAACCACCTTTCCAGCCCTGTGTATAAGACTAAAATCTGGAGAAAACACACACCTCCAGATTCTTCTCCACTCCTGTGACCAGGTCAGGAATTCATTGCCCTGGGCTCTGCATTGCTGCACTCTCAGAGATTTGGGCTTTAAGACTTTGCAACGTGGCCAGGCTGCAGCTGTTAGGAAACTCCAGCAGGGCTGTTGCAGCTGCTGCTCCTGGGCAGCCTGAGCAGCACAACACACCTTGACTCACTCGTGGGATTTGTGATCACCAACTCTGCAGTGCAAAAACTGCATAAAGTATTAAATGCAACAGTGTGCAGATAACTGGTCAGCTGCAAAGTGCTAACTGGGAGCAAATCTCACCCACGTCAGGCTTTTAAAATGGCTTCTTCCAGAGGGACTCAGGTGTCACACTGACCTACCTACCACAAAATGAATCCATTTCTATTTCATCCAGAAGAATCCTATACCAAACCTTTCCAAGTGGAAGAACAATTCTGGCTTTAGATCACATCTAATATTATTATCAGCAAGAGTTTCTTCTTCCCTCCCACTCCAAGCTAGAACACATTTTTCACTTCCCCCATGGAAGGCAAGACTGACACATACCAAGCTTACACACAAAATTGTTTTTCTACTGCAGTTGTGTTTACAGCACCTGTTCTGTGGATGAGCTGAGCTTCTGTCTGCAATGCTGTCAGCCACACACCTTTCATGATCACTAATAAAGGAAAACCAGAAAGAGGTTAACAAAAGGCACAACTTACTTCTTCCTTATCACACCAGGTATATGTTCAGAACATCACTAAGTTTTTTACACAGAAGAGTTGGGCACCCCTTGCATGAGAACAGTCAGCCCTCAGTCTGAAAAACACCAAAAGGAGCTGCAGTTGCTCTTTCCAGAACTGTCCACAGGTTAAGCTGTGCAATTGCCTCAAACTTTCACAAGACCATGGTTTTGTACTGTGACCCTTCAAAAGCTGCTGAAGTTTTATTTATGGCAGGTAGAATCTTACACAGAAAGGACTCTTCTCTATTCTGAACATACAGTAATTAATTTAAGCCTTTAAATTCTATTCAAAACATTTTTAGGCATTAGCCAAGGAGCACAGATCACTGCTCTGTTTTAAACAATAATGCTGTAATTATCTACACACATATTACTTTCTTGAATACGTTTAATAAAGTCACTGGACAGCAGGAGTTAACATGTCCACCAGTAAACTTTGTCATTTGCAACATATCACTCTGCAGTTGCAGAACTGCCCAAGGTCACTTTTCTTAGTGCCACCAGACATCAGCTTACTTAACCTGGCACTGATTGCAAATTCAAAGGTGATAATATGGCACCACACTCCCAACTGGCATTTCAGTAGCAACAAACTGGCTGGAGCATTGCAGTAATCACTGCAGAACACAACAGCCCTCAGTCTTCAATGATCACAACTGAATAGTCCAAATGAAACTTCAGGTCATGTACAAGCAGCCAGCAGAGTCTGATCACTGAAGTGTTTAGATTTAAATGCTATTTCTTCTCTAGTCTAATGCTGGCAGAATGCTAAACCTGCAGACTTAAGACTAGCTGGTGGTGTGAGCAAGACTGTGATAATAATAGAATAGAGACTTGGGGTGAGGGAAGTTGCTTTTTACTGAAAGCAGAATGGATCGTTGCTTTTTATGAAATCAGAGCTGGTATTTGTTATGGTTTAGGATTTTGGTTGGGGTTTTTTGGTTGGTTTTTTTTCCCCTACATTGTGCAGACTCCCAAGCTTTGACTCCTTCCTCAAAGCGCTTGCTGTTTACAAGACAAACAATGCTCAGAGAATGACACCAGCCTTTCAAAAGGTTTAAAGCCACACATCCATGCAACCTAAGAAGTCAGCCTTCCACTCTGTTAGTCCTTTTAAGGAATCAACTGCTTTTTCCATTTCTAGTAATCATTATAATACTGATTTGACTCAATGACTGCATTTGCAACTTGTATGGAGAAGCAGCTCACTCCAAGAATCTATTCCTTCATTTCTGAGAACACATCTTTCAAACAGGCTGTGCTGTCCCTTAATTTCTATCCAGACACAGTCTCGGCTATGGTTAAGCAATAGATTCACCAGCTTCCTAAGCAACATGAATTAGTTGTTTAAAGTCTTGTTAACAAAGGAGATGCATGGCCACACCCCCAGAGCAACTGCAAGCAAAACCTGTTTTGAGAATTAAAGCAGCAGAAACACGAGTCTTTGCTTTTTTATCCCATAAAAACCTTGTCAACTCTCTTCCCTTTGATTCCTATTCCACACTAGTGAAAAGAGTGATTTTTTCCTTATTTTCCTTAAACAATTATATTGGACCAGATCTTTGTCACACCAGTAAAAACCTCAACAGCAGTTTCACTGATTTTGATATTGCCAGAGGGAAATCTGCAGCCTGGTGAAATCATAAAGCACTTTTGGAGATGCTATGGATGGGTTCCAGAAATCAGGCTCAACAACACCTCTGCAGCCAGATGGGGAAAACCCCGGTTTAAATGTTGAGAAGGTAAGAGGATTTCAAACTTTGTGCCATTGTGCTGGCATGGACAAACGCTGCCATCAGATAAGGGCGAGGCTGATAAGGACACACACGTAGGTAACGGATCATTTCCCAAGCTCCCTGACTAAAACAGATGGCTGGAGTGACCTTGTGCCAATAAATCCAGCATTGTTTATTTCAACTTGTCAATCGTGCACTGGAGTACTTTAAAAGTGGAGCAGTCTTCACTCCAAAAGTATGCAAAATACTAGTAAAAGTATTTCAAAGCACATTTAAAAATGGGGCAATGTTACGCACAGGTACCTCATGAGGTGGAAGTTTATCTGGAGTTACACCAAACCATTCAGTGTTGTCACCCCACTGTATACAAATGGCCACAACTTAAAAAAAACAAATCACAGCTTTCTCAAGGTAAAGTCATTTGTCATTTTAAACTCTAAGTAAGACTGAGACGCTCCAAATCTGTGCCCAACACAAATCAATGAGCCAGGAAATTTCAGCAGTAGTCTTAAACCATGTCACACTTTTCTCAGGCAAAGGCAGCTGAATAAGTAGTTTACAGGCAACGGGCTTTTAGTCAGAAAACGCCGTGTTCTGGGATGAAGTTCAGCTCCGTGGTGTCACTGTGATTTATCACAGTCCCACCAGGAATTTGTGATGTGATTTTCAAATCCTGTAGATAAGCACAGGGCAGGTTAAGGGGCTCCCATCGCCTTGTGAAACAGCGGGATCAGCCACTGACTGTGCGGGTATTTTGTATCTGGAATTGATACTTGTGCGGTGAACAGGACATCCCTCACACCTTTCAAGTATCACATCACCGGCAGGGCTTTCTGCTCAAATACACAGTTGCAAGATGAGCTTCTCTAATGCTTCCATCCCCAGATATTGCAGTCATTCCCTCATCAGAACAATTTCCACATCCCTGCAGCCGTTTCTTGCAACTAATAGGATTAAACCAAGTAAGTTTTCCATGTAATTTGAGTCACTGACTCTTCACTAACTTTAAAAACTAGTTTTATACAAAAGACCTAAATAAAGTACATGGTTAGTAAAGAGTAGAAAAAAGTCTGTTTAAATACCTTTTTAAACATAGCATTCTAATCTCACTGGAAAATATCACACCAACAGCACTTCTTATATTCAAGAGCTTTCTTTAAGATACATTTAGTAAAAAGTATTAAAGTACCAATACAACTTTGGAGCCATGTTACAGAAGGAAAAGGGAAGCCAACAAGCCAAGAATCAAGTCTAAACTGCTTTTTTTCAGTAGCTAATTTAGCAACACAAAACAGCTTAAGCTACAAACTCAAGACAAAGGGAGAGCCTGTAGAAATAGACTATAGAAATATTAATTGGAAAAGGCTAAACAGAGAAAGAGACAGCAGAGTATTACCAAAGATTATGACTTCTCTAAGTATTTCTGTCAAGAGAAGATGTTCTTCTGTTCAGTGTATTTTTATCCCAAGGCAAATGAAAAAGCAGCTGGTAGTGCCAGTTATGCTGCTCACAGGGATGGTGAGGAGGGGGACACACCACAAACACACCCTCGGCCTTTGCTGCAACAACACCCAAATTCAGGCACCAGGAGCACTTGCCCCGGGGGATGGGGAGGGGGATCGGCAGCAGCATTTTCTCTCTCCTCATGAAGCAGCAGTTGAATTTAGGGTGTGCCAGTAAATAGTTATTGCCCCCTCTGCCCCACGAGAAAAGGGGATTTCTACACCAGAACGTCCAGATTTACACTTTTTCATCTGATTTACTTCTATTACAGGCAAGGTCAGGTCACATCCCCAGGTATTGCTCTGGCAAAAGCCATGAACGAGGACAGGATTTTACAGCAATTGTGTTGAAAGAAAAATTGAGATTGACAACACAGCAGCCCTTTTCACTCTCATCTTTGAAATGTTGGTCATGAAAGGATTAAGCCTCACCCCCTCCCATTCAGCACACAAAACTGAAGCCCATTTTATGCTTCCTAACCATGCCCAATCTTACATCTCCCTCACAGTTAAACTGAACATTCCCATTATACAAGTGACATAAGCAATGAATGAAAAGTTCCAGCAGGGAGAAAAACCACTGGTGGCATAGGAAAGCAAGCAGCTGATAATTCCCTTTTTCACCACCCAGAAATAATAACTCTAAACACTCTAAACCTCATTTCAACCTGATCACTATAAATGGCAATACAAACAATGTAATTTATTTATTCATCTTTAAAGAACGAAGGAGTCTGGCTTCTTCTAATAGTAAATATTTTCCTGGTTATATTAAGATCTGATCCAAGATTCCATAACTAAACTAAATCATTATTTATAGTTATAATCTGATATTACACACATTCTCCTGTACTTTGCTACAGGTGCTTAACTGATGTGAGAACAGGAATATCACAAAAAAACCCAGCAAGCCCAAACAAAGAGAAAAAAATCACATTCAGCAATATTTAAAATTCTTTGGACTCTCTGCTGTGCTCATACATTATTGCTAATTGCTACTCATCACATTTCTGTCAGAGGGAAAATTGGTTAAAAATAATCCATGTCATAAAAAGCCCAAACATGGAAGGGCTGTCACTTCACCCTCTGGCAGGAGCCAGGGTAACCAGCCAGCTACTAAAGGGAGTCAGGGAGTTATTGCAATTCCTTACACACAACTGCACGTATTAATAGCAAATAAATAAATAAGAACAAGCCCTGGCTTTCTAGAACAATTTAATTAACACTACACATGGAAAGTCAGTCCAACTATGGAATCTTTTTAACTACAAACAGGTGATCAGAGAGCTCTAAACTTGGCACTAACACAAGGAGTGAGACTCTTAAATCTCTGCAGCTTTTTTTTTTTTTTTTGCCCCCAAGAGGAACCTTTTAAAATATTCACAGTTAGGCAGCAATTCAGTAAACCTTGAAACCACTGCAACCTATCTAATGTACTCATCAAGGCATTTTAACTGCTCCAAGAATTAAACCCAGCATTACACAGAACAATAGCAGATGATGTGTAACTGTAAAGTAAAAACAAAATATGAATAATGCCCAGGAAAGTGACAGTAATTCACCACTGTCAGAACTTTACTCTGGATCTTAATGTGCTACTCAAAGAAATGCTTATGCTAAGAAAGGAAACATCATTACTTGTCCTCATTATGTTGATTAAACTACATGAACATATAATACCTGACACTGAGCTGTAACATTCTTTCTTAAATACACACCTGTCTGCAACTTGTCACAAAATCTGATGGCCTCCCCTGCTTCCACCACTGCAAAGTGCTTTGATTATTTTATTTGCTTCTTGTTGAAGAATCCCAGAATGGTTTGGGTTGGAAAGGACCTTCAAGACCATCAAGTTCCACTCCCTGCCATGACTGGGACACCTTCCACTCTCCCAAATTGCCCCAAGCCCTGCCCAGCCTGGCCTTGGACACTTCCAGGGATGAGGCAGCCACAGCTGCTCTGGGCACCCTGTGCCAGGGCCTCCCCACCCTCACAGGGAAGGATTTCTTCCCAATAAAAAGGTATCTTTTCCAAATATCTATTTGTGTGTGTTTGCACCATGCATGTGTTCCAGGCCATTCAGAGGCTGAATCACATCCCCAGCTCCTGACAGGGCTGACAAGAAGGTGCCTGGCAGTTGGAAGAATTTCAGGAATCAGGACAAGTCAACATCCCAGCAGCCCAGCTGCAAATAGAGCCAGCATTCATTTTAAACTACAAATAGTTACTGAAGACAAATATTTGTCCAAACACCAAAACATCTGCAGTTGGCCAGGCCATCTCGCATGGGAATCCTTTAATAATGCCACTTTTTTAGTCACCATAAAGGTAACAAAGAGTTAAGGTGTCAGGATTAAACACAGCCAGAGATAAAATCATTTTAATTAAAGCTTATCTCATGACACATTAGATATTCTGACTACATTTTCATCGGTGTAAGTCCATGCAATTCCCCACAAATGTAGTCCTGAGTGAACTGGGCTGCTAAAAAAACCAGAACAAATGAACAAACAAAAAAGGGTTCTCACTGAGTAAAGGATTTTAAGCCTCTGATTTTATTTTAAACTTCAGTGTGATGTAGCTGATCCTCATAAGCAGAGTACCTGATGCAAAGGCAACAGCAGACTGATGGATTCCCAAGATTTGCACTGATTATTAAAACTTCCAGATTTTTCAAAGATTTCCTTTCTAGTTGTTCACACATGTAAACTGAAGAGGAATTTTTTTCACCTAATGGGATCACTTCAGCAGTGCTTCCATTCTGAGGGATTTCCAACAACTATCCCCAGAAGTTAACAGCAGGAAACTTCAGGATCAGACCACACAGAAAATGAAAACCTGTATTAGCACCCACTGGAAGCTTCTCTGGAAACAGCAGTTCTGGAAAGAGTTCTGCACACAAAACCTGATCCCGGTTTCTGGGTCATTTCCAGGGGGTTTGAATCATGCACTCCTTTAAAGCACGTTCTTCCTTTCACTCATTGCCTTGTAAAAGATTCATTAAAAAAACCCCAACCTCGAAGAGCAAAGGAGAGAAGCTCTACCCAAACTGATAAAACAATGACAGAGGCTGCATCCATTGCCAACAAAGGGTGAAAACTTCAGAACTGCAGCCTTCCAAGTTCTTTGTGATAACAGGAAGCAAAATGTTTTATTGTAGAAGTAAACAACATCCTGACTTCACATTACCTACCCAGGAGCAAGGAAATGAGAAAAGCCTTCCTCACCGAGAGGACAGACTTTAACAACTGCTTTATTAAATACCCAACCCCGCACAAGGGAACCTCCTCAGCAAATAACCAAGGCAGGGCAAACCTGGAAACAGCCACTCAGCCTTTGCAATGGGGGTGCTGAGCCTTTTTCGATAAAAAGCGCAGAATTAAAAGGGCGCTTTGGCTGGTGGGGGGAACCTTGGGGGGTGGGGGCAGAGCCCCGAGCCCCTCGGACAGCGACCTGGAGCAAGTTTGTCTGGAAGGAAGGAAAGGGGACAGAGGGAGGCAGGAAAGGGGACGGAGGGGGAACATCACCCCCCCGCCTTCCCCATCCCCCCGACCCCTTCTCTTTCTCCTGCCGCCTCCTCCCCCAGCCCTTTCTCCCTGCTTCCCTGCTCATCTCCCTGCTCTGCCTGCTCCTCTCCGTCCCCGCGGCCGTCCCCGGTGTCGCGGCGGCGGTGGCGGCGGGGGCCGGCCCGGCGCACTCACCTCTCCCTCTCCTCCCCTCAGCTGTTTACCACTCGGGGCTCCTCCGGCCCACAGGGCGCCGCCATCTTGGCCCTGCCTCCCCCCTCCCATCACAGCGCTTCGCCCCTCGGATCCCTCCGCCGCGCAACCTAGTTCCGCCTCACCGCCTCGCTCTCCGCCGGCTGCCCGGCTTCTCACCCGGTCCCTCCCCGCCCCGCTCGCCCCTTCCGCCTCACGGGACGTTCCCGCCGCGGGGGATGAGCGGAGGGCGAGCCCGCGGCCGCGGCGCCCCCGCGGAGTCCCGAGGCGGAGGGATCCTGGCGGGGCAGCGCTGCGGTCGCGGAGGTCGCGTGATGCGGGAGGCGGGGCCCGCGCGGGCGGTAAACAAGGCCCGGCCCTGAGGGGACGCGGCTGGAGAGGGTTCTGTGCTCTGGGTTCGCTCTGTTCTCCCGAATCCCACTTGGGAGTCCCGCGCAGAGTGCGGGGATGTGCTCAGAAGAAATAAAAAAACCGTCTCGGAAGTGCCGCTCTGTGCGGAGCGCGGCTCTGGTGGCTCCCGGACGGAGCCCCCGGGCACGCGCCCCAAATCTCATTGATTTTAATTGATGAGCGTGCAAAGCTGGTTTCCTTCTCCTGTTTTTGGATTCCTGAGGACTTACTCATCCAAACCGTGCACAAGGATCCTGTCTTTGGTTTTGTTTTCTTCCTCCCCCCTCAGAATGCAGCAACCACACAACACAGACATCCCACCCTTGCAGATCTTTCTCTGTGGAAAAAGCAGGGAAGAAAGGAAATTACCACGGGGAAGGATCTGCAGCCTTTTTGTTTTGTGTGCCATGTGCAACAGGTTTGAAACTCCACATTTCAGTCCCCAGGCCGGTGGGATCTCCATGTTTCTCCTTCCCCAAGGAGGAGCAGCTCCACAAAGGACACACCGAGGGTGTTAGACCTGACTGGGGTGTGCACGAATTGTCCGCAGATCCCTGCACCAACCACGGATATTAAACTTGGGAGGTGGAAATGAAGTCCAAGGGAAGAAAAGCAGATTAGAGCCCCGTCTGAGACAGGGATCGGTTGACTTTTTAACTTCTGCAGCACTTTTTGTGTTTCCCGGCTCTGATCCCTGCAGGACTGAGATAGTTCCTTGCCGCTGCACCTGCAAGGGGTTATCCTGTCTCATAATGAGATAAGAGTTGCTTGGAGCCAGCATATTTTTAATCTAGTCCTGCCTTGTGCCTGGCAATTAATATTTATTATGGTCTGGGCAGAATGATGGTAATTTTTTTTTCTTGATGTGCAGAAGACACGTTTGTTTAATCTGCCACAGAAAAAGAGTGGAAATTAAGATGAGCTTCAGAAAAGAGCTGGAAGCAATTAGTCGTGTTATTTTACTGGGACTTAATTGCTGTAACAGTCAAAGTGACAAAGAAAACATGGATGCTATAGCAGGGGTTTTCTGCTGGATTTGAAAGGAGAAACAACTACACTAAAAGTGA
The DNA here is from genome assembly GCF_965231275.1 of Zosterops lateralis. NCBI lineage: Eukaryota > Metazoa > Chordata > Aves > Passeriformes > Zosteropidae > Zosterops > Zosterops lateralis. The sequence goes on along the minus strand of NC_139780.1, from coordinate 10,080,858 downwards.
CGTGTTATGTTGTAATTAACCTGTTTATTATTACTGAGCTGTACATTTAAAAATCTATTTACTTAGGATGCACTGGAGCATGAGACACGTAGTAAGGACTCACAGCAGCACACAGAATTAAACTGTCCTTTTGTGCAAGGAGGGCTCTCTACATCCCCCATGGCCCATGTGGGTTAGGGCCAGGACAAGACTCTGGGAGCCCAGATAAGCTCTCTGTAGCTCTCCCTTCTCTGCTGAGCCTGAATAAGAGAGGACGGGGAAAATGATATCAACAGGAAGAATATAAAATAAGAATGACCACACGGGGTCAGCTCTAAGGTTCTTCCAGCCTCAAATGCACCTCCAGCTCTCTGGGTTTATAATTCAGCTGCCAGCTCTCTGGGTTTATAATTCAGCTTGTGTAAGTCACCTTTTGATGGTGCTTTCAGTGGAGAGATGAACAGAACCTATAGACAGAAATCCAGGGAAAAGTAGAATAAGCCAAGCTGACTGCACTCCCATCCCACAGCTTTTTGCTCCACAGGAAATCCCTAAAAGAAAATAAAGGGAGAAGGAGTGGGTGAGAGCTGGAGAAACCACAGCAGTGTCCCCATGTCCCTTCAGCCTTTGCAGTGTGGTGACATTGGTCCTGAATGAGAGTTTCTGTGCCCTTAGTTCAGGGGTCTGTCTGTCTGCACTTATATCTGGGCCTGGTGAGCTCATGGCTACCTGGGGAGGCAGAAGAGCTGATCCAGCTGTTGCTGACACTGGAGATGGAGGCATCTTCCTTTTCCACAGGGCTGTGCCCAGTGCTCCTTGGTGCACCTCTGAAATCAGCTGGCTGGGGAGGTTTTACTGAAAATAGAATTTTAGAGTGGCCTGGAAGGGACCTTAAAGATCTTGACACAACTACTTTTAAAGGGTTTTTTTTTCTGTGTGGTTGACTTACTTTGACTGTTTTGAGTTTAAGAGCCACGATCTGCAGCCATTTGCACTTTGTATCAACGGGAACTCTGTGCTCAGGGCTGCTGGCAGAAGCCAGCTCCAATGTTTCACAAAATAACATTTCAGTCCTTTTCAGCAGCTTGTCATTTTCCTGTTTTAATTCCTGTGACTGTCTTCATAAGAAACCATGAAGCTGCAATGTACATTTTGGGTTTCTGTTACAATGCTTGTTTTTGTAGCGGGAAATGTAATCCCTCAAATGCCTGTGTTTAAGAGGATGCAAATCAGCTTCCAAGCACAATGCCTTGGGAACGTTTCTTTCATGCAAAACCCAGCTAGATAAATATGGAGGGGAGGAGGGAGCAGGGAAAAGGGATTGTTCTCTTCTATAAACAACGAGAATTAATTATGCTCAGTAAATGACAGATGGGTTAAGATCAAAATCTGAATCTTTCTCAATGCGGGTGAAATCCACGCTCCTATCTCCGAGTTGCATCAACCTCATTGCACAGCCCGGCCATGGGGCAATGCCACTGCTGCCACTCTGTGCTGGCACAGGGTTGGGGACAGCAGGCCCTGCCATGGCCAGGTGCAGAATCCCTCTGCTCTCGAGTGTCCCTGGAGCACATGCGTTCCATCAGGGAAGCCCCAGCCTCCTGCCGGGCCTGGGACAGAACAAAGGTTGTTCCTTCCTGGTGTTCCCCACCCTGAGCTGCAGCAGGAAAAGGGACCCAGCAGAGCCATGCAGCTGTTAGGAAGCAGTGAAATGCATTTGGAAGCTCCCAGGTAACAGGAAAACTCCATCTCCAGAGGAATTCCCCTGCTGGTGGCAGTCCGGTACTCGGCGTCCAACAGCTGCTGTGCACTTATTTACCTCTGGAATGATAAATTCCTTGGAAGGCATCTCTGCACTCTCAGTTCCCCTACACAGAGAGGGCTGTGAGCAGAGGAAGGGACATCTGAGGGCACACACAGCTCATACCACTGTGCACCTGCACAGCTGGGAGGGTTGGGACAACTAGAGGATAGGTGGAATCAAGGAATTACTCCCCTTCTCTCTCTCCCAACTATTTGGGGATTTCAGCTCTGTTTTTCTCCAAATAAGAATGATGCCTAAGGATTCTAAAAGAAAAAAAACTGTTCTCCAGTTCCTGTTCCCACCTGTGCTAGAGAACAACCTGGGGACAGACACTGTGCCCCTGCTCCATCCTCCCTCCTTCCACTGCACCATTACTTTGACACTCAATTATTTCACATTTGCCAACCTGTTCTCAAACCTTTTTTGAAAGCAAGCGATAGAAGTGCAAATTCTTATTATTGCTCTTGAAGAGCTTTTTGCAAAGCTGTTGTTAATGAGCTTACTTAATGAGCTTTCTTAAATCTATATTTATAACCTATATACAGCTGTATATAGCTAGAGCAATGCCCAAAATATGTGTGGATTGCACACACATATGCCTGGGAAAATGAAGGGTGATTAACACGCATCTTCTTCGGTTATACCGGGCAAGTATTCATTCGGTTTTTTCCTTGGAAATTGGAGAGATAAAAGATCCATTCTGGAATAAAATAATTCTGTGCATATGTGCTCGATGGTTTTGTTTATGAGCCCCAAGTATGTGAGTGTGTGTGTGTGTGAGACAGATGGTGTGTCTGTTTGTGAGAGATATGATGCGGGGATGAATGTGTGTAAAAATACAGGTTTCTTAAGGGCTTTTTTTAATTTTATTTTTTTTTTTTAAGAAAAGACAAAACAACAAATGCCTGCTCAGTACATTATTTCCTGTGTCATGGTTTTTGTCAATATGACAGAGGAGTATTCCTGCAGAAGGCAAAGCTGCCCCCAAAAGTGAAGAGTGCTGCCCCCAGGGCTTCGAGCTGGGCATCGTGAATTCTCTTCAAGTTGTCAAAGTCCTGGGAAGTTTTGATAAGCAAATACTTTTCTGGGCTCTGCCTCTTATTGGCTGTTTCTTCACCGCCAGATTTTGACACAAATAATCTGATTGAAAAATCAGGGAGGGGAACAGGGGAAAAAAAAACAGAGAGAAAAAAGGAGAAGTATCTATTTCAGCTGACTGCAACCAAGTGAAAAAGTGGAAGAGGAGTCCCGAGAGAAGACAACATCTCGCTTGTCTGGGAGATTTCAAGGCAAATCCAGTAAAGCAAAGTCCCTCAAACAGGTGATTGATTTATTCTTTTAAACACTTTAAATTGCATTGGTTTTCTCATTTTTCTGACATGTTTTTTCTAAGCTTTTTTTCCTTCTTCTTCTTTGCTTATGTCTGCAAATATGTAACATATTCCACTGCCTAAGCCACTTGTCCTGAGGATTCCTTTATGGTAACAGTTCACTTGACTCATTTGAATTGAACCTTTTGAAATTATATACCATGTACTTCACTTTCATATGTGAAAGTGGTGATAGAACAAAATATAAAAGATGTGACAATGGTCTCAGGTACTTGTGTCCCAGCCAGCTCCATCAGCAGGAGCTGTGGAATGTTTTATTTTGCCATTGAGGAGATGACAAACTGTGTTTATCCTTTTAATTGCTCTTTTATGGGGCCAGACTTTTACATTCAGAGAGCAGCACACCTCTGCTGCCATCACCTGTGCCAGTTTTTGTAGATGACAATTCCTGTCCCATTCAGGATTTTTGCTTTGAATCCATCTGTTATTATTTTCCCACCCTTTTAAAATACAGGCTGATTAATCTAAAAATTTTTAGCATATGGATTAGCTATTTATAGGTGCTTCTCATATCATGAGATTGATTCAATACATTAATGATCTGCAAGTTCATATCGAAATTTCATCTGTACATTAAGGAGATCTGGAATTTGGGAGATTGCACTGTGTAATTCCATCCATGGAAGTCTCAGGCAAAGTTTCCTAGAGCCAGTGGCATTCCCAACATCACAGGGAACTGTGTGAGCTTTCTGGAGAACAAGTGCTGCAATTACAGCCTAAATATTTTTTTCTGAGTGTTGCAGCTATGCCAGAATTTCTGTTCAACCTCTTGGACAAAATTTCCACCATAATTTGCTGCCCTGCCATAATGTCCATTTATCCAGTCTTACCACAAGAGTTAAAAATGTCCTGTTCATTTTTCTGATAAAAAAGTTGCGCTTAAATTACTTGCCCCAAGTACATTCAATTTTGCAAGGGTGGACTAGTGAAGGAATGATTAATTCTCTTGTAAAAAGCTGAAATTCTTTCAAATTTGACTTTGTATTTAAAGATCTAAGAGTCCATAATAGCTCTTGTTTTATTTTATTTTATTTTATTTTATTTTATTTTGGCTCTTAAACCACAGATACATTGTGTTCTACTTTGAGCTTTTTTTCTTCAAAAATGTAATCTTTTGAAAGGGAAACTATTCTGTACTTTTGGAAGCATCATTTTTTTCTTGAAAAGAAGAAAAAAAAAGCAGTAAAAAGGGCAATATTAAGATATAAATATAAATATAAATAATATAAATTAAGTCATGGAAAGGAAAAACCCTTTTTAGCCTAAAACTTTGTATGCTCATCAACTTATGTGAAGGTGTGGTGTCATGTACTACTAGTGACTACTAGCCTTGTAATGCCAGTTAAAATTTAATGTTTCGCTGAGTGTAGCAAGAAAAAGCATTTAGTCTCTATAATTAACCTTGGAAATCTGAAAACAGAATTACTTGAATTAAGAGGAAAATGCAAGTCAGCTTTAGAATGGAGCTTTCACTGCAAATTGGGTTCAGTGTGGCACAGTCCTGCAAACACTGTCCCCACCAAAGGCTTCACAATTCACAGAGAGTAATAATTTCCTCTCAATTACATCATAGGACCAGTCCTGTGGGTTTGGGTACTGAGAGCTGTCATGCAGTGAAGTGGGAGTTAGGCCTTCATGAGGAACATAGGATCCAGTAAAATGAGTATCCTGGAGTCAGAAGCCAGCCCTAAAAGACCAAGCCCATTTGCAATGGTTCAGTGTCCTATTAGGGTTTTACCTGGGATACTCTGCAAAATCATCCAAAAGCTGAGGATGAAGGAACTTGGAGTTTCAACATGCAAATGCTGGATCTGCTTTCAGATCTGACTGGGGAATTTATAACTGGTGAAAGAAACCCTTCTAAGGTGCTTCAGGTGAGGTACCCAAAATAGTGAAGCTGCTTTTTTCCCCTTGGCTCCTGCTGTCTTTTCTTCAGGGCACATTATAACATTATTATACAGCTGCATGAAGGGCAGGCTAATAAAAATGTCAATTCTAGCCACCTACTGGTTTTATGTCCTATACTGAATTAATAAAAATGCCAGAACACTTCCATTTTGGATGGGCACTCCTGCCCAAGCAATAAATTCCCTTGTGCACTTACCAGTCCAGGCTGCCACAGGGGCTGTGAAATGAACAGACTCCAAAAAAAGAAAGTTTAATTTTCAGCAAAAGGTTGAAGCTAAATTCTGTCAGAAGCTTCAATAACTCTAAAACGTAGCAGGGTCCATTGTCCACAGCACTGCTTTTCCTGGGAAATACAGTGAGCCATTAGGAGCAGCTGATCTCTTGCTACAGATAATGTGGAGTTTCGAGGAAAACCAGTCCGTTTTCCTCCCACAATCTCTGCTTGTAGCTTTCCTTTAGCCTGGTTGTGTGAATCACAAAGCCAGTCCAGTGCAGTTTTAATTAACTCTGCTTTGGGCTCCCAGTTCCTTTTTTTTTTTTTTTTTTTTTTTTTTTTTTCTGTAAAATGGGGTGGGGGAAGGTGACTTCCTTTCGCAACGTTCAGTCCATTGAAGATGGTTGTGCTCAGTCGTGGCCCTTATCAGCAGTCAGGATACTGGACCAAATTTGACTTTTACACAGGCTGGGGCAAACACATTCAGAAAGATTCTTTTTATTCGTGGACATCTGCTTTCAACCAGCACTAGAAAAGAGGGGCTGTACTTAGTGCTGTGTGTACTTGGCATATGGGCACTGCCATAAAACTTCACTGGATTGTTTAAACCACCCATCTCCAGTCCTCTGATTTACCTGCCTGAGCTGCCCAGCTGCTGCCACAGGATTCTCCAGGGTTCCGTAGCCTTAGGGAAGGGAGAGTGGCTGTTCCAGCAGGCACAGCTGGATGCAGGCTCTCACCCTACAGCTACCCACTGCCACAGCCTCTTCTTCCACCGTGGAGGAAGCCCAAGGAAACGAACTGGTTAATTCAGGCAGAGAAATCCGATGTCTGAAGCTTCCTGGCATGAATATCCCCCATTGTGGACACAGTGTTGCCCCACCACATGGGAAAACCCCTATGACAGCAGTGGAAATTCCAGGTCTAAAGGGTTTGAGGCAGCACTTGAGCTTGGGATGGGTCTATAATGCAGGGTTGGGTCAGTGCACAGGTAGCTCAGCTGGGACTGACCAAGAGCTCAGCAGTGCTGCTGGAATGGGGGGGAAACAGGCTGAGCTGAAAGGTTCTAACCCACTGCAGAACACCCCTGTGCTTGCACTGAGCTATTTCTGTGCCTGCAGCTTTTCACTGGGCAGAGACTCTTTACAGCTCTTCGAATGCACCTCTGCAGAGAGTTCCAGGAGAGCAAAAAGCAGCCTTGTTACTTCAGTGCCCCTTCCCTCAAGGGCCTGCTTATGGTTGGTTCATCCTCAGTGCTGTTCTGTCCTTTTTCTAAAATTAAATTAAAAGTCTGCTCTTGGCCTCAGCTTTCTATTATTCATCTCAAGTTACACGTAAATTTCTTGGAAAAAAGATGAAGAAAAACAGGTGAGTCATTTCAGAAGAGAAAAATGGTTAGAGCCAACAGGAGTTATCCCTGAAATCATAGCTGGAACACTGGGAATCCTGGACCAGATTTTAAAAAGACAGCAATATATCCAAAGGCAGCTGGGCTGGGGGTACCCTGGCAATCCCCCTGTCCCCAGCAGACCTGGCTGTGGAAATCCCACAGCTTTAGGCACCACTGTAAATGTGACCTTCAGACCTTTAAACAAAACACCACTGTGCTCTGTAATTATATTTAGCATGAAGGGGTAGTACAGACACTTCTGAACTCTGGGGAACAGACCTTTTCATCCTTGCCTGTTTGGGATTCCAGGACTGCTCTGTCCTTGGACAGCCATTTCATATCATTCCTGCTTAACAGGGGCAACCTTTATGGATTTTGGGGGGTTTTCTTTAGTAAATAAGCAGGTTCAACTGAACCTCTCTCAAGAAGGAAGAAAACGTAATAACAGTTTCCAGTCAACAGAGAGCCACAACTTAAACGCTGACTTTTCAAATGAAATATTGCAAGATTTGTTTTTAGTGCCTCTATCCCAAACAATTACAAGGGAAAATGCAAATACACATGCAAATGAGGCACCAGCTGCTATTACTGCACACAACATGGTCCCTGTTGCCACCCTGCCTCCACCAGAGCAGTTACCAACCCCAGGGAGCGGGCACAGGGCGGGCTGGGTTCTGGGTGGCAAAGATAACACAGACATTGCAAGAGAATTTAGTATGATTAAATTTCAGCATTTTATGTTTGTCCCTAACCCGCCATTTCAACGGTCGGTCATATTTGAGTTGGGTCCAAAAGGTGACTTCTCACCCAGCCCTCCTGCTCTGCCTCTACTCTGGTGTTTGTCAGCCACAACTCCAACTATTCAAGTGAGAGGGAAACCCTCCACACATCATTCTGCAGGGATTTCCCTGCCTCTCACCTATTATTGATGTAGATTCTATCATTATTGTTTATATAATAATTTCACAGTAGAGCCCAGGCCATGGCTTGGGACTGGGCCCTTCCAGGTGCAGCACAAACACTCAGACTTTCTCCAGTGGGGATCTTGAACCCGTGGTTCCCTCTGTGTCCTGTCAGGGAGGAGAAGGTCAGAGATGCAGCTTGTCCTGTAGTCAGAGCAGGACTTTCGGAGACAGGTCCTGGCTTCCAACGTGTCTGCCACAGTCAATTCTGGTCTAACACAGCTCTTGGGTGAAGCCTGTCCCTGTTTCTTTTTCTGTAATCCTTTGCCTCAGCCTGGGGTAGATTGTGAAGTGTGATTTTTAGAGACTGCACTTCATCTGAGACAAGTGGGAAGTTACTCCCCAAGCCATAGAGGTTTACCTGGTGGTTTTCTGTGTTTCATCCCAGAAAGTGAATGGAAGATGCCGCGTTCCTTTTTGGTGAAGAGCAAGAAGGCTCACACCTATCACCAGCACCGCTGTGTGGAAGATGATCTGCCAGTGCTCACGTGGGCTCCAGTCACCTCTGCCTTCACTGGTGAGTCAATCCATCCTCCCCTGGGCTTTAGGAACACACTGAGGTGAATCAATAATTCAGTAGGCAGCTAAGGGAGCAGGATGAGTGAGCTAAAGAGCATCCAAGGGCTTCCACACAGGGATGTCAGTCTAAGGGCAAGCTGATCCCTTACTGTGTGTCCTTTCTCCATGCCAAATCCACACTGATCCTCCCTTTGCTTCCTGCTGGCTTGCTGGGGAGATTTGAGCTGTGAGATGCTGTGTGGAGTTGGTCACATTTGGGAAAAAATTACCAACTTCAGGCCACTAATAGCTGGGAAAAGAGCTTCCATTGGGTTGTCAGTCCTACAAAACTCTGCCAGCTCCGTCTCTGGTTTCCTGTGTTCACGGCCCACATTCCCTCTGGACTGCATCTTCTCTACCTCAGGGTGTTACCATCTCTTCCTGGTGTTAACACCACCCAGCACAGTTCTGCCCATCCCTGCTGACCTCCCTCTGCTCTCACTCCCCCACAGCCATCCAAGCAGTGGCAGGGCCAGAATAATTATCTTCTTCCTTCAGGCACCATTCAAATTTTCTTTATGCAAATTTAGGATCAATTTACCCTTTGTTCTAGCCCTGGCTATCAAATTAGAGTCTAGCCTTGAGATAAGTTTGATAAAAAAGAAGGGAGGTAACATTTTAATTTCCATTCCTGCCATCATCCTTCGGCCATTTGTTGTGTCTCTGGTGCAGTGGCAGGTTTGACAACAGATAAACACTGTCCTTCAGCAGATCTGTCCCATGTCCAGCAGAAAGGAGACACATTTGGACCTCTGTCCATTTTAGATTCTTACTACAAAGCTTAACAAGGGTTGGTCAGTGTCTTTAAGGGCTGGGACAGGCATGGAGAACTAAATGGGAGTGTGGGGAGGAGGACACAAAGCTCAGTGCATAAGGACTTGCCTCCTCTCTCTGCTTCCCTACTTGGCTGTCCATAAATCCAGGTTAACAATACCCAGCTCTCTCAGGAGAGGGGTGGGGAGGTTAATAAGTTAGTGATTGTTAGTTACCCACACAAACAGAAATGGGTTTAAATAGGGAAATTATTCTTACAGACATAATTCTAGGGTTGATTTTCTCTAACTGTATCAGGTGTCAAGGATCCTATCATCTCATCCTGCCTCCTCTGCCTTGCCTATCTCATCCTGTTTGGAATTTCCCTTCCTCAGCAATGGGCAGACCTCGAATGCTGATTGCATCACTCTGCATTTCCTCAGGGAATTGAGCATGGGCTGCTGTGTCCAGGCAGGAGTTCACACACGAGTACAAAACTCATCTAAACAGACTCTTCTTGTAACAGCAAGAGTGACATAACTGTGGCATAACTGTGATACTGCTCTTTACAGCCACAGGAGACAGGACACCAGAGGACATCAAGAAACAGGACCTGGGGTGTGTGGTTCCAAAACAAGAAAAGGACCCACCCGAACTGAAAGAAGAAAGTGTCCCTGTCCAGTACCTGAGCAGGATGCTGCCAGGCCCTTCAACTCAAGGTTGGCTGAGCTCAAGGAGGTTAGGGCTGAGCTGGTTATGGAGCCCCTAAAACTGGGCCTAGATTTTTGGTAAATGAGAGAGCTCTTATTTTGACATCAGTGGTCAAACTTGCCACAGGCAGAGCTCATCAGAAGCATTCTGTATTTCCGTTTACAGTTCTGGTCTACATCAGAAAGAATGAAGGATAGTGCTGTTATTCCCAGTGAATGAACCTCCCCATCTTAATGCAGCTCTGTGCTATGTGGGTCAAGGCAGGTGCCCACAGGTTACTTGTTCAAACACCCCATCAAGGAGGGCTAGCAGGGGACTTAATATCCCCTTATCCATAAAATTTCCACGGCATTCTTTGCCATAAAATTCCCTCAGATTGAAATCAGAGTCACGACAGGAACTTAACTGGGGAATCGGGATTTGAATCAAGGAAAAGTTGCCAACTGCAACTCCCAAGGTCAGACAAAATGAGGAACTTTTTTACAGGTGCCCAACTTCAGGCAGTGGTGTGGCACTCACCTCTCTCTCTCCTTTACAAACTCAGAGATGGCCATGCCAGGGCTGCAGATCAAGGACTGCACTAGCACAGCGAGCACCCCAACCTTCTACAAAGCTGGCTTCTCCTGGGATGCTTTCCAGGTGCCATACAGCTATCAGCAGATGTCTTCCAGCATGCAGTCAGCCCTGCTGGAGCACCCTGTGAGCCTGTATGGCAGCCACCTCCTGCCCAGCACCGACCCCCCCCTGGATTACAGCCTGCACTATTCCTCAGACATGGAGACCTTCCACTGTGTGAAGTGCAACAAGGTGTGTGTTGGATGAGAACTTATTGGGGTGGGGAGGGCCTGGAGGGGTTTTTTCATTGCACACAGGAAGCATGAAACCCATTCTCCATTGGGTCACACCAGGGTGTGTGGCTCAGAGTGGGGCCTGCAGTCAGGAATGGGAATGCTGCTGTTCACATGAGTTCTCACAGAGGGGAGGATTAAAAAAAGAGAAGGAATTGAAAATGGACATGCAGTCACTTCATGTCAGAAAGATCACTGGGATTTTGTTTTGCAGGTGTTCTCCACTCCCCATGGACTGGAGGTCCACGTCCGGAGGTCTCACAGCGGGACCCGTCCCTTTGCTTGTGAAGTGTGTGGCAAAACCTTTGGGCACGCCGTGAGCCTGGAGCAGCACACCAACATCCACTCCCAGGTGGGTGGTGTGGTTCCAGAGAACCAGCTCTGGACCTCAGCTCTTGCTTAATCCATTACAGAGGAAGTGACCCTTGCTGGGTTACAAATGTGATGCCTTTCCTGTGCCCGCAGTGACAAGGACAGGAGCTCTGAAAACCACAGGTCAGAGCTCTCGGTCTCACAAATCTCAGCCTGCCCTTCAGAATTCTTTGGAAAGGAAGGGAGGATCATTGCTTCTGGCTCTTCTGTGCCTCACTTTCTGCTAAAGGGTGCAGGAGTTTGGATCACAAGATGTGATCCATTTCCATAATTAACCCTCCCTGCATTCCCTTTGTGCTGCACCCAGCACTATCAGTCCACGAGCCAAGGAGATTTGCTTATCAAATCTACAATTCTCATCACTCTTCAAGCTCTGTCACATGTCTTGCAGCCTCAGACATCCCATGATTTTCCTTCCCCAACAGGAAAGAAGCTTTGAGTGCAAGATGTGCGGGAAGACATTCAAACGTTCCTCCACCCTCTCCACTCACCTCCTGATCCACTCGGACACTCGGCCCTACCCCTGCCAGTACTGCGGGAAGCGCTTCCACCAGAAGTCGGACATGAAGAAGCACACCTACATCCACACAGGTGAGAAACCAAACATTCCAACGAGAAAACCAAAATTAGAGCCCACTGTGATGATGTGCATACACAGTCCCCAGACACTGAGGTGTTCAACTGGGGATAAGTGTCCAGAGGCAATGGGAAGTCGTTATTCCATGGCGGGTGAGACAGCAGGAGGCTGAAGCACATCTGCCTGACAAGGTGGTTATTGCCCAGCCTCTGGTGCATGTTGGGGTTGTACCCGGCCCTGGAGGCAGGGAATGGGTCACTCAGCTGGAGAGGAGTGTCCCTGGTTCTTCCCATCTTCTGGTGCTGGATCACAATCCAGACACATCACCAGCAGAGCTGGGCTGGCAGCACCCTGATGCCCAAGCAGGTCTGACTCTGCCAAAATCCATTTCTAACCCTAATCCTTCACCTGTTAAAATGGGAATTTTTTTTGCCATTTTCTGTGCCCTGCAGGGGAGAAGCCTCACAAATGCCAGGTGTGTGGCAAAGCCTTCAGCCAGAGCTCCAACCTGATCACCCACAGCCGCAAACACACCGGCTTCAAACCCTTCAGCTGCGAGCTCTGTGCCAAGGGCTTCCAGCGCAAGGTGGATCTGCGCCGGCACCGAGAGACCCAGCACAGCCTCAAGTGATGGGTGGCTCTGGGTCATTTCTGGAGCTCCCACTTCGTACTCCAGGGAAGAAGACTGTCCCCAGCACCTCCATCCACCTGATAAAGCTCCCAGGGTGTCCTGTGTTCCCCTGGGGACTGGCCAAGTTGTGCACTGGCTTTTGGCACCTCAGGGCCTTGCACATCCCAAAGAAACCTGTGGGAGCTTTCACTTTTTGATTGCAACAGGTACCAGCCCAGATCTGACATCACCTGCTCAAGTGTAAATCCAGAGGAATTCCTCCAAGGTCACTAGTACTCTGGATTTACACCAGGAGCAGTATCCAGTTCATCAGGCTGCCCAGCAGGGAGGAGGGGACTCCTGGGCTGGTGGCAGCAACAATCTGTGCCAAGCTGGTGCTGTAACCATGTTCTGCTCTGATAGTTGGGAGGATAAGCCCAGGACATGCAAATAGATTGCATTCAGTCAGCTGTGTTGAACCTGCACAGGCCTTCTGCAGAGACTTGCCCAGGCCATAAATTCTGCCAACAGACACCTTAAAGTCATTTCTTTCAGCAGAGCATTTACTGTGATCAAATGACAAGTTAACTGTGCTGTATTTTTAGCTTGGAGTGGGAGGAAAATACTCAAGAAACAGCTCCTATCCCTAGCAGATAACAGAGGTCTCTAAATACATTCCTCAGACACACCATGCTGCAGAGATCCCAAGCAGGCTCCAGGAAGAACCACAGCACAGCACCAGGCAGGAGCTAATCATCCCCATGTCCTGGTACCATGGGAGAGTCTGGCTGCTCTTGGAATCGGGGCTGGTATGTGCCACAATATTTCCCTGAATGTTGGACATGCCAGCCTTGAGCTGTCCTGAGCCATCCTGAGTCACTGCCTGGGCAGGAGTGACCCTGGATATTGATGTCAAGGGCCAGAGTTCTGCTTGCCAGGCACTCTCCTCAAGGAGGAAGTGACTGAGCCTGTACAAGTTGGCAGAGCATGCAAGTACCTCACAAATATTATACAAAGAGAGCAGTGGCATTTCCTCCTTTTGCCAGGTATAGAGATTGAAGCAAAGCACTGTAGCAAGTAAAGAACCAGTTCTCCTCAAAGCTCTGCCAAATCCTCTCTCTATAACCTTTGGCAAGTCACTGCAATGGGCTTTTGTTTTTCCACCCCTCCTGGTGACATGGGGTCATTCACTCCGGTTTGTGGAGTTCCCTGAGTTCTTAACAGGAAGGACAAAAGTATTATTATAACATTATTATAACACAGACAAGTGTTTTCAGTTAACTGGGGCATTGTAGTAGCATATGGCTCACTCCATAACTGCATCCCTGAACACACAGCCTTGGACAATGGCGGCAGTGGGAATTACCCTGGGAACAGGCTGTGACCATTTCACTCCACAGGCTTATGAAGGAAGGCTGCCATCATGGGCAAAGACAAAATGGTCCAAGTGGAAAATTCATGTATTGCCACGAGAGAACTGCCCTCAGTTCCACTGCTGTCAATCCCAAGTTATTCTCCTAAGACCCAAAATGTACTTGCCCCTATTATGCTGTGCCTTAAGCTGTAAGTCATTAATATGTACCTGGAAGCTCAAACCCAGAGTCTGTACTCCTGGCATTACTTGTACACTGTAAATATGTATTTATACTTAGTCTAATGTATATTTTTATTGCACTATACCAGACAGTGACATGTACAGGCCTGCTGGGATTTATCTGATAAATCTGTTCCTTCTTAGTAACTGGGCTAACACAGTGTGTTTCATGTTCAAAACACTCCTTTAAAGAATGGCTCATACCTGACTCTGGGGACACAGGCAGTGGGGATGGGGTGAAAAAGGAGAAGGGAAAGAGTCTAGGATTGCTCTTTATGGTTTGAGTGGGAATAAAGATGGAAATTCACATGCAGGAAAGGGCTCCCATTAGAGAGACTTTCATCCTGGAGGTAAATTGCTGCAGAGCCCCACAGAGCCAGAGCCAGTTCTGCAGAGCAGGACACCAGGTACACAGAATGTGTGTCCAACAGACAGTGCCAAAGCCCCCAGTAAATCCCTGCTCTCCTTCCCTGAGCCATGCTGGGGAAGGTGCAGAACCTGTGATGGAATTGGTCCCTAGCACCTCACACACCTGTGAACACCCACAGGTGCACAAGCCTTGCTCAAGGTAAGGTTATTTCAGCTTATTAAAACTACTGCCCAAAATGCAAACTGTGTTTTTTATTCCCCTTGTCCTCCACTAATCTGCAAACAGAAATATTCAAAGAGGGAGTCAACATCTGGACTGCTCAGGAGTAAAACCCTCCAACCCCAAACCCCACAGGCATACCAGCACAGACTTCCCTGGGGACAGCAGGGGTGTCTGACTCATGTAAAACTTCCCAATTTTGGCAATTTAGAGTCAAGTGCTGGCGCACATCAATTGGCAAGAGTGCCTGTGACCACTCATAAAACCAAACCAGACAGCTGCTTCTTCTGAGCCTCATGAAGAAGAGCTGCTGTGTCCATTAGATTTTCATTCCTGTCTTTGATCCAAGGTACAGAGGAGCTGTAACCTTTAATGCACAGCTGGGATCTTCTCTCCTGTGTCCTCCTACAGCTTCTCTCTCCAAACACAGCAGACATCACCCCAGTCCTGCCTGCCCTTTCCCCAGGACTCCAGGGCAGGTTACTGAGCCCAGATATTCCTGAAGAGCAGCAACACTGGAGGAGGCAGTGCCAGGAGAGAGCTGGTGTTGTTAACCCTTAGCCTGGTGTTTGTGAGGAGCCAGGGAGGCACATCCCAAGAGATCCAGAGATGATTTTGGCTGGATGGACAGTGAAGGGAGGAACACACTGGGATGGCTTCAGGCAGTGTGCAGCTGCAGGGCTCAGGAGAACACATCTGTGGCCAGAGCAGTGCAGGGGATCAGACTGACCCACTCCCCCAGGCACAGGAGCATGTCAGAGGCACAGCCTGTGGAGGGGGGCCACTGGCAAAGACACCAGTGAGACAGAACAGCTAGAGACAGGAAGTGACAAAAGGGAGGATGAGGATAGGGAATGAACTTGCAGTTATTTCCACTAAGACACTACAGTTTCTTCCTCTTGAGTAATGAGTTGGCACTTTAAGATCACCTAATGCCCAAACCCTGGCATTGTCTGAGGCCTGTGGATGCCAACAGCCTGAAGGAGAAACAAGACAAAGCCTCACTGCCCCTTCTTCCCTCCAGCACAGCACCAGCTATGGGCAGACCTGCTAAAAGAGCAGCTAAAGTGCTGCCCTGATCCTTGGAGCTGCTGAATCTACACCATGGGCACCCAAGGATGCTCGGCACCCTTCAGGACCAGGCCATGGCTGGCACCAACTCCAAACACACCTGGCCTTGCTCTCCAAACATGCAAATCCTCCTCCAGTTCTGATTACTCTGGTACAACCCCTTTCCCACCACCTCCCCTTGCATCACAAACATTCTGGTCAGTCAGTCAAGGAAACAGATAGCAAAAAGCAAAATCTCAACTAATCTTTGTGGCTGAAGAAAGAGCTGATTGTTTTTGCCTCTCTTTGAGCCCACTCTGTATCGTGTACTTCCCCAGTCTCCTTCACACCTTCTTCCCTTTATTGCTAGGGAAAAAAAATCCTGGTCTCTGGGCTGTTTTGTTTAGCAAATGAGGGACATGCAAAGCACTAACCCCAGGCATCTGTCAGGGGGGGAGAGGTGCCTCTGTGTCTTCCAGACAGCCTTGAGGCACTGAGAGCAGCAGCCCAGAAGAGCTGTGATTAAGGGTGGATTTCAGTTTGGACACGGGATGAATGTCTCCCTAATGAGGACAGAGCCACGGTACACCTGCAGGAAGTAGAGGGGTGTTCCCAGCTAGCACAGCATTAGGCTGAAACTTACCTTCAGGTTGGAATAACCTCAGGGAAGTGCAGTCCTGGAGAAGGCAAGAGCCTGAAGTTTCTTGTGTTGGCAATTGTTAAGGAAACCCTAAAACAAACTGAGAGGAAGGACAGGGAAGAATTAGACTCCAGTTGGGTGCAGGTTCTGCTGGTTAAAGTTATTTGCTGCATCCACCTGCTTCCTGCCTTAGACATCACAAGAAAGGATTTTCAGTGAAAAAAAGATAAGAGCAGAGTCCCTTGTCCTCACAGCAGGTTGTTCCCCAGTCACAGGTGATGGAGACAAGGCGGCAGTTTAATTCCAGCCCATCAGCACAGCACACAAAAGGAAACTGGAAGATGTGGGGCAATCTCCCAGAAATAGCTGCATGCACATTTCCTTGCACAGGGAAAACATTCCTGCCTCCCATTAAGGGCCTAACATGGGACTGGATATGGAGCTCATCCTGCAAAGCTGCTACAGAATAATAAAAAAAGAGTTCTTCACAAGCCATTTTTTAAACATTTAATTTGCTCACAAAGCAGAGTTGTTTTTTTTTCCTCTCTTTTCACCTGGACTAGCACATCCACTCAGAGGAGGCAGCCCAGAACAGCCACACAAAAATTACTTAGAGATAGTGAATCTCTGTGCTGAATGAGAAGTCAGAAAATACAGATCTCTGCAGAATTCCTGGCCTACCATCTTAAAACTAACAGTCTCACCATGGACACACACTGATCTTAAGGCTGCAACTTTAAACTGAGACTTAAGATCTGCCACACATTTCCTGCATGACATTGGGCAAGACTTGAATGCTGGATTTCTGAAGTTGTTCAGCACACACTGTGAAGCTCTCAGAAGCTCTTCATCCCCTCTGTGAGAGGAGGATAATCATTCCCCCTCTCCCCTTCATTTCACTTGTTTATTTCAACGGTAAGATAGTCAGGAATGAGACTGCTCCTCCTTATCTTCCACATCCAGCACCTCGCACAAGGGAGCCTTGATCTGGGCTGGGACACCAATAACCAGTGATAGGAACTGAATCCAGCAAAGCACCCTCACTGCACAGCTGGCTCAGCAATCCTCCAGCCAGGCACAGCAAGACCCTGCACTAACCCCAAAAACTCTGAACCAGCAGAGGAACAGGGCAAGCAGCAACACAGGGAGGATAAACCAGACAAGAGTATTTCCACTGGCAAATAATATTGCAGGGAGAGAAGCAGAGATGGATGTGGATGCTGTAAACATCCCACTCGATGTCCTCGCTTTGAATGTGCTGCTTCAATCTGAGCACTCCTCAATCTGGCCCTTGGGCTGATTTTGACCTGTGGGCCCAAGGGGGATCTGTGTTCACTGCACCAGCCAGCAAGGCAGGCAGAGAGCAGAGAGTCCTCAGGAATGGGGAAATCTGGGGCTGGGGAGGAGCTGAGCGTGCACTGAACTCAGCTTTCGTCTGATAAGTTTATCAAGCATTGCCGGCTGCTAACTGTCAGCCGGGGAAGGGAGCCTGTTAGGGAGGAGGAACAGCTCCCAGGGCAAGATAGGACAGCCCAGGCCTTATCAGAGTGCCTGAGCCAAAGAGGGAACTGGAGAGTGAGCACTTTCCAACCACTTCATCTGAACAACAGACAGATTGGCAGGAAAGGCCTGTCAGCCCTTTGCCTCTGCAGGCACCCGGGGAGCCCCTGTCCATGCAAATAACCTGGGTAAGTGCAGCCTGGGAGCTGCAAACGTGGACATTGGGACCTGAGGGAGTGCATGGGGAAGGTTTTCTTAGAGCATTGCCCAGTGTGAGAGTCAGATTTGCAATAAATAATTCCTATGTTCACTGAGCCAGCTGCTCCTATTCAGTGCCCAGAGCAGCTTCTCCCCTATGCTGCTTTCCCTGAGGTTTGGGAGGGGGATCTACCACTTCACAGGTGCACCAGTCACTGAGGTTTGGTGTACAGATGATTGCTCTGTCTCTGAAAAATTCACTCAGGATAAAAACCCCTGAGTGAATAGAAGGGGGGAAATCCTGACTGTTCCCATTTGAGCTTCAAAAGCATGAGCCAGCTCATACCTCTTCACATCTTCTCCTAGGGCAGCAATAACCAAATCAATACAGCTGAAGATCATACCAGGGACACCCTCCTGTGTTTGGATGAACTCCCCTGGACCTGTGCAAGCTCCCTGTGCAAACACCTCAGCCCTGACAGGGAGGGGAATGAGAGATTCCTGCAGGGCACTTCCTCTGCTTGGTTTCCCTGATAAAAACCAGGGTTTTGCAGGATGAACCAGTGTCACACCTGCAGCTTTAACATGTTTGTTTAGCCTGCCAGACAGTGCTGTTAGCAGGTCACTCATCCAGACCATATGGACAGCCCTCATTCTGCACCCCACCACCTTTGGTTCAGGTTGGTGTCTTGGGTCCTGCCCGTATCTGGGGATTTTACTGAGATGCAAGCCCTGCCCCTGTGCCTGGGAGGATGTGCTCATCCTTGGCTCATCCTGCAGTGCTGTCCCCAGCTCTCCATGGGATATGAGGCAGGAAACCTTCAGCAGTAGGTCAGGAGATTTCTGCTGTGACCTGGTGACTCAAAGGCTCCTTTTTTTTTTTTTTTTTTTTTTTTTTTTTTTTTTTTTTTTTTTTTTTTTAATAAGAAACATATCTAGGAAAAGATTTTTCTGCTCTTAAAGCACATATCTCAGCCAAGGGTGAAGTCCTGCCTAGTATGCACCTACTTCTTTCCCCAAAGAGACAAAGCCCAGTATCTGTAGGCATCTAAAGTTACACGAGCTGAGTCACAGCCCTGTGGTTTCTGCACCACTCTCAGGCTGAGTTTCTCACAGCTGATTCTGCTCCAGCCCATAATCTACAGTTCTCCAGGTCATGAGCAACCTCTAAGCCATTTAATTCCTCTGTGCATCAAGGGCTCCTCAACAAGCTCCAACAGCCACATTCAGCACTGGCCAACACAATTCTGATGTTCAAGGCTTCCTCATGAAGAGCAAGGGGCTTAAAAACCTGTCTCTATTGATTCTGCTTTCCTCTTGGATATTTTTAAAGCCACGGGACTTTATCTTACATCCCAGGCTCATCTATATTAGGAGCTTTGGTGGGATTTTTAGCAGTGGTCAAGTTCACTGGTTTTTTCTCTTTATAAAGTAGAAGTTATCTCTTGTCTCAGTTGAGGAAGGGGAAGTTGGAGATGACAGAGCATTCCTGTTCCTGGAAGGGCCCCATCCTGAGAGTGTGGACATGGTGAAGCAGTGTGCCAGTCAGACATCCCTGCCTCAGCTCCTTATTTAGATCCAGCCTGTAGCAGCTTCAAGATCTGCAGATGAGAGCAAGGTAGAATTCCTGTACATGGACAGCAATACACTGGAGTGGCATAGTGAAAAATCCCACAAAACTCCCATAAAGCATCAGAGCAAGGTCTCTGCATTGGGATCTGGCAACCTGCATTTTTCACCCTAAAATATTGGCCCAAATTCGAGTAGAACAAGAAGAAATGGAACTCAAGTGAGCTGGCCTTGCAATCTTGTTTGTTAACCAACTTTAACTTACCTCCTTGAAGTATTAAAACTAAGTAGAACATCCCAAGTTAAAACTCCTTTTTAGGAGAAGTATCATGTACTATTGGTAAGACTTTATTCATGAATGATACTTATGAGATCTGCACAAAACTCATTTTCCAGTGTCTTAAAGGCAGAGCTGACAGGGCAGAAGACCTTGGGTTTCAGACTAAGTGTGCATGAGACAGCTGAGGTTTCTCATGTTACCTGGAATGCAGGGAAACAGCTGGAAAGTCAGAGAGCCGTGTCCCTGTGCCACAACCGTGGTGGTGGTGAACTCAGCAGGATTGATAATACTCTGCATCTGAATAGCTCATATTGCTTATGGATTCCAAAAGGGCACAACATCCAACAGGCAGCAGGATTTAGCCCCCAGCCTGCAAGTTCTCACAGCATCGTTATTGATTTTGCAGAAGGTACAACACAAACTTTGTAGTCATCAGGAACGATTTCTACTTTGGGGGTGCCACCTCCTCCTCCTCTCTGCCTCAATCCCAAAGTGCCCAGCAATCTTAGCTCAGAAGGGAATGTGACTCAAGCCTTCAGCTGAAGGGCTGTCACCTGCAAACCCTGAAGGCTGGATGTGGCTGTGGTTTTATCACTGGCCACCAGCTGCCTCTACAGCTCTTGCCTCCTCCCCAATGATTCAGCAAATCTTCTTCGAGGAGAAAAACAAGCACATGAGTGAACAAATCACAATGTCAGATTACAAAGATGAGCGGGGAAAAGCTGCGGCTCGAAGGAGGGAGATAAAAGTCGGTAAAGTTACATGAGCCAAGGATGAGAATGGGCAATAAAGACAAGGGTTTTTTTGAAGGGGAGCAATAATAACATGAAAAAAAAAGTATTGTAGTTTGGATACTTCATGCTGTGAAACATTGCTAAGAGTAAGAGAGCACAATGTGGAAGGAAATTAAGCATATTCTACCCTCTACTATCTGGGCATTGCACTGGGCTGATAGGGATTTTTACTGGTATAGATGAGAACTGAACAGTCCATTCTGGTTTACACTGGAACAGAGTTCCCCTAAGAAAGTTATTTTCAGAAGGAGCTTCTGCTCTCTGTAACCAAGACTTCCAATAATCTGGAAGCCCCTTGTCAAGCACTTTGAATGTGACTGTTCCTGGAAAAAAGGATGCAAGTTATTAGCAGAGAGCAGTTGGAAGTAATGTTTTAACTCCTGACAGCTTTGGCCACTGCATCATATTTTTATATCATAGTCCTTTTTGTTTTCTGCTTGAGGTGAAACACAGGATCAGTTAACAGCTCTATAGAATAAAAAGTAAAAGAGAAACTCCAGCCAGATCTCAGCTAGGAGATGTAATATTTCCTCTAATGGCATTCCACTTCACTCAGAGCCCAGACTTCCAAGAATGCCATGAAATCTTAGGGAAAAAAAGTGTTTGGAATATATGGAGAACTCCTGCCACATTTGGGGAATCTCTCAGCCCAGTAAATCCTCCAGTACCTGTGAGAGAGATGCAGCCTTCCCCTGGATTAAATGCAACACAAAAAGTAAGCACAGAAGGAAGGGGAGCTCAGGAGCTGTGGACACATATGGGATGGATAAACTGTTCCCAGAGGGAACAGAATTATGGGGTACACATTTACACTGCTGCTCTTCCCTAGGAAATACAGAAAGAAGGAACCATGACACGACCCAGAGGCTTTTCCCTCGAGCTCACCCGGGATATTGTTGTTGTGTAAGTCACCCAAAGAGTGCCAGGGGTGTCTCCTTTTAAAGCATTTCCCTGTACTGTGCTGCCACCTGCTTTCACAGCTCCCGGAGTCTCCCCTTAGGTCTGGCAATATTCAGGTAAGCTCTAGAACTCCAAAGTCAGCCCACCTGAAAAGGGGAGAACTTAGCACTGGGTTCAATGTTTAAAGTGTGGCTACAGAGAAGATGGAGACTCCCTTTAGGAGGAGTCACACGGGAAAATAGAGGGGTAATGGGTACAAATTACTCTTGGGGAGATTGTGATTGGATTCTAGAGGACAATTTTTCATTGTGAGAGCAATTGGAATAATCTTCCCAGGGAAGGGATTCTCCAACACTGGAGACTTCTCAGATCAGCTGGACAGGGTGCTGGGCTGTCTTATCTAGACCAGGATTTTGTCAAGGGAGGTTGTGTCAGGCGATCCTTGAGATCCCTTCCAAACTGGTATTCTTTGTTTCCATCAAAGCGTGCTACTGCTGCACCCTACAGGCTGCCAACAGTTCTTTTATTATTAATCACAACTTCTAAGTCAGGCTTATGGTTTTGTGGGGGGGGACTGGCTCCTGGGTATTTGGGGCTGGTTCTATTTCTACCCCATCCCAGAGCTCTCACAGAAGGAACACACCCAGTTCCCACCTTGCTGGGATGAGCGGCAGCTGTAACACAGACAAACAGACACACAGACATGTCACTAACCCTGACTCAAAAACCCCACAGTGGTGGGGGACAGGCTCAGCTGTGGCAGAGATGTCCCACATGCTGGATCACCATGGGAAAGGGAGAGCCCAGGAACAGCGGGGAGATGGGCTGTAGACCTTCACCTGCTGAAGCTGCTGCCTTGTTCTGCTTTATCCCTTTAGATCTGGCACAACAGAGGAGGCACAGGGAGAAACTGCCTGGCAGAGGCCACTCCAGCAAAAATCCACTTGAGGTGAGGGGACCTGGGGATGTGGTGAAGAGCACTGCCCCTCCCAGCACACCCCACACATGCTGGGATGCAGCAAACTTGGATTTCTGCTGGGAATTGATGCCATGTGTTCCTGTGCCTGCCCCCCGGCCCTGATGTGCTTTGCCAGAAGAACAATCTGGGAGATCTCCCACATGAAACATCTTTCATTTTCTCACCGTTAGCCTTCATCGGTACTTTATAAAGGGGAAAAACAAGGTCATAGTGGCATTTTGCTCTTGCATTGCCTCTTGATGCAGAGGTTGGGCCAAAGCTAAATGAACCCATTGGTCACTCGGGTGAGTCCCTTCTCTTCTGGAATCTGAAGCAAAAATTTCATTTTCACATGTTCCAGTGACAGCACCAAGTCTCTGTGAGCCATAGGCAGGGCAAAAACTTGATCCCTTCCCTATTTCTTAGACAGGGATATTACAATTCCTGGTTTTGGGGTGAGAACTTGAGTGGCCTCAGCAGTACTTGTCACTCACACAATTCCATCTTTGTGATGAAGAAATCTCAACTAAACCACTGGATGCTGCAGTCCAGAGCTGGAAGAAATTGTGCACCAATGCCGTGGATAAATGAGTGTCTACATTTTCATAATAACTGGATAATGAGTCCTCTAGGAAGCTCAACAAGTTCCCAAGAGAGAATCAAGCATCCAAATGAGCTGGTAGTACACCAGAGAAAAAGAATAACAGAGGAGCTGCACTACCAAATCTCTCTGAGTGTGGGAAGTATAGTCTGATCAGGATGGTGGGGATGAAGAAAATAGAAAATATTCCTGAAGAACTTGAGCCTCCAGCCCACAGGAGCAGCACCTGCAGGGCTCTCACACAGCCATGCCCATGAGTCAGGGACTGGCCTCGGGCCACTGAAGGACGAGGGTGTGGAGGCCACCCTGCTTCAGCCTGAGCCAATCCTGGCCCTTGGTATGGGCACACACCTGCACTCGTGGCTATATAAACACAGCCCTGCAGCTGGGACTGTCCCCTCAGGGCTGGCCTCACCATGGCGCGCTGGCACATCCTGGGCTTGGCCCTGTGCTCCTACATCGGGGTAGCCTGGGCTGCCACCGTAAGTACCAAGGCTGGGTTTGCAGCCTAAGGCTGAAGGTTTTCTCCTTCTGCCATTTGTCTTTGGGACTGGGGGACTTGCTGCTGCCGGGCTGCTCCAGAGGGCACTGCAGGACACCTGCCCAGGCACAGCTCCAGTGGCACCCAGGGGCTTTGCACAAGGGACCAAGGGCACGGATGGGGAGGGCGGGATGTGAATGTGTGGCAATGTGGGAAGGCAGAGTAATGAAGGACAGAGCAATGGATTTTCTCTCCTCCATGGTACCACCTGTAGCTGGGTGTGGTGCTCACCGAGGGAGGATTTGTGGAAGGCGAGAGTAAGAAGCTGGGACTCTTTGAGGGCTACGTTGACATCTTCAGAGGGATTCCCTTTGCTGCCCCACCAAAGACTCTGGAAGACCCTGAACCTCATCCTGGCTGGGATGGTAAGGTCCAACTTTTGAATGCCTTTCTTTTGGGGTTTTATTCTTGCTTCTCACTCTTTGATCTCATGCACACAGGATATATTGAAACATATTACTCAGACTGGTCATAGTGGCAGGGGAGGCTTTGCTGCCACTGCACCGGAATCAGAGAGTAAAGGATGGGTGAGCAAACACCTTGCAAGCAGAGAATGGAGCTGTTGCCCTTAACTGGTCTTTCCTCTTTCCTTTCAGGCACTCTGAAGACAACAGAATTCCAGAAACGCTGCGTGCAGATGACGCTGACACAGACTGATATCCGTGGGAGCGAGGACTGTCTCTACCTGAACATCTGGATCCCTCAGGGGAGGAAACAGAGTATGTGCTTGGCAGGGACCTGGGGGATGGACTTCCCCACCTGCCTTGTCTCTGCTGGAGCCTCTCTCAGCAGTTGTGTTCTAAGTGGGCAGGTGCTGAGCAGTGATTTTCAGGGGGAGAGGTGGGATCTGTGTCAGACACTGTCCCTCACCTTCAGCCTGTTGGGTGGGCCAGCATCTTGAGCAGAGTAAGGATTTTCTTTCAGAGCATCAAGTCAGCTCCTGCCCAGGGCAGGTGGAACGATGTTAAGGCAGGGGATGAGGGGAAGGAGGGCAGCAGGCTGCAGCTCAGTGGGGGCTCACTCTGCTCCTGTTCCTCTCCTGCCAGTCTCGACCAAGCTGCCTGTGATGGTTTATATCTACGGCGGCGCCTTCCTGGTCGGCGGCAGCCAGGGAGCCAATTTCCTGGACAACTACCTGTACGATGGGGAGGAGATCGCCGTGCGGGGCAACGTCATCGTGGTGACCATCAACTACCGCCTGGGGCCGCTGGGCTTCCTGAGCACGGGCGACGAAAACCTGCCAGGTACCACAGCTGATGCCGCCCTGGGGCGCTGTCCCGGGTGCCGGGCAGGGACAGCTCGGCTGTGTCGCTGCTCACTGCTGGCTGATGTCTGTCCCTCAGGGAACTACGGCCTAAAGGACCAGCACATGGCCATTGCCTGGGTGAAGAGGAACATCAAGGCCTTTGGGGGTGACCCAGACAACATCACCATCTTTGGGGAATCGGCTGGTGCCACCAGCGTCTCCCTGCAGGTGAATTATCCTCGTTGGTTGTGAGCAGAGCCCCTTCTCTGGCGATGGGAGAGAGGGAGCCCTTGGCACTCGTCTGCTTTCCTCCCTTTGCCTCATTACCGTGTTGTGCTGGCCAGGTCAGCAATGGTCAGCCTCAGTGCTTTGTAGCTGCTCCTCCTTCTTCAGCTTCATCAATCCCACCCCTGTAGCCACATCTCCTGTGGGGAAACAGCCTTTACTTTCCATGTCTCTTCTCCTCTGGTTCTCTTAAAATCTCACCTTTGAACTTTTCCTAGTGAGACTGTTAAACATCACAAGACTTGGCAGCTTTCCCAGGGACAGGTGCACAACCCACATGGCTGTCCACCTGGTTTGGCAGGCCATGGTGTTCTCAGGAGTCTGTACCCAAAGCCCTCTTGTTTCCATTTTGCTCTCCAGACGCTGTCCCCAAAGAACAAGGGCCTGTTCAAGAGAGCCATCAGCCAGAGCGGTGTCGGGGTCTGCAGCTGGGCCATCCAGAGGGACCCGCTCCTCTGGGCCAAAAAGGTAACGTGCAAGTCACGCCTGAAGGATTAGGTTTATAAAAACCAAAAAATAAATTCCCTAGAGAAGACCACATCTCAGAAGAGATTAGCCAAGTGTTGTGCCCAACAGAGCTGGGAAAAAACCTCTGGTTTGAGATTAAAACTCACAGCTTTTCCTCTGTGAGAATAACTCTGGCTTTGAGAGGTAATGCTACAATATTTCTCTCTCTCTTCTCCTGCAGCTTGGAGAAAAGGTGGGCTGCTCCACAGACAACACCACCATCTTGGCCAGCTGTCTGCGCAGCTCTGATCCCAAAGTCTTGACTCTGGCCTACCACCTGCAGCTCATCAACCTGCCCAGTAAGTCCCCCAGCCATTGATGTGGTCCCTCAGTCATCCTGGGCTCCCCAGCCTCTTGGCAGGACTCTGGGGCAATGGGGAGGAATGTTGGATCAGTGTTTGTGCCCTTCAGAAAGGGGACATTCCTGAGAGCTCTTGTAGTCACCTCTCTGTAGACAGATGTACATTGGACCAGGTGAACACTTGCACACCTCAGCCTCTTCTTGGGATATGCCAGACCACATATCCATGTTTCCTCACCTCCTAACGGACTCCACTCTTGTCTCCTGCAGTGCCCCTGGTGCACACCCTCGCCCTCTCTCCTGTTGTTGATGGGGATTTCCTCCCAGACACACCAGAGAACCTCTTTGCCAACGCTGCTGACATCGACTACATCGCCGGGGTCAATGACATGGACGGGCACCTCTTTGCTGGAGTGGATTTACCTGCCATCAACCGCCCACTGGTGAAAGTCACTGCGTGAGTGACACCTGCCCTTAGGACCCTCAACAGGGACAACTTCTCTTTATGCAGCTCCCAAGCCCCGAGGAGTTAGACTTGAGCAGATGAGTCTAACTGCCTTCACAGCAGGATGTGACTCCAAGCCTGGGTGCCCAGGCCTTTGGTTGATGAGTCCAGAGCCTTCAAGAGAAAGGACCAAGCAATATCCCTGCCCTACCTGAAATAGCTGGTCAGTAATTAATGAATATCACTTGTCTTTTCAGTGATGAGGTCTACGATTTGATCAAAGGCCTCACCGTGGACAGGGGCGAGGCTGGAGCCAACGCCACCTACAACATCTACACACAGAGCTGGGGTGACAAACCCAGTCAGGAGGTGGTGAAGAAGACAGTGGTGGAGCTGATGACTGACTACATCTTCCTGATTCCCACACAGCTGGCACTGGACCTACACCTGCAGAATGCCAAGTGAGCAGCTCAGCCCTGGGGATGTTGTGGATGGAGGATGGTGAGGGTGAGAATTGGACAGGAAAGTTGAAAATTGCCTCAGGGTGTTTTCTCCTGAAACTGGCCCATGTGAGTGGATGCATGTGAAGATGTTGCAAGACTGAATCTCTGGCCCTGATGGTCTTTGGAGCGTTGGTTTGAATTTTCAGCCCTTTTTCTGCTTTCTCCTTGCTCAGCCAGTCTCTTGTATTTCCCAGTAGTGGCAAGACCTACAGCTACGTGTTCTCCGAGCCGTCCCGCATGCCCGTGTACCCCAGCTGGGTGGGGGCAGACCATGCTGATGACCTGCAGTACGTGTTTGGGAAGCCCTTTGCCACCCCCCTGGGCTACTGGCCCAGGCACAGGACTGTCTCGAAGGCCATGATTGCTTACTGGACCAATTTTGCCAGGACCGGGTGAGTGATCTCTGGTTTGATGCAGCATTCCAGGCTGCTGCTTTTGCCCAGTAACTTTCCACTTTCACTTCCAGAAGTTCCCTGCCTTTGTGTTGGGACCAGGGCTCTGTGTCTCACAGGGCTGGAATTTGCTCTGGGTTCTCCTCATCCATAGCACACTTGGGGAGGGCAGAGGCATTTCCATAACTTACGATCTCACCTTCCCCTTGATGAGGTTTACTTCTGGTAAATCCTGGTGTTCAGGCAGGGCGTAAGTCCCTGGGTGAAGCCAGGGATGATGCAGGTGGAGATGGAGGGAGGAGACTGTGAGTCATCAACTCACTCCTGGCAGGCAGAATTCCCATTGCTTGCCCCAGTGTCAAACACTCTGCATGGTCACACACTTAAACTGCACCCCCAAGTTGGCCTGCTAAAACTGAGCATTTGTGTTTCCTTTTCCCCCCAGTGATCCCAACAAAGGGAATTCAGCTGTGCCCATTTCCTGGCCAGCCTACACGAGCAAGGGCAAGTACTACCTGGAGATCAACCACAAGATGAACAAGAACTCTGTGAAGCAGGACCTGAGGTCTGAGTACGTGACTTTCTGGAACTCGGCCTATCTGAAGCTGCCGCAGGTTGCCAACATCTCCCAGGCAGAGTTAATGTTCTGAACCCCTTGAATTAATTCATTAAAGACTTGCTTGTAACTGAGTGATTTTGGTTCTCATTTTGTTTGCCATGGCAGGATTTTCTTGCCAACATTAAGGTCCGTCAGGAAAGGACATCCATGATGTGGGTAGTGTGTGTTCCCCTGGCTGTGGCCCCGCGATGTCCCAGGGAACCTGCTGCCAGAGGGGTTCAGCTGTGCTGGAGCTGCCCCACAGGCCTGGCTGATGTGGAGAACCCAGGGCTGGTGTGGGACACAGGGGCCATGCTGTGGATGCTGGGAGGAGAGCACAGGGTGTCACAGGGGCTGGGAGCCTGGTGTGTGTGTTGAGGTTCTCCAGGCACAGAGGCTAGAGGATGGGGAGCTCACCCCTGGGGAGAGACAGGGTCAGGGACCCCTGCAGTAGGACCATTCTCCTGCCACCTTCCAGAGGGCTGGAGCCAAGGGCAGGGTTTCCAAGCATTGGTGCCATGTGTCCCAGGCCCTGATTTGCTTTGCCAGGAGAACAATCTAGGAGATCCAAGGGCAGGGTTTCCAAGCATTGGTGCCATGTGTCCCAAGCCCTGATTTGCTTTGCCAGGAGAACAATCTAGGAGAGCCAAGGGCAGGGTTTCCAAGCATTGGTGCCATGTGTTCTGGCTCTGATTTGCTTTGCTAGGAGAACAATCTAGGAGAACCAAGGGCAGGGTTTCCAAGGATTGGTGCCATGTGTTCTGGCCCTGATTTGCTTTGCCAGAAGAGCAATCTAGGAGAGCCAAGGGCAGGGTTTCCAAGGATTGGTGCCATGTGTTGCTGTGCCTTCCTGGTCCCAACTGGTTTTGCCAGAACAATCTGGGAGATTTCCCACAAGAAACATCTTTCATTTTCTCGCTGTTGGCCTTCACTTCACTTCACTTCACTTCACTTCACTTCACTTCACTTCACTTCACTTCACTTCACCAGCACTTTTTACAGCAAAAGAAATTTCCAGAATGAGTAGGTATGTGCAGTTCCATCTTGCTTTGCCCTTGTCCTGTTACAGATTTTTCTCAGGGAAGGAGGACGTGATTTATATCTAGATCTTGAACTACCCTAGCTGAGGCCTGACCTGAGGCCTTGCTGAGGCCTTGAAGCCAGTGATGCAGTTAAAATTACTTAGTAAAGCTTGTGGCACAGTGTCGTCCCTGCATTTCTTGGTTTCAAGTGTTTGATTCTTTGCAGCAGCTTCTCACGCTGCTTCATGTAAACAATATTGTATTCTTAGAATTTATCGGTATGTTTTGCATTCTTGTTCTCTGAGAGAGAACTTGACTGATGGTCATATTGACCAATGGAGTCAGGAGGTTGTAACCTCTTTGGGCCAATCTTGGCCCTCTGTACAAAATGTATATAAGCCTTTGGAGTCAGATAATAAAGAGATTTCCATGATTCGCCAAGCTGCTGCCTGCTGTCCTCTGTGAAGGTCCACTCCCACGTCACAACGTGTTGCCCCTCTAAAGGCAAGGGGTAACAGCACAATTAGAATTAGATATTAAGGTGTCAGGGAAAAATAATGAGGTTTTGAAGGTCACTGAATAGAGTTCTTAATAAAATCACAGAATCACAGAATCACAGAATCACAGAATCACAGAATGTGTAGGTTGGAAGAGACCTTCAAGATCATCGAGTCCAATCCAGCCTTAATACCTCAACTAGGTCATGGTATCAAGTGCCACATCCAGTTTCCTTTTAAACACATCCAGGGATGGTGACTCCACCACCTCCCCGGGCAGACTATTCCAATATTTAATCACTCTTTCTGTGAAAAACTTCTTCCTAATATCCAACCTATATTTCCCCTGACGAAGCTTAAGACTGTGTCCTCTCATTCTGTCAGTTGCTGCGTGGAGAAAGAGACCAACCCCCAACTGTCTACAACTACCCTTCAGGAAGTTGTAGAGAGTGATAAGGTCACCTCTGAGTCTCCTTTTCTCTAGGCTAAACAACCCAAGCTCTCTCAGTCGTTCTTCATATGGCTTGTTTTCCAGTACCTTCACCAGCTTTGTTGCCCTTCTCTGGACACGTTCAAGCATCTCAACGTCCTTCCTAAACTGAGGGGCCCAGAACTGGACACAGCACTCAAGGTGTGGCCTGACCAGTGCCGAGTACAGGGGAAGAATGACCTCCCTGCTCCTGCTGGCCACACCATTCCTGATCCAGGCCAGGGGCCATTGGCCCTCTTGGCCACCTGGGCACACTGCTGGCTCATGTTCAGCCGGCTGCTGACCAGAACCCCCAGGTCCCTTTCAACCTGGGCACTGTCCAGCCACACTGTCCCCAGTCTATAACGCTGCAGGGGGTTATTGTGGCCAAAGTGCAGGACTCGACACTTGGACTCATTAAACTTCATTTTGTTGGACTCTGCCCATTGATCCAACCATTCCAGATCTCCCTGCAGAGCCCTCCTATCTTCCAAGCAGTCAACACATGCTCCCAGCTTTGTGTCATCCGCAAATTTACTAATGAAAGATTCAATACCCTCATCCATATCATCAATGAAAATATTGAACAGAACTGGTCTCAGCACAGACCCCTGAGGAACACCACAGGTGACTGGCTGCCAGGTGGAAACAGCACCATTCACCACCACTCTCTGGGCCCAGCCATTCAGCCAGTTCCTAACCCAGCAGAGAGTGCTCCTATCCAAGCCCCGGGCTGCCAGCTTATCCAGGAGTATGCTGCGGGAGACAGTGTCAAAAGCCTTGCTAAAGTCCAAATAGACAACATCCACAGCCCTTCCTGCATCCACTAGGCGGGTCACCTGGTCATAAAAGGAGATCAGGTTGGTCAAACATGACCTACCTCTCCTAAACCCGTGCTGGCTGGGCCTGAGACCCTGGCCATCTTGTAGGTGCTGCATGATGACACTCAGTATAAACTGTTCCATTATCTTGCCAGGTACTGAGGTCAGACTGACTGGTCTATAATTACTGGGATCCTCCTTCCTACCCTTTTTGTGAATGGGTGTAACATTGGCCAGTTTCCAATCTTCCGGAACCTCACCAGTGAGCCAGGACTGATTGTAAATGATGGAGAGTGGCTTTGCAAGCTCATCTGCCAGCTCCCTCATCACCCTGGGATGAATCCCATCTGGGCCCATAGATTTATGAGCATCCAAGCATTTCAGCTGTTCCCTGACTGCCTCCTCTTTGAT
This sequence comes from Zosterops lateralis, assembly GCF_965231275.1. NCBI lineage: Eukaryota > Metazoa > Chordata > Aves > Passeriformes > Zosteropidae > Zosterops > Zosterops lateralis. The sequence goes on along the minus strand of NC_139780.1, from coordinate 10,050,070 downwards.
AATGGGGGGACTATTCTGTTCCCTGTCTACCAGCCCAGGAGGACAGTTGCCCTGTAGGCAAGTCATCTTCCCACTGAAAACTGAGGCAAAGAAGGCATTAAGCACTTCTGCCTTCTCCTCATCAGCAGTTACTAAGTTCCCTTCCTTGTCCAATAGAGAGCAAAGGTTAGCCTTACCTTTCCTTTTACCATTAATGTTAATAGGCACGTGTTAGCCACCTTAAAAGTAAACTAAATAATGTATTTTGCATTCATTCCTCCGCTGTGTGCAAATGAAAAAGCTATTGAATTTTTAAACTATACAGAAATGTATATAAGCCACCATTCTGAATGAAATAGAAGAAGAACGTAGTGGTAGCCATAATGGTTGGACCTGTGTTGCTTCTGTCCAACCCTCTCTTATATTTAAGATAACCCTGGCAAGTTAGTGGCGCCCAACCAGGGATACCTTCGCTTAAATGCGTTTTGATTCACTTTATGCGAAAATTTTTGCTTAAATGCTTGAAATCGTCTAGACGTGAGGTTTTTTTGAGGTTTCCAGTTTGAATATGTAAAGAGTCCTCGATGGTTCCAGTTTAGATATGAAAAGAACCCTCACTTGAAAAGAACCCTCCTTGCTTGGACCTGGCTCAGACACGGCTTGTAAGCTGAGCGGGCTGAGACCGGATGGAATGAGCTGAAGGAGCACAGGGTTGGAACCACACCGATGGTCATCTGACTCTGAAGAAAAGCGTCAGAGACACCCCGTGGAGGAAGGTAAGCTGCAGTGGGGAGAGAAGGATCAAAGCAAGCATGGATACAGACCTCAGTGCAGAGGTGCGGCTTCTTTTAAATATCCTCTCTAGGAGAGGAGAAAAAGTGAAGGAAAGTGAGTTAGAGCAGTTGGCCCTGTGGGCCAGGAAAAAGGGAAAGTTACACGTTCAGTACCACGGAATGGAAGGAGGTTGGAGAACTGCTTTGGGACTCAGCAGTTTCCGGAGAGAAAGACAGAAAGATTGCTCTTGAGCTTGGTGCTGTGTGGAAAAAGGTGCATTGTACCTTGCAAGTTGTGTCTGCTGAGAAAAAAGTGGCTGCTGCAGCAATCCAGGCTTTCGAAGGGGCAGGACAGGGAAAAACAGAAACCCCGTCTCTCCCATCTCAAAAGCCCACCAAAGTAATGAAACTGTTCGGCATTTACAACCGCCCGATTCACAGTCTGAACGCTCCTGTCAGCCCCGCCCCGCAGGATGTCCTTGATCATGTGACTCAGCCAGAGGACTTGTCCCCTCCACCGCTGGGATGGACTGAGAGCAAACAGAAAATGGCTCAGCCGCCCAACTCTGTGGGCGTGGAGACAGGCGGGGACTCAGGCGGGGCTGAGGGTGGAGATGGGCAGTCCCATGTTACGCAGCACAGAGGCAGAACGCGAGGCGGAGACCAGAGTGATGTGGCAGTGCAGGCAGAGCAGACCCACTGTCAGTGTGCACAAGTGCAGAGTGACCCAGAGCAAAGGGAGCGCGTCACCCGCCAGCGTGCGGCAGCACACAGCGATACAGAGCACTTGCCGGGGGGAAGCAGGCTCTGCAGCGCCTGACAACCATGGCATGCATGGCAACAACAGTGACAGCGGCTGCAACAACAGAGACACCGACGCGGTCACACAGTCCCACACCAACGGGGTGCCCTCTCCCCTCCAACTCTGACACTGATTTAGAAGCCTTGGACAGTCAAGTGACTGCTTTTGCAGTCTGTGGCAGACAGCGATCACAAAGACAATCCCAGCGTGTCGCTGCCTCATGACACAAACAGCATTAATCCAATCTGCATCAAGTCATCTCCAAACTTGCTCAACTGTCGCACCATTATGACAACAAGAGCAACAGACAGCTGCAAGCCCTCAACCTAGAGCCCAGAGGGACCATAGCCCCTTTCCATCTTCACCAGCAATACCACCTGTTTCTTCAGTGTCAATGCCAGCTTTTTCAAAAAATCCAGTTGAGGAACGCTGAACTGCAGTTGCCAAGGCAGCAGTCATGGATGGAGATTGGGATGCAGCAAATGCCCTCTCCTGTCCTGTTTTAATTGCCAATGGCACTGCAAGATGGGAACCTTACGACTAGAAGGTACTCCAGAAAGCCAAGGAGACCATCACAACGTACGGAATCAGATCAGAGGCAGCAAAAAACATCATTCAGTACATCTACACCGCTGACCTCCTTTGCCCAGCTGACTGTACCAGCATTGCATCATTGCTTCTCACACCATCACAGCTTCTCATCTTTGAGTGAGAATGGAAGCGCCTGGCTGCAGAAGAAGCTGGCAGGCATTGACAAGTGGGTGATCCATTTTACATCATCCAGCCCAACATGTTGACTGGGCATGGAGCGTACGCTTCATCTGCTGTGCAGCTCACCTATCCTGTTGAAATGCATCAGTTGGCTCAACCACTGGCTCTCAGAGCCCTTCTGCTGGTCCCAGATAAGAAAATATCATCACCTTACTCTACAATAAAACAAGGAGCCAATGAACCATATGGACAATTCATAGACAGATTGGCAGCTGCTTTGAAAGATGCAACAAATTTGACATCAGGTGTGCAAGAACATTTGTTTTGCTCCTTAGCTTTTGAAAATGCCAGTTCATGTACCAGAACCATTCTGGCCACACTTCCTCAGGGGAGCCCTGTCGATGAAATGTTAGTGAGAGCAACTCGAGCAGAACAAAATAATCAGAATGCAGCATTCATGGCAACCATACACGATGCAATCAAACACCAAGGACACATCATTGCTGCTGCTTTGACAAATGGAAAATCCAAGAACAAGTCTTCACATCGCAACAAGTCAACCAACGTAACTTGTTATTGATGTGGCAAGACAGGCCATGTTAGACAGTTATGTCAAAAGCCTGTGTGGTGCCAAACACCTTGACAATCATGCCACTGAAGCTTGCCGAAAATCGGGAAACTTCAAACGCAGCGTGTTGCGGCACTGCGCGAAGACACAAATCAATGCCCTGATCCAACAGACCCCAGCAATGGATTTTTAGTTAGAAGTAAACATGCCACTTGGGGGAGTCTCAGTGTGGATGTGGAAACAACTGCAGAAGTCACTCTACAAGACAAGGAAGTTACAATGATTCCCACCAATGTCTGTGGCCCAATGTACCGTCTCATGTCTCTCATTGGAGGTTTGCTCCTTGGCAGATCCTCCATGAGCAAACGAGGTGTGATTGTAATCCCGGAACACATTGATGCAGATTTTACCGGACAAGTTCAAATTTTAGCTTATGCCCTGCAACCACCTGTGACAATTCCAAAGCGCAGCAGAATTGCTCAAATTGTAGCTCTTGAAAATTTCTTACCACATCGCCAACGTCCAAGAGAGCCACAAGAAAAATAAAGAATGGATGGAAGCTTTGGCTCCACTGGCCATGATGTCTTCCTCACCTTGGATTTGAAAGATTGCCCATTCAGAACTGTGCAATTGCAGCATGATTCTCATCAAATCCAGCTAAAACTACTTCTAGACACAGGATCAGATGTTTCTATAATGAATCAATTGTATCGGCCTTCTGATTAGCCTTTGCAGGCTCTGAGCAACCACATCATTAGAGTGGGTGGAATGAGAATTCCTTCAATCAGCACAGATCCCATTCGCATCACTTTCGAGGACAATCAAGTTATTGTAGCACAACCGTATGTCATGCTTTTGCCTGTCGAGCTTCCAGGAGTGTTGGGCAGAGATGTGTTGTCCCAGCTTGGCTTGGTTTTAACCACGGATCAGCATTTTTTCCTAATGGCCACTGCAGAGCAGCCACCCATTCTGAAGATCACTTGGTTGACTGACAACCCTGCATGGGTTGAGCAGTGGCCCATGACTGAAACAAGGCTGCAAATTGCAGAACAGCTGATTCAAGAACAACTTAATGCTGGACACATTCGACCATCTGTCAGTCCGTGGAACACTCCAATTTTTGTCATCCAAAAAAAACCAGGCAAATGAGACTGTTGCATGACCTGTGAAAAGTCAATGCACAGATGCAGGGCGTGGGTGCCTTGCAACCTGGCCTGCCAGAACCAACCACGATACCACAAGGGTGGAGCATTGTTGTCATTGATTTAAAGGACTGTTTCTTTACCATTCTGTTCCACCCACAAGACACTCAACGTTTTGCTTTCACAGTGCCATCAATTAATAGAGCTGCTCCAACAAAAAGATATGAGTGGGTTGCTTTAACGCAAAGCATGCAAAATTCTCCAAGTATGTGTCAGTTGTTTGTTGACTGGGCCTTGCGACCAATTCGTCAACACTTCTCTGACGCAATGATCTATCATTACATTGATGACATTCTCATTGCCACAAAGTGACCATTGCTGAAAACAAAAATAGACTGGCTGATTTCACAATTAGAGCATCAGGGAGTGACAGTTCCACCAAAGAAAACACAGCGATCAGCCCCTTGGAAATATTTAGGCTGGCTGATCACAGATGTGCAGATTTGTCCCCAGAGAGTTACCTTGCATGACAACATCACCACCTTGCATGATGCTCAGAAACTTTTTGGAGACCTGCAATGGGTTCAAACCATCATAGGCATTACCAATGATGACTTGCTACCATTCCTGCCATGGCTTCGTGGCAGTGATGCCAACAGTTCATGAGTTTGTAGCCCCAAACAACAAAAAGCTTTGATGCAAGTGTCTGAAAAACTTCAATGTGGATGGAGTGCCTGTCGTGTGGAACTTCTCCCATTGTCACTTTTTCTTTCCAATGCTGAAGCTTGCCCACTTGCCATTGTCTTTCAATGGCAAAAGAAAAAGTGGGAGAACTGATCTGACAAAAAATTTGATTCTGCAGCAATCGTGATTGAGTGGGTGTTTCTGCCCGTGCAGCCAAAGTGTCGTGTCATGAGAAGAACAGACGCTTTTGCAGCATTGATAAGAAAAAGCAGAGACAGAATTGTAGAAATAAATGGGAAAGAACCAGCAGACATCAGCATTCCTGTGAAAGATGAAGACTTGTAACGGCTGTTGAGGCACTCAGTTGCATTGCAAGAGGCATTGTTGGGTTTTGCAGGTGTGGTTCACAACAAGCAGCCAAAAGGTCCGATGTGGCATCTGATCACGCGTCACCGATGGTTGGAAAGGCCTTTGTGTTCACTGAAACCAGTGGAAGGCAGGACAGTGTTTACAGATGCTGGTCGAAGAACAAAAAAGGCTGTGTGTGTTTGGCAGCAACAAGGAGAATGGCTGCAACATGTAATTAAGGGTGAGGCAGGAGATACTCTTCAAACCCTTGAGTCGAAAGCCATGTGTTGGGCTTTGCAGACTTGGAACAAGGAACCGCTCAATGTTGTGTCAGATTTTTTGTACATGGTCGGAGTTGTGCAGAGAATTGAAGATGCACTCCTCAGGCAAACCCAGAACCAATGCTTTGAAGAACTCTTTTTGCAACTGAGAAGTGTGCTGAAACAACGTCATCATGTCTTTTGTGTTATGCGCATCAGAAGTCATCAGTGCAACAGAGGTTTGGGAGAAGGCAATGCACAAGCTGATGCTGCATTCAGCTGTGTTATCCTTGTTCCTCCTCAGAACAAGTTTGAAAAGGCTCGCAACAGCCATGAAACATTCCATCAAAATGCACGAGCCTTGCACCGACAATTTCAGATTTCTTTGAGTGATGCACAAGGAATTGTGCGCACCTGCCCTCAATGTAGTCATCATGGGCCTGGACTGGGGCTAGGTACAAACCCAACGGGACTGAAAGCTCTAGAATTGTGGCAAATGGATGTAACTCATGTTCCAGAGTTTGGAAGATTGAAATACATCCATGTCACTGTTGATACATATTCTAAATTCATTTGGGCAACAGCATAACCAGGGGAGAAAGCTTTGCATGTGGAAAGACATCTGTCCGTTTGTTTTGCAGTCATGAGTGTTCCTGTGGAAATCAAGACCAACAACGGTCCAGCCTATGTCGGTCAGCAAATTGCCAGATTTATGCAGCAATGGGGGGTGAAACATATCACAGGGATCCCTCATTCTGCCACAGGCCAAGCTATTGTAGAAAGAACAAACCGCACCCTGAAAGAATATCTAGCAAAACAAAAACAGATCGATGACATTGATGTAGTTAGTAGATTGTCAAAAGCATTATTTACATTAAATTATTTATGTTTAGCAGAAGGTCAAGAAGAACCTGCAGTCATGATATATCATCACGCAATAAAAGAGGGAAGGCCGCAGGCAATCCCAGGACTTTATGTTTATCATAAAAACATGTGAATGGGTGAATGGCAAGGACCAAGTCAAGTGTTGTTTAATGGTCATGGATATATGTGTGTGTCCACAAAGCTGGTCCTGTCTGGGTGCCAAATCGATTTACCCATGTGTGTCCTCCAGCAAGAATACCATCAGACAGTGAAAACGATCCAGATGACAATGACCTACCTGGAACACCTTCTGACGATCCTGAGACTGATCAAAATTAATTTTAAAGAGTGTGAAATAAGTAGTTTGTATAATTACATTTATAGAAATTAAGTTATTTTAAGTTATTGTAAGTTATAAGCATTTCTTAGCAGAACACTGGAGAAAAAGACCAAAAGTACCAGCAAAATGCTGTGGATTGAACTTCATGTTTCTCAACATTGTCCTTACAGGAGGAGTGTTTGGAGTGCTCAACATTGACCAAAGGGAAAATATGTGGATCACATGGGCCAATCAAACTGGACAAGATTCATTCTGTCTGTCTTTAGCGACACCATCCAGTCCTTTTCACACCTGTTTAATTGGAGTTCCATTGCTTTCGATGACAGAGTTCAAAAACTGGACTCAGGCCAAAATATATTCTAATCTGACATAAGCTTGGAACGCGTGGTGCCATCAGCCCATTGTGTCCACTCGCACTCATTCTGAAATTTGGTGTGAGATCCATGAAATTCCAAGAAATTATTTAGGAGCACAAGCTGTTGCAATCGTGCAAAATCTTAAAGTAATAAGTACTGAGCCACAGGAATTTGATCTCCTTGGTTCTGTACCAGGTAATTATTGTTTGACATTTGGTCATGTACGACAATCCAAAGTTGGCAACACTTGGTTGTTCCCTAAATCCCCATTGTATTATAGTAGTACAGAGTACTGCAACAATTGGACACAGCTTGTAGCACCACCACAAGATGCTTCAAGAAAGTTGCCATCTGGAATTTTCCTTATCTATGGGGATCCAGCCTGGTCTGCCGTACCCCAGAGAGCTGCAGGGGGCCCATGTTACTTTGAGAAATTAACCCTGTTTGCTCCTTCCATTCATCAAATTACAAAGTTTTCACAAACACCCTGGCAATCTAAACGCGATGTTCTTGAGTTAGATCCCAACTGCAAATCTTCAGTATCATTGCGGGGACCCCCAACTGTAATAGTAACATCAATTTTTTCCCCAGGAGTTGCATCAGCACAAGCTCTCACCCAGTTACAAACCTTAGCTTGTTGGACATCAAAACAAATTAACATAACATCTAATATGTTGAGTGAATTTGCTGCGGATGTTAAAACCATCCGCCATGCAGTGCTTCAAAACAGAGATGCCATTGACTACCTTCTCCTTGCTCAAGGGCATGGATGCGAGGAATTTGAAGGCATGTGCTGCATGAATTTGTCAGATCACTCTCGTTCAATTTATGAACAGCTTAGACAGCTAAGAAGTAACATGAGAAAAATTGTAATTGTTGATACCCCTTTTGACAGGTGGATCAAGTAATTTGGTTTTGCTGGTTGGATCAAGGACTTGATCCAGTTTGGAATCACTCTTCTCATTATTATTATAGTTATATTAATAGCTGTGCCCTGTGTCATAAAATGTGTGCAAAATGCAATTAGTCATGCCTTTGACTCAGTCTGGGTAGTTCAAAAAGAAAAAGGGGGATTTGTTACAGATTTCCTCAGGGAAGGAGGACATGATTTATATCTAGATCTTGAACTACGCTAGCTGAGCCCTGACCTGAGGCCTTGCTGAGGCCTTAAAGCTAGTGATGCCATTAAAATTACTTAGTAAAGCTTGTGGCACAGTTAGAATTAGATATTAAGGTGTCAGGGAAAAATAATGAGGTTTTGAAGGTCCCTGAATAGAGTTGTTAATAGGCACGTGTTAGCCACCTTAAAAGTAAACTAAATAATGTATGTTTGCATTCATTCCTCCGCTGTGTGCAAATGAAAAAGCTATTGAATTTTTAAACTATATAGAAATGTATATAAGCCGCCATTCCGAATGAAATAGAAGAACGTAGTGGTAGCCATAGTGGTTGGACCTGTGTTGCTTCTGTCCAATCCTCTCTTATATTTAAGGAAACCATGGAAAGATTGTCCTACTGAGCAGCTCTAGTAGCTCCAGGAGAGGAAATCCAGATGGAGAAGCCTTGCCACCACATTTCAAACAGATCATTACCAAGTACTGGAGGGTTTTCTACCAGACAGTGAAGAGCTCCTCTGTCAGTGTACAACTGCATGTAGTTTTGAACGGATTTTCAAAAAATTTCTTTCTTCAGTGGTGCCATGAGAGACTTTTATGGTACCAGTGTGTGACCAAGGGAGGTTGGGCCAAAGTTAAAGCAACCCAAAGTTAAAGATATCCATTGCTTTTCCCCTTTTAGAAATCTGGAACACAAACTCCATTTTTGCATGTTCCTATGAAGACTCTCATTTCCCCATAAATTCCACATGAATCCTTTCCTTCTTTCCTTCTCTTATCAACAGATGTTCTACCAGCTCTGCGGTTAAATGTGGAAAGGTATTGCACACTGACATAGGGGTTTTGTGTTAGAGATAACTATCAAAGCTGTGTATTCCCCTCTCTCTGACAAACTCAACAAGTGGTGAAGATGACAAAGGACAGCTGCCATGAGCCTGCAGAGATATGAGGAGGAAGGAAACTTCAAGCCTTCTGATAGACATGGCAATGAAATGGAGACAGAAATTCTGGACTATGTGTGCACTCAGTGAGCAATCTGGGTGCTGTTGCATGGAATCGCCTTCAAAGCCTGCTGTCATTTTGAATCTTTTACATTCCCCATGTGTGCAACAAGTGCAAGGCTTCTCATAGCCTTGCTATGAGAACGTAGATAATATGTTCTAAGGCATAGCCTAATCTGATTTCAGTCACCTGTGCTTGGATGAGGCTTCTGAAGACTCCATTGTGTTAGATTTCTCTGGAATTTTCTTGGACTAATCAGTTTCCTTTGGTTTGGCCTCCAGCCCACAGGAGCAGCACCTGCAGGGCTCTCACACAGCCATGCCCATGAGTCAGGGACTGGCCTCGGGCTACTGAAGGACGAGGGTGTGGAGGCCGCCCTGCTTCAGCCCGAGCCAAGCCTGGCCCTTGGTATGGGCACACACCTGCACTCGTGGCTATATAAACACAGCCCTGCAGCTGGGACTGTCCCCTCAGGGCTGGCCTCACCATGGCGCGCTGGCACATCCTGGGCTTGGCCCTGTGCTCCTACATCGGGGTAGCCTGGGCTGCCACCGTAAGTACCAAGGCTGGGTTTGCAGCCTAAGGCTGAAGGTTTTCTCCTTCTGCCATTTGTCTTTGGGACTGGGGGACTTGCTGCTGCCGGGCTGCTCCAGAGGGCACTGCAGGACACCTGCCCAGGCACAGCTCCAGTGGCACCCAGGGGCTTTGCACAAGGGACCAAGGGCACGGATGAGGAGGGCGGGATGTGAATGTGTGGCAATGTGGGAAGGCAGAGTAATGAAGGACAGAGCAATGGATTTTCTCTCCTCCATGGTACCGCCTGTAGCTGGGTGTGGTGCTCACCGAGGGAGGATTTGTGGAAGGTGAGAGTAAGAAGCTGGGACTCTTTGAGGGCTACGTTGACATCTTCAGAGGGATTCCCTTTGCTGCCCCACCAAAGAGACTGGAAGACCCTGAACCTCATCCTGGCTGGGATGGTAAGGTCCAACTTTTGAATGCCTTTCTTTTGGCTTGCTTCTTGCTTCGCACTCTTTGATCTAGTACATGTGGGAAATGCTACAACATATTGCTCGTGGTCACAGTGGCAGGGGAGGCTTTGCTGCCACTGCACCGGAATCAGAGAGTAAAGGATGGGTGAGCAAACACCTTGCAAGCAGAGAATGGAGCTGTTGCCCTTAACTGGTCTTTCCTCTTTCCTTTCAGGCACTCTGAAGACAACAGAATTCCAGAAACGCTGCGTGCAGATGACGCTGACACAGACTGATATCCGTGGGAGCGAGGACTGTCTCTACCTGAACATCTGGATCCCTCAGGGGAGGAAACAGAGTATGTGCTTGGCAGGGACCTGGGGGATGGACTTCCCCACCTGCCTTGTCTCTGCTGGAGCCTCTCTCAGCAGTTGTGTTCTAAGTGGGCAGGTGCTGAGCAGTGATTTTCAGGGGGAGAGGTGGGATCTGTGTCAGACACTGTCCCTCACCTTCAGCCTGTTGGGTGGACCAGCATCTTGAGCAGAGTAAGGATTTTCTTTCAGAGCATCAAGTCAGCTCCTGCCCAGGGCAGGTGGAACGATGTTAAGGCAGGGGATGAGAGGAAGGAGGGCAGCAGGCTGCAGCTCAGTGGGGGCTCACTCTGCTCCTGTTCCTCTCCTGCCAGTCTCGACCAAGCTGCCTGTGATGGTTTATATCTACGGCGGCGCCTTCCTGGTCGGCAGCAGCCAGGGAGCCAATTTCCTGGACAACTACCTGTACGATGGGGAGGAGATCGCCGTGCGGGGCAACGTCATCGTGGTGACCATCAACTACCGCCTGGGGCCGCTGGGCTTCCTGAGCACGGGCGACGAAAACCTGCCAGGTACCACAGCTGATGCCACCCTGGGGCGCTGTCCCGGGTGCCGGGCAGGGACAGCTCAGCTGTGTCGCTGCTCACTGCTGGCTGATGTCTGTCCCTCAGGGAACTACGGCCTAAAGGACCAGCACATGGCCATTGCCTGGGTGAAGAGGAACATCAAGGCCTTTGGGGGTGACCCAGACAACATCACCATCTTTGGGGAATCGGCTGGTGCCACCAGCGTCTCCCTGCAGGTGAATTATCCTTGTTGCTTGTGAGCAGAGCCCCTTCTCTGGCAATGGGAGAGAGGGAGCCCTTGGCACTCGTCTGCTTTCCTCCCTTTGCCTCATTACCATGTTGTGCTGGCCAGGTCAGCAATGGTCAGCCTCAGTGCTTTGTAGCTGCTCCTCCTTCTTCAGCTTCATCAATCCCACCCCTGTAGCCACATCTCCTGTGGGGAAACAGCCTTTACTTTCCATATCTCTTCTCCTCTGGTTCTCTTAAAATCTCACCTTTGAACTTTTCCTAGTGAGACTGTTAAACATCACAAGACTTGGCAGCTTTCCCAGAGACAGGTGCACAACCCACATGGCTGTCCACCTGGTTTGGCAGGCCATGGTGTTCTCAGGAGTCTGTACCCAAAGCCCTCTTGTTTCCATTTTGCTCTCCAGACGCTGTCCCCAAAGAACAAGGGCCTGTTCAAGAGAGCCATCAGCCAGAGCGGTGTAGGGGTCTGCAGCTGGGCCATCCAGAGGGACCCGCTCCTCTGGGCCAAAAAGGTAACGTGCAAGTCACGCCTGAAGGATTAGGTTTATAAAAACCAAAAAATAAATTCCCTAGAGAAGACCACATCTCAGAAGAGATTGGCCAAGTGTTGTGCCCAACAGGGCTGTGAAGTCTTTGCTTTGGGATTAAAACCCACCCACAGCTCTGCTTCTATGAGAATAACCCCTTGGCTTTGGGAGGTAACACTAAGGTATTTCTCTCTCTCTTCTCCTGCAGCTTGGAGAAAAGGTGGGCTGCTCCACAGACAACACCACCATCCTGGCCAACTGTCTGCGCAGCTCTGATCCCAAAGTCTTGACTCTGGCCTACCACCTGCAGCTCGTCAACCTGCCCAGTAAGTGCCCCAGGCCATGATACAATCCATCAGCCACCATGGGTTCCCCAAGCTCTTGGCAGGACTCTGGGGCAATGGGGAGGAATGTTGGATCAGTGTTTGTGCCCTTCAGAAAAGGGACATTCCTGAGAGCTCTTGTAGTCACCTCTCTGTAGACAGATGTACATTGGACCAGGTGAACACTTGCACACCTCAGCCTCTTCTTGGGATATGCCAGACCACATATCCATGTTTCCTCACCTCCTAACGGACTCCACTCTTGTCTCCTGCAGTGCCCCTGGTGCACACCCTCGCCCTCTCTCCTGTTGTTGATGGGGATTTCCTCCCAGACACACCAGAGAACCTCTTTGCCAACGCTGCTGACATCGACTACATCGCTGGGGTCAATGACATGGATGGGCACTTCTTTGCTGGAGTGGATTTACCTGCCATCAACCGCCCACTGGTGAAAGTCACTGCGTGAGTGACACCTGCCCTTAGGACCCTCAACAGGGACAACTTCTCTTTATGCAGCTCCCAAGCCCCGAGGAGTTAGACTTGAGCAGATGAGTCTAACTGCCTTTACAGCAGGATGTGACTCCAAGCCTGGGTGCCCAGGCCTTTGGTTGATGAGTCCAGAGCCTTCAAGAGAAAGGACCAAGCAATATCCCTGCCCTACCTGAAATAGCTGGTCAGTAATTAATGAATATCACTTGTCTTTTCAGTGATGAGGTTTATGATTTGATCAAAGGCCTCACCGTGGACAGGGGCGAGGCTGGAGCCAACGCCACCTACAACATCTACACACAGAGCTGGGGTGACAAACCCGATCAAGAGGTGGTGAAGAAGACAGTGGTGGCGCTGATGACTGACTACATCTTCCTGATTCCCACACAGCTGGCACTGGACCTACACCTGCAGAATGCCAAGTGAGCAGCTCAGCCCTGGGGATGTTGTGGATGGAGGATGGTGAGGGTGAGAATTGGACAGGAAAGTTGAAAATTGCCTCAGGGTGTTTTCTCCTGAAACTGGCCCATGTGAGTGGATGCATGTGAAGATGTTGCAAGACTGAATCTCTGGCCCTGATGGTCTTTGGAGCGTTGGTTTGAATTTTCAGCCCTTTTTCTGCTTTCTCCTTGCTCAGCCAGTCTCTTGTATTTCCCAGTAGTGGCAAGACCTACAGCTACGTGTTCTCCGAGCCATCCCGCATGCCCGTGTACCCCAGCTGGGTGGGGGCAGACCATGCTGATGACCTGCAGTACGTGTTTGGGAAGCCCTTTGCCACCCCCCTGGGCTACTGGCCCAGGCACAGGACTGTCTCGAAGGCCATGATTGCTTACTGGACCAATTTTGCCAGGACCGGGTGAGTGATCTCTGGTTTGATGCAGCATTCCAGGCTGCTGCTTTTGCCCAGTAACTTTCCACTTTCACTTCCAGAAGTTCCCTGCCTTTGTGTTGGGACCAGGGCTCTGTGTCTCACAGGGCTGGAATTTGCTCTGGGTTCTCCTCATCCATAGCACACTTGGGGAGGGCAGAGGCATTTCCATAACTTACGATCTCACCTTCCCCTTGATGAGGTTTACTTCTGGTAAATCCTGGTGTTCAGGCAGGGCGTAAGTCCCTGGGTGAAGCCAGGGATGATGCAGGTGGAGATGGAGGGAGGAGACTGTGAGTCATCAACTCACTCCTGGCAGGCAGAATTCCCATTGCTTGCCCCAGTGTCAAACACTCTGCATGGTCACACACTTAAACTGCACCCCCAAGTTGGCCTGCTAAAACTGAGCATTTGTGTTTCCTTTTCCCCCCAGTGATCCCAACAACGGGCATTCGGATGTGTCCGTTTCCTGGCCAGCCTACACGAGCAAGGGCAAGTACTACCTGGAGATCAACCACAAGATGAACAAGAACTCTGTGAAGCAGGACCTGAGGTCTGAGTACGTGACTTTCTGGAACTCGGCCTATCTGAAGCTGCCGCAGGTTGCCAACATCTCCCAGGCAGAGTTAATGTTCTGAACCCCTTGAATTAATTCATTAAAGACTTGCTTGTAACTGAGTGATTTTGGTTCTCATTTTGTTTGCCATGGCAGGATTTTCTTGCCAACATTAAGGTCCGTCAGGAAAGGACATCTGTTATGGTTTGAAAGTAAAACGAATGAGAGGCTCCAAGTCAGAGATATAATTTAATAAGAAGAATGGTAAAAAGATAAAAGTAAAATAAAATAAATGCAATAACACAAAGGATCACTGACAGAGTCAGAATACAACCTGAGCAGGATGGTGGAAGCAGTCCAGGTGAGGTGCTCTTCCTGAAGCAGTGATCCTGTAGAAAGGTCTGGCAGCCCTGCTCCTCTGGGAATCCAGTGAATAAGTGCCCTTGCACTGTCCCACATACCAGCTTACATCCAGGTGAGAATGCTTGGCTCCTCCCCCTGAGCAGAGCATCTCACAATAGCATGAGAAGTGTGAAATGGGTCCTTGATGGCCCATTAACAGAGATAACGTGTGGAGGGAGTTACCTGTGACTCATGGGCCATTAGCAGAAGACACCCCAAAAGTCATTAGCAGAAGACACCCCAAAGGCGTTAATGGGCCTCTAGCAGAAGACACTCCAAAGGCCATTAGCAGAAGAGGCAGGGGGCTTGGGAAAACACTAGCCCACCTGGTTTCAACAGTTCATGAAGATGGTGATAGAATAAATACTTTGTGTACATCCTACACTGCAACCCAGGACATAATCCACCCCTTATTCGATTACCATCTACATCATATCCAAATCAATACATTCTTACAAAGATATGCATACACATAGAGAATAAAATGTTACACACTGTTCTCACTTAAAATTAAGTCTCCCTGTGGTACACAATGGGTTTCCCCATCTTTCTGCATTACCCACCAAGTGTGACCAGGTTCTTGAGCAAAGAGAATCCCACGGATGGGTCTGCCTTTTCCTGAGGCAGGATTAATCCAAACAGTCTTCCCTAAAATGCCTTTCATATGTACTGCAGGGACTTTATCTTCATCCACTGTGTGCAAGGGTTCAGACTGGGCAGGACCACCTCAATTAATAGACCCTCGGTTGTTGACCATCCAGGTAGCTTTGGCTAAGTTCATTTCCCAATTCATGAAGGTCCTCCTGCCAAGTGCCTTCAGGGTAGTCTTTAGTAGTCCATTGCACCGTTCAACTTTTCCGGCAGCTGGTGCGTGATAAGGAATGTGATATATCCATTCAATATCATGTTCTCTAGCCCAGGTGTTTATAAGGCTGTTTTTGAAATGGGTCCCATTGTCCGACTCAATTCTCTCAGGGGTGCTGTGTCTCCACAGGACTTGTTTTTCCAGGCCCAGGATGGTGTTCCGGGCAGTGGCATGAGGCACAGGGTAGGTTTCCAGCCATCCAGTGGTGGCTTCCACCATGGTCAGCACATAGGGCTTTCCTTGGCAGGTTTGGGGAAGGGTGATGTAGTCAATTTGCCAGGCTTCCCCATACCTGTACTTCAGCCATCGTCCACCATACCACAGAGGCTTCATTTGCTTTGCCTGTTTGATTGCAGCACAGGTCTCACAGTTGTGGATGACCTGTGAGATGCTGTCCATAGTAAAGTCCACCCCTTGGTCACGGGCCCATCGGTATGTCACATCTCTTCCTTGATGACCAGAGGCATCATGGGCCCAACGAGCTAAGAACAGTTCTCCCTTGTGCTGCCAGTCCAGATCCACCTGTGATGCTTTCACCTTGGCAGCTTTGTCCACCTGCTCGCTGTTGTGATGCTCCTCATTAGCCCGGCTCTTGGGTACGTGCGCGTCCACGTGTCGAACCTTCATGGTCAGTCTCTCTACTCGGGCAGCGATGTCCTGCCAAATGTCAGCGGCCCAGATGGGTTTTCCTCTGCTCTGCCAGTTGGCCTTTTTCCAGCGATTCAGCCATCCCCACAGAGCATTAGCTACCATCCATGAGTCAGTGTAGAGATAGAGCCTCAGCCATTTCTCTCGTTCAGCAATATCCAAAGCCAGCTGGACAGCTTTAAGCTCTGCAACCTGACTTGACCCACCTTGTCCCTCAGTAGCCTGTGCAACTTGTCGTGTGGGGCTCCAAACTGCAGCCTTCCATTTCCGGTTAGTGCCTACAATTCGACAGGAGCCATCAGTGAAGAGAGCATATCGTCTTTCAGTCTCCAGTAGCTCATTGTATGGTGGGGCTTCCTCAGCACACGTTACTTGCTTTTCTTCTTCTTCAGATGATAATCCAAAATTCTCACCTTCTGGCCAGTTTGTTATGACTTCCAGAATCCCAGGGCGATTTGGGTTTCCAATACGGGCGTGCTGTGTGATGAGAGCAATCCATTTGCTCCATGTGGTGTCAGTGGCGTGATGCGTGGAGGGAACCTTTCCCTTAAACATCCACCCCAGCACTGGTAATTGGGGTGCCAGAAGCAGCTGTGTTTCAGTACCAATCACTTCTGAGGCAGCTTGAACTCCTTCATAGCCGGCCAAGATCTTCTTCTCTGTGGGAGTGTAGTTGGCTTCGGAGCCTCTGTAACTTCGGCTCCAGAATCCCAATGGTCGGCCTCGAGTCTCCCCAGGCACCTTCTGCCACAGGCTCCAGGACAGACCGTTGTTCCCGGCTGCAGAGTAAAGCACATTCTTCACATCTGGTCCCGTCCTGACTGGGCAAAGGGCTACTGCGTGAGCAATCTCTTGTTTGATCTGAACAAAGGCTTGTTGCTGTTCAGGGCCCCAGTGGAAATCGTTCTTCTTGCGAGTAACCAGATAGAGAGGGCTCACAATCTGACTGTACTCAGGAATGTGCATCCCCCAGAAGCCTATGGCACCTAGGAAAGCTTGTGTTTCCTTCTTGTTGGTAGGTGGGGACATGGCAGTGATCTTGTTTATTATCTCTGTGGGGATTTGGCGACGTCCATCTTGCCACTTGACTCCCAGGAACTGGATTTCTTGAGCCGGTCCCTTAACCTTACTTCGTTTAATGGCAAAACTAGCTTTCAACAGAATTTGGATAATCTTCTCTCCTTTCTCAAAGACCTCCCCTGGGGTGTTCCCCCATACGATGATGTTGTTGATGTACTGCAGATGTTCCGGAGCCTCACCTTTCTCCAGTGCAGCCTGGATCAGCCCATGGCAGATGGTGGGGCTGTGTTTCCACCCTGGGGCAGTCGGTTCCAGGTGTACTGCACGCCCCTCCAGGTGAAAGCAAACTGGGGCCTGCACTGTGCTGCCAAAGGAATGGAGAAGAAGGCATTGGCAATGTCAATGGTCACATACCACTTTGCTGCCTTGGACTACAGCTCGTACTGAAGCTCTAACATGTCTGGCACAGCACCGCTCAGTGGTGGCGTGACTTCATTCAGAGCACAGTAATCCACCGTCAGTCTCCATTCTCCACTGGACTTACGCACAGGCCATATTGGGCTGTTGAAAGGTGAATGAGTCTTACTGAGCACCCCTTGGCTCTCCAGTTTATGAATCATCTCATGTATGGGAATCACAGAGTCTCTGTCAGTGCGGTATTGGCGGCGGTGTACTGTTGTTGTGGCAGTTGGTACCTGTTGTTCTTCGACTCTGAGCAGTCCCACAGCAGAGGGGTCATCTGAGAGACCAGGCAAAGTATTCAACTGTCTGATGTTTTCTTTCTCAACTGCGGCTATCCCAAAAGCCCAGCAATATCCCTTCGGGTCTTTGAAATATCCATTCCTGAGATAGTCTATGCCGAAAATGCACGGGGCCTCTGGACCAGTTGCAATGGGGTGTTTTTGCCACTCGTTCCCAGTTAAACTCACTTCAGCCTCTAATACAGTCAGTTCCTGGGACCCTCCTGTCACCCCAGAAATAGAGATGGATTCTGTTCCTACATACCTTGATGGCATCATGGTACATTGGGCCCCAGTGTCAACCAACGCCGTATATTTTTGTAGGTCAGATGTGCCAGGCCATCGGATCCACACAGTCCAGTAGATCCGATTATCCCTTTCCTCTTCCTGGCTAGAGGCAGGGCCCCCCTATTCCTGGTCATGGCATACATTGTTCTCCTCCTGTACGTATGTTTCTGAGGTCCCTTCCAGAGGATCAGTCATATCATCATTCCTGTACCGTCTGGAGTTCTGAGAGACTGGGGCAACCTTGATTCTAGATGGGCTTCTTGTGGTAGGTGTTCCTCTTTTCAGTTCACGTACCCAGGCTGCTAAGGTGGAAGTGGGTTTTCCATCCCACTTCTTCATGTCTTCTCCATGCTCTCGAAGAAAAAACCAGAGGTTACCTTGTGGTGTGTATCCTCTCTCCCTGGCTGGAGGACTCCTGCTCCTAATGGCAGAGACTCTCGTCGGCTCTGGTGAGATATGATAAATTTCTTCCTTAAGTTCTTTTAATTTCTGATGGCCTTCTTCAATCAAGCTCCAGACTTGCTCAGCCAGTCGTGTTTCCACAGACAAGACATGGATACGAACTGGGGCGGTGACAGCGTCCTCGTAAATTCTTAATTTATTAGCCAAGACACCCACCTTGTCCTCACCTTCCCTCCATTGCAGTGTTGCCAGGTAACGTGAGTGCATCTCTGGTCCAAGCCGTGCAAGTCTCAGCCACATCCATGATGTGCACTGGACATCATCTGGGTTTTTAGGAAATCTCTCGTTTTCTGAAAAAATGATCTCCAGTACAGCCAATTCTCTCAGGCATTGGATACCTTGTTCTATTGTGCTCCATTTGCCTTGGTGCACTTGGAGGTCTTCTTTACAAAGGTATTTGTCTTTCACACTTGTTAGCAGTCGCTGCCAGAGGCTGAGAGGTTCTTGGGTTTTCCCAATCCCCTGGTCAATGACCACATCCCAGGACAGTGATCCCAGTTGCCTGGCCTCAATTCCATCCAGAATGGTGTCATTGGCTGCAGCGTCCCAGATGCGGAGCAGCCAGGTCAGGATGGACTCGTTGGTCTGGCGGGTGAATTCCCTTCATAGGTCATGCAACTCACCCAGGGATAGAGAGCGAGTAATAATCTCTATCTCTGTCTCCTCTGCTGGCTGCGAAGGTCCTGCTGCATCCTCGTCAGTCACTACACGGACTGATTTGCTCCTTGACTTCTTTTTCTGAGTGGTGGCAACTGCTACTGGTTTAGGTTGTTCCAGTTCAGTAACGGTTTGTGTGGAGATGCTGACAGCACCTTTGGTTCCTTTCTCCTCTGTGACAGTCTGTGTAGATGTGGACACTGTTGCCTCACTTTTGGCTTCTTTTTCCTCTGTGATGGTCTGTGTAAATGAGGACACTGTTGCCTTGTCTTTGGTTCCCTTTTCCTCTGTGACAGTCTGTGTAGACACGGACACTGTTGATTCACTTTTGGCTTCTTTCTCCTCTGCAATAGTCTGTGTAGATGAGGACACTGTTGCCTTGCCTTTGGTTCCCTTCTCCTCTGTGACAGTCTGATGATGTTGCTTTGCTTCTCTTTCCCTCTTCCTCTTCCTTAGGAACATGCTGTATCACACCAGGTAGTGTTTTGATCCTAAGCGTGGTGCAGAAAAAACAAAGGGCTGTGCAGAGAAGAGAAAGCAGGGCTGACAATAACATAATACTGTCCTTGGCATTCAGAGGGTACTCAATATTTTCAAAAACTGCTGTGTGATGCCTAAAAAGCTGGAAAAAATCATTCTTTACTCCTCCCCACAGGGACTGAGTGAGATTGTTGAGGCCCCAGATGTAGCATCCTAGACCAGTACATGAATCCAAAACTGGGTATATATTCTGAATGCTGTTCATTGCCTCGGAGTTTATCAAGCAATGGACATAATAGACCAATAAGGCAATTTTAGTACCATACCCTGGTCTACGCAGGAGCATTAAGACCGGCAGATAGTACCCCATGTGTGGAAAAATATAGAGAGATAGGTATAAGACACATGTAAACATGTTGAGCATCATAGCAAACAGGTGTCTTCTCAAATACAAAACTGTAGTTCTGACTTTTCTCAGTGCCTCGTGCCCCACGTTGGGCACCAAAAAAATGTTATGGTTTGAAAGCAAAACGAATGAGAGGCTCCAAGTCAGAGATATAATTTAATAAGAAGAATGGTAAAAAGATAAAAGTAAAATAAAATAAATGCAATAACACAAAGGATCACTGACAGAGTCAGAATACAACCTGAGCAGGATGGTGGAAGCAGTCCAGGTGAGGTGCTCTTCCTGAAGCAGTGATCCTGTAGAAAGGTCTGGCAGCCCTGCTCCTCTGGGAATCCAGTGAATAAGTGCCCTTGCACTGTCCCACATACCAGCTTACATCCAGGTGAGAATGCTTGGCTCCTCCCCCTGAGCAGAGCATCTCACAATAGCATGAGAAGTGTGAAATGGGTCCTTGATGGCCCATTAACAGAGATAACGCGTGGAGGGAGTTACCTGTGACTCATGGGCCATTAGCAGAAGACACTCCAAAGGCCATTAGCAGAAGAGGCAGGGGGCTTGGGAAAACACTAGCCCACCTGGTTTCAACAGTTCATGAAGATGGTGATAGAATAAATACTTTGTGTACATCCTACACTGCAACCCAGGACAACATCCATGGTGTGGGTAGTGTGTGTTCCCCTGGCTGTGGCCCCGCAATGTCCCAGGAAAGCTTCTGCCATCTGGGGTCCAGTCTCTCCCTGCTTAGCCAGCTGTCAGCCCTGGGTTTTTTTTCCCTCACTGGCCCTGTGAGCACAGGCAGGACAGCCCCAGTCCTGACCTGTGCTCTGGATTTTCCCCTGTTACCCTCAAGGTTCCTGCTACTGCCAACCAGATCATGGAGTGCTACAGTTGCAACAGGTGAATGCAAACCAGTCCTGGCCTGTTGTTTATCCTGCATTGACATTGCTCAGGAACTGATAGGGCAGAATAAATCCATGGGGGTGGTGATTCCCCACTGGTTTTAGGGCAGAGGTTGGGCTGCATTGGGGTGAGGAGCTGCAGCTCTGAGCAAGGCAGGACAAGGAGCACAAGTTTCCACAAGCCTTGTCCACCTCATGTCACCATTCACACACCATAGACTGGACCTGGCCTGTCCAGGCCCTGGTGCCCTGTGGGGAGAGCAGGGGGGTTCAGCTGTGCTGGAGCTGCCCCACAGGCCTGGCTGATGTGGAGAACCCAGGGCTGGTGTGGGACACAGGGGCCATGCTGTGGATGCTGGGAGGAGAGCACAGGGTGTCACAGGGGCTGGGAGCCTGGTGTGTGTGTTGAGGTTCTCCAGGCACAGAGGCTAGAGGATGGGGAGCTCACCCCTGGGGAGAGACAGGGTCAGGGACCCCTGCAGTAGGACCATCCTCCTGCCACCTTCCAGAGGGCTGGAGCCAAGGGCAGGGTTTCCAAGGATTGGTGCCATGTGTTCTGGCCCTGATTTGCTTTGCCAGAAAAGCAACATGGGAGATCCAAGAGCAGGGTGTCCAAGGACTGGTGCATTGGTGCCATGTGTTGCTGTGCCTTCCTGGCCCCAACTGGTTTTGCCAGAAGAAAAATCTGGGAGATCTCCCACAATAAACATCTTTCATTTTCTTGCTGTTGGCCTTCACTTCACTTCAACAGCACTTTTTAAAGCAAAAGAAATGTCCAGATTGAGTAGGTATGTGCAGTTCCATCTTGTTTTGCCCTTGTCCCACTGAGTAACAGCAGTATCTCCAGGAGATCAAAAGCAGATGGAGAAGCCTTGCCACCACGTTTCATACAGATCATTACCAAGTGCTGGAGAGTTTTCTACCAGTCAGGGAAGAGCTCCTCTGTCAGTGTACAACTGCATGTAGTTTTGAACGGATTTTCAAAAAATTTCTTTCTTCAGTGGTGCCATGAGAGACTTTTATGGTACCAGTGTGTGACCAAGGGAGGTTGGGCCAAAGTTAAAGCAACCCAAAGTTAAAGATATCCATTGCTTTTCCCCTTTTAGAAATCTGGAACACAAACTCCATTTTTGCATGTTCCTATGAAGACTCTCATTTCCCCATAAATTCCACATGAATCCTTTCCTTCTTTCCTTCTCTTATCAACAGATGTTCTACCAGCTCTGCAGTTAAATGTGGAAAGGTATTGCACACTGACATAGGGGTTTTGTGTTAGAGATAACTATCAAAGCTGTGTATTCCCCTCTCTCTGACAAACTCAACAAGTGGTGAAGATGACAAAGGACAGCTGCCATGAGCCTGCAGAGATATGAGGAGGAAGGAAACTTCAAGCCTTCTGATAGACATGGCAATGAAATGGAGACAGAAATTCTGGACTATGTGTGCACTCAGTGAGCAATCTGGGTGCTGTTGCATGGAATCGCCTTCAAAGCCTGCTGTCATTTTGAATCTTTTACATTCCCCATGTGTGCAACAAGTGCAAGGCTTCTCATAGCCTTGCTATGAGAACGTAGATAATATGTTCTAAGGCATAGCCTAATCTGATTTCAGTCACCTGTGCTTGGATGAGGCTTCTGAAGACTCCATTGTGTTAGATTTCTCTGGAATTTTCTTGGACTAATCAGTTTCCTTTGGTTTGGCCTCCAGCCCACAGGAGCAGCACCTGCAGGGCTCTCACACAGCCATGCCCATGACTCAGGGACTGGCCTCGGGCCACTGAAGGACGAGGGTGTGGAGGCCACCCTGCTTCAGCCCGAGCCAAGCCTGGCCCTTGGTATGGGCCCACACCTGCACTCGTGGCTATATAAACACAGCCCTGCAGCTGGGACTGTCCCCTCAGGGCTGGCCTCACCATGGCACGCTGGCACATCCTGGGCTTGGCCCTGTGCTCCTACATCGGGGTAGCCTGGGCTGCCACCGTAAGTACCAAGGCTGGGTTTGCAGCCTAAGGCTGAAGGTTTTCTCCTTCTGCCATTTGTCTTTGGGACTGGGGGACTTGCTGCTGCCGGGCTGCTCCAGAGGGCACTGCAGGACACCTGCCCAGGCACAGCTCCAGTGGCACCCAGGGGCTTTGCACAAGGGACCAAGGGCACGGATGGGGAGGGCGGGATGTGAATGTGTGGCAATGTGGGAAGGCAGAGTAATGAAGGACAGAGCAATGGATTTTCTCTCCTCCATGGTACCGCCTGTAGCTGGGTGTGGTGCTCACCGAGGGAGGATTTGTGGAAGGTGAGAGTAAGAAGCTGGGACTCTTTGAGGGCTACGTTGACATCTTCAGAGGGATTCCCTTTGCTGCCCCACCAAAGAGACTGGAAGACCCTGAACCTCATCCTGGCTGGGATGGTAAGGTCCAACTTTTGAATGCCTTTCTTTTGGCTTGCTTCTTGCTTCGCACTCTTTGATCTAGTACATGTGGGAAATGCTACAACATATTGCTCGTGGTCACAGTGGCAGGGGAGGCTTTGCTGCCACTGCACCGGAATCAGAGAGTAAAGGATGGGTGAGCAAACACCTTGCAAGCAGAGAATGGAGCTGTTGCCCTTAACTGGTCTTTCCTCTTTCCTTTCAGGCACTCTGAAGACAACAGAATTCCAGAAACGCTGCGTGCAGATGACGCTGACACAGACTGATATCCGTGGGAGCGAGGACTGTCTCTACCTGAACATCTGGATCCCTCAGGGGAGGAAACAGAGTATGTGCTTGGCAGGGACCTGGGGGATGGACTTCCCCACCTGCCTTGTCTCTGCTGGAGCCTCTCTCAGCAGTTGTGTTCTAAGTGGGCAGGTGCTGAGCAGTGATTTTCAGGGGGAGAGGTGGGATCTGTGTCAGACACTGTCCCTCACCTTCAGCCTGTTGGGTGGGCCAGCATCTTGAGCAGAGTAAGGATTTTCTTTCAGAGCATCAAGTCAGCTCCTGCCCAGGGCAGGTGGAACGATGTTAAGGCAGGGGATGAGGGGAAGGAGGGCAGCAGGCTGCAGCTCAGTGGGGGCTCACTCTGCTCCTGTTCCTCTCCTGCCAGTCTCGACCAAGCTGCCTGTGATGGTTTATATCTACGGCGGCGCCTTCCTGGTCGGCGGCAGCCAGGGAGCCAATTTCCTGGACAACTACCTGTACGATGGGGAGGAGATCGCCGTGCGGGGCAACGTCATCGTGGTGACCATCAACTACCGCCTGGGGCCGCTGGGCTTCCTGAGCACGGGCGACGAAAACCTGCCAGGTACCACAGCTGATGCCGCCCTGGGGCGCTGTCCCGGGTGCCGGGCAGGGACAGCTCGGCTGTGTCGCTGCTCACTGCTGGCTGATGTCTGTCCCTCAGGGAACTACGGCCTAAAGGACCAGCACATGGCCATTGCCTGGGTGAAGAGGAACATCAAGGCCTTTGGGGGTGACCCAGACAACATCACCATCTTTGGGGAATCGGCTGGTGCCACCAGCGTCTCCCTGCAGGTGAATTATCCTCGTTGGTTGTGAGCAGAGCCCCTTCTCTGGCGATGGGAGAGAGGGAGCCCTTGGCACTTGTCTGCTTTCCTCCCTTTGCCTCATTACCGTGTTGTGCTGGCCAGGTCAGCAATGGTCAGCCTCAGTGCTTTGTAGCTGCTCCTCCTTCTTCAGCTTCATCAATCCCACCCCTGTAGCCACATCTCCTGTGGGGAAACAGCCTTTACTTTCCATGTCTCTTCTCCTCTGGTTCTCTTAAAATCTCACCTTTGAACTTTTCCTAGTGAGACTGTTAAACATCACAAGACTTGGCAGCTTTCCCAGGGACAGGTGCACAACCCACATGGCTGTCCACCTGGTTTGGCAGGCCATGGTGTTCTCAGGAGTCTGTACCCAAAGCCCTCTTGTTTCCATTTTGCTCTCCAGACGCTGTCCCCAAAGAACAAGGGCCTGTTCAAGAGAGCCATCAGCCAGAGCGGTGTCGGGGTCTGCAGCTGGGCCATCCAGAGGGACCCGCTCCTCTGGGCCAAAAAGGTAACGTGCAAGTCATGCCTGAAGGACAATAAAAACCATAAAAGTTTTCCCCTAGAGGACAGCACGTCTCAGAAGGGATTGGCCAGGAGCTGTGCCCAACAGGGCTGTGAAAAGTCTTTGCTTTGAGATTAAAACCAACTCACAGCTCTGCCTCTATGAGAATAACCCCTTGGCTTTGGGTGATAACCGTAGGATGTTTCTCTCTCACTTCTCCTGCAGCTTGGAGAAAAGGTGGGCTGCTCCACAGACAACACCACCATCTTGGCCAGCTGTCTGCGCAGCTCTGATCCCAAGGAATTGACTCTGGCCTACCACCTGCAGCTCGTCAACCTGCCCAGTAAGTGCCCCAGGCCATGATATGATCCATCAGCCACCCTGGGCTATCCAGTCTCTTGGCAGGACTCTGGGGCAATGGGCAGGAATGTTGGATCAGTGTTTGTGCCCTTCAGAAAGGGGACATTCCTGAGAGCTCTTGTAGTCACCTTTCTGTAGGCAGATGTACATTGCACGAGGTGAGCATTGCCCACCATGCAATGGCAGCAGTGGCAGAGGGATTATCCAATACCTCTGACTTGGCCTCAGGTCTCAACTGTTTCAGCTTCCTGTTCTGTGAAAGAAGCAAGAGGGATTTCAAAAAACAGTTTGTAAGCAAACAAAGATCACATCCCTGCTATTTCTATTTTTGTCACTGGGTGGAGTGAAAGAACGCTGCTTCTTTTGTTCCTGTGTGCATCCCTTGCTGAGAAGATTCTCCTGGTGCTCCTGATCACAAACCACAGCATTTAGCCTCGATCAGAACAGAGAGTGGCTAAAATACTGCTGTGCAACTGCACACTCTAGGGCTGGCTGTCCTTCCAATCAGACAGCATGGCCAGGTGCGATGAGAAGTTCAGCTCTTTCCTATCTTTAGCTGTGCTTTTTGGGAAGGGATTTGCAGGAGGAGAGGATTTGTGGATGTTACAGTTTGGTTTTTGCGTGGCAGATCTCTTACCCATCTCCTTCAACCATATCCACGAAGTTTACCCTGCATCTGGGTGACGTTCTGCCCATACTGAAGACACTGCTCAAGATGTCATTCACCTCAGCCTGTTCTTTCCTGAGCCCATTGAGTCATAGCATATGCCAGACCACACATATGTGTTTCCTCACCTCCTGACAGACTCCACTCTTGTCTCCTGCAGTGCCCCTGGTGCACACCCTCGCCCTCTCTCCTGTTGTTGATGGGGATTTCCTCCCAGACACACCAGAGAACCTCTTTGCCAACGCTGCTGACATCGACTACATCGCTGGGGTCAATGACATGGATGGGCACTTCTTTGCTGGAGTGGATTTACCTGCCATCAACCGCCCACTGGTGAAAGTCACTGCGTGAGTGACACCTGCCCTTAGGACCCTCAACAGGGACAACTTCTCTTTATGCAGCTCCCAAGCCCCGAGGAGTTAGACTTGAGCAGATGAGTCTAACTGCCTTCACAGCAGGATGTGACTCCAAGCCTGGGTGCCCAGGCCTTTGGTTGATGAGTCCAGAGCCTTCAAGAGAAAGGACCAAGCAATATCCCTGCCCTACCTGAAATAGCTGGTCAGTAATTAATGAATATCACTTGTCTTTTCAGTGATGAGGTCTACGATTTGATCAAAGGCCTCACCGTGGACAGGGGCGAGGCTGGAGCCAACGCCACCTACAACATCTACACACAGAGCTGGGGTGACAAACCCAGTCAGGAGGTGGTGAAGAAGACAGTGGTGGAGCTGATGACTGACTACATCTTCCTGATTCCCACACAGCTGGCACTGGACCTACACCTGCAGAATGCCAAGTGAGCAGCTCAGCCCTGGGGATGTTGTGGATGGAGGATGGTGAGGGTGAGAATTGGACAGGAAAGTTGAAAATTGCCTCAGGGTGTTTTCTCCTGAAACTGGCCCATGTGAGTGGATGCATGTGAAGATGTTGCAAGACTGAATCTCTGGCCCTGATGGTCTTTGGAGCGTTGGTTTGAATTTTCAGCCCTTTTTCTGCTTTCTCCTTGCTCAGCCAGTCTCTTGTATTTCCCAGTAGTGGCAAGACCTACAGCTACGTGTTCTCCGAGCCGTCCCGCATGCCTGTGTACCCCAGCTGGGTGGGGGCAGACCATGCTGATGACCTGCAGTACGTGTTTGGGAAGCCCTTTGCCACTCCCCTGGGCTACTGGCCCAGGCACAGGACTGTCTCGAAGGCCATGATTGCTTACTGGACCAATTTTGCCAGGACCGGGTGAGTGATTCCCATTCCACATTTGGGGCTTGACGCAGCCCTTCAGCCTGATGCTTTTGTCCAGTAAGTTTTAAGGATCATTCCCAGTATCAGGGTGTTTCATGTCTGTATTTCTTATTCCTGAATCCTGATGTTCACACAGAAGTTCCTATGTGAAGGTGGGATGATGCCGGTGGGGATTGAGGGGGGAGACTGTGTGTCATCAGCTCACTCCTCACAGGCAGAATTCCTGTTTCTTGACCCACTGTCAGATTCTCTCTTTCTTCTCAATTAAAGCCTCACTTGAGCTGACAGGGTTCCTGCCAAAAACCTCAGAACTGAGCATCTGTGTCTCCTTTTTCCCCAGTGATCCCAACAACGGGCATTCGGATGTGTCTGTTTCCTGGCCAGCCTACACCAGCAAGAGCAAGTACTACCTGGAGATCAACCACAAGATGAACAAGAAGTCTGTGAAGCAGGACCTGAGGTCCCGGTTTGTGACCTTCTGGAACTCAGTCTACCTGCAGCTGCCACAGGTTGCCAACATCTCCCAGGCAGAGTTAATGTTCTGAAGCTAAGGAAAAAAATCCAGCTTTTAGATAGATCATTAAATGCTTGCTTGCAACTGAGTGACTCTGTTTGTCTGTGTGTGTTTCTGTGGCAGAGTTTTGTTGCTCATGTCGAGGTCAGGCAGGATGGAACACCCTGAGAGCAGTGTGTGTTCTCCTGGCTGTGACAGTCAGTCCTGCCCAGGGTGTCCTTGCAGCAAAATTATATTTTCACCCTCTCCTTCCCATCCCTCATCTGCCACCTTTTGTGGCATTAAACATTGCCGAGACGAAGGTTTAAGTCCTTAGGAAGCAAAAGCTTGTTTCAATGAGAGTTTACACCAGACTCCTTGCACCATCAGAGATTTGTGAGGGAGCTCAGCTGAGGGTGGTTTTCCTTCACTGTCCAGGCAGCACGGAGACAAATTAACACAGGGGCGAGGTGATTCTGCATCTATCGATGGTCACTAGCTGGGCTGAGCAGCCCCAGGTCCGAGCAGGAGAGGTCGAGCCCCGAGGCCGAGCCCTCAGGCCTCGGAACCGTCGTGCGGCGGAACCTTCGTGCCGCGTTCCGCGCGGCGGCGCCGGGGCGGAGCGGCGGGGCACCGATGGCGGCGGCGCGGCAGCGGGGCCCGCGGGGCTCGGCCGTGCTGGAGCTGCCCCGCGCCCCGCGCTTGGTGTGCGTGGAGTACCCGGGGCTCGTCCGGGACGTAGGAGCCATGCTGCGGACGCTGGGAGGAGAGCAGGGGGTGTCGCGGGTGAGGGGGGGGGCCCGGCGGGTGTGGGGGCTCGGTGGGCAGAGGGCGAGACCGGGCCTGGGCAAGGGGATGGGGGCGGGAAAGGCCCAGGCCGAGCCCCACATGGGACCCTCTGTGTGAGTCGTTCCAGCCCAGCATGTCCTCAGGCAGGGCCCATGTTTGGTTTGGGGGTGATGGCGCTTTCCTGCTGTCCCCGAGCAGGAATTCAGGCGGTGTCTGATAAAATCATGGAATGGCTTTGGTTGAAAGGGACCATAAAGTTTATTCCATTCCACCCTCTTGTCATGGGCAGGGACACCTTCCACTAGACCAGCTTGCTCCAACCTGTCCTTGGACATTTGCAGGGATAGCGCAGCCAGAGCTTCTCTGGGCACCCTGTGCCAAGGCCTCCCCACCCTCCCAGGCAAGAATCCCTTCCTCATATGCAGGATAATATATTTTATTTATTTCTGATACCCAGGATGGGAGCACACCCCTGTGATGTGCTGCGGGTGTTGGTGGGGCAGGAATGATTCTCCTGAGGCCGTGTGAGGGGCACAGCCTTTGGCGTGGGGCTGGCACAGGAGTGCAGGGCTGTGTGGGTGGGATGCTGACAGGGCTGTGTCCCCTCTTTGCTGACAGATCTACGCTGACCCTGCCAAAAGGCTGGAGTTGTATTTCCGCCCCAAGGACCCCTATTGCCATCCCATGTGTGCCAACCGCTTCCCCACTTCCACCATGCTGCTCAGGGTCAGGAGGAGCACCAAGAAGCAGCAGTTGAATGCTGAGGAACAAATCCAGCCAGAAGTCCAGTTTGAGATGGAGATTCTTGGGATTGTCACCACTGTTTACAAATTTCAAGGTAACCCCTGGAGGTGTGTGCACGTGGCTTAGAGATGAGTGTATTTGATGGGAAAGGGGAGTGTTTTCCCCTAAACAGTTGAGGGCTGGAAGGAAATCAATTCCTATTCTTACAGCTTCCTTGCTGGATAAACCTTTGCATCAGCCTTTCAGACTCCTACTCCTGAAAGTTGAGTGTGAGAAATATTGCTGAATTCACAACAAACTTCACAATGTTTTAACTTTTGTTTCTGACAGGAATGTCTGACTTCCAGTACCTGGCAATGCACTCTGGCCCTGATGGCAAACAAACCTCCATGTATGACAAAGTCCTGATGCTGAAACCAGAGAAGGAAGAATTTTTCAATAAAGACTTACCTCTTTACATCCCACCACCCATTTTCTCACGTCTGGACACTCCTGTGGACTATTTTTATCGCCCAGACATACAGCACAGGTCAGTGCCTTTCCTCATGATACATCTTTCATGTGTTCCACCCTTTTAATTTTCTGCCTTGTGCTGTTTTATCGCTCTTGATTTGGCACAACAGAGGCAAAAAACCACCAGAAGCTGCCTGGCAGTGGCAACCTCAGCAAAATTCCACTTGAGGATTTGCCAGGTGAGGGGAGCTGGGGATGAGGAGATGATGACGCCTCTCCCAGCTCACTTCATACAGTGTGGGATGCAGGACACAGCTCCTGCCTGCTTCCAGAGGGCTAGAGCCAAGGGCAGGGTTTCCAAGGATTGGTGCCATGTGTTGCTGTGCCTTCCTGGTCCCAACTGGTTTTGCCAGAAGAACAATCTGGGAGATCTCCCACAAGAAACATCTTTCATTTTCTCGCTGTTGGCCTTCCAGCACTTTTTAAAGCAAAAGAAGTTTCCAGATTGAGTTGATATGTGCAGTTCCATCTTGCTTTACTCTTATCCCACTGAGTAGCTGCAGTAGCCCCAGGAGAGCAAAAGCTGAGGGAGAAGCCTTGCCACCACATTTCATGGAGATCATTCCCAGGTGCTGGAGAGTTTTCTGCCAGCCAGGGCAGAGCTCCTCTGTCAGTGTGCAAATGGATGTAGTTTAGAAATGTTGGGGTTTGTTTAAATTTTCTTTCTTCAGTGATACCATGAGAGTCTTTTATGGTATCAATGTGTGATCAAGGGAGGTTGGGCCAAAGTTAAAGCAACCCATTGCTCACCCAGCTGAGTCTCTTTTGTCTTTCCCTGTTCCTTAGGGAGGGATACAACAATCCCCAGGTGTCTGGTGAGAACCTGATTGGCCTCAGCAGGGCCCGGCGCCCACACAATGCCATCTTTGTCAACTTTGATGATGAAGAAATCCCAACTAAACCACTGGATGCTGCTGTACAGAACTGGAAGAAAGTGTGCACCAATCCTGTGGATAAAAAGGTGGAGGAAGAGCTGAGAAAGGTGTGTGCCTTACTCCTGGTCTGAGCACTGTCCTGCAGCAAGCTGGGGAGGAAAAAGTACATTTTTCCCAGAAATTCTTAGTGATTGTAAGTGGCTGATACAGGTGTGAGTAGATGCTACTGCTGTGTTCATTTCACTTCTGCAAGTCATGCTTTCAATCTGTGGCCAACTCTAAGCCTCTTTTTGTGAGCCGTGAGCTCTCACATCACCATCCAATAGCTCAAATTGAGGGCCAAAGGCCCTGATACAGATTTGAGCCCACTTGGAAAGCTGCTGTGCCTTTGGTAACCCCTTGCCCTTGTTGTGTGGTTTGTCTGTGTGTTATTTCAGCTCTTTGAGGTACGTCCCGTGTGGTCCCGGAACGCAGTGAAAGCCAACATCAGTGTCCATCCAGACAAGCTGAAGGTGCTGCTGCCATATTTGGCCTATTACATGGTGAGTGGTGCATCTGTGAGCAAGGGAGCATCACCTGGCTCTATCATGGTCCTTTACCACTTCTGAGGTCCTGCCACTAAGCACTCGAGCTTATTTTAATGTGAAGAGACAGAGGGAAGGCAATGCTTTAGAACCAAAGGTGAAGCCAAGGAGGATTCAGTGACTCTTTGCTCCATAGGTTCTAATCACCTCTGCAAGTCAGGCAGACACTCCAAGTGACTGTTCACCTGGCAGTGGTAGCAGAATTTCTCCAGACAAACACTTGGCTGTGACCTTGCAGGTTGGTTTGTAAAAGCACACAAATATTTGTGCTTTGATCCTTTGATTGCCAAGTTTCAGTGTATAAATATTGGCAAGTGAGCAAAGAGCTGGTAAAACAAATACCTTTGGGCAATGAAGGAAAATATTAGAACTTTCCAAGGACCTCTGTACTGAAGGAAAGTGCAACACTGTAGTGCTTTTTTGTAACCATCTTCCCTCATGTGTTTTCTGCAGTTAACAGGTCCTTGGAGAAGCTTATGGGTTAGGTTTGGGTATGACCCCAGGAAACACCCTGAAGCAAAGATTTATCAAGTGCTGGACTTCCGAATTCGCTGTGGAATGAAATATGGTAAAAGGGCCCAAGCCACAGAGCTGCTCTCTCTGCTTTCTGGTTAATCCTGGTAGTACTTTTCTTTTTATGCGTTTTTCCAACTCTTTTGCCATATTTCTTCTCTGATGAACATGTCACCTTTTGAGCTCCTTGCTTACTGTAGTTCTTTCTCAATCTCCTGTAATAGTTTCTTTTGTAGTATGCAATAGGTCTTTCCTCATCTGGCAGATTCTAAACTCTGACTCATGACTAAACTCCATGTGTTTCAAGCCCAAGTGGGTGTAGCAGAGCATTCTCCTCCTCACTCAGGGGAGACACCAAGCAGGAATTCTGGTGCTCACATAGCAGCTTTTACTCAAGGACCTCAGCATTTCCTGCAGGATGCTGAGGGTCTCACACTTTGCATGTGAGGTTCCCTGCTCTGATTTTGCAAAGGACGAGTTGAAGAAAAGGAGTTTCTGATGCCATCTGATAAGTCCATGACAGAGCTGGCATCCACTCATTGACATCAGATCACATTTCCAAGTTAAAGGGTTTGTTGATCTCTTCTCCTCACCCTGCTAAAGCCAGTATATCCCAAAGACCAGCCTGCCCTTCCCACACCAGTCCAGCCCTTGTGTTCCTGAGCTGGGGATATTCTGCAGAGTTCTTGCTCTCAGTTCATTACTGGATTTTGGTTTTCACCTCTAGGTTATGCTGCTACTGACATGCCTGTGAAAGCAAAACGCAGCACGTACAACTACAGCCTGCCCATCACTGTCAAGAAACAAGGTATGCTGGGCCAGAAGGGCTGCCTGGCTCTTCTGCTTCTCTGCTTGCCCCATCCTAGTCACAGGATGTGAAGGGCCTTCTTGTGTTCTAACTGAGCCAAAACTGGAGCTTGTTTTCTGGTTATAATATTGCTACTGTTAAGCCAGAGAAAAATCTGCTGGGAAGTGTTGCAGGAGCCATTGAGCCGCAATATCTGTTAGCAGGCAGGAGGGAGTTCTGCAAGCCACAGTGGGAATTCAGAATTCACTGAGATGCAGAGAATGGAGGAGTTCTCTTTTCTATGTCAAAGGAGAGTAGAAAATGTTAAAATTATGAACAAATGGACTCTGTAAAAAGCTGCCCAAGTCAGCACCTTTCCTGGCACTGTCCAGTAATATCTCTGTAGAATGAACAAAGCACATGCTCTGTGGCTGGTTGATCTGGTCTTGTTGAATCAACAGAGAGAAGTGACAGCCCAGTATGAAAGATGTCCCTAATTAGGACTCTTTGTTTTCCTTTCAGGAAGTCACACAGTCAGTGTCCACGACCTGAAACAGGGGCTGGGTTCAGCTGGTACATCTGGGGCAAAAAAGCCCCCCTCCAGCAGGTATAAGCTGAAGGTAAGCATGACTTTTTATACCAAAATCTTGAAATGTCTTAGTGAAGTAAGGATGTTTCCTGGTTTATCAGTCATCAAGGGATCAGCTGTGAGTCAGTTGATGTGCTCAGGTTTGCCTGGGAAGCTCCTACTTGGATATGGCACTATGGAGCATCACCTGAGTGTATTTTGTTACATGCTGCAAGGTGGGATTGGTGCTTTCCACCCTAATCTTAGCTGTGAGGAGCATTTTGCTTCAATTGATAAAACTGGAATTTCGTGGGCAGCGAAGTGCAAAAAAATCACCACGTCTTTATCAGGTCATGCTGCAAAGTCCAGCAGGGTGGAATAAATAAATGAGTTTTACTCTTTTTTGCTAGAATGAAGCCCATGATGCACTGCAAGGCAGTGACAGGCTGCAGACAGAGCTGCAGGTTGGAGAGGTGAAGTGTGTTCTCTGCACAGCAGTGCTGGTGTGACTGTGGCTGCAGGGACATTTTGGGGCATTCCTCATTCAGCTTTTATCTTCTGCCACGTACAGATCTATGCCTTAAAACTTGTTTCTCTTGGAAGTACCTTGTTCTTGAATCAGCTCACTGGAAATACTTTCAGTTACACCAGAGCTGTTGTGTTACACCTTAAAATGCACATGAATCCTTCCTTCTTTCCTCCTCTTAGGAATCCATCTACATTTTCCAAGAAGGAGCCTTACCCCCTTACCGACAGATGTTCTACCAACTCTGTGACTTAAATGTGGAAAGGTACTGCACTCTGACAGCTGAGTCTTAGATTTCTAAAGCCTGTTTATACCCTGTCCATGCACTCCTTTCCCCCTGAGCATGAACATCAGAGGTGTTCAGTTGCTCAATAAAAACAGAATAGTCTTTTCACACATAAACTTCCTTTCCCATCTAATTACTTGCTTAACCAACTGTGGTATTCCAGCTCAGTGAAGTGAAGTGGAAGTAAACCAATGTGTCTCATTTGAAACTCACATCTGAGTGCAGGAGATGAACATTTCCTTCCCTTTTGCTGCTCTGCAGCCTGCAGAAGATCATCCATCGAAACGATGGCACCGAGTCGGAGTGCACAGAGCGCGACGGGTGGTGCCTTGCCAAGACAAGTGATGACCTGAGGGACAGCATGTCCCTGATGATAAAGCAGATCATCAGATCCACCAGACCTGGTAAGGATGCTTTGAACATGAGGATGTTGTAGTTGGCGCTAAGGCAGAAGTGTTCCTGCATCCTCTGTGCGTTCTTTGGATGTAGCTCGTTCCAGTGTGGGAGCTGTGCAGTGGGAATGTGGGTTGGCATTAGGGATGGCTGGGAGTTAAGGTTTTCTATTTAATCTTTTCAGTATCAGCCCTTTGGCTTTTAAATGTTTTTTGCACAGTGATAATCACGATCTTATTTCTGACTGATGTATCTGTTGGTGGCATTTTACTTTTTATTGATATTACTGATTGATCAAGAAGTGAGGAAATTATTTCTTTATGATGCTGGGCCAAAGCAATAATATCCCAGTGAGTTAGGTCAGAATGAGGCAGGAGAGGAGGCACAGCACTGCAGCTCTGCTGCTGTTCTGCTCTCCTTCCTGGATGTGGAGACAGATTGCTCTGGGCTTGATCAGATTCTATTAAGTGTATTAGCTGTGCCCCTGAGGCTGCTGCCTTCCTCTCACATGTTCTGTGAACTCAACTGCAAATGCCCCCAGGGTGCACTGAGAGAGGCATCACAGTGTCTTTCCTTCTTCCCAATTTAAGCTCTTTTCTCAAATACAACAAGCAGTGAAGATGGCAAAGAACAGCTGGCATATGAGTCTGGAGAGGATGAGGATGATGAAGAGGAGGAGGAAGAAGACTTCAAGCCTTCTGATGGGAGTGAAAATGAAATGGAGACAGAAATTCTGGACTATGTGTGAACTCGGAGAGCAGTGTGGCTGCTGTGGACAGAACTGTCTCTGCTCTTGGTCCTTGAGAGCCAAGGGTTCAGCACCAGGATTTGGGAAAGCAGAGTTTGTACTAAGCTGATGCTGTTCTCTCTGCACTGGCTGCTGGTGGGCAGCATTCTGGATGTTTGGGAGCCACTGCCTGCATTTTCAGAATTGCTGGCTGAGAAACCCTCCAGGCAAGCTCAACAAGCTCCCAAAGGTGAGCCCAGACTCCAAACCAGCTGGTAACACACCAGAATATGAGTGAAGCTGTATTTCCAAATCTCACCACGTGTGGGAGTGCACTCTCTCCAGGTTGGTGGCCATGTGGAGAGTAGAAAAGGTGCCTGAGGAGATGCTGAGAGAAGCAGCAGACCTGGAGTGCTCCTGCAGCCCCCTAGGGCAGATTCTGCCTTTCTGTTTGTCCAGAGGGAATGAAAATATTGTGCCATGCCTTCAGCACTGAGGCTTGCTGGTCATCTTGGAAATAAAGCCAGCAAGAAAATACACTTTCTGTCAGTGAATAATTCCCTTCTTGGGATGTAGTGTTATCTTCGTACCTGATGCACTTCTCAGGTCTGTTTTGACTTCCCCACATAGCAGTTAAGGAGGACTGAAGGCAGCTGGCAGAGCCTCAGGTGCACAGAAGTTTGCCGCTGCCAGCTGCATTGTTCCCACCAAAAGAAAGTCCCCAAAATTAAAGAGCTACTGGTATTTTCTGGACTTTGTGCATTCCCTAGTGTGTTCTGAGCACACCTGAAAGCCAAGCTTCGTTTTTTAAAAGGAGTAAGACCTCCTCCTCCAGTGAGGCCCTACAGACTCTTACAGTTGCTTTTAATGTAACAAAAGTAGTAAACCCAACCCATATAACTGGAAAATGAAACAGTTTCAGTTCGCAGATTCAGGTGAATGAGGTTAATTTCAAAATTGAGTTCTGGTCCCTCAGCCAAAGAGCCTATTTTTCAAATCAAAGTTAAACCCACCAGAGTGAACATAAAGTATGAACTCCCCCACAGTCAGGTCCATCCCTCTTTCTCCAGAAAGGTGCTGGCATTTTTGGGGAAGGAGGACAGGACAAGCCCTGCCTTGGGGCAGAGACGTTTGAGCATCAGTATTTTATTGCAAAGACTAATTACATTGCTGTGTACAAGTCACACCGGGCAGTGTGCTCCTTCATTGAAGTGGTACAAAATACATACGGTACAGCCAGTCCCCCCGGCAGGAGGGGAGGGGACAGTCCAGGGTGGGCAGGCACGGAGCAGAGGGAACACCCTCCCAGAGGTGCTGGTGCCCAGGGGAAGGGGCTTGGGGCAGGGGAGAGGCAGGAGGCTGCCCCAGCGTCAGGGAGCCAGGAGCTCCCATCATGTGCATCGTGGGCAGTGCCACCCGAGGGGCCACAGGGCTGGAGGAGCTCTGTGCCAGCCACGCTCACACCCAAGCAGCCTCTTCCCTGCCACCAGCCCCAGCCCCTAGCGCGTGGTCCCTGTCCTGGAGCTGGGGAAGGCACCCCATCCACCTGGGAACTCTGATGGATGGGAAATGGAAAAGATCTGCTGGAATGAAGCGCTTAAAAAACAGAGATGGAGCCAGGAGCAACAAAAGGTCCCCCTTTGGTTAGTGTTTCCTACAATGATTAAAACAAGCATCTCTGTCCCTGCTCGAGCAATTAGTGGTACAGAATTTGGGAGGGGGGTGCTGGCAGGGTCTGCACCCCATGAGTACAGAGCAATGCTGCTGCTGCTGCCAGCATCCCTCCCAGCAGCCTTAAATACCGGGGGGCACACAGGACAGGGATGGGGCTGCAGGGCAGGGGGAGGCTGGATTAGTAAAATGTACAAGTTTACCTCTTCTATTTACAACCAATAAATACTGGAAAAAAAAAATCAGTAAACTTTTTTGTTTTATACAAAAAAAAGTCTCATTGCTGCTTCTCCCATGGTCAGTGTTTGAAAAAGTCCGGTTAAAGCCCAAGGTGAGTGGCACTTTCTGTGGGTCAGGCAGTGGCAGCTGGGGCACCTGGAGCACCCTGAGCTCTCTGATCCCTGGCGTGCCCATGCAGACCCGAAGTCTCTATTTACACAGTTTCAGACAGAACTTTGCTCTCCTCCTCTTCAGGCTGGCAGCCCTGGGGGTATGGCCTGAAGCTCCCCCTCAGCAGAAGAGACACTGGCGTTTGATCTTTGGTGCAAGTTTGAACGTAGGCCGGCCCAATCCAGCTGGAGGATGCGCTGGATCGGGAGAGGAGTGAGACCACACAGGCTTCCAGCTGGGGAGAGCACGAGGCACCCACTCCATCATGGTATGGCCACAGCCTCCTCCACAGGACTCAGCACTGCTGCAGGGCTGCATCCTTCCAGCTCACCTCCCAGGCCAGGGCATCCGTGGCTTCTCCCAGGGGAAGGACAGGCAGAGCTGTGCGATGGTGGCAGCGCCAGTGGTCCCAGGAAGGACAGACATGGAGGTAACACCGGGAAAGCTGGGAAGAAGGCTTGCCAGCCCCTTCCAGGGTGGTGGTGGCTCCTGCTCTGCTCTGTGACACAGCCCCTCTGCAAGTCACCGCTCCCCGGCTCACTCAGACACAAGGCACCTACGGCAGAGGCGGGCTCCAGCTCTGGGCTGGCCGGGCTGGATGAGTGTCGCACCGTGGAAGGTTAAAAAAACAAAACAAAACAAAAAATAGACAAAATTCCTCCTCTCCCCAGCTGCTGCCTTCCTGTGTACAAAAAAAGACCTGATTGGAATAGGGGCTTGTGCAGAGAGAGGCAGAGGCCGACACCAGTTGCCCAACTCTCAGCTCTGGGTGCGGAAGGGAGGTGCACGGCCGGCGCCCATGGGTGAGGGTCACTCCTCTGCCGTGCAGGGCGGCACAAGAACCAGCCACAGCCAAGCCTGGAGCAGCTGCCCCCAAGGCCCCGTCGGTGATGGGTGGCAGTGGGGCTGAGGCTAGAAGATGCCCTTGGCGATCTTCAGGCCTTTCTGCTTCATCCTGGGCAGGGTGGAGCTGGAGCCGTGCTTGATCTTCACCCCCTTGGAGAAGCCACGCTTCTTGAGCACAAAGTCGTAGTTGGCAGCAGAGTTCATGGCGTAGAAGACATTGGCGTTGTCAGGGATCTTCAGCTCTGGAAGTGAACATGGATGAGGGTCAGTCAGGTGACCTTTCCTTGAAAGGGGACCAGAGTGGGGCTGAGGTTTGTCCCCAGGTGCTGGGACCCCTCTTGCTGTCAACCTTTCATCCCAGCGCCAGCCCGGTGCTGCCCAGGCCACAGGAAAGCCCCCACACCCCAGCACACACACACACCTCTCTCCTCTGAGATGATCTGGACAAGCTCATAGTCTTCAGGCCGGTCCCCATCCAGGTTGTGTTTGGCCATGGCCTTGCGAATAACCACGGGGGTCTTGTCCTGGCTTGTCACCTGTGAGCACAGAGTGCTGTGAGCTCAGAACACTGCTGAAGCCTCCCGCTCCTCCCAAAACGCGCCATGCCCATATCTGCGCAGGACAAGCCACCCCTCCCTGGTGTTTCCCTGGGGATGTTACTAACCAGGATGCTCTTGTACATGTTGCCGTTGTCCACAGCCAGGCTGACTCGGATGATGCAACAGTCGTCGACCTGCTGGTTGTAGAGGGGCAGCGAGAGTGAGGAGTAGCTGGAGATGCCGGAGACCGAGCGCTTGTGTGTGCGGGAGGCCGTCACCGGTGTGGAGGAGACGGAGGAGGAGGAGGCACTGCTGGAGCCTGAGCCGATGCCTGACGTGTCCAGGGAAGAGAGGGAGGTGGATTCCCAGAACTGGAGGGCAGGGAGGAGAGGGGATGCGGAGGACACAGTGGGTTTAGCTTCTCCATCGGCCACAGACGGGGTGTACCAGCGCTGGGGGAGGGAGGCCAGAGGGATCTCACTGACCTGTGACAATGGGGGACCGACACAACTACAGCCACTGGAGGCACAAGAGCCTTGCCGTGCTGCCAGAGCAGCCAAGGGCAGGGGCCTCCCAAGCAGCCCCTGGGGTCCCGCCTGCTCCTCCCAGCCCCAGCGCCAGGGCAGAGGTGGGACAGTCCCCCCACGATGGCCACACCGGCCCTGGGACTCCTGGGCCCTGCCAGCTGCCACGTACCTTCTTCTCCTGGCAGTCGGGGGACTCGGGGATGAAGCTGATGTTGATCTCCTCCACGTCGGAGCTGCTGGAGCCGGCGGAGGTGACGCTCACCGAGTCGGTGGCGTCCCCACTGCACAGGTACTGCCCACACTTGAGCTGGTCAAAGGATTTCGAGTGGGAGCTGCCGCTGGCACAGGGCTCGGAGCTCGGTGGCTGCCGGCTGCCAGGAGAGAGGTGGGGCAGGTGAGAAGGGAGCAGGGTAAGGGTGCATTTGGCTGGCAGGACAGCAGCCATGTCATCCTGGTGCCCTGCAGTGCCCAGCCAGAGATGCCCCATGCTGTCCCCCACTTCCCACCAGGGACTCACTCGCTCCATCTCTTGATGATGCCGGTGTTTTTCTTGGCCTTCAACGTGTTGCTGGCTGACTCTGACAGTGGCTCAATCTCACATGACAGCCCGTAGCTGGGAGGGGAGAGAGGAGGGATTGAGCTCCCTGTGCTGCCACCAAGTGTGAGGGAGGCAGAGCAGAGAGGGGAGCATGGGACAGCTACTGCCGTCAGAGAAAATGAGTAGTGGGACCTCCCGAGGCACCAGCACAGCCCCAAATCCCTCTCACTCACCTCTCGGCCTCGCTGAGCCGCTCCAGGCTGTGGAACCACTCCACAAACTGGTCCTCCTGTGTGAAGCTGTAGTTGTTGCAGGCTGACTGGAGCAGCTTGATCTGAGCGATGACTTCAAACTCCTGCAGCAAATGGAAGCCATGAGACCAGAATCCCCTCCCCCAAAACTGAAGAACACAAAGTTAAAAAAGGAGAGGGATCAAGCCCCAAAGTGACTGGCACAGCCTGTGATTGCACCAGGTCAGCCCTGCCGTGCAGCTGCCAAAGCTCTCACCTTCCTTCTCTTCTCAAAGTTGATCAGCCCACTCTGGAAAAGAAAGAGACAAAGGTCAGTATGGAGCAGGCAGAAGAATATTGCTCCCACTCCTGTCTATCGCTGTCTTGCTGCCACTGCAGTGTGAGTAACCCTGCTGAGAAAAAGTAGCCCATTTCCTTGGGAACAGAGGTGGATGGGCAGTGTTGGATCCAGGATGTGGTGTGGAATACAGGATGTGCAGTGTGGGATACAGGATGTGCAGTGTGGGATACAGGACACACGGGGGACCAGCCTTCCTTTTATCAGCCCAGGCTCTGGGAGGAAGAGGGAGGACAGGGAGGAGGTACATACATCCAGGAAATCCTTCATGGCTGTGTCCAGCATCACCAGGTCCGTGAGGAAGGTGCCAAGGTAGGGAATGGTGCCCTGCATCACACCCTGTGGGGATAGAAGGGACAGTGGAGTCAGCAGAGCTGGGACCAGCCCAGGCTGCTGCTGGGGATGGGGCACAGGGACAGCCCTGCCAGACTCACCATCTCTCGCTGCTGCTGCTGCCGCTTCTGAGCCCTCTTTGGGTTGATCTCCAAGGTGGCAAATTTGGATGTGCCCTCCTGGATGGTGGGGAGAGGTGGGATCAGCACAGGTGGGAAATGGCACTAATACCTATTAGCTAAAATACACATCCATTTTCATTTATATAACTTTCCTTGTAGGAAAGAGGAGGAAATCAAAGCTTTTTCATGGCTCACAGAGAAGAAAGCCTTAGTGAACAGGAGCTGCTGCTCTCATTTCTGTATAAATGCCTCCCTAATGGGATGTTTTGTTCCCTTTTGCATTTTGTTTCCTCTCAGTCCCTAACCCAGAGCTAGGCTGGGACCTGTGGAGAAGCTCCACATGGAACAAGGACATTTATGCTGGAGCCTTTCACCAGCTCCACCACTCCACCTAGAATCAAGAGGACTTTGCACCGTTAACATGCAGCTCCCTCTGGGGAGAAGCTATCACCTGGTGTTCTGGATCCCATC
The DNA here is from genome assembly GCF_965231275.1 of Zosterops lateralis. Classification (NCBI taxonomy): domain Eukaryota; kingdom Metazoa; phylum Chordata; class Aves; order Passeriformes; family Zosteropidae; genus Zosterops; species Zosterops lateralis. The sequence goes on along the minus strand of NC_139780.1, from coordinate 10,009,290 downwards.
CCAGTGCTTATCTGTCCCCTGAATTGTTTTGGCAGCTCCAGGTAATAACTTTCGGGCAGAGAAACAGAAATTCCAGCCTTGGTCTGAAACTCCTGCCTGCACACCTTGCCTGCACCCATGTCTGCAACTCCAGCAGCTCTGCCAGGGCTTTATCCCTGTGGCTGAAACACCAGGAACAGGGCAATGCAGGTATCCTCCTTGCCCCTACCTTGATGAGCAGCTCCCGGCTCAGGGAGTGGTTGTTCTCATCGGAGAAGATCTCGGAGAGCTCGTGGAACGTGCGGAAGCTCTCCCTGCTCAGGGGAAACAAGGGGAAAAGTCAGCAGTGCTGCCACCATGGGGTTTCTTTCCTCTTTGGGCCCTCTTCTGCTTGCCCAAATGACCCCAGTTATGCTCAGCTCCAGCTGGGCCTTGCTGTTTGGGAGCTACTCCAAGATGTTTCACAGGGAAGGATGAGGTGATTATGCTTTTATTTCCTCACGCTCCTTAGGCCCCCAACACTTTACACTGGTCTCTGGGTTTTGGGCACACTTCCAGGAGGCAATGCTGGAGCTCAGGTGATCCTATTTACACATTCAAGTGGCATGGCACATTCTTCCCCTTAGAACCAGCCCTGCAGGAGCTCCTTACCTCAGGACCTCATCCCAGGTCTTCTTCAGCCTGTGCACAGCATTGCACTGCAGGGCTGAGAGGATGGCCCGGAGGGAGGAAAAGTTCTTCAGGATGCGGCACTCCTGAGGGCAGACAAGGAGATAACAGGAATTGGGTTAAAAAAAGCTGGAGGATCTGCTGGTATTCCAGCATGGCAAAAGCTCATCCCTTGGGTGGAGGTGGGAGGTCAGCTGTCCTACCCGAGCCACTTCGATCCACCGCTCCACCACCTTGGCCCTCTGCTGTGGCTTCAGGGACCTGTCCCCAAGACAAGTGGCAATGACACAGTTGGCCACACTGTTGAACTGGGAGACTGTGGCACGGATGGTGGGGGCCAGGTGCTCCTTGCCCTTCTTGTCCCTCTGGGACCAGATGCAACCCAGGCAGTGGTAAGGCACCACTTTCTTGAACAGCTCCTGGAAGATAAAGGGATGGAGAAGGGTTTCCTCATGTTCTCTGGGGGCCAGAAGGAAAAAGGGATTTGAAGAGCCAGGTCTGTGCCAGAGCACCACTGACTCAGCTGGTGGGTGACTACTCACAGCATCCATCAGTGTGAACTGTTCTGCCACCATCTCTGGGGAGAAGGAGAGGAAATCCGGCTTCCCATCCCCGACCCCATTCTCTTCCACCAGCTGGAAGGTGCAGCTGCCATGGTCCACAGCTGCAGGAGACAAGGGTGAGGCTGAGCACTGCAGTGTCCACACCAACCCACACCAGCCCCCTGCCAACACCCACACCCCACCTCCTGGGTTCCTCATCCCCATCTGGCTTGACACCTCCAGCAACAAGGCTCAAATAAAAGGATAGTCATTTTAAACCTGGGTGCAAGTGTCTACAGAGGATTAAAGACAGATTAGCTAATCCACTTAGAAATCCCACTCCTGCTGCAGTTGGGTTGGCATCCCAGTGTACCTTCATGCAAACAGCTAATGGGTATTCAGCCACATGGCTCAAGTTTTGGAGACCCTTGATGCCAACCAGCAGCATTCCCTCCACCTGCAGCCCCAAATGACCCCTTCAAGCCAGGGGAGAGCCCCACCTTCTGCCTCAGCCTCGCTCTGCTCTTGCTGCTGGAACTGCGCCAGCAGGATGCGGGCTCTGCGCTCCAGGTCAGAGCCGGGGATGTTGTGGCGCACGTAGGAGATGAGCTGCTTGAGGCAGGAAAAGTCGGGGGGCTTGCGGAAATCCTCCGAGTACTGGTCCAGCCATGCCCCCAGGATAGAGGAGATGGTGCTGCAGGAAGGGAGAAAACACGGGCAAAGAGAATCAGGTGCCTGGAGAAACCTGTGCACACCCCCACAAGCCCTGGAGCAGCGCTGGGACAGCACATCCCTCCCAAAGAGCTGCCAGCACAGCCACCACAGCACAGGCAGACTTACTTCTTCAGCTCCATCCTCTCATCCACAGTGTGCCTGGCATGGTCCCCATTCGCCTGCACGTGGAGTTTGCCATACCTGGTGGGGCAGAGGGGAGACAGTGAGCACCCTGCACTCAGCTGCCTCTCAGAGCAGCCTCTTCTCCCTCCACATCAGCCCCAGCTCCACCAACGGGTCAGGATGAACCTGCTACACAGTGTCCTGCTCTCCTCCCTCTGCCATAACCTCCCCATTACAGGAAGAGGGAAGCAGCCAGCACTGGCCACCTCAGTGGAAGAGCTCCAGGTTTCTGGGATGTTGTGTCCTCCCTGCCCTGTCCCAAAACCTTCATGCTGATGGGAGAAGCCACCAAGCCTCCAAGGTGGAAGATGCTTGGGCTATTCTGGCCACCCTCAGCTGTGTTTTGGGGCTCAGGGCAGCCTCACCTGTTAAGCAGCAGGTCCAGCACTTGCTTGGTGGTGGCAAAGGCTCGGTAAGTGCACAGGAAGATGGTGACATAGGTGGAATCATTGCCCTTGAAGGCTGACACCAGGTACTCCACCAGCTTCTCCAAGGTCCCAGCTTTTATCGTCCGCACCTTACACGTCTCATAGAGGTTTAAGGCGGACTCATTCTCAAACTGCCAGGACAGGACAGGAGCAGAGGTCAGTAGGACAGACACCATCAAGTGCAAAGTGTTCCCAGCAGCTTCACAAGTTCAGGTCTAGGCTGGAATTCCCGCAGTGCCTGAGGCTCTCCTAGCTGGGAAAGGAAAGCTGAGTCTCCTCAGACAGTGAACACCAGCAACCCAGCTGAGAAGACCAGAGCATTTGGAAAAACCCAGGAAAGGCCTCAGCATTGCCAAAATCTAGATACAAATTGGAGTTGCCCTAGTTTTCAAGATAGGGCTGCAGATTGTGACACCCATGCCCCTTCCTGTGCTGCAGAGGGCAACAGCTGCTCTCACTCCCTGCTCCCAAATAAATACAGGATTCCCAAGGCAGGGAAAGATCTGAATCCTCCCTTGTGGGCAGGAGGAGCCCCCAGCTTACCCCCAGCCAGCGCTGCCCTTTGTTGGCCGTGTGATGGAGCTGCACTTTCCGGAGGGATATGCTGTAGATCACACCATCCTCCAGCTCTTCTCCAATCTCCTGTGTGGAGCTCTGCATGGAAAGACAAGATACACCCTGAGATAAGGAGAGCAAAGCGTGGCAGAGATGCTTTTGTGGCTCCTACAAGGGATCCCAGCAAGCCAAAGGCAGCAGCTGGCTGGCAGTCAGTCTCCCTCAAGCGCTCAGAAATGCATACCAGGTGACACCAGTGTGTCTGGCCAGCTGAGCCTGCCCACAGTGGAGCCAGGGCTTTGGGAAGCTGCTCTCAGTCTGTCCCATGTCCCCTGGCTCCATGTCTCAGCCCTTCAGCAAAACCAGGTTGTTCCAGTGCAAGGTAGGACCCCTCACAAGGCAGGGAAAGGGACAATGACAGCACAGCGCAGTGCCCAGCCCTGGCTGCTCCTCTCCCCAAGCCTGTGCCTTTCCTGTGAGGTGACATTGGCTCCTGGTCTCAGCAGAGTCTCCGTGATCTGTCCCTGCAGGAACCAAGCACCCTGGTGCACTTTCCTAAGAAATGATCACTGTCCAACCAAGCTGCCCACCAGCCCTGGCCAAGACACTAGGCAGAAATCCAAAGCTCAAAGCTGGGGGGATATCCCAGAGATCTGCACCAGGGTTGGGATCAGGCACAGGCAGGACCTGTCTGGGCACAGGGTTCAGGAACCTCTGGGTGACAGACACCCAACTACAAGGCTCCCATTTCTGCTCTGGAGGATGGAGAGCACCAAAAATTTGGTGAGGAAGGGGTGATGCTTCTCAGGGCAGGTCCCCAGGCACACACCTCCCCCAGCACCACATGCCAACTACAGGCTCAGCAGCAGCTCCAGCCCCACAAGGACAATTTGGTTCCCTCCTCCTCCTCCCTAACCATGCTCTGCTGAGTCAGTGCCTCCCTTAAGAAGATTTATCCAGATCCTTTTAAACACTGCAGGGATCTCCCCCGCCCTCCATCCCCCTCACCAAATGGCAGGACATGGACAAACACACACCAAAACCTACAGCTCAGCAGATGGAGAAAATGCCCAAAAGCAGTAAGCTGGTTAGAGGGGGAGGTGACCATCACAGGGGACAAACCTCTCCTGCCAGAGCCAGCCCACAGCTTTCCCTGCAACTGCCCCTCCAAGAGCCCTGAGCATTGACAACAATACAGCTCTCACTGAGGAAGAAACTGCCATGAAAAGACTTAGGATGAATCCCCAGAAGTGATGCTGCTCCCTGCAAAAAAATCCTCCTCTAAACTGCCCCCTGTGAACATGGGGACAGTCACACCCAGGGCCCCAGGCTCAGAAGAGGCTGCACACCTCAGAAGGCAGGAGCAGAACACGACCACACATCCCTGAGCTGATGGATCCAACGTGCACCCAAACACTCTTTAACCTTCCTCCTTTATCAGCACCACCACAGCAATGGTCACTGCTCTGTTATCACACCCTGCTCAAGGAATGTGTCCTTCCTCAATCACAAGGAACCAAGGCAGGGAAGCACAACCAGCTCAAAGACTAAGGGGAAGCTTGAAAATGCTTCTCATTCATGGTTGTAATGAATGAGGGTAGAGAAACCCCCTGGGCAGGGTTACTGACTTTTTCACTTTCTGCTGAACCTGCTTTTCTCACTTCATGCCAGACTGTGGAGAGGTTTGGTTTGCTGAAGTTCAAGGAGTTGTGAGGCTCTGCTGTGAACATCAGGAGCCTTTCTCAGGGTTCACTGGCTTCCAGACCAACTCTGAGAGCACCCACATGAAGCAGTAGACACCAAACATCCTTCCTGGCACCTGTCCCTTTCTTGTTCTGTGCTCTGGGATAAATTATGGCACAAATCTGTGTTCAAGTACACTGCCCTGGGGAGGACTGGCACGACCTTGGGAGAGGGCTGCCAGCACAGCCAAAGCTTTGTGTCCACTCTGGATCAACCATCTACACTGGCAGCACCTAACCAAGTTGGCCAAGTTGTCTTTCTTCCACCTTTAGATGCTGTTTCCAACAAAAAAGAATAAAAGTCATGGAAACACTTCCCAGTTTGTCCTGGGCTCTTTCCCAGCCTTCATCATCCAACCTGCACATCAGCCCTACCCCTGTGTACCTCCCATTTAAGCTGAGAGGAAAGCTCTGGGTCCAGCAGGATCAGAGCTTTGTACAGTCTAACTCAGGAAAGAGATTTGGCTGGGCAGTTGTAAACCCCAGATGAAAATATCAAGAAAAATCAGATGCTTGCTGACATGCAATTAAATTCATAAATTAAATCATATGGGAGGAAAAAACCACCTCAGGATCAACCCATGAATCATTGGCAGCTGCTGTGCAACTACAGTGGAAAGTATTGCCACAACTGTGCAGGGTTTTCACTCTGCATTTCATGTCACGTGCAGGGCATACACCCCACTCTGATGTGCATAGAAGCAAATTTCATTTCCTTCCCATATCCAGGACTGTCAGATTCATTCATTTTTCACCTTGCTGACTTGTGCGATATCCCCCAAAGTTCCCCCTTTGCAAACCACACACGAAGGCCGCAGCTTCCCAGCGCTCTGCAGGCTCCTGCCAAGAGCCAGGAGAGCTGCTACACTGAGACATTCTAAAATTTGGCTATTTATATTCTGTGTGAGCTTCCTCTTTCCTGCAGCCGCTCCTTCGAGATGCTGATTGTGCATTCCGTGTGCGTTGGTCAAAAACCAACAGAGCAAAAAAAGCGGCGGCAGGACAGAGCCAGAGGAGGCTCATCATCCCAACACCTGCACCAAGCACATCTACAGTCATCATCCCAACACCTGCACCAAGCACACGTTTCTCCCCTTGCAGATGAGATGAGGTGGGAGCAGGACAGGGAGGGACTCAAAACCTTGACCTGTGGCTTGTGTTTGTTCCAGCCACCCAGAATCCTACACTCACACCAGGATTTCCATTTCCAACCAAAGCTGAATGCCTTCAAAATGGTCTCTAAAGAGACAGATGAGTGCTGGTAAATACTGCAACAGTCACTGCTCTGCCCAGCACATCTGCTGGAATATTCTGCCCCTTAGAAGAAGGGAACATGAGTCAGGCTCAGCCAGCACACCAACCTTTCTCCACCTCAGCCTGAGGGTGAGACACAGGTGAACAGCCCCTTCTGTTGGCACAAGGGGTGAATCCAACAGGCCCAGGCAGTGTTTTAAACATCTGCAACAAGATTTGATGGTTATGGCATCTGCAGCTTCCACCGAACTCACACAGGTGGGACCTGGCAGCCCAGAAAGTGAGATCCAACACATTTCAAGATGGGCGTCAATAAAAGGGAAGACACAGAAAAATGAAGGTTTGGATTTCTCCAGCTCAGTGTGCAGTCCTGGTCTCCCCACACACCAGGAAAAAGGCCTCTGGCTGGAGGGGCACAAGGAAAAGCCTTACGTTTAACTTTCCCCAGTCGTGCAGAGCAGAGGCTTTTGCAGAAGCAGGAGTGAGTGAACTCTGCAGGAGTTCATTCCCTGAAATATGAAATGGGAGGTCTGCACCAGATGGCTGCCCTGGGCCTGGGGACTACCTCTTCCAATTCCAGCCAGCCCTGGAGCTCCCACTGATGGTTCAAAGCTTTTGTGACTACACCGGGGAGGAATTCCTGCTCTATGCAATAAACTCTTCTGCTCTCTGGTGAATGTTCTTGTACTCGGTGTGGTGTCAAACCTCACGTCTTCACACAGAGGATTAATAAGGAGCTCTAAGATGCAGCCAAGGTTTGTGAGCCTGGAGGAAGGGTGTGAGGGACCCTGAGAGCCAGGCAGAGAGCAGCAGCAGCAGGGACTCTGCCTTCGGCTCTTCCCGACAGATGAAAGGAGGGGAAAATGCAAAAGTCAAACAGCAAAGCAAAACATTGTCTCAGGCTCTGCATTTTGGAAAGTGTTTGAGCTCAGTCACAAAAGTGGTTTTAGTAAGACAGGAGCAAAGTGCAGGATTAAGTGTGAGCAGGCAGCATCCCCACACTTACACACAGACAATTACCCAACAATTACCAGGTCTTAAGAGCTCTGGTCCCGCGTGCCCTGGGTTAGTGCACTGGCCTCCACAGGCACAAAAATAATGAACTGCTAGTGGAAAAAGGCATTAATTTCAGCACACGTGGAGGAGGCACAACTGCTTAAAGTGCTTTTGCTGGTGCTCTCTGGACCACAGCTGGTTTAACAATCAAGATATTTGTGTTACTCTGCTCCCTTTTCAGTGGAGTTACACAAAATGCCTGTTCTACAGACAGGTACAGAGCAGCACAGAGAGGATCTCTGCACTGTAATTTCAAAGGGGCTGCTGCTACCAGCCACAGGAGAGGAGCAGACACTAACCCTGCCCGTGGGAAGCCAGGAATGTGTGCCTGTTGGGAATTAACAGTCCCACTGGCTAATGAAACAAGAAAAGGCAGAGCTGAGCCTCAGAGACGTCACCAGGGGTTTCCCATTGAAGCTCCGTGCTTGCAAAACCTCAAAAGAACCCGATGAAAGGTGGTAAAGCCAGAAACAGCAAGTGGGAGTTTGGTCTTTACAATCCCCAACCCCTTCTCAGAATAATCCCTTCCCACTAGCAACAGGAAATGAGCCTTCTCAGAAACGAAAGGAAACAGCTCCAGCACAGCCCATGTCCCCTGTGGCCGACATCAACCCCCAGTTAATACCTTCATTTCACCCTCAGGAGCAAACCCTGAACCCCTGCAAGGAACAGCAGCGACTTTGGGACCTCTTATGCAAACTCAAGTGTACGACATTATGTAAAAGGAAATAGGAAAAAAAAGTCACTACCCCGGGTAGTGAAAGGAAAACAAGCTCAGTTCTGTGAACCAAAGATAAAGACCACAAAAGCAGAAGCACCCTCTGTCCTACCCATCCAAAATAAGCACACGCAGCACAACACTCTTCCCCATGGGGACTTCCAGGCAAAAAGCCCTGTGGTGACTGTTCCCCCACAGCTCTGCCTCCAGGGATCAGCCACTCCTGGCACTCACAGTTTCCTTCCCCTGGCTGTGCTCAGGAAGGCTACAAGGACTACCCCAAAGCGGTGAGGAAGCTGACAAACATCCCCTGTTGGAGGGGAAGGAAAGGTGCCCACGCTGGTGGCTCACAGCATGTCCTTTGGAACAGCAGCCCCACTGAGGGCAGGAGCACTTTTGCTCCAAAATATCATCCCAGCCATGGTCATGGTGGCACTGGAATGGTTGATCTCCCACTATCTCCTTTCCTCCTGAGTGCTCCCATTGCTGCTGATGGAGCTCAGTCCCCTGCCACAGCTTGGCTGTACTCAGCCCCTGTTCCCCATGCAGAAAGACATTATTCCTTTGGGTTTTCAACACTCTCTGCCTTCCTGCCAGCCTGCTCCAAGCTGCCTCAAAACAGGACTGATTCCAAGAGCCCATTAAAACTCAGCAACAAAACGGGAAACAGGAAAAAAAAAAAAAAAAAAAAAAAAAAAAAAAAAAAAAAAAAAAAAAAAAAAGAGAGAAAAAGGGCCAGAAGCTAAACTTAAAGCTACCATGAAAAAGGGGTGGTTTTGCCAGGACACCAGGCCAGTGGCAACAGCTGAGGGCCTGTTCTCTCCCCATCACTTGCTGGGCTCCACAGCTGGGTTTTCCTGACACTCAGCTCCAGGTGTTTTGGCATGGAAAGCTGTGCCCAAGGGGAACAGCCCTGGAGCCAGTGCATCAGCCAGCACCAGGATGGGGCACAGAGGGAGAGAGAGGCCACATTACCCCATATCTGTCTCTTGTGGGAATCTTACACCTCCTCCCTCAGGCTTTGTGGGTCCTGAGATGGAGAGCAGCTCTGATCCTGTGTCTGCAACCCAGGGGGGTTGCAGAGGGTATCCAAAGGCAGCTTTCTTCACCCTGGCAGCTTAGGGAGAAGAGAAGCTGGCAGATCAGTTACAAGGCATCTTGTGACTCATACACAGTGAGTCAGTGGCTGGAGCAGGATTAGGAGCTCAGTGCTCAGGTCCAGGAACGAGACAGAGCAGACATGCAGGATTCCTCCTCCATTTGCTCCTGGTTTGCTTTCACAGAAAACTAAAAGCCTTCCCACATGGAGAGACTTTTTCACCCTTTTTGTGGTTTGGAAATCAAAGACTCTGCATGTCCACTCCATCCCTAGCCTTCAAGGGGCAGGATGAGACCACTGAGGTGGGGGAATGCAGGTGCTGGCGGGGGGAGGGGGGGGGGGGGGGGGCGGGGGGGGTCAGCCTGACAGGGGGACTCCCCAAGAAAAGCAAACTCCAGCCACAACAGGGATGACTGATGAACTGCAAAGCCTGTGTTTCCTACACCCAGGAGCAGAGATGACCACCAGCCATTTGCAGCCCACACAGAAACACCACCAGAGCAGGACAGCCTCGTGTCCCCTCCCAGGGGATGTGCTGGGCTGGGCTCCCCTCGCAAGCTGTTCGGAGAAAACTGAATGCAGCAGGTTTTGCTTCCTCTCTAAGTCAATGGAAAAAAAAAGATCCCGCCGACACAGCAGATCCGGCTCTTGCTCCACAGCCCTGAGCCCTGTGCTCGTGATGGCCCTGGCAGCATCCCTGCCCAGAGCCAAGGCCTGCACAGAGGCAGAGGGGAAGAGGAGCCCTCCCTCCCTCGCTCACAGAGCAACTGCTCTGCCACCGACTCGCCCACATCCCCCAGGCATTACTGGAAGTGAAACCAGAATGACATGGCTGGTGAAAAACGATGCATAAAAAATTAATACAGGTACTGCTCTGCGAGGTTAAATAAAGATCGAGTGGCTCATCCCGAGTCATTTCAGCTCAGAACAAAAGGTTTGCATTTTACCAAAATGGAACAGAAAAATCTGCAAAAAAAACCCATAACTGAAACAAGTTCAGAAGTTGATTGATTTTTTTCCAGGTGTACAGTAGCACCTGGAAGTCACATGCAATATGACAGTTCCCCAGGTGCCCTGTTCAAATGTGAATTAAAACATAAGGGGTGTCCTGAAGAGTTCCAACCTACCCAACCTATGATTCCACCTCTGAGGCAGGGCCCTGGTGCACCAAATATGTTATTTCTGCAGCAGCAGGAGGTGACAGGTGCATTGGGAAAGGGATGGAGATGAGGTTGGCGTTCAGAGCTGATGTTCCTTGAAACTGATTGGGATGGTCACACCTAAAATGTCAATTCTGGCATCACACACATTCACCACGACACACAGACTTGTGCCTTGTGGCAGCTCCAGGGCAATGTGTGTCCTTTGCGTACATCAGCACTTGCAAGTGGCTTCATCTTCACAAAAGTCTTTACATTCCCAGAGGTGCAAAACCTTGAATATTCTCCAGCTCTCAGCCCATGCACCATGCAAGACAGGCAAAAAAATTCTTTTTAAAGTATCAGCTGCAATAAAATCAGCTCCTTTTGTCAAACCTGCCCCTTGCCCTGGCACATCCATGTCCTGCATGAATGAATGCTCACCTGGGCACACGCCTGTGGCATGAGCAAGGTGAGATATGCAGGAAGGGCAGAGCAAAGGTCACAACTGCCAGGTATAAAACACCAGCCCAGCCCCAGGAGGAGCCTTTCAGCCCCCCATGCCATGCTGAACCATCCCACTGGCCCCACACTGACATTCCCAGAGAGTTTCACCACACAGGATTCCCAAGCAGCCTGGTTAAGCCATAAATGTAAACATGCAGTTAACTCTCCTACTGCAGCTTGCAGAGGGGAAAAGAGAGCAAAGTCACATCTCCCTGCAATTCTGAAGGTGCACATATTGGGCTGGCCAGGCTGGGGGCTGTCCAAAACCCATGACCTGGCCTGGCCTGGCCACACTCTGCCCTGACAGAAGCTGCACCTTTCCCTTCCCTTTCCATTTGAACAAGGTTAACTTCAGTTTAGCTGAGACACATCCTTAGCTTAGATAAGCTGAACACAACCAAGCCCTAGTGAAATAAACACGTCCATCTGTGTATTTACTCTGCCTTCCATCAGCTGAATTCCCTCCACCAAACCTGCTGTGACCAAACACGGGCAAAAACGGCGAGCCCAGACCTTTTGGGGCCCCTTCCTCACAACCCCACAGCCACAGCCTGTGCAGAAGAGGATGCCTGGGAGGGCTCTGCCTGCTCCCAGCCCAGGCTGGCCCTGGGCAGGCTCTGCCAGCCGGATCAATGACACCACTGTGCTCCCGGGGCCGCGGAGGGGCTCACAGCGCTGGTGGCACGGGGACAGGCTCGGCCGCCACTCGCTCTTTGTGTGCGTGTCTGCACCAGGGTGACCCAGTAAACAGCTGAAGCAGAGAAAATACGGGAACAATCCAGCGCGGGGAGGCAGAGAGGGGCTGATGGTGAAAGGACGGCGGGAATAAATGCGAGGCTTTGTTCTCCGGTCGTGCCCTCCGCTTACAGCTCCCAGCCCGGCCGGGATGACGCGAGGCTCCTCCATTTGCTGCTGGCATTTGCTTCCCGGGATCAGCCGGGCTCATCCCAGCCTCCTCCTGACACCCGCAGCCCCGGCGTGTCCCAGCACAGCCCAGCTGCGGGTTTCAGGCCATCCCCTTGGCTCCACACAGGTTCTCCCCTTGCAGGGCATCCCGCTACTTGTTCCCCTCCCCGCGGTGCTCGTGGGAAGGTGGAAGAGGCAAGAGCGAGCACTCCTGCTTTGTAATCAACAAAATCTCACCTTGGGAGTATTACTTAAATAGGTGTCAGCGAGGCAGGAGGTGCTACGTGAGCAGGTGTCAACAAGCCGACACCTGGGGGGTGCAATCGGGATGCTCTGCCAGCTCCGGGTGATTTCCACAGCTGAGGCAAATGAGATCTTACGATTAACTGGCACCTCTGGGGAGAAAACAACTGGAACAGGATAAAAATCCTGCTGTTGTCAAGCTCCTGAACACACGCACAGGGAGCCTCAGCAGTGAGGTTTGACCCTGAGTGTGCCAGACCTGTGGCATAAGTAACACGAGTGGCCAGACAGGGAGGAGGAATTCCCTCCCCAGACCCTCAGCCCTGCACTGGAGGTGTGGGTTTGTGTATAAATTCACTCTTCTGCCCTCCTCCCGGGGGCTTTAGCTAGCTCAGCTATTAGGAGGATTTGGAGAGAATTATACTAAGGACGAAGTAGAGATCTCAAAAGAGGCCCTTTCCCCGGGACCTTTGTCCCGGGCATTTATTCTTCGAAATTCTAGGGGGGAAAGAGGTAGAACAAAGGAAGGGGAGACAATTTATAGCCCCTCAGTCAGGGAAGACATAGCTGGACCACAGCCAATGGGGTCAAAGAAGGAAGTAAGGGTCACTCTAAGTGGTAAGGGACTCCAGGAGGTCAGAAGGGAGAAACCATTCCCCTAGAGAATTACAACAGGTTTGGTCACAGACACATCGGAGCAGCTCAAACACCACACAGGTGCCTGTTCCTCCCGGCCAGGGCACCTTGGAGAGCCGGTACAGGCACGTCCCCACCCCAACTCATCTGTTCCTGCCACCCTGCCCCGTTTGTCCCCTGGGATTACCAGCCATAGGTGAGCACTCCTGCAGCTCGCCCTCGCATTTAATAAAATTATTTTGGGGGGACACACCCTGGGATACCCAAAAAGCTGAAGTGCGCAGTGACCGTGGGGCAGCATCAATGTGAAGAGGGCAGAGGTGCCCGCCTTCCTTCCCTGACTCCTTTCCTTTGATATTCCCTGGATTAACACAGGTTGAGCCTCAAACTGCCCCATCCTCCCAGAGCTGCCTTTTGCTGAGGAACACACCAAAATCTGTGGGAATGAGGACTGAGAGGGATGGAGTTTGTGAGCTACCCCCAGAAGAAGCACCTTGGGGAATCAGTGTTTGTTATGACACTGGTGTGATCCATAGCTAGGTTCTGAGTCACCCCAGCACTGCCAGGGAAGAACCAGCCAGGCCTGTCCTGTCTTTGTGCCAGTTCTCAGTGTTGCAACCGGGACTGAATCGAGTAAACCACATTGTCTAGAAATCCAGTAATCCCAGGGACCGTCACCAGTGACTGTCCGCAGCCACGGGCACCGCCAGCGCATTGCTCAGCACGGGGCTCCTCAGCAGCAGAGCTGCAGCTGGGACCAGAGAGCCATTCAAAATAGAACCCAAAGCAAACAGATAGCACCATTTGGAGGGAAGCTGGGCTGCTTTAAGATGATAAATCAACCTAGGCATTGGCCTTGCCCTGGACAGTCTGCAGTGATTGCTGGGGTCACAGCATGGGAGGGTTAGAGGTGACACCATCAGCCCCAGGTCATATCCCCCAGCTCGCCAGCTCTGCTGCTGCTCCACTGCACACAGCCAGATCTTGCCTGCAGCAGGCCACCAACTGAGCCTTTTAGACAGGTGTCTGACCAAAATCTCTGGGGTTTCAGCCTAAACTGGAAGGTGAGGTCCTGAACCCCCCAGTCATCCTTATTGACTTATTCAGCATCCTTATTGACTTCCCACAGCTGAGCTTTGCTCCTGCCAGTCCCAGGCAAGGCCCTTTGCTTTGCCCAGCTTGGCTAAACCCTGGTTTCCTGAAGTCAGTTCCAACTCCTAGAGGTGAACCCAAAGCAAACACATAATTTCACAAACACACACTGGCTGGAGCAGGAGCCTGAGGCAGGCTCTCAGCTTTGAGAGTCTCCATGGAGACCCAACCACGGCAAAGAGTGGGGAAAGGCTGCATGGTTTTGCTCCATGACATGAAAAGCAGTTCTGGTAAGACGGGTAGTGAGCCCTCTGCAAAGCAGGTTTCCACACAAGCCCTCAGTTCAAGCTGCTGGAGTGTGGTTAGCACAAAGCAAAGCCGCTTTAAAAATAATGCCTCAGCACTCCAGATGAAGTTGCCTCCAATGAGTTTCCTCTCCAATCTGCTCTGTTTGCAAGTTAGACCAACTTTTTTTTCCCCCTCCCATGGGCTCCAAGGACTGGGCTGGTGCCTGGCAGCTGGAGCCACCCCCATTCTGCCCCTGCCCCTGCTGAGCTCCCCAGGCAGCTGCTCCCACCGGCCCCACGTGCAGAGGGAAGACGCCCTTTCCCGTCCCAGCATGTTTCTGACAGCAGAGCTCATCCAAATACCAACGGTGTAATGAAAACAAACTGCTGTGGAGCCAGCTGAGGCAAACGGGCCACGCCAGGAGCCTCTGCCTGTGCTTAATCTCCACTGACATTCAGCTGTCACATAACTCCTGACCCTCAGGTAGAGGGAACTCGGCATTATCTAATGTGAAAGTGCTGCCCTACAAGAACCCGCGCCAACACAGCCCCGGGAGTGTAACCGAAAACCGGAGAGGTGATTTGCATAACATCACAAAAACAAACCAGAACCAGGTGAGAGGGACTCGGGTCTGAGGTGCTGCAGAGTCACCACCAGAGGAGAGCAGCGTTTGCTCAGCACGGCCCACGCAGCCACATGCTGAGAATTGGGAAAAGGACTTTCCTGGCGCCTCTGGCAGAGCTGTTCCCGGGTGTGAAGGGAACAAAAGGCACATCTACAACCCCCAGTACTAACCCAGAGCAGCCCTGCCCCGACGCCCTCCCCGTGACTCCCTTCAGGAGGCCAACCTGCCCACTGGGATTACTGGGATTAGTGCTCCGTGCCGGAGCTCAGCGCTCCCTTTCCCTAACGACTCAGGAGCAAAGTCCAAATGTGTCCTTGCTGGGGCTGCTGAGACGTGCAGGTGAGTCCCCACCTGGGCAATGAGACAACTGTTAACTGCAGTATCCAAACATCCTAGTCCTTCCCCTGTTGCTGGTGCTCCCAGGAATGCTCCAGCTACACAGTTTCAGCGTGTTGCTTCTTCCTGGGCATCAAACTCCGCTGCCAGCATCACCTTTCAGCCCACAGATGCTCCTCTCTGCAAGGCTGAAGGTCCCACAGACCCCTGGAACAGACACACATTTGGAACCAGCCACAGGCGCTGCTGTGGGATCTAACCCACACAAACAGCACCAGATGAACACTTAACCTGTAAAAGGAGTGAGTCCCACAACTCATCTTTTTCTCCCCAAGGCCAAGGAATGTTTTAAACCCCAATCCTCCTCACTCAAACCCCACGGGTGCCGTCCCACCAAAGCAATGCACAAACCCTGACTGGCCACGAGCTGTGCTGGAGCCCCCCGGGGCCCCCCGCCAGCAGCTCAGCCAGCTTTGTATCCAAATCCTGCTCCTTAGCAACCACATTTTTCCCCCCCTCTTGCTGAGTCCGTGGGAGATGAAGAAATATTTGAGAACTGAGACAGCCCTGCTGCAAGGATATATTTAAATAAAAGAAGCATGCCCGTTTGAAAGGCAGTCATTAGGCAGCTCTGGAGTTGGAGAAAGTGTGAGCAGGGCATACCCAGTCTTTAAATGTGGTCTGAAGTGACCTAAATAAGCTCTTTCCTTCTTCAATTACACTCCCCTCGGGGGACACAGTGGCTGGTTAGAGAGTTGGGAAGAGAGATGAAGGAGCTGCTGGTGGTCAAGCCATTCCCTATGGCCAGACCAACTCAGGGGGCCCTAAAACCAGCTCGTGCTCTAGCCCTAAGTGTGGAGTGGTCACAGCCAGCCCCCAGATCCCAAACAGTGGTGGGTGCTAGCTAAATGAGACCCATCCTACAGGCACAGCAGGCCTGATGCTCCTTTTGCTCATCACACCCCAAAGCCAGGCACAGGGAAGTGGGGAAATACTCCCAGACTGCATTTACTTGCCCCTGCCTGGTGATGCCACCCTGAGAGCCAGGAAAAACGAGGCTGCAGTGGAGCACTAATGTGATCTGGGACAGGGGGTGAAGCTGAGTGATGCTGAAGCACAGGGAAGGTCTGGGGGGGTGCTTTGCCCATTCAGCCTGTGAACAAATACAGATTTCAGTTTTCAGGGCTACCAGTCTGGTACTAAATCCACTAAAACCTCAATGAGACCCCCACTTTAGGGATCCCCACCCTTATTGGAAACATGACACAGCAGCCTCTGAGTGAAACAATTATTACACAAACACATTTTGAAGCTTCTCTCTCACCATATCAAATTATAATAAATAAAAAAAAATCCTTCCTACCTCTGTTATTCCCACCTTGCACCAATCACCAACCATCAGCATCCCAGCCTGCTCCAGGCCTCACCACCAGCTCCAAACCTCTCTGGAAAGGAGCCAGAAGGTTTTCCCCCATCCACGAAATACCAACAGATGATGTTCGTCTGGCAAATTGCAAGGGACATATCAGGTTGTGCCTGGGGGAGGAGAACAGGCTGGGAGAAAAGCCTCTTATTCCAAAGGAACTGTAGGAAGTGAAAAGAAAATGGCTTTTAAGAGAGCCTCTCCCTCTCAGCTGTAACAAGCACTGACCTACAAGGCATCTGGGCTGAGCAATTCAAGTTTTCAAGGATTCATTTAGCAACTGAAAATCTCCTAATTGTTCAGAAAACAAACACAGCCAGAATTGCAGAGGTTCAGCTTTATGGAAGTTTCAGTCTGTGTCACCTGCAGTGGTGTTTTAGGCCATTCTTGGCCAGCAGGACCAGGAGAGCCACCAAATTCACTCTATGGCTCCTGCTGGACTGGAAGGATTGACACTCACTGCTGAATATGGAATGGATTGGAACTGAAAAGGTCAAAGCAAAAGGTCTGCAAAGCTGCTCTGGCAATCCCCCACTTGAGACAGTCAGTTCAAACCTTCCATCCCTCCCCTGTGGTTAAAATCACAGTGAGAACACTTGGCTCACATCGCCAGGAGGGCTCAGAGTGATGCCTGGTGGTCGATACCGTTGCTGTGGGATACAGGCAAAGTCTTCCCTGCTGCCATCCCCAGGGGCTCAGTGAGGACCAGAGTGAGCCACAATCCCTGCAGCTTTCCAAGGATCCTCTATTCCCTGTGGGACCAGACTATCCACCCATGAGCTGCCACAGCTCTGCCAAAACCCAGCACAGCTCCCTTTGGCAGAGGTGACAAAGGTCCCATCACGTCCTGGGGACTGTCACTGAGGCTCAGCAAAACACGGATGGTCCCTGGGGGTTCTTATTCAAATAATCTGCCTTCTTCTCTCAGTGTGCATCTACAACTCTGCCTGAGGGTTGCAACCCCACCAGGCCACCACAGTTGTCATAACAGTGACACATTTTTTCCTTTCCCCAGCCATGCAGTGAACACCCTGTGCATCCCAAAGCTGTTCAGGAGGCCATGGGTCACCGTGCACCCCTCTGGGATGTCCCTTTTCTCACCATCACTTGTAAATAGGAAAAAAAAAAAAGAACGAATTTCTCTGTTCAGGACTAGGAGGGAAGCTCGAGTGAGCAGATGCCAGGGCTGTGCTCTGACCATTCCCCAGCACAAACCCACGTACAGCCCAGGGCAGAAACGTGGTCTAAGGGCTCGGGAGGAGGTCTGGCTGGCAGCTGTGCCCTGCTGAGGTGAGCAGGGCTTTGCTCAGTGCCAGTGAGGGCCACACAAAGCCTCCCTCAGCCACGTCACTTTTCCCTCCCAGCCCAAGATGCTCCAAAGCCTCTCCTGAGCTCCAGATCCTCCTCCAGCCGGGGCACATCGTGCCAGGGCAGCTCTGCCGTGGGATGAGAGGAGCAGCACTCTGCCTCAGCCCCTCTTTTCCCTCCCCTGCTCTTGCTCTCCCTGCCAAAATCGCGGCCCCTGAGCCTCCCGGAGCGCCGCGGGCCGGCGGGGCTGGACTTCCTGCCAGGCATAACACGAACCAGATGATGCATCCAAAGCGTGTCAGTACGCCCACCCCCAGGAGAGGCCAGCGGGGAGGGGAGAGGGGGGAAAACAAGCTGGATGGAGCTTTCATGAACTCTCTGCAGAGCTGATGAGCCGCTGCCACCAGGCCAGAGGTGAAGCGGAACAGCCGGAGCCTGAGCTCATCCCTTCCCTTCCCGGCCGTGCCTGACCGAGAGTTTCCATCGCAGGTTGTGGGGTTGATTGTTTGGCACCGGAAGAAGGAGCAATTGCCCTCCTGGAAAGGCTGGCTGCCCTCAGCGGATATCTGCACAGCAACCAAAGAGGCTTTAGTGGTGATTCCCCCCCCTCCGCCGCCCCCATTCCAGCGGGAAGCATCCAGAGCCGCACATCTGCAGCTGCCTGGAAATCCCAGCAAAGCCAGACTTTGCTGACCCTCGCTGGTATTAACCCCTGCACGGCCAGGGCTGCGGCTTCTCAACAGCAAAACCTTCCTCCCGCTGAGCTTCTCCCGACGCACCGTTTGCTCCCGAGCAGCGACACTCCCACCACACCGATGACGAGCATCCATTACTAAGATAAAAGGCCCAGCTCTGACTCAGATTATTTCGGGTGCCTCTACATGCGACTGCCATCAACAAAGCGCTCGGGCCTCGCCGGGACCAGCCTGACTCTGAAGCACCCGAGGCCGAATCCAAACAAACACAAATATTCTTGCATCCTCCAGGAAAGTCCCCCCAGTGCCCGTAACCTTCCCCAGAGGACACTTTTGTGGTTTGGACAAGCCTGAAGCCTTTACAAGGAGCTTAGATCTGAGCAGATTCCTGCCTCCTACAGCCAAAATCTCAAATGGAATATTAAAAGCCCGAAGTTTTAGCAATCTACCCCTCTGCCTGGGCGCCCGGCGGGAGAGCATCTGGTTTCTCCCTGCAGAGCCTGGCAGCTGCCTGCCGCTCCCCAGGGGCACAGGGACTCACAGAAAAAAAAAAAAAAAAAAGCCAAGCAGGGGCACCCATTTATTCAGTAAAATAAAACACCTAAAGTACCTAAAGGGGCCTACAAAAAAGCTGGAGAGACTTTTGCAAGGGCATGGAGTGATAGGACAAGGGGGGGACGGCTTAAAGCTGGAGGAGGGTAGATTTAGATTAGATTTTAGGAATAAATTCTCCCTTGTGAGGGTGATGATGCACCGGCACAGGGTGCCCAGAGAAGCTGTGGCTGCCCCATCCCTGGAAGCGTTCCAGGCCAGGCTGGACAGGCTTGGAGCAAACCCGGGATAGTGGAAGGCGTCCCTGCCCATGCCAGGGGGTGGGGAAAGATGATTTTCACGGTCCCTTCGAACCCAAACCACTCCGTGATTCTCCGTAACAGAATTTTGCCAAACACTCCGTGAGCGCCCACAAACTCCGGGCCAGCCCTGCCCACGCTGCCGGCGAGGCGGAGCCCCCAAAACCAGCCCGGGGGCCCCCAAACCCCGCACCCTCCTCACTCACCTCCAGCGGCGGCAGGTCGGGGTCGAGCTGCGTGAAGCTGTGCAGCACCACGGGGCTGCTCTCGCCGGCCACCTCCAGCCTGACACCGCCCCAGAGGCTCCGTGCCCGCCGGCAGCCCTCGAACATCCTCTCGGGGCCGGCGGGGACATGGTGCGGCGGGGCGCGGCGGCGGCTCACCATCGGCGGGGCTGCCGCATCCCCGGCCCCGCAACCCGCCGCCGGCCCCGCCAGCCCCCCCGGCTGCCCGGGGAGCCGCAGCGGGGACGTGGGGGCGATGTTTGGGCACGGGGGAAGGCGAGGAGGAGCGGCGAGGAGAGGAGCGGAGCGGGAGCGCCCGCAGCAGCAGGGCAGGCGCCGGCAGCCCCGCAGCCGCCCCCGCGCCCCAAGAGCGGCCTGATGTCACGGCGGGGCCGGGACGGAGCCGGCTCGGCTGTAAACCAGGCACTGGATTTCCTCCCGCAGCCTCCGCCCGCCCTCGGGGGCCGGCCCGGCTCGGCTCGGCCCCCTCGGGGAGGGGGGAAGGGGGCACGGCAGGCGTGAAAAGCCCCGAGGCCACAAAAAGGGGCGGCGGGCGGGAGGAGGATGCTCGGGGCGGGGGGGCTGTAGGATGGATGGGTGGAGTGGGGTGGGGTGGCCGGAGCCCCAGTGGGCGGGGGAAACAACGGG
Organism: Zosterops lateralis; assembly: GCF_965231275.1. Taxonomy (NCBI): domain Eukaryota; kingdom Metazoa; phylum Chordata; class Aves; order Passeriformes; family Zosteropidae; genus Zosterops; species Zosterops lateralis. The sequence goes on along the minus strand of NC_139780.1, from coordinate 9,989,430 downwards.
GTGTTACCGTTGATGGGAGGGAGCAAAGTCACGCAGGTGACAACGGCTCCGGGAGAGGAGCTTTGTGTCGCCAGGTGCTCGCGAAGCACTTGGGCTTCACACGCCGCTAGGCAAAGAAAAAAGTGTTAACTGCGAGCGCGTGAGTATCATCAGCGTGTTTTTATCCCGGCGTTATCTCAGGCCGTGAGCTCAGGGCACTGCCCGGCCCCTCGCTGGCCACAGCTGGGCTTTGTGGCGTGACACGGTCACAGCCCTGCGGGGACAGCAGGCTCCGTCCCCTGCCAGATGCAGTGATGGTGACTCAGTGCCGGCCCCCCGTGCACAGGCAAAGGGGGGATCAGGGACCGGGGCACCTGCTCTCGGCCCGGCAGGGACTCTGGGAGAGCAAAACGAGCCTGGGGACAGCAGGGCTGCAGACCCCACTTTAGAGAACCCCTGCAACATCGTTTTGTTTTCGGAGACAGAGAGAAACGGTCAAAACTGTTTGTCATCCATCAGCCCCCTGCGCTGAGCACAGCGTGCTCCAGCCCTCCCCTGCTCTTCCCCTTCCCTCCTCACACACTGCTGAGAAACTGCATCACAGGGTCCGGGCTGCTGACACCACCAAAACCTAGACTTTCATGCCTCACCTCCCTCTGCAGCTGAAATAACATCGGCCTCCCAGGGCCCTCCAGCCCTGCAGCTTTATTTCCAGTGAGGACATGGAGCCAAAGCTCACACGTCCAGCTCTGCCCAGGGCACCAGCAGCTCCTGCCCGGGCAGGAAGGGATTAACAAAGCTGCCAAGCTGTGATAGGCTTCAAACTGGAAAGTTTACCAGGCAAAAGGATGAGCCAGGACAACGTGGGCTATTGTCCTGCTTTATCTGGAGCCAAAGAGGTCAAAGGGGACTTCCTGGACACCCTGGGAAAGGGGACCCAGCCCAGCAGCAGGGTCTTACACTGCCCGTGGCAGCCCCACATCTTTGGGGGGCAATACACATTTTAAGCCTGCCCAGGCACAGAGATCCAGCCCTGATCCCTGCCCAGGTCACCTTGCAGTGCCAGGTGGGTCTGTGGAGCTCTGGAGCTCTCTCCACCACAGCAGGATGTGATGCTGCTCCCTGCAGAGGTGTCCCCAGCCCCACTGACACGTCATGCAGGAACCACGGTGACACCACAAGACGTGCTGTGAAACTCAGTGCTGTGCATCCCTTTGCTAAAATCAGAGGCAGGGACCTGTTTTCCAGCAGAAATCACTGCTGCCTCTCTGGCCTGTGAAATATTTGGGAGGGAGACTCTGCTTTGCTTGATGCTTGAGTCTTAGGGCAGAGCAATCACAGCCCACCCCTGGAATGGCTTGGCACCGCCCAAGTGCACACAACAAACAACAGCACCACTCATTTTCAGCTGGCAAAGCCCTCCCAGAGCCTCCAGCTCCGTCTGACCTCTGCAGAGAGATGCAGCTCTGTTTGATGGGCAATTTTCACCGTCCCTCGGTTGACCACTAAAGATGGTTTCAGGGGAAAAACACTTCTGATAATGGATAATAAATAATATAAGGCAGGAAGGCAACTGCGGGCGTTTAAAAATAGCCAGTCAGTTTCCTTTCTCCTCTCTTGGGAACCTTCTGGGTCTGAAAAGCAAAACACTCAAAGCGGGGTCAGGAGCCCAAGTTCAGGATGTTTGCTCTGCGTAGCTCACCCCCAGCACTCAGCCGTCAGGGGCAAGGCTCTTGAAAACCATGAGATTCAAAACAACTTTTCAGGGCTTCTTATTTGCCTCTAAGCACACAGCCGAAAGGGGACAGGCAGGATCACACCCTCAGATTTCCCCCTGGCACCCTTGAAGATCTAGAAATTGTTGCAAAATGTGATTAATTGACATGCACATGACTTGAGAGATTTAAGAAAACGATCAATGCTCGAGTGACTCATTAAAAAAATACACTGTCAATGTGCACTTGGCAAACTCAGCAAGGAACTTTTCACAACATACTGAGCTTTTCGATGTCATCTCTAAGTGTCCCATCGACTCTGGCAGGCCCAGGAATTAGGTGATGTGGGAAATCCATCAGTTTTTGTCTTTCCACCACTCTGAAATCAGCCCTTGGCTGGATAAATACAAACTCACATGGCCAACACCGGAGCAGCTCTGCTCCTCTGCCGCAGTCTCCAGACTCTCTCCCTTTCCTGCATGGTCAAGAACGTGGAGAGGGTAAACACAGAGAAGCTTTTGGAATCTTTAAGCCAGTTTTCTGGTTTGGGAATCAATTTGGGTCAATCTGTTATAGTCAGAAGGTGCAGATTCAGAGCTCAGTTAATAGCTGGGCTCAGCCTGGACCCCAAGTTGTCTCTCCCCAGCACTTGGTGTCTGAGCATTCCCTCAGCTACATCCTCCAGCCCTCCTTTGCTTCCATCTCCCTGCTCTGCTGCTAAGTGGGGCTTTCCAGCCTATTTCCTACAGGGCAAAACTCACAGTCACCCAGTTCCATGCTCAGTGTTGCTGTGTTTTTGGGTTTTTTTTCCCATCAGGCAAGGCTGCCCACCCCAAAGCACAGCTCACAAACACTTCCACAGGAGTTGCTCCTGCCTGGCATCAGCTGCCTGCAAACACCCCAGTGCTCCTGCCACTATCCCCAGGGCACTGCCACCACCCCCAGGGCACTGCCACTATCCCTAGGGCACTGCCACCTCCCCGACAAACCCATATTCTCTTTGAGCCTCAGTGAAACCACAGCAGGACTGATTCCAAGAGCTGCAAAGAGCTGCTCTCAGCCCCAAGCAGAGAAGAGAGGGACCACCTTCATCACCTCTAACTGAGCCCCTCTGGAGTATCACACACCTCCAGCTTTCACTGTTGGACCAGTGAGGGCCCCGAATCAGCAGCCTCTGAGGGGAACTGAGCTGCTTTATGTGGGATTTCAGCATTATCCGGCCTCTGTCCCAAGCTCTGGCACCAGCTCACAAGGCATGTCTGTGTCAGGCCCTGACATGGAGCCCTCAGCATTTCCTTCTATTGTGCAGCTGGGGAAGCCCTTCTGCTTGCTATTTTCAAGGCATTTTGGAGGAAAAGTCCTACCCAGTTATAGGAATTACTAACTGAAGGTTAGGTGTTATGTGCTAGATCAAAACTTTTTGGGCTTTCTAATTTTAATTGGAAGAGACTTTTCGTTTTCACTGCCCAGGCTCAGCTGGAAGGTTATTTTATAATAGTAGTAGTAGTAATAATAATAATAATCCAACAGTAAACAACCAGTACTACCTCTTCCACTTAAGGATGAGGGGGAAAGCTTGTGCAAGAAGTGAAAACAATGTCACTACTCCATTCAAACAATCTGTACAGAGATCTGAGACTGAGTCCCCCCAGATTTGGGGACCAACAGATCTCAGGCCCTCACAGACCCAATTCTCACTCTCAGCATGATCAATGCCCTGATTTAACCAGATTTTAGATGAGAGCCACCCACCACTTGCCACAGCTTGCAGCAGGCACAGATTTTAGCAAATTCTCTGCTGAGTATTTCAGATCCAGGGCAGTTGGATCACTCTGCCCCCAGGTTTTTTCTCTGGGCCATTTTTGACAGATCAGGCACTGTGAACTCTTTGTGCTGGCAGGGAGGAAGGCTGGCTCGGGCTCTCCTGCCCTTTGTGCCCCTCCTGCCAGGGACAGCCATTCCCCAGCTGCAGCACCTCCTGCTCCCCTTGGCCCCCCACGGGCAGCCCTGATCCAGAGCCGGGTTAATTCGGGAGCACAGCTCCCCTCCACACCAAGCATTAACACAGCCAGGCAAGCCCCTAATTACTGTCAGCTCCTAGCAGAGGAAGCACAGCAAATCCCCGGGCAATCAGGATCTCAAAGTCTCCATCCAGCTATTCTGTGTTTCATTTCCTGCAGCCCCTGTGCACAGCTGGGCTACGGCAGCTCCTGAAGCTCTGCAATTATTCCACAAGCCTTGGAGACTCAAGAGCTTGCAGGAATATTTGTCCTCCATCCTACTCCTTACAGCATCCCCTTGGCTGCAGCAGAATCATGGATTTTTTGAGGGGTTGGGTTTTTAGATTCCAGAATGGTTTGGGTTGAAAGGGACGTTAAAGATCATCTCATTCTACTCCCTGCCATGGGCAGAGACACCTTCCACTGTCCCAGGCTGCTCCAAGCCCCATCCAGCCTGGCCTGGAATGTTTCCAGGGATGGGGCAGCCACAGCTTCCCTGGAGAACCTGTGCCAGGGCCTCACCACCCTCACAGGGAACATTTCTTCCAATATCTAATCTAAATCTAAATCCATTCTCCTTCATTTTAAAGCCATCATTGCCTCTTGTCCTGTCACTCCAAACCTTTGTCCAAACTTCCTCTCCAGCTCTCTTGAAGCCACTTTATGCACTGGGATGTTAAGGTTGCCCCAGAACCTTCTCTTCTCCAGGCAATTTATCAAGTATTTAAGGAGCTTCCATTAGGGCAGCAAGAAACAATACAAACCTCTGTTTTCCAAACTTCCTGACCTCTAAAAGCTCATCAGAACAAGGCCAACCTGTGAGGTGGGGGGAGATCAAGCCACTTTCTCAGAAAGAAGCGACCACAGCACACTTTGGGCGGGCACCCGGATTCTTTTGCGGCAAAGAAGAAAATACTCAGAAAAACAAGAGGCAAGATACAGTCATGAATACCAAAATGTGCCCAAAAAGCTGGAGACAGCAGGGCCCAAGGTGTGAAAAGCACCAAGAGACCTCAGAGCACTTTGCAGGCAGGGGGATGCAGGGACCAAAGCTCATCCAGTACTGGCTTTTTCAGGAGGATCACAAATTTTGTTCGAGTTTTATTCGGGCCCATCCCCACACCGGCAGGAAGCTGCAGCTGCAGCTCCTGGTGGCAGCGTTTTCCCTTTCTCCACGTGGCTCCCGGCGCCTCCCGGGCGTTCCGAGGAGTGCAGAGTTCAGCAGGCATTAAGCTGCTGCAGCCTGACGCGCTGCAGACACACCAGAGCTCCTCTCCTAAGGACCATTATTTCTTGAGCTGTTTGTCATTAAAGGCCGCTTTTATCTCCCTGCCACCCTTCTGCCAGGCTGTTTCAGTCAGCTCTTTTAACAAATACCACCTAAGGTGCTTGCAACCAAAAGGAAAACAGGAAAAACATTTCTCCCTGTTGCTTAGCAATCAGTGTGTGGTGAGTTCAAGCCTCCCAGGTGCTCCGTTATTGTAATTTCCATCCTCACTTGCTTGGCTTCTCTGCAGAAAAACCAGGGAAAGGAAAATCACTGGTGGAAAAGAGGGAAAAGGTTATGGAGCCACAAAAATTTGCAGGGAAAAGTTGGGAATAGGTGTAGCCCCTAAAGATAAGGGAAACTAATTTCTGAAATCAAGCTGTTCCCTCCCATCTGCCAGAAAAATTAAATGATATAGCGAGATTCCATTTTAAATTGAAAACACACATCCACCACCTGGGTGGATACAGAACAGAGCAAAGCTCTGGCTCTGCTCACCTTTCAAAAACACATCCAAGGGCAGGCAGCACAATTTTCCACCCACAACAACCAGCCAGAATGACACGTTCAGCTGAATCGTGTAAAAGGAGAGTCCCAGAAACGAGAGGCTCTGGCAATGGTTCCATGGAGAAATCCCAGTGGACAACAGAGAAGCTTTGCTTGGCAGAGCAGCTCTTCCTCCTCCTCAGCTCCTATCCCAGCCCAAGCTCCAGCCCTGCTCCCACCTGTGCCCTCCCTGGTGGGCTGTGCTGCTGCAGGGACAGGTACACCCACCCCACCTGTGCCAGACACACAGAGGGACAATTTGGGCTGGCCTGTGCATGCCACGCTCCAGCCAGGAGAGCAGGAGGGCAGTTTTATCCCAGCTTTATTCCCACTAGCTCTGCTGGGCTAGGGAAGGCCAGGAGAGGCTCCCCTTGCCCTCTGCCCAGGTGACAGCACATGCAGGGTGTCACTGAGCACCTGGGGACACGCTCTGACCCCACACTGATGGTTCTCCCTGGGGACAGCGATGCAGGCTGGCATCTGTGTCACCAGCCCAGCACGCTCAGACTCAGCTCCCTGAACCTGAACAGCACCATTCATTGCCCTGCTGCTGCCAGGACGTGCCTGGACACACGTAGGGGAAGGGAATGATGCCACTGAGTTGCTGAGAAGTCCAAGAGAAAAGTGATGCCATAGCACAAGCACAGGGAAGAAGCACACGGAGTTGATACCTTGCACAAGATTAAATTATATCCAAAGGCCAGCCTAAAAATGGAGCCAAACAGGCTGCAAGGTGCTGAGTTGATCTGAAGAGATACAGGTAGGGAAGTAAAACAGATTTGCACAAAGTTATCCCAGCACAGGAATAAGGTGGAACAGATTTAAATGCTGGATCATGGGAATAAACAAAGCAACAGCAAAGTGTTCCACACACACATTAATAACACCAATAAATAACAGAGATTACTGAAAACAAGAACACCAGCTAAACAGGAACAAAGCCCCTTAAGAGGGGATATGAAAAGGATGTTCCAACAATGGTCCTCTATCTCCTTTGACCGCACAAACGTCAGGGAAGGCATAAACCAAAACCCAGACACATCGGGAAGTGGCAGGAAACCTGACTTGATCTGAAGTGAGGAGTGAAACCTTGGAGCCAGGCTCCAGCAGAGTGAGGAGCTGATGTGATCAAAAGTGAGAAGCCAAGAGAGGAGCCAGAGGGCCCAGAACAGCCTGAGGGATGAGGGAGAGGAGCTGCAGGAGAGACGTCCGGCAGCTGGAGCAGCAGCCAGTGCGCCCCAGTGCTGACACTGCGCGGCCCCTGCCAAGTCATCTGGGCCAAATTCACCACGGGCTGGGCAGGGATGCAGTGAGTGGACATGAAAACATTCTGCTGTAACAGCCTGAGCACACACTTACTGGTGTTGGCCACGTGAGAGCCAGGAAAAGGGGCTGGCAAGAGCTGGAAAGGGAAAGTTTCACTGCCCAGCGCTGAGCCGGCTATTGCAGAGATGAAACAAACAGTGACATGGCTGAAAAGTCAATTAAGAATTGGAAAAGTCTTTCAGTACTCCCAGGTATTGTTAGGAGCTCAGACAAAGGATGTTTAAAAAAAATTATTTTCCCTTTGGTGATTACCACTTTGAAAGGTTTCCGCTCCGCATTGTTTTAGTGGAGGAAGTTATTCCAGGGCCTCTCTCCATGGCCAGCAGAACTCTTTTTGTTGTGGGGGTTTTGGCATGGAGGAGAAGCTTGTCCCAAACAATACTGTATGCCAGTGGCTGAGGGCCAGGTTTGTCCATCAGTTACAGTGGCAGAAATATCAACAAACTCATCAAGTGCCACCAAGTCACCATGGCTGTGTCCAGCCACAGTGCTGCTGACCCTCCCAACTTTTTACTTTCCAGTCCATGATTTATGTTGTTTTTCCTTCAAGCCTTGGCTTGGGGAATCATGTTGAGTGCCAAAAGAATTTCAGGTTTTATTAAAATAAAAGGTTATCCCATGAGCACTGAAACTACTTGTGTTGCTTCCTATGGCTTTGTGTCCCGAGACTGTTTTCGGTGCCTAAAAATGTACGAACCGAGAATGAAAATGTTTTTGTGGTTAAGTGTTTGTAAGAAGCATCTCCCACGTGGATTTGCTGGTGTCTAATAATACATGAACTCATGCTACAGATGTTTTGGGGCATTTACAAGATTCTTTCCCTCCTCTCAACCATCTCATTTCATCATCTCTGCATAGACTTAATTATCTGCGAGCCCTCAGCCAGATCTGCGCGACGCAGGTCAGCGGGTGCAGAAGTCATCTGGGGAGAGAGGGCACAGGCAGAGGGACACCAGGACAGCATTAGCCTGATTTGGGTAGGAAATTAGATTTTAAGCTCTTTCTGGCTCCCTTAACTGCAGGGAAAACAGTGAGGAAACACGAGCCGAGCTCTTGCAGGAAGGTCAGGGAGCAGAGGGTGAGTGGAACAAGCTGCTCCTCGAGGGTCTCACCCAGACTTTCTGCAGCAGTGGGGCCCTGAGCAGCTTCTCCCCTCTTTGCCTCAGAGTGCATGGCCCAATCCATCAGTTCCTGAGCTGCCAGCACCATCACAGGCAAGGTTTTTACCCTCAGCAGTGAAGATCAGACCCATGTGGATGGTTCTTACCCAATGCCACTCGTGCCACGCGGGTCCGGAGCAGCGTCAGGGTTTCCATGACATGTGGGCACGTAACACGGTGGCACAGATGGTACCACCCAGCCAGGGCATGCACTGAGTCATCTCTGACAACAGCCAAACCCCTGGGGGATCTTCCCTTTCCCCCTCCTTGCCCCAGCCCCTGGTGAGAGTCACCTTTTACAAAGCTTCTTCCCAGGGCGAGTGTGCCAGGGCACAGCTGGCACTCGAGGGGCCCTGGGAATGGAAGTGTGTCACAGGTCTCAGATGGTGCCATATCAGCAGCAGCCAGGTCTTTGATTGACTCCAAAGTAACTGGAGAGGGCTGGGAGGGGAGTTCCCCCCCAGGGGCTGTGGGCGAAGAGGTGTTGGGAAAAGGTGGAGCTGCGCCCACTTAACTTGTCCGTCTCCTCCCCTGTGCTTCCCGCATCCCTCTCCAAATAGAAAGGGAAATCCGGGATTTTCAGCTGCTTTTGATTCCCTCTTGCTCTGCACACAGCAGGGTGGGGAGGGATTAGTCTCCATTTCCTGCCTCCAGACAGCTCCAGGGCTGCTCAGGCGGGATCCCCCTGATCAGAGGCTCCCCAACCCACGACCACCACATTGCCAGACCCCACAGGGCTAGAACAGCTCCTCCATCCTTCCCCTGCCCTCAGCTCTTCTCCCCAGAGCCCCCAGAAGTGCCTCCCAGCTGCTCTGCCGGGTCAGCCCAGGCTCTGGCGCCACAAACCACATTGCCCCTCCTTCCTCGCCTGGTTGCAGTTTCTAACTCGCACTCAGTTTCCAGCAGGGGAAGGAGAAGTGCTGGGGAGGGCACTGTGATGAAAGAAAAACTCCTGACTCTCAGAGAAATGCACACGGGAGCCTAAAGGGAGAAGGATGAGCAGAAAGGGGTTACTAAGGGAGATTTCTGGGTGCTGCTTTCCTGGAAGGCAGGAGAGGAACCCCCCTCATCTCGGGTCAGTGCTGCATTTCCCTGTCACAAACATCACAGCCAGACACCACCAAGATTGTCACATCAAACCAGCCTTGTCCTCCCAAACAGCTCCTCAATATCTCCAGGTGAAGAGCCTGATGCTCACAGCTGTCCTCTGGGAGCTCACAGCACCAGAATTACAAAGGCAGCTGTCAGCAGGATGGGATTGGGCATTTCCCCCTCCTGGGCCATCAAGAGGAAACAAAACCCCAATGTCCTGCTGCCAAAAGCTGCTGCAGCCCCAGCAGAGCCAGGGACAACCCTGGCACAAGCCCAGAAAAGCCAGGAGTGATGACACAGGGCTGAGGAGATGCCTGCACAGAGATGACACAAGAAAATCAACAAATCACATTTTTGGATGCAAACAACCTTTGAGGTTGTTTAAAGTCAGGCCTTCACCAGCATCTGCATGAAGGTGGTGCCCCAAAGCCTGACCACAACACTGGGGTGCACCATGTGCTGCCCTCTCCAGACACCACGAGTGATGCCACACACATGACTCAGGAGCTGGGAGTTAAAAATACCAAATATCACAAGTTCTGCCCCAACTGAACGACCAGCCCTGTCCTGTTACACCATTGTCACATGCTGGGGCAGGCAGGAGGATCTGGGGAGAACCAGCTCCTGGGGCAGTGGAGCCAATCCTTCCAGCAGTGTTGATACCACAAAGTTCTTTTATGAACTCCAGGTTCACACCAAGCTGCATCTGGCTCTGCACCCTCCCTGTAGTGTTTTAACTGCACTGAAACCAAAGGTGCTCTTTGCTTCTCAACAGCATTTAACAGCCAGCAGTGGCCAAATGGAGCTGTTACAGGACAGGGCTCCCAGCAGGGGCGTTTCTCAGCAGTATTTGCTGTATCCCATGGCTAAATCCAGCCCTATCTGGATACAGCAGTGGTGCCTATCTGTGCTTGGCAATGCTTAACAAAAGCAAGCTGCTCTCTCCTGCATAGGGACACCAGTGAGGGGCAGGGGATCCTCCAGAGCCGTGTGTTGGCTTTGGAGCAGAGCCCAGAGCCCCTGAGGAGCAGCTGTGCAGTGGCTGTGTGTGACAGGGGAAGGTTTGAGCAGCACCATGGGCCACAACAGCACGGCTGGTGTCAGCAAGGAGCAGTGCCACCACCTCTGTGGCCAGGCAGGGTCCAGCTCAAGGCATGTCAGGCACATTCAGCATTGCCACTCTCAGCTGTCTCAGCCCCAGGGGTAATTAAATAGGGTCATCTCAGATGGAGTCCCTGGATGGAAGATGCCCGGGGTTACACCCACGCTTTACTGTTGTGTGAAGGGTTGTGAATGGGGCAAACCCTCCATTTCTCCTGTGTTTACAGCTGGGACACTCCAAACCAAGGGCTGTAGTGAGGGCAGCCTTGTCCCTTTTTGGGGAAGATAAATCAGGGAAACTTTATAAATATGATTGCTTAGCAAAAGATTCTGAAAATATGAAACTTATAATTGAAATAGAAATGAAAGCTTACTTTGAATTGTAGGATACCGAGTCTTAGCTACTATATAACCTGAAGACAATAGCCTGGCCAGCTGAAGGAGGATTCCTTTTGATTGAACAACACCTTTCTGCTGGATAAGGGATCCAAAAGTCCACGTAGCAAAATAGAAAAGTCTAAAGAGTAGTTTTTAGAGTTTAAAATATAACACAGTATGGTAATGTAGTAGTTCTTATAGGCTGTGTGTAGATTCTATAGCATTTTGTGTCTTGTATTGGTTGGTCACTGTAAATTAGAATATTCATCACAAAAGGAGATAGAATGGATTGTAACAAAGACCTCGCTCTCTTGCTTGCTCTTTTCCCCTTACTCTTAGCTCTCTCTTCCCCCTGCCATCTCTCTCTCTGGCTCTCTCGCTTCCTTATCACTGCTCTCTTGCCTCTGCACTCTTCCCCCTGCACTTTAACCCCTGCCCCCTTGCTCTCTTGCTCCCCTCTTCTTAGCTCTTACCCTCTTGCTCTTTCTCCCTCTCTCTTTGGGACTTCCCTTCAGCCCAGGCTGGTGGCTGAAGGCCAGGCCCTTTCTACCCACGACCCTTGCAATAAAACCACATATTCTAGAATATCTCAGGTCTGCAGAGTTCCTTGTCCCTGCTGTCCACAGATGCTCCTACAGTCCCTGCCCCAGCCCTGCTGCAAGACCTGGAATGTGCAGAGGAGAGGATGGAGCCACAGGCAGGCAGCATCCACACCCCCAACCCAGCACCTCTGCTTGGGGAGGGCAGGACAGCCAGGGGCAAATAGTCCCCGTGCTCTGGCAAAGACCCAAAGCAGAAAACAGCCTCCCTCTGATGGCCTGTGCTGTGCCAAAGCAGGCAGCAAAGTGGATTTGCCTTATTTGAGCACACGTGGGCAGTGGGCAGTGCTGGCAGTGCTCATGGCACACTCCTGCAACAGCTGCTCCTGCAGGCGCTGCCCTGAGCCCGCTGCACGGGGACAGATGACAGCAAATTGCACTGACGGGGCCCTTCTTGAATCAAACTGGCAGGAGGCAGCTGCTCCGGGGCCGATCTGCCGTGAGTCAGGGTGCCCAGCCCCCGGGGCAGGGGTGGAGGCAGCTCCTGCCGGCAGCACACGGGCACCGGGCTCTGCAGCTGCACCGGCTGTGCCTGGAGCCACAGAAAGGCTCTGCTGATCCCACAGGATGGAAATGGAGAGCAGAAGAGTGAGAGAGAGCTGAAAGTGCAGAGAAGAGATCCCGTTTCACTGGAGAGAGGGAAAGTGCAAGAGGCAGAGCCTGTACCTCTGGGAGAATCACATCTACACAGTAAAAGCTGCACGAGGAGCAAATTCTCACATTGCCCTCAAGCTTCAGGCAGAGAAGTTGGTGCTGAAGGATGGGGAGGATGAGCAAAGAAGCAGAGAAACACTCTAGGAGGTCACCTTGAACATCACGTCCTTAGCTGGGGACAAGTTGTAATGCCACCAGAATCAGAAGGTTTATTTACTGAGGATGTGGCACAGGGCATTTTACCTTATTTCACCTCATTTTCTCACAAGCGCAGACCCAGCCAGGCCACTTGGAAAAATACATCGAAAATAGAACAACTGAACAATTACTGGAAACATCCTCTCCTTTTGCCTCACAGACAATTAGCACAGCTTTAATTGCACCAGTGACTCTGCCAGGGCAGCAGTGAGGGTTGGTCAGGCAGTTCCAGCCCCTGCAGTGAGCACAGGGAGCTGTGGCACATGTGAGGTGACCACCACAGACCCACTGGTGTGGCCACACATGGGCAAGGCACAGACATTTGGTGAGCACCAGGCATCTCAATAGCTGCAAACAGTAAGTCTCAGAGGTGACAGAGTTCAGGCAATGACGACAAGCCCTTGGCCAGCATGAGCCCCAAGACAGGCTGCACCCCAGGGAGCTGTGTCAGATGCTGGCTGAGGCTCCAGAGGTCTGTGCTCTCATTCTACTTCAGCAACTCTTTGTCTGCATCAACACCATCCTGCTACCTGCTTATTTGGGAGAACCCTGGTATTACTGGCCTGGCACCCCCAGGGCTGTGTTTCACATGTTTATTCAGTGTGGGAACACAGGCACAGGTGAAGACTCAGGATGTTTTAGCACCAGGGACCCAAACAGCAGCTACTGGGAACCTTTTCTCCATCCCTTTTAAACCAGTGTAAGCCTCAGCCATCACACCAGCTCTTCCTTCTCTGAAGCCTCACCCAGGGCTGGAAACAGGGATTGCCACCACCCCAAAAGCTCCTGGGACAGCATCAGCCAGAGGCACAAAGCAGAGTGTTCATGGCCTCACATGTTCACAAGTGCATCTGGTGGGGTTCAGATGGTGGGGCAGAGCTTTGATGCCCTCTCCCAGCACTGGGACAAGCAGCACAGAGGCACAGGACAGCAGAGGGGTTACAAACAGCCCTGGGAGCTGTAGGGACACCCCACAGCACTGCATGGATCCAGAGCTGCACAAATGGTGTGGGATGGGCTCAGCCCTCAGCCTGGCCAGGGCAGTTCCCAGAAATCCCAAGACTTTGCAGCATGCTCCTAAATCTCTGTCCTTATAGATGAGGATTAAACCTGGGAGTCTTTTTCCGTAGTTTCTCATTCTCTCCAAAGGAACAAAACGATGATTTGCCTGAGGGAAAAGGAGAGTTTGGCCAAGAGCAGGGATGGAGGGATTTGTTGTTTTTGCCTGTGACTGTGGTCAGGAAATGGTCCTAGAGCTCATTTTCAGCTCCTCCCTCTTGATAACATCTACCATATGCACGCAGTGGAAAAGAAACAGCCTTTGATACAGACACGGCAGACTTTGATTCACCACGGGGCCGTTGGCAGCTATCACTGCACCCCGGCTTCAACCTGCGACGGGCACCAGCAGCAATTCCCTGTCCCTGTTTGACCCCCCCAGTTAAAGCCTTTCCAGCCCCGACAGCTCCAACCTGGGATTGACACCAGCATCAGCTCCCCGGCCCCGCTTGACTCCCAGTTAAAGCCGTTCCAGGCCTGATGGGGGAAGTAACACCCTTCCCACCCATTCCCGCAAGGATTAATCGGCTATTTATGCAGCACTCCAAGGTGATACCGCTGCTGTGGACAGGAACAGCGGAGCCGGAAATTAGTAGCTCATTAATGCTGGTCTAAAAGTTTTCTTCTATGTGCCAGAGCTTCACCCAGGATTGCCCGGGTTGCAGGCAGCTAAAACTCTTCAAACTCCACTGAATGAGGTCTCAAATGCGGCAGGGAATAAGGCTGTGCCACAGCAAACCTGGGAACTAATCATTTGTTCCCATCTCCAGCTCCTCTGAGCCTGGCTCAGAGGTCAAACCAAGCTTTTATCTTCTTCTGTATTTCAGTATGCTGAGGGGGAAAAAATGATATTAGAGGAATAAATTAGCATTTGAAATGTAATTTAACTAATTAGCTCGCTGGAGTGGAAAATATTTGCTAACCACTTTGAAGTCAGACCGACTTGCACTTATTAGGACATCACAGAGGAGAAAGGAAGAAGGCAAAGATAGGGACAGGACAGGCTGCGGAGGATGCAAGTGGGACAATGAGATCTTCCCCTGATTTCTTCTCACCCCGCAGGGCTTCACTCAGTGTCCAGCTGGGACAGAGCAGCGCTGGGAGAGCCCCGGGCTGTGCTGCTCTGCCCTGACCTGCCGGACGCTGCAGCCAGGGGGGTTTTCCCATTTTCCCAGCGCTTTCCACAACGCTGTGAGAGCAGCACGGCATCAGCCTGGGATGCCCAGCCAGGCAGGAGGGATGCTCTGGGAGCGGGCAGCACCATCCCACCGCCCTGGGACCCCACCGCTCCCTCCCAGCCCCGCGGGCTCGCACTGGCAGCGAGGGGATGTCGCCAATTAAGCTGACAAACAGAGAGCCATAAAGCTCCATCATGTCAGGGAACTGCCTGAGATGCCACAAAAAGCCGTTATATCACTTGCAACAGCCCGCTCATTGATTTCCCCACCTCCCAGGCATAGAAACTGTTGCTCTTGTATTAGCAAAGCTTTGGAAATCCCTCCCCACCATAGCAAAAGAGGCAGCCCGGGCAATTTTGCAACTGCTGTGGCTGAATTATGAAAGGGGGGATTGATAACCTTGCTAAAAGCCATCAAGGGAGGCAGAAACGAGAGCCTCCTCTGCCTGATACACAGCACCACATTGAGGGTAACCTGGGGGAGATGTTTCTCTTCCAGCTGGCTACCACTGAACGTGGGTATGAGCACCACCAGTGCTCCACTGCAGCTGGTGAAATGTCCCCCAAAGGAGACCCAGCCCGCTGCTGGGGCAGAGCAGTTTCCCTGAAAAACAGGAATATGAGATCTTGACCCAACAGAGTTGCTGCCCTGGGAGAAGAGACTTGAGCCAGAGGTTCATGTTTCTGTGGGGTGTCCCCAGCCTGGGCTTTGCCTTGCTCCTTTTTGAAGTCAAAGCTTTTCTCCCTGGGAATACAGCCTGAAAAAGGTCAGTTGTGTGTTCAGTGAATGGATTTGCAGCAGGAGAAAAGCCCATTTTCCAAGCCAGGCCTTCCAACAGGGATGGCCCAGATGTTGTGGACACACACAGACAGGATCCTGCAAAAGAGCCCCAGGTAATGCAGGCCCTAAACTTTCCCCAACCTGCCTGTGTCATCTCCAAGAAGAAAGGAAATTAATGAGCCTGAAATAGAAATTAAAGTCCTGAAATAGAGGGGGAAATGCCAGCACTGCTCCCTCCCTGCTGCCCACGCAGCCCGGGGAAGCAACGGCAGGAGATGAGCAGGGACCTGCAGGTGGGTGTGAGACACCAAACCCTGCTTGGCTGGGGGAACATTTCAGCTCAGAAAGAGGAGTTTCCTCATCACCCCACAGACAAAAACGCCACTCAGGATTTCCCTGCTGGCATTTCCCCACCTGTGTGTGTTCTGCAGCAGCTTCCAGCAATGGGACTCGCTGTGCCCCTGCTTTCCAGGAATGGAAATTGAGGCTCAGAGCAAGGGTGCATGAGCATGGAGAGGCAGAGACACAGAGCATGGAGACCCTGATCCACCTCCTGCTCACGGGTGCTGCCAGACAGTGCTGGCCCATGGGGGTTTCATCCCATTCTGCCCAGGGCAGGAGAGGGCAGGGGGTGAAAGCACCAGTGAGCCCAGAGCTGGGAGAGGTGAGCATGGCTGGGAAATGTGAAAATGGGGATGCTGGAGATGCCAGTGTGCCCCCCTGGCAGTTCCAGTTTCCACAGGGAAGTCCTAACCTCTCCTGTCCCTCGGTAATGCCCCAGGCACGACCTGAGGTCTGGGGACACCCTGATGTGCCACTCACCAACTGCTGCCTCATCGTGACACTGCCAGCACTGGCTGTCACCCAGCAGCCTCCAGAGGGCTCGGAGGAATTGTTAAAAACCCAACCAACCAAATAATAATAATTTAAAAATCCAGCATCAACATATTGCACAGCCCCCTTAAAAATTATTCCTCTTTTCTGCTAAACACCAGGAAAGCAAGAAGAAATCCCTGAGTGACCTAGGCCAGGGCATTCCCCGTGCCCGGTCCCAGCCGATGCCCAGCGCAGGGAGGGAGGCAGGGAAAGCCTCCACCTGTGTCGGGCAAACCCTGAGGATCCCCCTCGCTGCACCAGGGGCTGCAGGGAAGTCCAGCACCAGATCTCACTGCTGAGCAGGAACGGAGATCGCCTGCTTTAAGCCCGGAGAAATCTGCTTAGGAATCGTGCTGAAGGAGAATAAAGCACCCAGGCACTGCTTCACCCGCTCCAGCCGCCTCCCACCGCCCGGCTGCCCTCCCTCCTTCCCAGGAATGCTGCAGGAGGCACCTGCGCTGCCCACCCCCGGCACACCCCAGCGGCTCCGCAGTGGCCGTCACAGGTATCCTCATTATCCTCATTAGTGCAGCAACGCTGTCGGTGCTGGCAAAGCCCCCCGGGGTGTTTCTAAAAATAGGAGGCTCCCTGCAAGTCCCCTGTCCCTGCAGGGACACTCAGGATGCTGGGCTGGGGCTCTCCAGCCCTGCAGGGATCCAACGCACCGCCCTGCAGGAAAGTGCTCCCTTTTGTGCTCTCATTTCACCTCTTTAAACACATGGATAATGCTGAAGAGAAGGCAACAGTGATTGTGATCAGTTTGATGGCCATGGAGAAAGCCCATATTTAAGGCTCCTGCAGTGACACTACACGCCCTGAGCACATCCAGCAAGAGATGGGCTTTCCCTGCTCCAAAAAATCAAAGCAAGTTTTGCCTCAAATATTAACAGCACCTGGATCACACCCAAAACCTTTACACAGGTGGGACACCGACTGCTCATCACCCACCCACCCTAAAAAGCATCGCCCCCGATTTTGGGTTCTCCAGGAGCTTTACCCCAGGGTCCTTCATGCACAGGCAGATTTGGGGTGTATTTCTGTGAGGAGCAGAGTTAAGGGGGCAGGAGGAGCCCTCAGCAGGAACCCCCTGACCCACATTGGGAAAGCTCTGCCTCGATGCTGCAATCGACACCGATTTTTGCGTGGTGAAGCAAACCCTGCAGCTGCAACAGAGCGAGAGGGCAGGACCGAAGCTCACGGATGGTGACACCAGGCAGGGCAGCCACCAAGAGCTGCCTCCCGGGTTTTCACACCCACTCCAGGCCGGCAGAGCCAGGACAGGCACAGCAAACACTCCCTTTTGCATCGAGCCACAACACGACTCTCATTCCACACAGAGAGGCTTCCCCTCCCTCCCAAACCCCTCCTTTCGTTTTGGTGCCCTGGATTTGGCAAGCGCCACAGTCTGCCTCGAGACACGGCACTCCAGAGAGGAAACGGTCGCATCTGGAGGCGGTGCCAGCTCCTGGCATCGTCAACTTTGCCACAAGTTCACCACCCCGGATGGTGCCGGGGTGGGGTCACAGCACCTCGGTGTCCCTCGCACACCCAGCGCGGCCCCGGGCCGGCAGCTCCCCTCGCCCTTCTCTACTTACATCGTCATCCTGCACGCTCAGGGGGATATCCAACATGCACATCTGCACGGGCTGCACCAGAGCCTTCTGCACGTTGAACAAAGGTTTTGCCTCCATCTTCCCGGGGATGGAGGGGCTGCTCATCCTCCTCTCTCTCTGTCTCCTCCGCCGCTCCTCTCCCAGGAGCAGGTCCAGCCCAGGCGGCGAAACCAACCGATCGGAGATCTCTCTCCGAGTCCAATTTTGTCAGCGCATCTTGCCAACAGCTGCTGCTCCTGCCGCTTCTACGAGGTCTTGTTTCCTCCCTCGCGAATCAAAGAGCCGCGAGGAGCTGCACCGGGAGGCTGAGCGTGCGCGGGTGTGAGCAGCGCGCCCGTGTGCGTGCCTGTGCCTGTGTGTCTGTGTGTGTGTGTGTGTGTGCAGCCACAGCCGCTCCCCAGGCTGGGGAAGCGGCCCTTGGCCAGCCTGCCCCGGCTCCCCTGCCTGCCCCCAGCTTCTCCTTTCTCTCCGGGTAACCTCCGGCCGCTGCTCGTCCCCGCCGGGAGCTCCCCAGCCTCATCGACATGCGTGGCACTCGCCGAGCCCGCGCATTGTCTTGGAGACGCACAACAGGTCCTGCCTGCTGTTGGTTTCTGATTAGGATCAAACCGCGTCTGCGGCACTTACAGCGTTTCCCTCTGGCTGTTGTGACAGGCAAACAGGCAGAGCTGGAAGGATGAGAGGGTATGAAACAGAGGGAGCATGAATGGTCCGCGCTGGAGCCTCCCCCTTTTCTTACCGTCTCTTCTCCCATCCCTGTTTTCCATTGTCAGAAGCAGTTTCAGCTCAAACCCTTCCTATACTCCAAGGACCACAGTGAGCCTTAAATAATTCACATCCACAGAGTGCTCGGGATCCTTATGGCACTGAGAATGCAGTATGGCACCGAGAGACTATCAGTGCTGGTGATCACTTCGTTTGTAGGACAATTGTGCTGGGAAAGTTCTACCCAGGTGAGCGTTCCCAGCTGCCTTTCCCACGAGAGAACCTGTGAATCCAAACTGGAGCTTTGCCAAAGGAAGCATGGCACAAAACCGGGTGGTTTGCTATGAAAACCTTCCTTTGCACCTTCCTATAGATTTTTCACCAACGGTAGCAGTGGAGTGGGAGTCTCACCATGGAGCAAGTCAGTGTTATCACCTGCAGACACAGATCACACGGATGTTATTGCTCCCACAAACAGGAGTGAACCTGGAGCCAAGCCCATGAGCCATCACCTCACCCTCAACAGCTGCAGAGGCCGGGGTCAGGGACAGGGGTGACACCCAGGGTGTCTCATCCCAGCAAAAGAAGCAGTTTGGTGGGTTCATCCATCCACACCCAACCAGGAGAGACACTGGGGCCAGCTACGTACCCAACAGAGAGACCAGGGTGAAAATCCCCACTGCCCTCAACCAACAGGAGTTTATGTCCTCACGGCTGCCCTTCTTGCTGGGCCCAGCAGGGATGACATAAACAGGATGAACAGACCCTGCTCCAGGCATTTTGGGTGGCTTTGTGAGTCGCACTTTGAGGAGTCTCTTGCAGGACAAAGCTCTGGGGCTGTGCAGCTTTTCCCGGCTTTCCCAAACGCGGCCGCTGCCCGAGGCCACAAGGGCGGCTCGCAGCACGCCCGGGTGTCGGAGCAGAGCCCAGGAGCCCCGCTGAGCCCGGGCATTCCTGCGGCCTTAGGTAAACTGGGCTTGGCCAGCCCTGCTCAGCGCCGAGCCAGAGCCGGGCTGACTCATCCCAGCAGGAGCCAGAGCCAAGAGCCGGCCCTAGAGGGGTCTCACACACACACACACACACCCTCGGTGCCACTCGCAGTCGGAGCTGGGCCCCTCCCCAGCAGCCCGGGGCAGATTTGGGGCTGGAGCGGGTCTGGCCCATCATTCCCAGGGGAAATGCAAGGATGAGAAAAGCAGCCCTCACATGCTGCAGCAATGGGAGCTAATGGGCAAGCCTGGAACGAGACCAAATAGGGATAAAGCCACCACAAATTAAGTTTTAACTGGAAATTAGGCAGATTTTTCATCCACCAGATGGCTGAGATGAGCAGCAACAGCGAGGACAAGAAGGCAGCACTGCAGCAGCCCCAGGGATGGATTTGCAGGGGAGGAGAGAGGGGAGATCACAGCTGGACAATCCAAAATTTCCAGGGCCATGCTCCAGCTGCTGACTGACAGAAGTTTGGCAACTCTTTTCATGGCAGAGAGGCAGTGCCACAGCCCTGGAAACTCCTTGGCACAGGCAGTCTGTCCTGCTCCTTCATGACTCTTTGGTGACTCAAGGCAAAGTGCATTCCCATGGAGGATTGCCCCACATTCCACCAGCATCAAACCCTGCCCTCAGCACAGGCAGTGCCCACAGCTCTGGTTCCAGGAAAGGTGATTCAAACCTCGGCTTCAGCCCCAGCTCAGGTTACTCACCTGTCTGCAACAATTGGTCAGCAGAGCTCGGCTTTCCAACAACAACTTTCCAGTAATGAGCTGGGCTTGGTCAGCTGAGATTGCATCTTCCAAACGTCCCGAGAAGGACACTGATTTCACACTCAAGTGCCAGAGTCTCCAAGGGCTACCATTCCCAGGAACTCATCATCCTGTTCAGCAGCTAACCTGTACCATGGGAATCTCTGCAGAGGTGGTGTAGAGGTGTAGGAGTCCCATTACCTGCTGGTTCCCTGGTTTCTGGGGCTCTTGTGAACTTCAACGGCTAGGGACAGGCTCAGAGGCTGTCACACACCTCTGACAGGGGCTCAATCTGCTCTGCTGATCCCCTGCAACCTCTCACCCAGCAGCCATAAAGATTCCAAAAGTGACATTCCTTCTGGAAAAGTCACAAACCACACAGGCAAGCTGCAAAGGAAAGCAAAGCTCCAAGTTTAGAGTCCCAGGAGGAACACCAGGCAAAGCAGCAGCAGCAGAGGCCGGACAAAAGGAGAGATACCCCAGAGAACCATCTCAAACCAACAGGAATAGGACATGGTGGATCAACGGGACATGGGAGCTGCTGTGCATGGAATGCTTTGGTTAAAGGTAACCAGCCAGCAGTTGAGGGTGTTCACACAGCCCCAGAGATGGTGTGGGGCCTTCTCCTCCTCTTCTGGGGCCAGGTCATGCATGTCCCCTCACCAGTGTCCCCAGCCAGCAGGGACCACAACTGTCCCTCAGCAGGAACTGGCAGGGTGGCTTTGAACCCTTTCCCACTGAGAGATTTACACAAAGCAAAGAATCCCCCGCCATCAAACCAGCCCAGACAGGATGATCCTACGCAGATGTTTAAGTGACAGCTTCATCCTCCTGCTCCTCCAGTCTGGCTGACGTGAGTGGAAACCGTGCCATGATCCCAGAGCTGCCGGCAACAGCAGCTGAGCACCGAAACCATCCCTGTGCACGGAAAACAGAGGAGCCACTGGCACAAGACTGAGGTGCTGCTGCAGCCCCACAGCAGCCTGGGCCAGCCCTGCCAGGGTGAAGGAGAAATCTCCTCCTGGTGTTGCCTCTGGAGGACAGGGAAGTCCCAGCAAGGGTGCTGATGTTTCCCCGTCTCATTTCGCACTGGAGCTTTATTGTCGTGGCTCCAGCTGAGCAGATAAAGCCCATCATGAGACCTCAGTGCTTAGCAACCATTACTAGGAAAATACTGTTTTCCAGTAAGAGCCTTGGCAGGAACAGAGCAACTGGAGGGCAAATTCATTGCAATTCCTATGCTGGGTTCATCCTTCTCCCAACTGCTTTGCTGATGCCCCAGGGAGAGGCTGGCTCCTGTACTGGGAAGTGCATCCATGCCTTAAGGTCCAAGCAGCCTCTGTCACCTTCCAAAAACAGCATTTTGAGCACTCCACAACTGAACCTCTGCACAGTTAAATGCAGATTTCAGGGACAAACTCATACACAGGAGGATCTTAGCACCCAGCATTGCTGCAATGGTGTGGACATTTGGGATGCTCCAAAAACCAGTGACCAACCTCTCCCATGACGCTGGGCATTCCCGACACCCAGTGACTCACAAAGGCACACCTAAGGAACGCTGACTCCAGTGCTTGATGTCAAGCATCAAAGACCTCCACAAAATGAAAGAAATTCCCCAGGAATGACAATGGCGAGTTTGTTTTTCAAAGGAAATTGCAACTCCATGTCTAAACATCACAGCATCTTGCACCAGAGTGTGGCGCTTGAGAGAAATGACACGAGACCTGCAGGTTTGTTTTCACTGTGTGAGGCTGATAGAAAGGCAAAGGGGAAAGCATGATGAGTAAATGGCAAATGGAAAATCCCAACAGCTCTTCCCCTTTGACATTTCTCAGTAACAGAAAGAGGAAACCTGGTTTCAAAACCACAGAAATCCCAAACAAACGGCATTTCTTTGGAGAAACGTGGTATTTACAGAAAGCCTGTGGGTAGATTTAGAGAGGCAGACGTGGAGATGGAGCCTGGTGGGACTTCCAGGAGACCATGAGCAGGTAGAATATTGAAAATCAAAATCACCTTGCCCAGTGAAAGATCAAATTGCCCAGTGAAAACCAAAACCTCCTTGCCATCTAAGAGAGATTTCAAACGGGATACACAGAAGCACCCACAACCTGTCTTGTCTCAAACTAGTTGTGGGAATAAATCTCATTGATTTCAACCTGCTTTTTTTTTTTTTTTTTTTTTTTTTTTTTTTTTT
The DNA here is from genome assembly GCF_965231275.1 of Zosterops lateralis. Classification (NCBI taxonomy): domain Eukaryota; kingdom Metazoa; phylum Chordata; class Aves; order Passeriformes; family Zosteropidae; genus Zosterops; species Zosterops lateralis. The sequence goes on along the minus strand of NC_139780.1, from coordinate 9,967,262 downwards.
TTTTTTTAGGCACTTATTTGGAGAAGCCACTGCCGTTTCCCCAAAGTCACTCCTGGGAGAAGGCACAGCCTGTGCTGCACCTCACGCCTCTGGAAAGCCCCCGTCTGGCATTCAGCATCCTGAATAAATTCCCATGCTCTCCAGAATAGATGCCTATGCAAAATTAATTCCCAATCAAGCCCGTGCAAAGCATGAGACGGCCTTTTAATAGGTGCAGAGCAGCAATTACCAGTGTGGAGTGAAAGCCAACAAGCATTAAAGAAGGGTTGGGGGAAAACCAATTAGTTTCCTCGGGATTCCTCCACACACTTGCCACTTGAGGGATTTCCATTTTCACGCTCCTCCGGGGGCTGAGCGCACCCCGGAAGGCGGCGTGTCCCCGTGGGGAGGGGGACACACCCCACGGCCTCCCCTGCCGCGGTCCCCGGGATGCTGCTGTGCCGGCCCGGTCTCCATGGAGACTGTCACCGCAGCAACGGGGACCTGCCGCGCTCCTGGGGCTGGGGAGGATGCATGGGGGGCCGGGAGCGCCGCTCCCAGCCGGGAAAGGGAACATCGGGTACCCACACGCCTCCTTTCTGCTTCCCTGCACCGGCAGGGGCAAAGGGATGCTGCCGGAGGTGAGTCCCAGGGGGGCTGGGAATACCGAGCTGGCACGGTGGGAACGGCACCGGGAGGGAGCCGTGCTCGGGGCTGTCATGGCAACAGTTGATGGAGATTCCACAGCCTCCTTTCCTGCGGAGGTGGGGACAGAGCTCAGGACGGGAACAGCCCCCGGGTGGGCAGAGCTGCTCTAGGAGGGGATTCCTGCCCTTCCACCGCCACAAAGCCGTTCCAGGAGGGTTCACACACGGGGTGGAGGAGGACGCCGTGTCCCTGGGCAGTTCCCCACGCCCTCCTGCCCCGTTTCCACCCCACCGCGGGAGGGAAGGAGGAGGACAGCACCACACAGCTCCTCGCAGTCCGTGGCTGCTCGCACCATCCCTCCTTGATTCACCCCGAAATGGTTTCCTAGCAGATTAAAGCCTTTTAATGACACGTCCGTGGTGTCCCCACCTCACCCGCAGCACACGGGGGAGCCCCGGGCGTGGCTCTCCCGCCGGGGAAATCCCCGGCACAGGGCCCACACCCCTTTGGTGACTGATTGCTGGGCTGTCTGTTCTCCTGCACGGCCTCCCAGGCTGGGCACACACGGCAGCCTTTGGAGCTGGCACTGCAGGACCCTGCCACAAACTGCCACACGCCCACCGCTGTCCCCTGCAGCTCCAAACCTGAGGAAAAGCCTCATCATTTCCCCAAACACCTGCCTGGCAGGGGAGCCTGCAGCACAGGCAGATTGGGGACAGGAATAAGCTCCCAAAGGTCAGCACATCCTGTCTCCTGTAGGGCCAACTCTGGACACTGACCTTGCAGGGCACAGCACAGATCACAGCAAGGCTCAGCTGTGCCCAGCCCAGCAGCAGCACCAGGTGCTTCCCACTGCAAATACCTTCACTGGAGAAGAGAAAGATGCCAGAGGGAACAGAGAGCTGAGGATATTAGCAAACCATGGCAACCCCCACTGTTACCAATCACGATTTTTCTGCAGGGATTTATTCCAGCTGCCAGGAGGCCAGAGCAGCAGCCATGTGTGGCAGGAGCAGGCTGGCAGCATCTCTCTGGGCACACATCTGCAGGCAGCCAGAGCTGGTGCCCAGCACAGCACAGTTCCCCAGAGATGGGCCATCCACTAATTCACCCACTTGGCGGAGCCCCAGTGCTGGGCTGTTCCCTTCAGCACATTTTCTAGGGCTTAGCTGGAGCTTTAACAATCCCAAAGGAGGAGATTCCAGTCTCCCCAGCCCTGGAGCTGGCTCTCATTGTGCTGTTTCACATAGCCCCAGCTCCTCACACATGCTTTAACCCACATTACCCATGGCCAAGAGGTTATCTGCAGATCCACACCACTGCTCCCTGGCAGACAGCAAACCCCGGGTTCCAGAGATAAGAGACACAGCTCTGGCAGCCTGCAGGCTTCCAGCCCCACACCCTGAGCCAAAGGCTCTCCCAGTCCTCCCTCTTCACGCCTGTTTTGCAGCCTCCAGGGATTAAAGAAGTCTCTACCATGTGCAGTCCCCTCTCTAACAGCCAAGGGGATGGCAAACACTTTTTGCATGGCCAGATAATTGGAGCAGGTTGATTTTTCTGGAAGTTTCCCTCAAGGCTCCCATTCAGCTGCTCCTCACCCTCCTACTCTGACAGAGAAGGGTTCCAGTGGCTTTCTTGGCTGCAAGGAAAGCCCTGTGCAGAGCTCTCCTGGGGCACTGGGGCAGACAGGGAGAGGCATTCCAGCCTGGAATCCCCTGCAGGAGGGCAGGGAGAGGCATTCCAGCCTGGAATCCCCTGCAGAACAGCAGGGAGAGGCATTCCAGCCTGGAATCCCCTGCAGAACAGCAGGGAGAGGCATTTCAGCCTGGAATCCCTGCAGGAGGGCAGGGACAAGGCAGGGTGGGACCGAGCACACCCCGAGGCTCTCAGCTCTGGTGGAGACAGTCCAAAGAGCACAGAAACCCTTCCCTGACCTCCTGGGGGCTGTGGGCAGAGCTGGGCTTTTCCAGGCTGGCCCCTGCGCAGTGCAGACGTGCAGCCCACCAGGGAGGGTGCTGCATGTTGGGGACAGCAGTTGTGAGCTGCCTTTGCATTACAGGAATCCCTGAGCCCATCCTGCCAACCTGCTGTCTCCAGATGTTTGCTGACAGCAGAGAGGAGGGCAAAGCCCCCAGGCATTGCAGAGCAGCACCTGCTCTCAGCTTTCAGGCCAAGCTGTCATTTTTGGCTGGAGAAAGGGATAATTCCTGGGTTCTGTGCACCAGCCCAACAGCAGACACAGGAGGTGGGGGACATCCAGCACTCTGGGACCAGCACCATGGGGCTGCATCAGTACCCTGACTGCCTGTGGGATGCCAGGCTCTGCTCCAGCTGGGATCCTTGCAGCTGGTGAGACCCATATGAGTTGATTTGAGAGCAGCCTCTGCATTTCAGAGAATCACAGACTACCCCAGACTGGAAGGGACACACAAGCATCATCCAATCAAACTCCTGGTCCTGCATAGACACCCCAACAACCCCTTCCTGTGCATCTCTGAGAGCACTGTCCAAACATTCCTGGAGCTCTGGCAGCCTCGGGGCTGTGCCCATTCCCTGGGGAGCCTGGGAATGCCCAGCACTCTCTGGGGGAAGAGGCTTTTCCTAATTCCAACCTAAACCTCCCCTGACACAGCTCCAGCTATTCCCTTGGGTGCTGTCACTGCTCACCAGAGCAGAGAGGTCAGAGCTGCCCCTCCACTGTCCCTCATGAGGAAAGTGCAGACCTCAAAGTCTGCCCCCATCTCCTTTTCTCCAGCCAAGAAGCCAAGTGACCTCACCCACTCCTCTCATGGCCTCACTACACCCTTCATCATTTCCTCTGGACACCTTCCAATAGCCTTACATCCTTTTTTTCCTTATTTCCAGGAGGCCCCAGCAGCGTGGGGAGCACCAGGGCAGGGGCAGCACGTCCCCCCTTGGGCAGCACTGCAGCCCTGGCCACACACCCAGTGCTGTGGCTGTGCTGGAAATGGGATGAGGCTCATTCCCAGGGGCCCACCATTGATTTCCGTTGCCTGACGACAGGAAAGCTTTATAATCCTATTAACTAAACACCCTTTCAAGCAGCACTGGGAAGAGTGCAAAGGGGACTTGTATAAGCATTCACAGCCACCCCGTGCAGCCCCAATAAATGCTGGGTAAATGCCCCAAAAGCAGGGCTGTGACACCCACAGTGGTCAGGGAGGGGTTGGGGGGGGTCAGCACAGGGAAAATTTGAATCCCACCACAAAACACAGGCTCTGGCTGGAGGTCACTAAGCCAGGAGACTTTGCACAGGGACGTGGTGCCCACACAGGCAAATTCACAGCAGCTGGGCCCTGAAATACTGACAAATATCACTGCACCTGGTCCTACTTAGGGGTGTTTGACAGCAAAAGATACACAGCTCGGGCCAAAATATATAAACATTCCGTGGGAGAATGGGAATTTCCTTGCTGCTTTGTAAGGAGAAAGGATACATTTCATGGTATTTGTAAAACGTTTCAGGAGTGCAGCCCTCCCCCCCAGCCAGCATCGACTGCCAGAGTGGGGGGAAAAGCCATAAATCGAGCACGCAGGGGATGTAAAATCACAATTTCCAAGCCAGCCTCGGGTACCCAGAGCCATGCTGCATCTCCAGGAGAGCGGGAGAAGCCCCCAGGCTCCACTGAGCTCCAGGGAAACACTGTTGAGAGGGGACGGGGATGGGAGCAGCCGCACCTCCCTCCAAGGGCCACATCAGGGGCTACGCCAGCGCGCAGGACAGGGGTGGGCGCCCGGCTGGTGTCTCATCGGGCTGAAATCCCTGCGGGACCCCTCCAGGATGCCTCATCCGGCTGAAATCCCTGCGGGACCCCTCCAGGATGCCTCATCCGGCTGAAATCCCTGCGGGACCCCTCCAGGATGCCCCATCCGGCTGAAATCCCTGCGGGATCCCTCCAGGCAGGTGGGGACAGCCGCAGCCTGGGGAGGAGGGTGCGCTGCGGCAGCAGGGACACTGTGTGCCTTTCCAGCAGCAGAAACGCACCTTCTCCTGGCTGTGGCAGCGTTTATCAGCCACCTCCCCTTCCTCTGCCTTTAGTAATTCACACGGCGTCGCAGAGCGCCGGGGCTGCCGTTTTCCCTGGCGGGTTATGGATGCAGAGGCACAGGATGGGCTCTAAGACAGAGGACGCGGTGCCACAGCACCACCCGCAGTGCCACACACGCAGGGACAGCACAGGGGGCTGGGCACGGCCTCCTAAACAACCCCTTCCTCCTTTTGGGTTTATCATCTGGAAAAGGAGAGTGTCCAATCCGGCACTGGGCACAGGCTCTGCCTCCCAAACCCCCACCAAGGCACAGGGCTGGCCCAGCCTCGTTATTCTGGTGGCACCGAGGATGGCACAGCCACCAGAGGAGCCTTCCTGTCACCATGGAAATGCTGAACGGGAGGGCTTGAAGCCTGCTGGGACTTTAAACCTCTGCCAAGAGAAACAGGGCCCTTAAAACATCCCCAAGCCCTCGTTTGTACCAGGGCAGGGCTGGTGCTCCCTTTGCCCTGCTGGTCGTGGGGCAGAACATGTGGGACTTCTCCCAGGGCAAAAACTTCATGGACTGAGATAAGAACAGCTTAATTATTGAAGTATAGTAATAATAATAATAATAATAATAATAATAATAATATGATGATGATGATGATGATGATGATGATGATGATGATGATAAAGAAAGGACACCCAGCCCTGCTCCTCCAGCAGAAGGGACAGAGCTCAACCCCATCCCTCAGCTGCTCCTGCCCTGGGCCAGCTGCCCTCTCCCACAGCCACCCCACATCTGGGGCAGCAGCACCTTTCTGACCCTGCACAACAAAGGCTTTTGCACACCTCGACCACAGTCACCACCGTGGGAAGCCTCCTCCATCCCCTCCCAGCAGATCCCACCAATGGCTCTGCCCCCGGGGCTGCCCAACCTCCTTGGAGAGAGGCTGAGAGCAGCCAAGGCTCCTTGTAATTCAGGGCCATGGCCGTGTTCCTGTTCTCTGTAATTCAGGGCCATGGCCGTGTTCCTGTTCTCTGTAATTCAGGACCGTGGCTGCGTTCCTGTTCTCTGTAATTCAGGACCATGGCCGTGTTCCTGTTCTCTGTAATTCAGGACCGTGGCTGCGTTCCTGTTCTCTAATTCAGGACCGTGGTTGTGTTCCTGCTCCCTGTGATTCAGGACACACAGCAGTCCCAATGACCAGGGTGTTCCTGCCTGCCCTGGACTTTGCCACGCCGCCCTGGCTGCCCCTGGTTGTTATTCACGTCCCCGGGGAGGTGAAGAGCTGCGGGACACCGCCGAGAGGGACAGGCAGGAAACACTCGGTGGGAAATCCGCCGCGGGATGGAGCCAGCGGGGCCAGAAGAGCAGGGCAGGGCGGCTACTGGGGATTTCAAAGGGACCTCCTGGCTGCGCTGAGGGATGACCTCGACCTCCCCGTTCCGTGCCGAGGGCTCGCACGGAGCCGGCCGGGCTCCTTCAGCGCCTTGCAGGGTTTGCTTCCTGCCGTGTTTATGGCAGGGCAGTGGGAAACAGAGCGGGACCGCATGGATGAGGAAAGATAAAAAGGGACAGCGGATGTCCCACGAGCCAGACTCGGCTGGCAGGGAGTTATCAGCCCACAGGAAAGCAGGCTCACACGGCCACGTCCCGAATGCCGGGCACAGCATCGCCCCCAGGCTGTGCCAGCAACCTGCACATCCCCTCCAGGATGCCTGGAGTGCTGCTCCAGCCATCCCTGGCCAGCCTACAGCAGTGTCTGCACTGCACTCACTCATCTTCTCTCCTCCTCCCTTTCTCCTCTAGAGCCTGCAGGGAAGTGTGGGGCCTGGTCTGGGGTGCCCTGACATCCCACACTCTGTTCTGCCACTCCAGAGCTCTGCCACCACATCTAAAGCTTCTGCTTTTCTCCAGATGCCACATAGAGCAGGACAGACCAAGGAAGGGTCTGTCCTTCAGGGTCTGTTCTCCATCCTCTCTGACCCATCAGGGCACCTCTGCACCCCTTACTTCTCCCCAGCCCCCTCACCCTGTTTCCAATTCTCCCTTCTTGGGAACCTCTCTCCAGGCAGGGCTGCTGGAGGACACTGAATTACAGCTACACCTCTCCCAGGGAGCATGTGAGGTTCACAGGGAGCCTTCAGGGCCGCAGCAAACCCGAGGGGGCTGTAAATCCCTGCCGAGGATGAACTCGGGCTGCACTGCGGGGCCCCGAGGGAGCGGAAACTCAGCGATCCCGCGGCACGCCAGCCCCGAGCCGCCTCTGACGTCCGCTCTTGTCTACAAACCTCGCCTCTGACCCGCGGCCAAGGCGCGCAGAGCGGGGGAACAGCGGCGAATCCCCGCGGGGACACCCGCGCGGAGCCGCCCCGGGAGCCAAAAGGTCTCCAGGAAATCCAGGCGCTTCAAAACGCCAATCCTCACGGAAAACAAACAGATGGGTGAACTCTCCCCCGCAGGGGCTCGGGCAATCCCAGCAGGAAAAGCTGTCAACATCTGGAGGCTCCTCCAGCGCATCCAGAGGCTACTCCGGCGCCGGGCGGGGCGGGATGGATTTTTGTTTGGGAGCCCCCCAAACAGCTGCCGGCAGCTGTCACAGTCACCCCTGAAGGCCGGGGCTGTGACAGCCCAGCCACAGCGCCCCGGGCTGCTGGAAAAAAGCGCTCCTGATGTGAGAGCGGCGGCGGGGATGAGGCAGCCGGGGAAGCGGCACGGGCACCTCTCGTGGAAAGGTGACACGTCCCTGTTGTTTAACAGAGCCCTGGGGGACAGCTGAGGCACGGCTTGGCTGCCGACAGCGGGGACAAGCACAAAAGGACAAAAGGGGATCAGGGATTGCTTTTTATAGGAAGGACGCGGTGATGGACGCGGCCTCGCTGAGGTCTCACGGCGGCCCCGGGGTCGGACCTGGGATCTCCGAGGATGGAGCTGGCTCGTGTCACTCAAGGCAAGCACGGCTCCTCCTGGGTGAGCAGCGCCCCAACACCGAGTTCTGCTCGTCCCGGCAGAGCCCAGTTTGGCGTGCTGGGCTCTCCCAGGGCCCTGTCCCCGCTCCCGTCACTGCTGACGCTTCCCGGCGCCGAGGAAGGGAACCCACGGCAATAACTCATAGAGAAAACAACAGTGCCATCTGCTGCACGGCCCTGCTGGGCTCGGGGCAGGCCTGGCCGGCCCACGCAGGGTCACACGGCCTGGCAATCCCACCCCCAGGCAGCAGCGAGCCAGCAGCATCCCTGCAGTGGGAAGGCAGCCCCACAGCTGTCCTGAGGGCCAGCCACAGCTGGATGGCCTCTGGTCTGCACAGAAAGCACAGAAGAGCAGGATGAGAGGCAGAGCAGAATGTCCTGGAGTCCATCTAGTGACTGCAGAGTGTGAAGGACGTGGAGGAGGGAACAGGCCCTCTTGGCAAAAGCAGGGAAAACCTCTTCTCTATCAACACCCTGGAGCTGAGACCCACCTTCCATCCTCTCCACAGGCAAGGGGAGTGGGAAAAGGGGCACAGCCCCTGACACTCACCAAGACTTGGCGAGCTCCTTCACACCATCCTGAGCATCTCCTTTGGAGAGAAATCCCAGATCCTGGCACTAGACACCGTGCATTCCCCTCACCTGTGCTGTATCACCCTGACATCCCAGGGAAACTCCAGGTGGTGGGAACACCTGGGAGAGCAGGGTGAGCCTAGAGGAGCTGACAGCAGCTCCTCTGCCCCTCCAGGCTCAGCACCCATGTGCAGTTGCCATTAAGCAGCCCTGTCCCACGAGTGGTGGCAGCTTGGTGGCAGGTGAAGCAGTTTCCCTGCACACACTGCCTGGGAAACGTGCTGGCATCCTCGTCAGATGGGTTGCTATAGCAATGAGAAAGGTATCAGAAGCAAAATCCATCTTGGTGGGCAGTGCAGACTGCTTTGAAGATCACCACCTGAGATCAGAAGCCCTGATCAGGTCCAGCAGTCAGGCACCACTTAGGGAATGACAGAGTGAAAACACTACGAGGAGATAAAAAGCACAACCCCAAAGATGCCCAGAATAACCAAAGCCCTGAAAAGCCCCTCATTTCTTCACTTAAAGAGTCATCTCTGAGCAAACTGGCTCAGAGACAACACACTGCACTGAGCTAGGGGATGTCAGATCCATCATTACAATGTCCCAGAGATTTATTCTGGAGCCTGCAGCAGTCGCTGCATCCTCTGCTCACGTCTGATCAGCCCAGGCACACACAGACTCAGGCGTGAGTGGGAGCTCCAGATGGAGTGGCTGAGCTACACTGAAGAGGGACTTTGCATCTCTCCACCTGCTGCCTCCCAGCCCCTGCTGCCAGCTGGACCCTTGCTCGCCATCACTTGTTGCCAGCTCGCCCCCCTGGCCCTGCAGAGCAGCACCAAGAGTTAACTCCGAGCCACTGGAGCCACTTCAGACGCTGGGAGCAGATGAAAAGAAAGACAAAAACCAAAGGCAGCTCCAGCGTCCTGCCCCCAGCCAGCCCAGCACTGCTCATCCACCATCTGCTCCATTCTCCTGCCCAAACAGCCAGAAAGGGAGAGAGGGGATGAGTCTGCAGCTCTGGGAGCTCGGTTCAGGATGGAAGCCACCTCCTGACCCAGCTCAAGAGCAGGTTTCCATTTCAAAGGCTGACATTCACCCTTGCACATGAACCTTTGCTTTCACATGTCAAGACACCTGGAACAACACACCTGCAGCACTTAGAGATGAAAAAAAATCTCCTTGTTTGCTCAGCTTATTTACTTTGCAACACTCAGTCTTACCAGTTGTTTGTGTGGGTCTTTCCCTTAGCAACCAGGGAGAGGAACATTTACAAGGCATGAAAAATGTAGCTGTACAGCCCTCAGAGCTGGCAGGGTGCGGCTGCGGGTGCAGCTGGAAATTATTCTTAAGTGGTGGCCACAAACAACGGGACCTCAATGAATTGCACCCCTTAAAAGGCAGAGTGGCTCATCCCCTTCAGCAGGCAGAAACCAGGACTTTAAACCTCTGCTCTCCACCCACGCAGGATGCTGGGCTTGGAACAAATATCTCTATGTGCCTCAGTTTACCCATATAAAATATGCCAATAAATAAATATATTCAATGGGACAAGCCTAAAAAAGTGACAGGAAGATTAAAGTTGAAATCTTAATGCATTCCTTAGGATGCATTCCCCAGCCTGGGAGGCTGAGCTCTGGGCATCTTTTCCTGGACAACCTCACACCTTTAATTTTCTGGATCTCCCAGCAAGATCAACCTTCCTCCTCCATAATGATGGAGAATTCTTGTTCTTGACCCTGGGCAGGCTCAGGACCCAAACTGCAGTATTTTGGTGGTCAATCTCCTCTTCCAAAGGGACGTGCCACCATCCAGCCCACACACACACTGGGCCTGTCTCCCACATGTGCCCCCAGAGAGCTAATTCAGCTTTTGTTTATTGCCTGGACCAAGGTGAACGAGGCCCAGACCAAAGAGACCCAGAGGGTGCAGGAGGCAGCTCTGGAATGCACATTTTCCAGTCCAAAAATGGATCCCAGCCCACTTCTCCAGCACAGCATCAGCCCTTCCCTTGATTCATTCCTGGTCTCCAAGGAGCCATTGCTGCCCACTCACCTTCCCAGCACCTCCACAAAGGCCCCACAGCCCCCCTTCCCGGGGATGGGATCAGGAGGGGAACAGCAGAAGAGAAATCAAAAGTCCAGAGGAGCATCAGGACCAAACCCAGGGTCACGATCTGGTGCCACCCCCAAAATTTCATACCTTTGCTTCATCCTCCCCTACCCCAAAAGCACCAGCCAGTTTGGGAGTGCAGAGCTTTAGCCCATCTCGGCTCGATTTAGCTTCTTTATCCTCCTAAACACACCAGGCAGAGACAGGGACCTGCTGATGGCCCCTGTCCTGAGCGGTGCCCGAGGAGCCGGCCCTGGCTGGGCACGAAGCAGCGCCAGCCCGCCGGCGGCATCGCAGCACAGCGCCTGCTGCAGCATCGCAGCGCCTCCAGACCCCGTCCCGAACCGCGTCTCTTTCCTCCCCAACCCTTCAGCTCCTCTCCTCCCAGCCGCATTAAGTATTACACAAACAGAAAGAAAAAAAAAAAAAAAAAAAAAAAAAAAAAAAAAAAAAAAAAAAAAATTGAAAACCAGACTTCTCCCCACTTCCTCGGCAAAGCCGCTGCTTCTCCCCCGCTAAAGCCCCGCTGCAGACCAGGGGCGCGGGCTGCGGGCACGTACAGTGACCCCGGCCCCAGGAGGCAGCAAGGCACGGACACCTGCAGCTACAGACCTGGCAAACCCCGCCGGAGCCCCCCGGGACCCCGCACCCACCGCTCCCCGCCGCGGACACGCGTGGGCCGCCCCGAGCCCCGTCCAGCGAGGGTCCTGGAGGGCACCGAGCCCGGCGGCAGCGCACCAAGCCGGGGGAATCCGGGGGAATGCGGGGGGCACAAAGCCCGGCCCGTGCCCCGCGCACTCACCTGGGTGTCGATCATCATCGTGCCCCGCTCATAGCCCCAGCGCCGCGCCGAGAGCCGCTGGCCCCGCTGCGGGTGCTCAGGGCCCCTCGGCGCTGCCCGGCGGCCGGGGGCGATGCTCCGTGCCGGCCATGGGCCCCCGCCGCCCCCGCCGAGCCGCCAGCGCCGAGCGCCGAGCGCGGCCGGGAGAGCGGAGCGCGGGGCGGGACCGAGGCGGTGCCGCTACCGGGAGGGAGGGGGAGGCTCCCGGCTCCGCCCGGCCCCGGTCCCGGGGGGGCGGGAGCGCGTCCGCAGCGGGGGGAGCCCTGGGCACCTCTCCGGTGTCACCCGCGCCCGTGGGCACCGCTCCGGGGGTATCCGGGGCACCCCTTCGCTTTTCGGGAGTGTTTCCTCCCCGGGAGCGGGTGACGGGGGTGGCACGACCGTGGGAAGGCACCGCGCAGACCCCGCGGGGAGCGGGCGCTGTGCGGGGGGAGGTTTTCCGCGGGCGCTGCGTGCGGGTACAAACAGGGAGAGAGTTCGGGGCCGTGGCTGAGAGACACCCCCGGGCTGTCCCCATCCAGGAGGAGAGACACGGACCCCCGGCCGCTCATCTCCGCTCAGCGCGGGGAGACCCGCGGGCAGCGCTGCCGGAGCTGCGGGCGCACGGTCTGTGCGCTGGAGCCGGGAGCCGGCGGGGTTGCCCTGGAAACAGAGCGGCTCCGGTGCCCATCGTTTGTCATCGTGAGGCCGATGACACGAGCCATTAGGGGAAGAAGGAGCGGGTAGAAAGCTGCGTCAGTCCATGGCCGGGTGCTCCAGCCGCCGCAGTGCCGGTTCCAGGCACCAGCACCCCGCGCCGGCCCCAGCAGCCACCCCCTGTCCCCCAGGGTGACAGCGGGAGTGAGCCACAGGGCACAGCCCATCGCACCTGACCGTCCCGCTGCTCCCGGGCACCGGGCCAGCTGAACCAGCAGCTCTGGCTGGGGAGAGCAGCCAGGAAAGCAAAAGGTGCTGCCAGGGCTCGGGTTCTGGCACTGGATGCTGCTACATCTACTAGAACAACATCATTCTAATTATAGTAACAGTGTCAGCGCTCAACAGTGAGAAAAACACGCACTTCAAAAGGTCTAGAACTATGTAATTTGCTGCTGGCAAAATTCACTCAAAACCACATCAGGATGAAGCACTTTTTAAATGTAATTTGTACTCATCTGGCTCAGTTTAAATTAGCTAAAGGTTCAGGGGAGCAGGGGGATGAGGTGGGCATACAAGCAGCAGAGATTTGTGGTTAAAACTGCCTTTCTACTCCTAAGGCTTTACACTAGTTTTACACAAAACAGCGACATTTGGTGGATCTATATTTAAGCTAAATATAGCACAGGGAAAGTCACGTCAGTACAGCATCACTCGTGGAGAAAGGAGGGAGCCTGGTGGGCAGGCAGACACTCAAATGTCACTCTTCAGATGTGTTTTTCTAGTGATGCTTCCCTAAATCATTGTGTGGAGCAGAACTCCAGGGTTGGGGATTTACTGTGAGTAAAGTACAACCCAACCCACTCCTGTAACTCCTCCAGTTCCTGCTGTCCCCAGAATGGCCTGTCACTGTCACTCCACCTGGAGAGCAGCTGTTGCTCAGTGTTTGTCACTCCTGAGGTCCCACGGGGACTTGCTGGGGCAGGAGATGAAGCAGAGCAGGTGGGATTCAAGTGAGAAATTAATAACCTTGGTGCTAAGAGCTGCCCTTTGAGATCAGAGCAAACCCTCACTAAGCAACCCAGACTGGGCCCTATGCAAACACAGAACAAGAGGCAGAGACAGTCCCTCCCTCAAAAAGCTGAATAGGTGAGCAGCTCTGGCAGGGAGCTCCCAGCCCTCCAGCTCCTTTCCACCACCATGCTGCCTCAGCTGCATGAAGCCAGCCAGACGCACGAGGCTTTTCCACAAGCTGGTTGTGTGCAGGGAACGTGTGACTGATGTTCTCAGAACTCCTCATCCCCCTCTGCTCAAAGATCATCTCATTTCCGTGCCCCACAGCCACAGATCTCACCCACAGAAAGTTTGACTGATCCAGTCCTTTTGTAACTGGTGCTGTGTGGTACAAAATGACACTTCTGGTCAAAACTGTCAGGGAACATCACCTGTGGGAGGTTATGGGAAACCCAAACAGGAGTGGAAAAGAATCCTAATCTGGCTAAGTGGAAATTGTTCTTGTCCTATCAGTGGGGAGAATGAGAAGGGCACAGCCTGGCCCCACCTCAGATCATGTTCAGTGCTGGAAGTTTCTGTTTCAAACCACACAGAGAAATTTGCCCTTTGGGAGTGGATGCACTTGGCAAGACAGCAGCAGGGAGAAGGAAAGAAACAGCCTGTCAGATGGGTGCTTAAATTAGAGGGACAATGAATGATGAGTCTGTTCCAGCCGAGCAGAAAGGGATGGAAGGAAAAAGGGGCCCTTGGGAAGGCAACAAGCTGCTGATCTGAGGCTGGGTTAAGGACTTGAGTGGGAAATATCTTGAGAGCACAGCCACATCCCCAGACAGTGGGGTTTATTGACATGAGGTGATTCAGTTTCCGTGCAGTTCCCTGCATTTCTAAAATCCAAATTCCTTTGGCACAAGGAGACGTGAGACGACACTGTCCCCTGTGGCGAGAGGAGGAAGGCAAGAGTGACACTGTGCCGCCTTCCTGCCGTGTGCCTCAGTTTCCCCACTGTGCACTGGGTGTGGGTGGGGAATGCACAGGAGAAAGCAGGTCTTGGTGAAGCTCCCACAGAGCACACAAGCCTCGGGCTGCACCATCCAAACTGGGAGAAGGAAAGCTCACTGCTGCTGCTGCTGCTGCTGCTGGGGGAAGGGGATTAATCAGCAGGAGATGACAACGGAAGTCCAGCCGTTCATTAATTAGAGGAGGGCACGAGCTGATTCAGGGAGCATCTCCCACACAGCACTGTGGGTTGTTTTTTTTTTCTTCCTGCAGACATTCTCCTGCTCCCTGGAGGCATCAGGAGATTGTAGGTACTGCTTCAAACCACAGCCCTGTGGAGCATAACTGTGTCACACAACACAAGCCATCCCCCTGGGGAGAAGCTGTGGGCCTGCCAGGAAAATAAACATGTTTGGCACAGCACAAACCAGGCCATTATGGTGTCAATCAGAGGGCTGAGGATTCGGCCAAAAGGCAGCTCAGATGCAGAGCTCAGACCAAACCCTTCACAATTTTTTTTCAAAACAGGTACCCCAGAAACACAGACCACCCTCCATCACCCATCATCTGTGCTGCAGAACTTCCTCTCACTGAGGATTTATGAGGATCTGCACTCATGGGCTCTGCACTATGGAATTCAATAATTAACGTGGCAGAATGGAGCCCTGTGGCTGCAAACCCAGAGCCATTTCCAGCAGAATTAAGGCATAAAGGGAACTGGCCATTGGCACAGCTGATCTCTGGATTTGTGACTGCTATGGAACTTCACGTTTTTCTTGGAATCTGAATACTTTTCTACGAGGTCTAGCCCAACCCAGCCACATACTGACACCAGGAGATAAAATTATCTTGCTTGTCCTGTGCAGAGCAGACTGGATAGCTCCTTCTGGCTGGTAAAGAATCCATATGCATATATGTATAATTAGCATAATGAGAACCCAGTTTCAGTGTGGCCTTGAGGCACTAACTCTTTAACAAATAAGGAACAGGCAGTATTAACCCTGGGCTGGTTGGGAATGTATCCTTCTGGAAATATTTAGATAAGTATTTTTCCTCACCATTTTGGCTTAGATGAAGTGCCTGGTTACCCAACATACATGGCAGGGGTTTCAGTTCTGGTTTGGTTATGGGAAGAGGCATCTTCCTCCTGCAGCACATCACTAAGAACAGTCTGGAGAAAATGTAATAAAGACCCTTTGCTGGATTAAGCATGAATCAGCCAACCCAGCTGCCACTGGGGCTTTGGGGCTGGAGGTATTTCAGGTACCTTATCTATATTATAGGTCCGTGAAAGCTTTTCTAATTAGTCTTCTGGAAGATGAAATGCCTGCAATGACAGTGGCAAGTGCCATTTCCAGCCTGCTCACAGGACTGAAATGGCTCGTTAAGTCATCTGCAATCAGTGGTGGGGCCCTAAAGCTTTGAATACTTGATTCGCTGCCATACAGCAATTTTCTCATGTGAGGAGAAGCAGGAACAGTCAGGCACCTCTTCCCTATTTTCCCTCTCTCTGCCAAATGAGCTTTTTCCCCCCTCTCCTTTTTTTTCCCTTGAACCGTTCCCTTAGAAACAGCCCGTTCACCCTTTCACCCCGCTCCTCCTCTCCCCGCTGAGCGCTGCCGCTCCCCGCAGCTCCCGCGGCCTCTTTGCCGCTCCCTGGGAGCGAACAGGGACTGACGTGCTCAGCCCTCCGGTGGCAGAGGGAGCCGACGTTGATGGCAGCCCTGCTGTGACAAGGGAGGTGGCACACGCAGCCCCCGTGCTGTGACCTCGCTGCCAGCCACAGCCGCGCTCACCCGGGGGAGCTGTCAGGCTCTAAACGCTCCTCGGCACATCCAAGGAGAGAAAATGTTAACCCCAGCCCGCTCGCAGCTCCAGGCTGAACTCCCAGCCTCACCAAAGCGTTTCATTACAGAATGAAATCACCCTGTTTGCTGGAAAGGCATCAGCTCGTGCTGTCAGCTCCAGCAGCTTCTCGCCAATTTATTTCACAGGGCTCAGAGAAATTGGAAAGGGCTGAAGCAACGGAGAGGAACACGAACATCTCAAACCCAGATTTTCTGTGTTGGAAAAGATTACATGATCCACAGAGACGTGTGACCCAGGGAAAAGGTTCAGAGCACATCTGTGATTGAAATAAACCCGAAGAAGTTCAGTCTGCTCTGAGCTGTGCCAGTTCTGTCTAAACTTGGGTCTCCAAAGCACAGGCTGGAATTTGGGAGATAACTGCTAGATGAGTTCACACCGTCTGCCTTGTCAGACCAGGGCCATTACTGGCAATGCCTGGCACCAGCTCTCTGCTGAGAAGGTCCAAGAAATCCACTGCACACCAGTCAGGGATAACGTGCTCCGAGTGCAAGTTTCCTCCTGATTCTGACAAAAGGTGTCAGTTTAAATCACAATCCAGGAAAATTTATTGCCCTGCAACGTTCTCTTCTTTTAAAGCGAAAAGGTCTTTATACCAAAACCCAAAGTCTTCTCCTCCACGGGAATGTCAAATTCCATTTTGATCTTGTTAAGTTTCCACCAGGCCTCAGGAAAACACTGAGGCAAAAGCAACTACAGCCTTGCACTGGTTAACTGGCCTTTTGGATGCTTTTTTGTGCGCTACAGCTTCAAGCAGGGTGTATTTACTAAGAGTGGGAGTCCAGAAACCTTTTCAGTCTCACCTGCACTTTGACTGCTGCTTCTGAAATGCATTCAGACTCTGTTCTCCAGAGGAATTATCCACACATTCCCTTCCCAGTTTGCTCCTATCAGGAGGCGGGGCACATTCTGCAGGAACAAGTTTTGGTGGGTTTGGTTGTGTGGAGCATCTCTCTGCAGGGATCAGATGGTCAATTCCGGACCTCTTCATAGTTCTTATTCACCGTGGAAAAGCGTATGAGGCGGATTTCGGGGGGCTTTGGCTTCCTGTCATCCCATATATACTCTGGAGAAAGCACCTTGGAGGGTTTGTGGGACAGGAAGTGCCTGTTGAGGTGACTCTCCTCCTGCCAGGCTGCCATGATCCCGTTGGCTTTGTCTGCCAGGATGGTCATGTGGCAGCTCTTGGTGAGCTCATAGACCTTCCTGACCAAGCCTCCAAACACAGCCCCTCCGTAGTAGAAATCCCCTTCTCCCTCGGGGATGAAGGCTGCCGAAGAGCTCCTCCTCTCATAAGGGAACTGCTCTCGTGCCACGTTGAAGTATCCAGGGTGGATGGCTGCTACCATGTCCCCCAGGGTCTCGGGGCCCCAGGGGTTGTGGAACACCATGTCGATGTCCAGGCAGAAGAGGTACTGCACCTCCCGATGGCTCACCTGGGCCACGTGCCTGTTGATGGCCTCCATCCTGCGCATGGAGATCTCCTGCCAGCTGGAGAATTTGTGGATGGGGACGACGGCCAGCCTGCGCCCTGGCTGCAGCTGGGTCTGGGGAATGCTCTGGGGGCTGTCTGTGAAGATGTAATAGTTCACCTGGAAGCCCCGCAGGAAGTGCCGCTCCGCCGACTCCAGGAAGCGACGCACGAACCTCGTGTACCTGCACAGACACAGCCCGTGGGGAGCACAGCAGGGACAGGGAGGGCCTTGCTGGGGGCAGGGACTTTTTGCAAGGGTGTGGAGTGATAGAGCAAAAGGGGAATGGCCTTCAGCTTAAGGAGGGCAGGGCTAGATCAGATATGAGGAAGGCGTTCTTCCCTGTGAGGGTGGGGCACAGGGTGCCCAGAGAAGCTGTGGCTGCCCCATCCCTGAAGTGTCCAAGGACAGGTTGGTGCAGCCTGGTCTGGTGGAAGGTGTCCCTGCCCATAGGAGGGGGTGGAAGGAGATGAATTTTAAGGTCCCTTCCAACCCAAACCATCCTAGAAAACCAGCCTGGTGGATTATGAAGGGCACATTAGTGAATGCAAGGCAAGGAGTGAGGAGAGCTCACTGATTACCACTGCAAGAATCCACACACCACACATGTAATGGGTGTAGTGGAGGATGAGGAATAAGTGGATTATTCCCATTTTGACCAGCTCTAATTTCCAAGCCACCTGGTAATTCTACAAAAAATATTGCCCCCACCTCAGATACCCCAAGTGTTGTCATCCCATGGGCTTGTGTGATTACATGGGCACAAAATCCCCCTAGGGACTGGGACGAATTTCAGGAAATGGGGAGCCAAAATCATCTTTCCACAGAGGAAGGGCATCACTCCAAAAACTGTGTCCACTGAGTGCTTCCCTTACTTTCCAACAGCAAAGGCTGTCACCCCTATGGTGAGGTTCAGGGGTCTGTAGGCACTTTCCAGGATCTCAGGATTGAAGGTCCCTTCCCAGACGATGGGAGCCAGCCATGGTGTGACTGTCAGCACATCCTGGCGCCTGAAGGGGGCAAAACCCAGAAATGTTAGTGATATAGAACTGTTCCTGTTGGTTTTGAGGCCAGTAAATGGGGGAAAAAGGCACAAAAAAGGCAGCTAGAATAGTGTGTGAATCAGCATTAATTCGCCATGGAGGGTATTAGCCTCAGATATTTTCTCCCTGCACTCTTATTTGAGATTACAGAGTATGGACATTTAAATCCCTGGACTGAAATTAAGCACTTTACACATCAGCAAAAACCTGAGGATCTGCTAAAATCTCATTTAAGGACTTTGCTGCTGAGGAGAGTTTAATGACCACTGAACTCTCAGAATGGGAAGCTGTGCCTATTTGCTATCAGCCTGATGCAGATTGCTACATGCAGATTAAAACACAAGTAATAATAATAATAATAATAATAATATGAAAATTACTATTAAAATATACCCCCATTGCTGTATTATTAAAACACAGCTTGAAGCATGACAGCTTATTTTTCCAGTATTTATATATAGCTCCAACACATTCAGATATAATTTAAAATGCTGTATGGGAGCCAGCATTCAAATGTGTAAAAAAGTTAGGAAAAAAAATCCTTAATCTTCTGTGAGGGAACTGGAAATACTGAATATAAATGCAGCAGAGTCTGATTCTGCCCTGTTACAGCTCTGCAATGCTATTTCAGTTTGCTGCTTTGTTTTCAGTGTTTCATTCTTACCTTTTTGATTTTAAAAAGAGATGTCATTTAGGGTGGAATTCACCCCAGCCTGCTCACATTTACTCCAGACCAGGAGCAGGAGCCCTCTGCTAATGAAATTTGTCACACACAGCACGTGGCCACACTTGGGGGCTGCCAGACCTGACACAGCTCCAAGGCAAAACAGCATCAGAACCAAACTGGAGGAGCTGTGGGGAGCAGCCTGGTGCTTCAGGCAGCAGATCCAGTCAGATCCTCCAACCCAGACCTAATAGTTTCAGTCTGAGAGGATACAAGAATAACAGTTTGGCTCCTTCCTGCAGCAACGCGTGTGATTGAAAGATTAAATTATACAGGAAGGAGAATTTGGGTTGGGGAAAATGATGTTCTAACAGATCTGTTTTGTTTCTGGGCTGATTATCCTGTGGGTTGTTTTTTTTTTTTTTTTTTTTTTTTTTTTTTTTTTTTTTTTTTTTTTTTCTGGAGAGGGAAAGAAACATGCATGTTCACTTCTCTAAGCTTTTAAAAATTCATTTTAAAGGGCTGGCCTGGGTTTCCCAATGAGTCATGGTCATGGACATCCTCTCAGTGCCAGTGAACTCCCTCCAGAAGACACAGAGCATGAAAAGCTTCAAGATTCTCCCTTTGTTTAGCCCAGTATATGCCAGGTGATTTAGCATAGAAATTTATTCCAATATGGAAGAAATACTCAGGCTGAGCACATCCTGAAAATGTGGGGGAAAATATATATATATGTGTGTGTGTGTACCAACAGGGTGTGTTCATTAACATGCAAAAGAATGTGGCTGTTGAAGGTGAACTGCTCCAGATAAAAGGTCACAGGAGCAGGGCCAAAGGAGGCTGTGACAACCTGAGCTGCACAGAGAGTTTGTCCAAGCCACTTCTTAGTGCTGCTGTCCCCAATCTTCCCTTAAACTCCCTGCTTTGGCTGTGTCTCAGAGATTTGTCTGTGTTTGCTGAAACCACTGCTGAAGGTCACACAGAGCACCTGCTTTATTTTGCCCTGAAATGGGTTCAAAGCTCTCCCACAGTTGGTTCTAAAAGGTATTTCCCACTTACAGATATTACAGATCTCCCATCTTAAAAAGAGTTCCTGGCCACAACAGAGTGTGTGTGTGTGCTAATGTAATAACTGAGAATTAACAGTAAGTGTGTTAATAAGTGTATAGTAACCAAACCCAACCTTAGAGCAGCACAGGCAGCTAGTGACACACTCCTGTGGTTGGGGTCTCATGGAACAAGGTCCTGCTCAGCGTGCCCCAGGACTCTGGAACTGTGAGTGCTGCAAAGTGCCCAAGCCAAACTCAGAAGAAACAAAGTTCAAACAAAGAAACTTACTTTGGCGCCAGCACTCTTGGCTGCTGATAAAATAATCTGTAAAAAGGAAGAAATATCCATTGAATAATGCATGGGTATGCCTGGAAGAGAGGAACAGTGGTTTAAAGGTCAGGAGATAAAAAAGCCGGTACTTACTGGGGGAAAAGCTGGATTAGCTTCTCTTCTGTATATTGGAGTTTCATGGAGCTGCATGATGGGGTGGGGAAAGAAAGGGATTGTTATACTTTTCTTAAAATATCAACCAAGTTTGGCTCCAGGATCTGCTGCTGCACTGAGAGCTGTCCAAATCCAGCTGCAGCTGCTGTGGACACTGCCCTGCCTGGGCCAGGGTTTGGCAGCACCTGCACATACCTCCCAGGCTGCCAGGCAAGGGACAGCTTTGGGACAGAACACAATAGGGACAGGGAGGTGCTGGCAGCAATCCCAGTCTGAGGGGAAACCAGGGTTTAGGGGTCAAAATCCACGTGGGACTGTCAGCAGTGGTCATGTATGTGCTCCATCCTCTGCAAAACTGTGCCAGAGCTCCTCCTGTGCCGGCTCATGTCACCTCTCTCATTTAGGTGGCTCTGTCTCTTGAGTGAGTACTCAAAGCACAGTTGTGCATGTGCAGGTGTGTGATTACACCCTGATAAGGAAGCTGCATCAACGGGTTTTTAGTCCTGGGCTCTGTGACTCAAAATAAACAAAGCCTCCCTCACCTGTCCAGGCCCAGGGCTGTCCTGCAGAGGAGGCAGGCCCAAACAGCATTGTTAGCTTTTTGTTTTAAGAGAGTGACTAATCAGAGCTTCATAAATAAAGAACAAGCAACTTGCTAGTCACTGTTTGTGTGGTCATGAAGAGCAGGACTATAACAACGATCTGTGTTACTCATTAGACACAAAACAAAATACTTACAAGATTTCAGGGCAAGGAAGGTAGTAGGGCAGGTAGTGCACTTTTCCACTCCCACCTATAGCCCTGTGAGAGCAAAGAAATGTTTTAAGATAGGAAATATTGAAGGAAACCTTCCTAGGGTTTTCCAAGATCACCTAAGGACCTGAGAAAGATTTTGAGAGGTAACACTGGCTAACTAACTCCATGTCTACTTTATTAATTAGTGTAGGATCTGCTGTGTTCACATTTTAACACAGTGTCCTGCTGCTGAGGCAAGATGCAGATACTCACAGGGTGAATGTATAGCAAATTGCACCATCATAAATGGGATATTTGATAATATTTAAATTAATTTAATAATTAATAATTTTAATACTTTACAGAAATACTTTATCTCATATTCCCTTCCAATGATGTGTGAGTTTGCTCCACAAAATCTATCAGAATATTCAGTTATAAATTCTCAGTGTTTGAAAGCAGTGAGGTCTGATAGTTACAAAGCTGTCCCTGCTGACACTGGAATGAGTTGGGACTGTCTGAAGAGACCGATAATCATCTCTGTTAAGGCCTGAGCTGAAATGTAACTGGAATATTCTATACTTCAGCACTTGTTTGTGAGTGACTACAGGTTAGCAGCCTGATTTGGACTCAGTTGCTTTTTTTTCCTCTTTCCCTTAGGGCCTTCTCCCTCTCCCAGTGCTCCTTTATCTATTGCACAATTTGCTGTTCTTTCTTACAGCTTGAGCAGGGGCTTCCCATAAAATGCAGAGCCTTTATTTTCGTGTTCTATGAATTTTACCACAGGATCTACACAGGATGTTTTAGGTACAGCAAATGCTTACCAGACAACTGCAGCAACTACACCCAGGCAGAGAAGAGATCCCACCAACAGTTTCCTGGAAATCATATCTTCTAGAGGAGAAGGATGGGCAACTTCTGAATTCCAGCAGCTCTCACTCTGCAAAGAATGAAGATAAAGGGAAGACGGCTGTAAGTACGTCACTCAGAGAGAAATGCATCATTTCCTCAGAGGAAGATGAAGCTTCTTGGTAGTTTCTCTTTCAGTTTTTCTGGAGTGATAAAACAGAAGGTGTCAGACTGTAAGAGCCAGGGTGCTGATGAAATATGTCTGAGCAAGGTCTCCATGTCAGGGAGCTTTAACTCCAGCTCTAGTGAATGGGATCTGTCTTTCTAATTTGATTCCACTTTCTGTACATTCCATTTTTTCATCTCAAGCACGCACCCTTTGCAATTGAATCCAACCCTCCAGCCCAGTCCTATCAGAGAGCTAACACAGTTATCACCTGGGCTGATAAACTCCACCTTTCACAGCACAGGAAACACCAGAGGCACTCCCTGCAAAAGTGCCTGTAGGGAAGGTAAACTAAGGTGTGAGACCACCAAAGCAACGTTTCACAATCCTAATGCACATCAGATAAAGATTAAGCCAAAGAAATAATTTCCTCTACAACAGCCATGAAAATCAACTTTCCCGAGCCCAGCAGTCTTACCTTAAAAGCTCAAATTAATCTCTTCTTCTGCTCACAGGGAAGCAAAGGTGCCTACAGTGTGAACTTTGGTCCCTGTGACAAACACAAAATGAATTTGCATGGGGCCTCCAAAGGAGTTCCAAGCACATTAATTGTTACTCCTTTCTCAGTGAGGACAGGAGCAGGAAGCTATGGATCAGTGTCTTTTTTATTTCACTGCTACTATTTTGGTACCCAAGCCTCCACAAGAAGTGCTCTTCCAGGCTGGCTGGAGGGACCAAAATCATTTCCAGTCACAGCTTTCTACTTTCTATAATGTGATTGGAGCCTGCAGGGGGAAAAAATAACCAACCAAACAAAAATAAACAACAAAAAAAGCCCACAGAGAGAAAGAGGCTGTTTATCAACGATTTATAAGGATGGTAGCATTTATATTAATGGGAGGAACTGGCACATGCTGCATCTTGGAGGGTGCTGAAGTAATCCCAGAAACCATTACTGGCCCTTGGTAAGGCATAGGACAGTGCCAATGGATCTGAACAGGCAGGAGTGATTCTCCTGCTTTAATTTCTTTGGCTGGAAAAAGACAAGTGGCAAAAAGGGGTTTTTTTAATTTGCTTTACTGTGTCACACCCAGAGAAACCCTCTCTGGTGCTTCTCCTTCACTTTCCTTTGAGGCAATCTAATTAGCTTTCACCAGGAAGCATCACAAAATCCTACTTAAAAATAATGACTAACTATATATACAACACACACACACACATATATATATGTATGTGTGTGCATCTATATAAATATATATGTCTTAAGGCCTTCCACCACTTAAAGCCTTCACAGATTCATGCTAAGCAGTTCTGGATTCTTGCCTAAAAATGCTGCAGATCCACAAACACAGAAAGAAGTACAAACAGCCTTCCCCATCTAGCAGTTATTCTGTGTTTTGACCAGTTTTATCTCATTCCTGTGCTAGTTGTGTCATGAGAGCTGCTACACTGACACCAGGATTTGTCAGTTCCACGTTCCTTACCTTGTGCTTGATGCTTCCAGCACATGCAAAACAGAAAAATGTGCAGAGGGGCGTTTAAACAGTTGTTTTTCAGCCATTCTTTGAGGGATGGCTGTACACAGAGCAGGTAGGAAAGCCCTTCTCTCATCAGCAGGCTTCCAAATTTCCAGCCAGGATCTCACTTGCTGCAGTTCAGGTCTGGGCAGTCTCCCTTTCCTTACCTGAAGGCTCTGATGCTTCCTCTCCTCTTCTTTTCTGTGACCTCTTTCAATCTTTCTTTGTAATTTTCTTACTTCAAGATCTGGGATTATTTCTGTCAGTTCTGCCTGGACTCTCCCTAATCAGCCCATTCTTGTGAAATTGGTGTCAAAGCAACCCAAATCCCCCTGCTGAGCCCTCAGCAGTATGAAGTGAAGCTGGACTGCCCCCCAAACTGAAAAGCAGTCACAGTTTGTACATTCCCACAGGACATTTGCCTGCTTTGCAAGGACACAGCACTGGGGTGACATTCAGCCTGTGGCCAAATGCAATCCATGTGTTTTCTATGGAACCTCTTCCAGCCAGGTCTGAGGCACAGAAAACCTTGTACTTGACTTCATGAAAACAAACTCAATTTTCAGGCCATTTGTTTTTCTGAATCATCAAGCCCTGACTGAACTCTGTTTTCTCTGGGGCTTGCAGCCCCTCCCAGCTTGATGCCACTTTCCAATTGCATAAATATCCTCTCAGCATTTCCACCCAAGCATAAAGGAACACACAAACAGTCCCACTTTGCACAGTCTCCTGGGGATTCCCATTTTCTGCACCTGACCCACGCTCTTATCTCCATGGCATACAGAGCCTGAGAGCACAGAATTAGGGTGATGGGGAAGGACAGAGGATCAAGAACAGAGAGAAGAAAGGGGACTAATAGTTATCTTCAAATTGGACAGTAAAATTAACACAGAATTAAAAAAAGATATGGATGTTTGGTTATTTTAGTGAAGTTTCAGCTGTTGTAATAGGCATAGAGTACTTCCACGTGTCTTTTACAGAGTAAACATCTAATCCCTCAGGAAGAGAAATACACATATTTTGAAATATTGCATCATTAGAAGCACAGCTGATGCATTCACCCTTTATTTTCTGTGGCACAACCCTGCCAGAGCAGTGGAGCCCACTGAGATTGAAACATCTTTCGCATCTAAAACCATCTCACTGAGATTTGTCTCAACTGATTTACAGTTTACCACAAATATAAACAAAAATGAAATCAATGTGGTTGCAGCTGAGGGAAGAATCTCCAACCAAAAAGAAATCACAGCTGAAGTGTTTTTAATAGTTACTCAGGTTCCTTGAATCTGTTCTGAGGGTTTTTTAAAAGGGATATGGCTCAAAGTAGCTCTGTTACTCCCAAATGAACTTGTTTGACCTCCCAGAACAAAGCTCTACTTTATCTTCAAGCCCTCCTTGGCAAGCATTCTGGACAGCTGATAAATACCTCACTTGTAGCCCGTTCAATGGAAAATATTCTTTGCAGAGCAACTATTTCAGATTTCCAAACATGTATTTCAGATTTCTAGAACTGAAGTGGCAAGCTGTGAGTGCAGGGCCGTTCAGAATGTGAAGAAAGAGAAGATATCCATGGGGAGAGCTCAGTCTGTGCCTGAGGAGAGGTCTCCTTGCTGACTCCAGTGTGGAACAGGCTGCCTTTGGCTTGACCTGAGGCTTGACCAGGAACTTAGCACAGATCCAGTCCTTAGGCTCTTGGCTCTGCAGTCTCAGATTACAGCTGCACCACGGAGTTACCCGGGCTCTGGCATGGTTGTTCTTCCAGCTGGGAAGCACTGCACAGCACAGCCTGCATCTCCTTCAGCACATTCATCAGCTTCACTGATAAGGCAAATAAGAGCTTCTTCCAAAGCACCAGAATTCAACTGGACTCAATTTATAACATCTTTGAGCTCAGTACAAATTATCAGTTCACATCAACCAAGATCAGGAGGGCATCAGCAAGGTTTGACTGATCTCAGGGGCAGAGTTGCTTTATTTTCTGGATGGATTGTTCCCACCAATCTTCCCCAGGCTGAATTGCCAGCAGCCAAGCTGTACTTTCCCCCCTGACCTGGGGAAACAACTGCTCAAGTTTACATTTGTATTTCTGTATAACAAAAATAAAGGACAAAATTGTTAATGACCAAATATAATTTTGCACTGATGAACTACACAGAGAAGAAACCCTTGCAGACACCTGTGGTTGCCAGAATTTTCTTTTTTGGCCTAATTTTTTATTATTACCAAAGACAGACTTGGAGCCAATCCTTCTACGATCAAGTTCAGTCAGTGTGTCCTATGGATGATCCAAAAAGATCAGATAGCTCCACAATAAATCCATGCACGTGTATATGTGTGTGTTTATGTCTATATTGATCTAATGCTGATAAAACATAACTTATAAGATAAATGAACAGCAGCGCCTAAATTTGAAAATGATTTTCAGTTGTCTTGTGGTAGGGAGGATAAATGTATCTAAGATGCACTGTCCTTTCCAAAGGTATAATCCAAGATCATATTAAGCAAAGTTTTTACAGTATCTGCAGAATCTTTGTGTTGAGATGAATCCCATGTTTGGTTTTTTTGCCTTTTTGTTTCCTCTTCCCCACTTCCAGGGGATGCAAAGAAGACGCTGTGCAGCCCATCAGAGGAAGTGACAGCAATTGACATTTTCCTTTAGAAAAAGAACAATTCCTACTAGAAATCAGCCAGAAGGTGTTTCTTTAGGATAAAAAATTTTATTAACAAACACACAACAGTTTTTTTAGTATGATGAGGCAGGGAAGCTGTGGCAGTGCCTGCCCCACAGCCTGGGACAGTGACACAGCCCCGTGTGATACACAGCTCACCCTGGAACCCCAATGCCAGGCCCAGCTGCCTCACTCTCACTTGAACCCAGCTTTTTTCAAGTCCTCTGGCAGAACTCGGCCCTTCTTCCGGGCCCTGGCTTTCTTCTTCTCTATCCTCTCCTTCTTCTTCTTCTGGATGTTCTTCTTGCGCTTGTCCTGCCTCTGCTGCATCTTTTCCACCACTCTCACAGTCCGTTCCTGCCACTGCTTCTTGCGCTGGGCTTTCCGCTTCTCCTTGCGCTTCAGGGCCTCCTTCAGACGCTCCTCATCATCACGGATCTTCACCCCTTCTGCCTTATAGAGAGCATTTGTCCATTTTATCTTGGTCTCCAGCTCCTGAGCTTTCTTCTCGTCCTTCTCCTTGAGCTCCTCCAGTTTATTCTTCCTGGTCTCCAGCCTGCTCAGCAGCTGCTTGTAGTTCTTGCCTGTCAGAGGAGTGATATTGCCTTTCACTGCTTTCCTCTTCTCCTTCTTCTTCTGGACCTTGTTCAACTCATTCTCTTCATGAACTTCAACCCTGTTGAAGACAACCTCAGCTTTGCTCTCCTCCTTTTTGTTTTCTGGCTCTTCTGGTACCTCCTCAGTTTCTTTCTTCTCCATTTTTGCCTTCATCTTCAACTCCTTTCGCCGGCGTTTCTTCCTCTCTCTCTCATACTTCCTTCGCTGCCTCTTCTCCAGGACTGCGGGGGTTAACTCTTTGGCGTTATCCTAAGGAGAAGGATGGATATGAATGAGAAGCCTTAAAGAGTTAAAGCAGAATTAAAAGTGGGCTGTTCCCAAGTTCCTGATTTCAAAGCCCTGCTAAGAAGCACCACCTGTGATGTGAAGCTGTGACTCAGCTCTTAGAGACACCAAACACAGTAACAACATTTCAAACCCTTTGCTTTCCCCCAACAGCCAATAGCTGTCCCCTTTCAGGCTCTCACTATTTTGCTTTTCCCTAAAAATCAGCAAAGGCATGTTCTCTTTGAAGCTGACCCCATCTTTTCTCACAGGTTTTTCCACAGAACACACAGAAGTCATCTGGCAATACCTACAGACAATTCCTTATGAGATGGAATCAGCTCAAACCCTGAGCCTGTGAAATCCTGTCCCCACATGCCCTGGAAGGCTGAGAAGAATTTCAAGTGCATGGACACACATATGGATACACATTCAGAGTCCCCACACCTGTCCAGAAGCCTTTTTAATCTTTTCATGGAGTCTCTGACGTAACAGGTTGATTGCAGAAACAGAAGGGGAACTCAGTTCACTTTTACTTCCTGAAAATGAGGGGGAGAAAATAAAAATACTTTAAAAGCGGCACCAGTTGAACAGTAGCACTTTCTCTGGCTATAGGAAAAACTCTGGGAACTCTTTAGACACTGTGAATGGAACGGAAAATCCACACAAACCCGGAGTTTCTATTTCATTGGTTTCTTTAGAATTTCCCCTTTTATCATTCAACACTGCCAGCAGTGGCCTGGCATGCCCTGGGGCTGCCTGGCAATGCAAGGACAAGCACCAAGCTTGTGGAACAGAGAGGCTCCGGACATCTTTTCTCTGTGATCTGGCTTTTCATTGTCATAAAGGAAAGCTGAGCTGGCAGGACAGGGATTGCATCCACGTGTAATCCCCAAAGTTACTCCCATGCACAAAACCTCTGCAGTTCAGTTAAACACCGTTTCCAGAGAGCCACCCAGTGGTGATGGCACAAATTCCTGTCCATAGGCAAAAGCTTCTGAGGCACATGAAATAAGCAAAGATGTTCTCAATTCAGGCTTTCCAAACTAGACTTGTGTGAAGCAAGTAAAAAGTAGCCAGCTCAGCCCAGGTCACTTTAATCAGACCACGGCAAAGCTGGAATTCTTACCTGTAGCCAAACTCTCCTTTCTGTTCTGTGTACCACCCTGTGGAGATGATTTGCTGGGTTGAGGGGCTGCTTTCTGTCCTGGAGTGGGTTTACTGGTGTTAGAAACCATCTGCTTGGCTGAAGGAGCATTCTTCTTCTCAGTCTGCTTCCTGGGCTTCTTTTTCTTCTGTTTCTTGACCTGTCTGCCAGCATCCTCGGGCTGGCCTGGCTTAGACACTGGAAGGCAAAACCAAATTGCACAAAAGAGGACAATGCTACATTCCCACTCAAAACATTCAGTTATTAATGAACACTAAAGTTCCAGCATCACAATGACATATCTTAATGTTGAAATTTTATACGTTTCAGGATTTATTTAAATAGGCCAAACATCCTTGCACACTTCCCTAAAATCCCAGCTCTCCACATTCGTCACCACAGTGAATGGAGACCATTGATTTCCAGGGCTCCCAGTACAATGTGCGTAACATGTTCGGGAGCTCGGTGTTTCGGCAGATTGTTTTTTTTGTTATAAACCGGCACAATCCCGGGCCAAGCACCCCGTGAGGGCACGGCTGTCGCGCCCAGCCTCCCACAGACCGTCCGGAGAGGACAGAACCGAAGCGTTACAGTTCCAGTACCAAACTTCCTCTTCCGCGACTCCGGGGCGTGCTGCACGCCGGCCCTCCTGGCCAAGCCCTGCAGGTAGGAGTCCTGTGCGGCCAGGCTGGCCATGGCCGTCCCGGGCCCCAGAGGCGCAGTGCCCTCCCCGGGGCTGCCTGGGGAACGCGGTGCCCTCCTCGTGGAGCCCCCGGCAGGAAGTGATGGATGAGACGCGCCGGCCGGGAAGTGACGGCAGCGCCGGGCGCACGGAGCGGCCGCCGGGCTCGGAGCCGCCCTCGCCGGGGCTGCCGCGGGCTCGGCACGGCCGGCGCGGAACGACGGCGTCCCCCAGCCACACCGGGGGTGCTCGGGGCCCCCCTGGGGGGCTGCGACCCCCGCTCCTTACAGACACCTCCCCGGTTCGCCTCCGCCACAGCTCCCAAACCTTCCTTTGCCAAACCTCTCTTTATTGGAGAACAAACCCGAGCTTTTCCCCGAGCACGGCAAGTTTCATGATGGTTTCTGCAGCTCCTCTACGGGAACAGCTGCAGGGAGCAGGGTTTTCTTTACAGCCTACAAGACAAAGCTCATCCCCTCCTCGCATGTGCACGCTCGTATTGTGACACTTTCACAAAGCTTCGTGGCTGAAAACACAAGCCTTAAAAAATTATACAAAACAGTCAGTTTTATTAAATCACCTAATTACAAAAATAAGTGGAATGGAAGAAAACGAAAAAAAAAAAAAAAAAAAGCAAAATTCACATCCTAAGAAATGAGACATTACAGCAGGAAGCTGGGGAAGCTCAGCTCAGTTGTTGGAATGCACTGGTGGCTCTGTGGGGCCTGTGACACCGAGCTGTGGTGACAGTGTTCAGTTCAGTGGCATCTCCACTTCAGCTGCACAGCTTCAGCCAAGGCAGAGCCACCACAAAAGGAAAGGACAGAAGATGTACTGAGCTGCAAGCACCAAATGTGTTTCTTTGGAAGGAAACTGAGAGTAACTGAGTATCCCTCTCAAGATTTTTTCATCAGACAAAACTAAAAGCCAACATAAACAGTGGCTCCATGTTAGCTCAGACTATACTAACAAGAAATTCTGTGTAAACACTGAGGAAGGAATCGACTGACTGAAGCATGATGCTGCTTCTCTTTGTGGCTTTGAGCAAGTGCCATCATTGATCCCTCAGTCTGATCCCTGTCCATCTGTTCTTCTTCCAAGGGGGGAACACTGCTTTTCCATAAGGATCTCTTGGGATCCTCCTTCCAAATCAAGAGTTCAAGTTTGTAAAGCATTTTGACAGTGAAGACTGAAGTGTAAAAATCCTATAAGACTCTTTACAGTAGACCAGAGGTTGTCAGATGCCATCCTGAGAGAGCTTTAAAGCAGCCAGAATGTCAGTAACTTTGGGAAGCAGAGTAAAACCCCAACATGCTCGCTGCCCCCACATTTGGCTCAAGTTTATGCCAAAGAAATTCAACTCCCAACACTCACATGGAAAAAAACTGGACTTCAAAAGAACTTTACACGTAACTATCACGTTAAAGTGAACCTGACTCTAATTTGTTATAACGAGATTCATTTTGTGTCTACATATCTCTATCTCTTAAGGGACAGGAACACTCCTGGCAAGGTCCTGGCGTGGAGGAAGCACTGCAGCCGTGCAGGGAAAGCAGAACCCTGCTAGCACAGCTCCAGTGCCTCCTCCTGACAGCAGGAGCGGCTTGCTCAGCACAGCAGGAGGAAGACTTCCAGCAGCGCGGGGCCATCCCCGAGTGACCCGCGGCGGGGCCGTCCCGGGACAGGCGGATCCTCTTCAGGAATGCTCGGCGGGGCCTGCCCCGTGCCCGTTCACGTGCGGGTGCGACGGGGTGGAACTCTGCGAGGTGGCAACGCTCTGCTCTCCTGCGGCTGCTGCCAGAGGCATCGAGAGGCTCTCCGGGGACAACGAGGCAAAGTCTTGTCTCCAGTAGGCTTCGCACAGTGGGAGATCATTGCTGTCACACAGACTGTAGCTTTCCAGAACAAACAACCCCAGTGAGGAGAGAGCGGGTGTGGTGACAGAGGAGGGGAGGGGTGGAAAGGGTGGAGGGAGCGAGACAGAAGCAAAGCATTAAGAAAATGGTAAAATAAATGCTGGATGTAAGGTCTGTGTTCATGAAATCATCCTAAGTTGTGTAACATTTGCCTTCTCTAAGACACCCTCCTAAGGGCTGGTCCTAAATCCTCTTGGGCCTGGTGAGGGTTGGGGCAATTTCAGAGACAGAACCATGGCTACAAAATGAAACAGAGGCTCAATTCTAATCCAGACTCTCCAAGTCTCTGAAAAGATCTGAAGTCCTGGCACCTCCAAATATGTGAGTTCTGATACTGATGAGTGAGACATGGACCTTACCCACAATTATTTTACTTGGAATTAGACTGCAACCTATGTGAGGAAAAAATAGAAATCCTGCTCTAAATTTTGCTTCAGCAAAAAAACTGCCACAATTGTTTTTGGGCCTGTTCCTGTCACAATAAAGAAGAACCCTATTTACACCCCTGCCCTTTCAAAAAAAGTGCTCCACAGGTTTGAGTTTTCCACTGAAGCTTCATTAAAAAGTACTGAGAGCTCCTGCCTTTTCTCAAAGAGCTAACAGTGCTTCTAAAAGCAGCTGGCTGGATTCCAACACTGGATGAACCAGCAGTGTGGGAAAATAAGGTTTTTAAACAGGCTAATTCCTGCCCATACTCTGAGGAAAACATAATGTGGAAGGGCCAAAACTAAAAAGAAACATGGAAGGAACTGGAACAAAACCAACACAAATCCCAAAGAGAAGAAGGAGCTGCACACACAAGAGACACCCAAGACAAAGTGAGTGCTGGAGCAGTAAGCAGCTTGCATTCAGAGAAAAACAAACCCAATGGGTCAAGTGATTTTGTTGTTGCAGCTTTATTTACATTTGTAATGTGTGGACTGATGCTTAGGGAAATATTTTAAGTATAGAAATATGAGACAGTTCATATTGCACAAACATGAAACATGTGAGATTTAACCCCACACTCAAGACAGCTCCTGTGATCTCAGAGGAGGGAGCAATGGAACACAAATGCAGGTCTGGGGGTTAGGATGAGAGAAGGCAAGCTGGACTTGCAGTTACCACTTTGGGGAACAAGCACACAAAGCACTAAGTGCAAGCTGAGCTCTTTTCTGGCAGCATCACCCAGCTGGCTTTGCAGGAGAAGTGAGAAGGCAGTGTATAGAGGTTTTATATCTGGGACTTCTGTAAAATCCCTTGGAAGAGCAGCCCCCAACACGGTGGAGCTGGGTTCAGTTAACAAAGACCATTGGGGCTGAACCAGAACTACAACTCCTGTTCTGTCACAGACCTCAGACCATGATTTTCCAGGAGAACCAGACCACAGCATGCACACATCATGGCAGGGGAGTTGCCAACCACATTTCAGCTGTGTCAGAAGCATGACTGCTTGTCCTGCTGCCCCAGTTAGAACAGTTCCAGTCTAAGTTCCACCTCTCAGCTAACACTCCTCAGAAGTCAGGCTCAGTGAGCAACTCTGCATAGCCCAGGAGCACTGGCCAACCTGCTGCTCTGTCCTGGGAGGGCTCCTCAGGGCATGGAAGGGACTGCACTACTCCCC
Source organism: Zosterops lateralis (assembly GCF_965231275.1). Classification (NCBI taxonomy): domain Eukaryota; kingdom Metazoa; phylum Chordata; class Aves; order Passeriformes; family Zosteropidae; genus Zosterops; species Zosterops lateralis. The sequence continues at coordinate 9,934,796 of NC_139780.1, read as the reverse complement.
TGAGGCAACCAGCCAGTCTGAGTGCAGAGGGACAGCTCTACAAAACTGCTTGATCACAGGGCAGGAAACCAATGATTCCTTCAGGACAATCTTCTCAGGTTTAGTTTCAAGGATCTGCTTTTGGGTCTCATCAAAAGCCCCATGTGCACATAAAAAGCCTGGCAAACACCTGACCCTACAACTGAAGAGGCATTCCTAGGACACCAAGGAACTCCCCTTTGGGGGCAAACAGGCTGTTGTGTTGACAGCCACTGAAACATGGCTGTGACATAACAGAAACCCTTTCCCCCACACTAGACAATAAGATTTCATTAAAAATATGGTAGTATTCTAACTATAAAAGGATTTTGAATAAATCATTGTTTCTGTATTTACACAGACACAGTTTCTTTGGTGCAGAAAAGGACAGGAAAGAGCACAGGAAGGGAGGAAGTGCTAAAAGCAAACGACCAAGTGCTACATGATAACAAAGTGAAAGATAACAGCTCCGCAGAATTGCCAGGATTCCTCACCTCATGACCCATAAGAAAGAGCAGGAAGGCAAATCCATCTGCTGTACACCAACATTTGTGCTTCCATGTTAATTCTGTGAGCAAGGGTTGCTTTGTGTGGCACCTGGGGCCAGGCAGGTGAACAGACCACGCCAGCATGGCCAAAACCCCTCAGCCCCAAAGTGACAGTGCCCAGCACACAGTGGTGGCAGTCTGGGAACAAGGAGAGTGAGGGAAGCACACCTGGCACACGAGGGGCACTCTCATCCCACACCACATCCCTTTGGATAAGCTCACTGCTACGTCATGGACCTGTCAGCACCTGCACAGGAGCTTGGGTTTGTGAGCATCACAACCTCCTCAAAAAACTGAATAAAGTTTGAGAAACAACTCTAAATCTTTACCTCTAAGCTGTGTCATATTATTATTTTTTTTTACTCTTAAAATACATATATTATTCATAAACAATGGCCTTACTTTAAAAGATATTGAGCAACTTAGTTGACTTATCTGGGGTTATAGGCATTCAGCATTCTTAGAAAAAAGGAAAACATAGAAAACCTGGTCAATAAAATTTTAAGTAAGATTTTTTTAAAGTTAAGAGTTTGTTTAAAAGTCCTAGAATTATTGCACTGACTTCACTTAGCTTGGAAAGTGCAGCCAAGATAACCAGGTTTACATTTGTTTTCTTCTGCTCTCATTTACTGCATCATTAACTAGAAGTGCTGGAGTGCATGACAAAAAAAAAATAAAGTGTCTGAATTCTCTAAAATCTGTTTGCCAAACAAGAGGCTTTTAAAAATATTAAAAATCCCACAAACAAACCAGTAATAAATCATTCCTTAGAAAATCCTATCACAATACTTCAAAATTCAATGAAAGTGAGCAAGTCTTTTTGCTCCTTGCAAATGTTGACCCCAGCAGGACTGGAGGCAGCTGGGGGCAGTGGACTGTGAGGGAAAAGGCACAATGTGTGACCAGGTCACTTGTGAAAGGACTCACCACCAAGGTGAGGTGACATCAGGAGCCAGCTCAGCAAGCTGGTCTCTGTAGGGAGAGAGCCAGAGGCTCCTTCAGAGGGATTTCCCACAAGGAAATTCATCTTCTTTTCTAATGATTACAACAGAAGCCTAAGGAAATTACCTATCAAACCTGGGACGCTGTGAACACCTCTTTCACCAGGACATTTACATCCTGTAGGGGATCTACAAGGAAAAGGCAGTTGCTTTAGTTGCAGAAAAAGAGTTTGACCTAATTAAAAGTAGGACTGAAAACTTTTGGGAACATTCTCAAAACCTGCACTCTAAGGGCTATTTGATGGTCTGGACTAAGTACCCCAAAAAGGCCTGGAGTTGTAAGGCAGAGTCCACTGCCCTATTTGTACCTGGAAGAGTAATATTCTTCTTCTAGCTCGTAGAGGTCAATGGAGATCTCATCCCGCAGTGCAATCAGCTTCTTGTCACACTCCTCCTGCAGGCTCCTCAGCTGCTGGTTGCGTTGGTTGATGGCCTCGTTCACGGAGGGGAAATCATTGAGGATCAGGAACTGCTTCAGGTCAGACACAAGTTTCATCAGGGACTCGCCAGCTCGGACCTTGCAGCAGTGAGAAAAATCACACATCATAACAGAGCTCTGCTCTGGTTCCAAGAGCTTCCAAGCTGCTCCTTTGGCTCAAACTTTGGATAAAAACTCCCACAATACATGAGGATTCTGACAGAATTCTGACCCAGCCACCCCAAATGTGAAGTTACTCTCCTTGGGCATGTTATAAGGATCCAAAAATGAACCCAACAGCCCCTGCAGGATGTGCTGCCCACAGGTATGAACAGTACAGTGCTACTCACAATATTTGCAGCTCTGACATGCATCTCGTAGTTATCTTGCTCACCCTGGGTTGCTCGAGAGACTTGAGTTTCATCTTCGATCTAAAGGAAAAAGTACACAAATCCACCTCTGTATATTTAAAATTCAAACAGACAATTACTATGCTACAAGGTATAATATATGGGAATATATATGTGGATATGTGTATGAATTCCCCATACATGTGAAATGAGATCACGCATTATCTATGTGAAATTCACATCTATGTATGTGAATTACAGTTCAATTCACAGTGTCCAAAGCCTGGCTGGACGGGGCTTAGAGCAACCTGGTCTGGTGGAAGGTGTCCCTGCCCATGGCGATCTTTAAGGTCCCTTTAAACCTTTAACATTCCGAGATTCTATGAAAGGTGCTCCCCTCTCCGCTCACGGGCTCTGCTCTCCCCTCACAGCCCCTTCCTCACGTTCTCCCGCCCTTCTACGCTTGGCACCCCCGCAGGGGGGGAAGCCGGCCCGCTCAGGCCCACCTTAGCCGTCTTGATGATCTCGGTGAAGTTATCCATGATGGACTTGACATCGTCCTTGAGGCGCTTGTTGTAGGACTGCAGCAGGGTCTCCTTGCTCTGGGGCAGCACCCGTGGCTGCGCCATGGCCGCGCCCTGCCCTGCCCTCCCCTCCCCGCCCGGCCCGGCCCGGCCCGGCCCCGCCCCCCGGAGCTCTCGCGAGACCGCGCGCCCCGATATCTCCCGGCATGCACCGCGCCGCCTTCCTCTCCCACCGCCCAAGATGGTGAGTGATGGCGGCAGCGCGGGGGGGGGGCCGGAGCCATCCGCCGCCATCTGGGGCCGCCCGCCGGCATCCGCCGCCAACGATGGGGCAAGGCGGCGCCGCGAGGGTGCTGGGCTGGCGGTGGAGGCGGTGGAGCGGTGTTTCGTGCTCGATTTGCGGGGATGAGAGAAAGCCACGTATGGGCCTGCCCGCCCGGGCCGGGAACCCGGGGCTGCTGCCGGCTCGGGCAGCCCGGCCAGGCCGCAGGGCGGTATCGGGGTACGTCGGGTCTTGGTGGGCAGTAACCACCGTGGGGGTATCTCGGCTGCTCTCGGGGAGCGCCAGGCCGGGCAAAGCCATCATCATGTTCGCTTTAGTCCTTTTTCTTCTCGGGATGGTTTATAAAGCTTATAAACGTAAAGCGAAGCATTTGCTCTCTCCGTGAGAGCAGGGCGAGCATGGGAGGCCGCCAGGCTGGTGAAATGCCTAGGAAAATAAATGCATTTCTAGGGTGGGCTGGTAACTTTTCCAAGCGCGCATGTTTTGGAGACAGAACAAGACAGAGTGTATTTCTTGCTTGCAGCCGAAAGGAAAGAAGGCCAAGGGCAAGAAGGTGGCCCCGGCCCCTGCTGTAGTAAAAAAGCAGGAGGCCAAGAAGGTCGTCAATCCTCTCTTTGAGAAGAGGCCCAAGAACTTTGGCATTGGTGAGTAAGTGGATATTTGGGATAGTTGCTCCTATGGTTTTTTCTTGTTCAATGAATAGATTAAGTTACAAACATTCAAAGTCACTCCAGACTTTGTGCAGTGCCGTTCTCGTACAAGGTGCAGATGATGTGAAAGAATATTTGCTATCTGAGTGGTCGTGCTGACACTTTTACCACCAAGATCACTGATGCTCCTGTGCTATTCCCACGCTGCTGCTGTGGCTTTGGGGCAGCCCTGAGCTCAAGGCTGTGTTTCTTTAGGACAGGATATCCAGCCCAAGCGTGACCTCACCCGGTTTGTGAAATGGCCGCGCTACATTCGGCTGCAGCGCCAGAGGTCCATCCTCTACAAACGCCTCAAGGTGCCTCCTGCCATCAACCAGTTCACCCAGGCCCTGGACCGCCAGACAGGTGAGGCTGTGCCCCAAAAGGCCCTCTTGGCTTGGGTTCTAAATGGGGTGTGCCTTAGAAAAGGGGAAAGAAACCAAAATGGGCCTTAACAAAGGTAAGCTGGGGTGTTGTGTCTGTGTCTTACCTTAAATACATCCTTAGTGACCAGGGTGGTGTCAAAATCAGTTTGCTGGTTTAAGACTTGGATCGCTGCTGTGTACCCTGAAAAGGGATTTAGAAAATACCAAAGCTCTGTTTCCTGACCCAAAGCCTGCATTAAATCTTAACTGTGATTCCAGTCTTCCAGCTTGATGTAGAACCACCCAGGGTGGTGTAAACAGATTGCTTGAGATGCACAATGCATTCCCTGCATTGTGGGAATGCAGGTTTTGGGAAAAAAACAACATGCTGGCACTGAAGAAAGAAGGGATTTAGGGGTCTTCAGTGCATGAGTTTAGGCAAAAAACTTTCAACCTGTGTAAATAATTTCCTCCTCATAGATGCTCCTTGCTTTAAAAGAGCCAGTGCACCACCTCTAACCATAATTGCTGGCATTTCCTCATCCAGACAGTCAGGGAGCTCTCAGTGCTATCAGAGGTGCATTCAGATAGGGCCTCTCAGGGTGTTCTCTTGGACTGTGCAGATGATGATCACTTTTTGCTGAGAAAAAAAAAATGTCATGACAACCACCAAGATCGCTAATGCACCAATGTGTTTTTAAAATCAGTGCTTGGATTTTCAGGTCATGCAACTAATGAGTAGGTGTTCTCTTCCAGCTACACAGCTCCTGAAGCTGGCACACAAATACAGGCCTGAAAATAAGCAAGAGAAGAAGCAGAGGCTACTGGCTCGTGCTGAGCAGAAAGCTGCAGGAAAGGGAGATGCTCCAACCAAGAGGCCACCGGTGCTTCGAGCAGGTAACTTTGTACCTGAGCTGATGGAATATGGGAGTGTGGCATTTCTTGAGAGGAAAAAAGTGATGGAAGAGTTTAGTTCTTCAACCAGACAGCCTCGGACAAGCTATGGCAATGATGTTATGAATTTCTTCACCTGAGCTCAAAGTGAAGAGCAAAATAGACGAGCTTTTTAACCCTGAGCTTTAGCAAATTGTCCATGAAATGTCTTTGTGCCACTGATGTGAAAAAAGTTTTTGTAACTTCCATAGTGATGCTGTGCTATGGAATCAGAGTTGGCTTGCAAGAAAGCTCTGAAAATGGACTGAGAGGAATCAAAGCTTAACTATAATTTGTTTTTCAGGTGTCAATACCGTCACAACTCTGGTGGAGAACAAGAAGGCTCAGCTTGTCGTTATTGCCCACGATGTAGACCCCATTGAGGTGAGCATGTTACAGGCTACCCGTGTAACTGAGGCTGGGTCAGAAGTGCTTTCAAGGCAAAAATGGATCTTAGGACAAATTACATGAAAGAGAATGCATGGAAAAAATACACAGTAGCCAGAACTGGGATGCTTGTGAGTGGGTGTAGCTGTCCTGGTTGGACAGTGAGGTTGGGCCCTTGCAATGATGTTTTGAATTTCTTCACCTGAACCAGCAGTGAAGAGCAAAACGAGCTTTTTAACACTGAGCAATTGGCACAGCCCAGGCTGACACCCAGCACAAAGGGATGTTCTCCTTCAGTAACCCAGGATTCACTTCCCTTTCAGCTGGTGGTTTTCCTGCCAGCCCTGTGCCGCAAGATGGGGGTTCCCTACTGCATCATCAAGGGCAAAGCCAGGCTGGGCAGGCTGGTCCACAGGAAGACCTGCACCTGTGTGGCTTTCACCCAGGTTAACCCGTAAGTGCTCTGGGAGCTCACTTGATTGTCTTGTGGGGAAAGCAAACTGCCCTAAGTACAGGCTCTAGGGCAGGTGGGTAGCAAACTTGGGTCTCTCTGAAGTAGTAAAATTAAAATACCACATCTATAGTGTCTGATAAAAATGTTTCTATCAAATCCTGATGGTGCAGATTATTTTGGTTTACCTAAAGGGTGGTTACTCTAAAATCTGAGCAGTGCATTTTCTGATGTTAACCCTTTCCAAGTGATGCTTTTACTTAACCTGAAAAATTGAGTTGCCACTAGATGCTCTCAAATTCTATGGCAAAATATATATTTATGGAAAATGTTAAATCAAGGCTCTAAAGGAACTAAAACTGTCATCAACAGGGAGGATAAGGGAGCCCTTGCAAAGCTGGTGGAGGCTGTCAAGACCAACTACAATGACAGATACGATGAGGTAAGACTCTATGCTGCTGGCCTTGTCTTTGTACACTGTTAACTTTCTCAGAAGGGAGAAATGGGACATAGTGTCATCAGTTTATACTTAGGTGTGTTGTACATAGGTTTGCTTACAGTGAACCACAGTCTTTACCTGAGAATGGGGTAAAATGTGAAATTTGTCATCAGCTTAGAAGTAAATAGCAACCGTAGGGCAAGGATTGTAGAGAAGGCAGCAGCTTTGGCTACCTAAACTCCATCTCCCAAATCCAGGAGTTATGAGATAGCTGAATCCAATGTCCTTCATTAGGAAAGATTTTAAACTTTTCTCTTTGCTGCCCCAAAATGTAATGCAGTGCTTGAAATGTGTAGAACTTTGTAGTTGAGGGAGCTCTTCCCCTTGTGCAGAGTTGAGTGACACAGTAAGAGATGGGATGAGGTCTCTAACCTGTTCTCCCTTCCTTGCAGATCCGTCGTCACTGGGGCGGGAATGTCCTGGGCCCAAAATCGGTGGCTCGCATTGCGAAGCTGGAAAAAGCAAAGGCTAAAGAGCTGGCTACAAAGCTGGGCTGAGGATGTACTGCTGTACTGCACTGCACCATGTTTGCTGTACATAATAAACCCCAGCTGTTTCAGTGGTCTCTGTTCATGGAGTGCTCTAGGCAGGGAGTAGCACAGTGACATTGCTGTACTTGTGTGCCTTCCATCCAGTGACAGAATAGTGCTGGGCAGAAATGGCTGCTCAGAGCTGCTTATTACTGAACTTGGAATGACTTTCCTGAATTGCTAGTCCTGTGTCATAACTTCTCTCTCTTGAACACACAGCCCAGCAGCTCAGCTCCACATGCTCTGGGATCTTGAAGTTGACTGGGCTGGGCTAGTTTTGGCTTTAAGCCTGGCTTGGTTTTGCAAATCTAAACTGGAAATAGCTTTTGATTTCTCCTTACTTAGGACAGGGTTACATTATGGGTTACAGTGTTACAACCTTCCACACCTGCAGTGCCTCTTGCAGTGAAGGCAGGCTGAAGGAGGAAGAATCAAGACCTTCCTGTGGTTCTGTTCTTTGCTGAGTGCTGGCTGGATCTGGTGGCACTGTGGAGGCTACCAAGGCTCCAGGTGTGGTAACTGCCTGTTTTTGCCAGCCCTCATCCTTTTGCAAAACCACAGGCTGTCTTCCCCAGGTAGACCCGAATGTCCACAGTAACCTCTAATTCAGGTTTGCTGTTGTTCCATGTAAGATGCATGATGCAAGTCATAAGGCAAAGACCTGTAGGCCTTTATTTATTGTGCTGCAACTGCTGTGAGCTATTCCTGACTTCAGGAAGGACTACTAGCTGCAGACAGGCTGATTGACAATCCTCTGGTTTTGTCATAAGGAAAAAACAGTGGAGATGTTAAAATGTAGCTATCAACCAGCCACAACAGAAAAGAAAATGTATTCTTGTGATTACTATTAAAGTTCAGTGCTCCCAAGCTGCAGCCAAATCCCACTGGTGGGAGCTCAGTTTGCAGGGACTGCTTGAAGTCTCTTTGCAGCTTGATAACATGTTTGCTGAAACTGCTCTGGAATTCCAGGTGCTCTAATTATTTAGGACTGATGAGGCTTCTGTTATCCATAGAAATCTGCTCTTGACTAGCACAAAGATTTTTCTTTTTTCCCGTCACCGAGGTACCTTCTGTATAAATTTCTTGTACCACAAGAAGGAAGTTGCAGCACACAGACCGTACCTGTGAGAGAAAATCACATGTTGGCACCTTTCCAGGGTGGACTGGACCTCCCTAAGATCACTGCAATAACCAAGTCAAACCACTTGGCATGAGAAGTTCAGGTTAAAACTGGGCTTTTGTAGCTCCAGAGCAGCCTGGGGCAGGTCCCCCAGGGGGGCTGGTCCCTTACCAGGTGACGATGTACTGCATGTGCTCGTTCCGCAGGCTCACCCTGGTCTGGCCCCCGATGGGCCCCCCCGGGACTGTGCTTCCTGTGGGGACAACAAAGCCACCTTCAGTCCTTGGTCTGCACAGGGTCCAAGAGGGGAAGGTGGTGATTAATCTGCTGGATGGATACCCTGCTGTCCCTCAGGCAGTGCTGTTCCCAAGCTCATAGAATCCCAGAATGGTTTGGGTTGGAAGGGATCTTTTTATCTCATTCTACCTTCTGCCATGGGCAGGGGCACCTTCCATTATCCCAGTTTGCTCCAAGCCCCATCCAGCCTGGCCTTGGACACTTCCAGGGATCCAGGGGCAGCCACAGCATCTCTGGGCAACCTGTGCCAGGGCCTCACCACCATTACAGGGAAGAATTCCCTCCCAATATCCCACCTAATCCTGCCCTCCGGCAGTTTGAAGCCACGCCCCGTTGCCCTATCTTTCATGCTCCCGACGAAAGTCTTTCCAGCTCTCATTGGCTCCTGTCACCTTCAAAACAGTGGGCTGGCAGAGGACAGGAAGAGAACTGAGAGGAGAGGGAGGGAGAGGGATGTAAATTGGACAGGGGGCTGGATTCCTGCGTGACTCACTGAAATCTGCATCGATGAAGATGGGCTCAGCACCAGTCACCCTGGCCATGGCCTCCAGGTCCCGGTAGTGCCAGCGGTTTTTTTCAATGTCATTTTCAGGCACAAAGGGTTTCCTTTTTTCTGTTAACCTCACCACTCCTGTGAGATCAATCTCATCTTCAATCTGAGGAGAAGTGCAGAAAGAAAAAAGGGTTATTTCAAGATAGATTTCATATTCTGACACATCAAGTGCTGTCAGGAAAACGTGGCACTTGAAGGGTCTGAGCATAAATGAAATGGTTGTTTCCTGCAGTGGGGCAGTGCTGTAACAGCAGGAGAAAAAAGCAGAACAAGAACAGCTTCATGTTTGCAAAACATGTTATTTACTTAAAAAAAGGTGGGAAACAAAGGTTTGTTGTCTTTGAAAAGTGCAATGACTAATTAAGTCACCTCCCATGATGCTGGACATAGCTCCTGCCTTTTTGGATTACTGAGTGGTGCCCCTGGGTAACCAAGGGGCACAGATTAACATCCCCCATTCCCTGGATCCCTCTTACCTGTCCATTCAGCCTGGTCTCTGGTTTCAATTTCTTCTTGGGCACAAATCCTCGGTTGACTAAAATCGTGACCCTAGAGTTACATAAAGAAATACTGCTCAGGAGTGAAGGAGAATTTATTCCTGCTGCTGCCTAGAACTAAAGACCAAAGAAAGAAGCAACCCATGTGTTTGCTGCCAGTTTTGCTGTCACCTGAATATTGTAAAGGAATTTAAATACAGCTTCAAATCAAGCCTCAGTGATGCCAGAGACTGAGAGATGCTGTTTAAGGCAGGGAGTGATTGATACAAACCCAACCACCAGGATTCAGCTTTTCCAAGGAGAAGTGAGTGCTCCCACGGAGCAGGACTCTGCTGAACTCACCCCAGCTCTGTGCAGTAGAAGGGGGTGACAACGTTGGCTCCGTTCTCAGGGCGGGATGAGATCCTGCCGGCTTCCCGCGCCTCCCGCTCGGGGTCCAGCAGGGAGCGAGGCAGGATGTAGAGCTCCTTGGAGTGGTCAAACCGCCCCCGGACCTTCACAGGTCTGTACTCCAACTCCTTCAGCTCCATGGGGCTGCATGGAACAAGGGGAAAACAACGTCATGGCTGTGCTAGGCAAACTGAGTCGGGAGATTTTACTGCGGGACTCTTCCTTTTCCCTAATGGTTCACCCTGGATGGAGCCTGTTGGCAAAAAGAGGGAGAAGACAAACAGCTCATGGAATATGGCTAATTATACTTCAGCTGTCTAGGAGAATCAAATACAGATGATCAGGAGCCATTCAGGGAGAAGTTCTGTTCTATGATATGTCAAACCCAGGTATCACAGAGCAGGTGGACTCACTGCCTGTACATGCGAAGCATTTCTTTCCCACCCCAGACCATGAAATCCAACAACTGAGCCCTTCTGAGAGTTGTACCAGGTGACCAAGTGACCTTAAAAATCTCTCTCACAACTGCTCCACATGTGGGGCAGGGCCTGCTATTGTTTCAAGACTCCCTGTTGCAGTAATAATTCCTTTGGGATACCACAGACACCCAAGTCTTCTTTCCCTGGTGGGATTAAAAATGCTATGAATTACATCCCACTGACTTGTTCTTTTACTAAAAATAAAAAAAATATCAGCATCTCTTTCTAATTTGCTGGCACATCCCAATTTCCATTGCATCCCTTCATTTTCATGCAGGTCAGTTCAGCACAAGCTCATTATTGCATGGGTCATATCTAATATTCTCAGTCAGTGCTCTGTAGACAATAAAACATCCTTGTTTCCATACTCTAATGTCAGAGGGATGGGTTCTGCTGTGATCCTTGATGACAGCTGTGCAATCAAATCTAGTTTCCACTTGCGCCGCTGAACCTGGAAACAAACAAACACAAAAGTAACTCCTTAGGGTAGAACAGAGCAATGTAACAATCCTAGCAAGCCTTAAAATCTTGATCATCATTTTTTCATCAGACCTGGCGTAAATCAGGGCAATTGAAGATATGAAACTAGAGGCTACTGAATTTAATTTGAGGAAATATTTGTACTAAAATAAAAGTGTAAAAAAATATACTTCCTTTAAAGACTTACAAGTGGACATGTGGAAAGCAGAAATGTAAAATAACAGCAAATCTTTAACCTGCTTGCTGTCTGAACTAGATTAAACAGATGGAAAATCTTGACAGACCTCAAGTGCTCGTTTTTTGAAAAAATGAAATATTTATTTGTACCTGCCATGTGCCTAGAGCAAACGTGGTCAGAGGGACGAGGAGAAGGCCCCATTTTAGCAAGGTATCCTCTCCAGATGTGTCAGCGGCTGCTGTAGAACCTCGTGGTCTGCAGAACCTCAAACAAACATCTACAGAAAACCAGAACGAGGAACAGGATTCAGAGAAGAGATGGGAAATATTACATCTCGGTACTAGGGTGAAACAGGGCAGAAGCCCAGACAAATATTTTCTTACCTTTAGTCTTTTGAACCAGACCAGAACCTCCTTTAGTTAGGGGATATCCAAAAAATGTTCTTCTGATCAAGCACTGTGATGCCTACACAGAATAAGAAAGATCCTTTGTAATGTCACTGCTTTATAAAACTTGTATTTAGGTGATATCACTGAACTTGATGATGATTGTGTGAATTACTGTTTATGCATTGACTTAAGTCTCAAACGAGCAACTGCCTGTGAAACACTATGGGTTAGGCTATAATTTAAATGAAATAAGATAAAATTTCCATTATGGAGCTGCTTTATAGCACAGCAATGAACTTCCATCCACACTATCAGCAAACACACACCAGCTTAATCTATTCTTGACAGAAACAAGGGCCTACAGGGTCAGGAGATGGGACGAAGGGACGGGATGAGGGAATAGGATGAAGAGATAGGGTCAAGGGACTGGATCAGGATGAGGGAACTGGATCAAGGGACAGGAAAGGGGATAGGATGAGGGGACAGGATCAGGGGGCAGGAGAAGGGATAGGATGAGGGGAGTGGATCAGGGAACAGGATCAGGGGACAGGATCAGAATGAGGGAACTGGACCAAAGGACAGGACAGGGGACTGGATCAGGGGACAGGAGAGGGGATAGGATGAGGAGACTGGATCAGGGGACAGGATCAGGGGACAGGATCAGGATGACGGAACTGGACCAAGGGACAGGAGAGGGGACCGGGTCAGGGGACAGGATCAGGGAAGTGAATCAGGGAACAGGATCAGGATGAGGGATCTGGGTGAGGGAACTGGATCAAGGAACAGGAGAGGGGACAGGATCAGGGAACTGAATCATGGGACAGGATCAGAGGACGGGATCAGGGGACAGGACGAGGAGACGGGATAACGAAAGACAGGATCAGCGGCTCACCCATGCCGGCCCCGCTGCCCCGAGCCTCCCTCGGGCTGGGCGCTCCCTCAGCAGCCTGGGCCCGGGCCCGGCCCGCAGCAGCAGCGCGGCCATGGCAGCCCCGGCCCGGCCCTGCCCCGGAACGGGAAACGCGGCCGGGTCCGGCCCCTCGCGATGGCGGCGCCGGGCCCGGGCGGCGTCGCGGCCGTGCCGGGGGTGCCCGAGGCGGAGCGGCTCTTCCTGAGGGAGCACCCGCTGCTCAGCCCCGCGGGGCCGGGAAAGGTGCGGCCGTGTGAGGGCTGTGAGGGCTGGGGGCACCCCGAGGGTCCTGAGGGGATGGGCCGCCTCGCTGAGGGGCCGTGATGGGGCCGCGTGGTCCCCGATGGGCTCGGGAGCCCAGCGAGCTCCCGAGGTGTTTGTCCGGCGCTGGGAGGAGGAGGAAGGCGGGGGAACAGAGTGCCGGTCTGTCCTGCCCTCCCCAGCCCCGGGGTGGATACGGGAAGGGTGATCAGACATTGGAAGGGGCTGCCCAGGGAGGAGCAGGTGGGGTCCCCATGCCTGGGGAACGACAGGACGCGGTGGCACTCGGTGCCGCGGTGTGGTTGACAAGGTGGGCGTCGGGAATAGGTTGGACTCGATGATCTCAGAGGTTCTTTCCAGCCGAATTGATTCTGAGATTCGGTGGGGTAAACCCCTGGGTTTCCTGACCGTTAGTGTTTATTTCAGGTGAGGTGCAAGCTGACAGGACACGAGCTGCCCTGCCGCCTGTCGGAGCTGCGGGCTTACACCAGCGGCAAGAAGTACCAGCGGCTCATAAAGGCAGCCAGGGAGTTCGACTATGCCACGTTTGAGCCCCACATAGTGCCCAGCACGAAGAATTTGTATGTATTCTCTCTCCTGTGTGTTGTGCTTTACATTTTGTTCGATCGCAGACATAAAGTAGTTGCGCTTTACAAAGTTCTTAAGTCTTTATGGATTTGGAGAGGCTGGGAAAGGCTTTGTGAAGTATTTATCCACTTTGAGCAACTTGCAGTGCTTGTGAGTGAAAAGTTCTGAAGTCATAGCAGACTTTAACTCTTTCTGTGTCTGTCAGGCACCAGCTGTTCTGCAAGCTGACCCTAAGACACATCAACAAGCTCCCAGAGCACGTCCTGCGTCACGTCCGGGGGAAGCGCTACCAGAAGGCCCTGAAAAGGTGTAAGTAACTTTTCTGTAGCTGTACCAGGCAGCATTTCTGTCCTGAGCTGTTGAGATTCCAGTGTATCTCTCTGAAGCGGGTGGGTCAGCTTTGTTTAAATTGACAGCAGTGTGTTACTATGTGTCCTCCTCAGCCAGGAAGGAAGGTCTCAGCTGTAGGGAGCAATTGACTTCTAGCAAACAGCTTGGGACATCCTTTTGTAAGAGGATCAGCTCTAAAACACCCCCAGGGAGTGTGATCCATGTGTCCAGCACAATCTGTTAACATCTTTCCTGGTCCATAGTATTGCTGTAGATCATGTGGATGTCTGTTTGGAGCATGCTGTACTTTTGAGTTGCATTTCCTACAAGCTTGAGCTGGGAATGGGAGGACTCGGGCTGGGCAGCTGCTCAGTGCTGCCTCACCCTCACTCTTAGATGAGGAATGCCAGAGGGAAGGAGTGGAGTACGTCCCTGCCTGCCTGAGAGGGAAGAAGCAGCGGGCACGGCACCCTGATGAGCAAACCAACGGGAGCAGGCAGCCTCACAGGAAAGAGGAGTTCTGGGAGCCAAATTCCAGCGAGGAGGATGGAGAGGAGACAGATGACAGCATGAGTGACCTGTACCCACGTGAGTGAGAACCTTGGTGTCATCCATGGCCTCAAGGGAGTTGGGTAGTTAATTGTCTCCTGGGTTTTTTACACTGCTGCCTGATGCTGGTGTGCCAGAGGCTCCTGACTTCATCTACTTGGGAGTTCTTGGGTTTGGAAAAGCTTCCCACCACCAAATAAGAAATAGTTAATGCTAAGTATTAACGAGTTGGATCATGGAGGGTGTGAGGGAAGGGATACAAGATCCACTTTTGGGATTTGCTGTTTCAGGGATCTCCACTTCCCTTGTTCCTCAGCAAGTCCTTGACAGAAGCTGGTGAGGCCGTTCTGCTCACTTAGATCTGGAGGTGCAAATCCATCTTGCTGCAGGAGCAGGGGTGTAACACACGGCACCACCTGTGCTGACATTCCCAGAATGGGAATAGACAGAGCACCAAGGCACATTTCCAATAAAACACCAGCATGTTTATTTCCCAGGTATTTCAGTAGTGACATGTATGCCTTGTGACTGGAAATGGCTTTAAAGCAAAGTCAGGGGAGGCAGAGGGAACTGATTTTGAGGTCAATTTTTTTTAGCTGCGCTCTTCCCAGAAAAAAACCCATCAGCTGCACAGACCACCAAGGGCAGCGATGACTTTGTGACAGACAGCGAGGATGACGGGGCCAAGCAGAATGGAGAGCACAGGGCAAGGAAGGACGGCAGCAGAGCAGCTGGCAAGAGAGGAAAGGTGGGAGTCATCCCACTGCCTGCACCAGCAGGAGGTGTGGAGACGGGATCCCATCCCGTAGGTGTTCCAGCTATTCCTGTCTGGGAAGCAGCAGAAGGTGCAAAGCTGTTCAGAATAGATTTTCCCCTGTGTGCCAGACAGTGACTTGCATCCCGAGGTGTGAATTCCTGCCAGGCAATATTTATCCTGGCTGGCGTAGAGAGGGATATTCCTGCCTGTACAAACAGCTCATCTTGGGTGGGATCCTGCACCCCACACCATCTTAGAAGGAAAGCTGATGCATGTCCTGGGGGTTCTGTAATTGTTCTCCAAATACACAAAAAAAATAAATTGTTTTGCAGTCAGAGTCCCTCTAGACCATTTTGCTCCCACTTTTGAGGCACTGCCTTACTTTATTAATGTGTCAAACTAGAAAGTTAGGGCTGGATAAAGGTTGGATTCATTGCTGCAGGGAGCCTGTCAGTTTGTACCTAATGAAACCATCAGAAAGGGCTGCTGAGCTGCAAGATGCTGGCTCTGTGAGCAGACTTGAGCTCATTCTGGCTGTTGAAGGAGATCACACTCAGTTTCTGTTTAAGCTGTCTAAGGCAAGGCTTGATCTGGATGTTGGAAGTAAGCTGATTAACTTTATTTTTCTCTACAGAAACAGACAGGCCCTTTAAAGAAGAAATTCAAGAGCCATCATCGAAAACCCAAAAACTTCAAGAAAGCAACAAATGGGAAATAAATTCTATGATAAATACCTGGCCTGAACCTTGTTGTGTAACAACAACAGCATGAAGTGTCTCCCCATTCCAGTTAACTGTTACAGGTAGGGAGGGGAATAATGGGGGGGGAATTTCAAGCCAGCCCTACACCAAGGGAAGGGTGCCTGCTGCATCTTTCAGCTCAGGTTTTTACAGAAGGGTGGTTTTTGTTAGGCAGGAAAGCACAGCAGCTCAGCGGTGGAGCATCACCAGCCACACACGCCAGGTGGATACAAAGATGCCATTGTTTTATTTTGATTGTTTTCAAAAATCAAAACATTTTCAAACACAACTAAGGTACAAAATACAGCATAAAATGAGAATTTATACTTCTTTCTTTTTTTTTTTTTCACATAGAAAGCAAAAATATATTCAGAATGAATTCCAGAACACTTTGCAGAGCCAATTGGTAGCTGACATCCTGCTTGTGAGAGCTTCTCAGCCATGGGGAGAGGTCACTGTATTTCTGGGAGATGCACAAGTACAGCAGTGTATGTAGGAAACCAGAATCTTCTGCATCAGGACTCACAGTTAATAAGTCTGCACATTGTGCTGCCTAGAAGTATCTGATAATGCCCTCCACTTCACTGTGCCCCTGGAATACTGAAGCATTCCTGCTGCAGGGGGACAGCAACAGTTCCTTTTCTAGGGTCTTTTGTTGGAAAGGGGACTTGATTTTCACAGAGGAAACTGATCAGTATTTCAGACTAGTCTGTCATCCAGCTCCTTAGACAGGACAAGGAAATTGAGAAAGACAAGGGGCTACTTGCAGGAGTCATTTCTGTCATTTATAAATACTATGAACATCAACAGCAGTTCAGGTATCTGAGAGTGGCTACCTTGATCAGTCTAGAACTGTTGTGAGACCTGCAGTGAAGCAGTGAAAACCTGCTGCGCTGCAGACGTGGGACTGAAAGGACCAGTTTGTTCAGCCAGGAAGAGTCAGGCACATGGAACACTTGAGGTGAAGGCTTCTCTTGCAAAACTTCCTTGAAAACAAAGCCATCAGTGACCTCACCTTAATGCTGAATTCCCCTCCCATCAGTCTGGACATGGGGGTTGGACTAGATGATCTCCAGAGGTCCCTTCCAACCCTAACTATTCTGGGATAGCAACTGGCTTCCTCCAGCAGCAGCACATCTTGCCCTTACAGAGGCTATTATCCCCTTAAGATGATGAAATCACTGGTTTAACTTTCAACAGTGCTCTTTTATTTTTTACTAGTTCTTTCAGCCCTGTTTTTGCTCCTAAAAAGCAACTGTTGAACTGAACTGTCCAAGTGAGTGTCCTTCTCAGGAGACCCTGGGGAACAGCTCCCACTGGAGATGTTCAGCTGAATTCTTCCTTAAACATTAAGAGCTGAGCATCTTCCTCAGGAGAGGCAGCAGAGCAAGGAATCAGTGTCATGGTAGGAAGTTGGTAGGGCTCATGCTATCTAGAACTCCTCCACGATCTAGTGAAACAGGTTCACACCTAGTTGACTAAGAGAGGACAAAACACCTCCCCTGAGCAGCACTAAGCATGGTCATGGCACAGAGGTTGTGGCACTGAGAAGCCAAATAGGGCCTTCCTCTCCTCACCCTCCTGAGTTCCCTCCAGGGAAGGCCCATCCTAGCTGCTTCTCCACTGCCCAGGCTTTGCACTCACATTCCTCAGCAATAACCATTTGCAGAGTTGGGAATGGGGGTCACTTCCACATTTTCACCTACACAGCTCAGGGTGCTCTGAGGTGGCAGAGGAGGGGCTGTCCTGGAGAGCTCAGCAGCTTTTGGACTTTGAAAGCCAAGAGACTGACAGAAGTGAATCTAAGAAGCAAAGACTACAGATTAGGAGATTGACTGCTCTCATCTGGAAAGTACTGAGTGCACAAGAAAAGGGGTGTTTCTGTAATTCTTAAGAAATTTTCACCAATAACCTGCAATTCAAATATGAATTTGGGACATATATGGATGGAAGCTGGTTAATAGCAGAAAGGAGCTTTTATTATGGAACCTGCAGCACAACTTGGCTCCCTTCTTGGGAATTCAGGAGGGGCAATTTTTGGGCAAAGAATGTAGAATAAGGAATTCTTTTGGCACAGAATTTTCACAGAATCTAATGTTCTGTCTCTTCAGGATTATCTCCCCCACTTCCATTAAATCTGATTAACAATAAAGGATTCATGATTAATAATACAGGATTCCCCCTTGTTCCCCTCAAGGGCAGAACTGGGACATGTTAGAAAATCCTCTCCCTTTTCTTACCCAGAAGGGCGTACAACTACTTTCATGGTTTTCTTTTTGCTTTCTGTTCAGGAGCAGGAAAGACCCTTCCCTGTTAAACAAAAGGGAATTACAGGCCTCTCAGCAGCAAAATAACAGTGATTTTCTGGCTTTTGATGCTGCTTTCCACCTTGATAAGCAATGCTATAACCAGCAATGGAAATCCTTATGCACAAGACAGTTTTGATAAGGGCAAGGATGGGGATCCACTTTTTTAGTTATAGCTACAACCCAACACCACACTGAATGATCCAGCTGTATCTGCTCACCTTTCTGCAAATTTTAAGACATTGCTGACATTCCAGACAGCAACTGTTCTACTGCAATTCACTGAAGCATCAGCAAAATGCAGGTTCCTTGGGTTAGTTCCAAATCTAGGAAGTTAGAATAAGCCTAGGCAACATTCCTTGAAGAAATAGGATTTTATCTATTGCATTACTGGTGCCACAGTAAATCAAATTCAAAACATCTGTGCCTTTTATAGGAAGGGGGCATGTACGTGTAAAATGCTGGCAGTTTTTGTTGAATCCATAGAGAATCAGTTCTGGACTTAGTACAGTATGTCCCAAGAAGTGTTGCTATTCCTGTTACCACTCTTTTTTCTTCTCATCCATGGAGACTCCACCAGGACCCAGTGCAACCACGAGGAGGAGCCCTCCAATGACAGACATGGTCTGGAAGAAATCGTATTTGAGGAAGTCGTGCATGGGCTTGTAGGCTGGGATGGTCCAGAAGGCATTGAAGTAGATGTTGATGCCAAACAGCCAGATGACCAGAGTCAAGGCAGCCAGCTTAGTCTTGAAGCCAATTGCCACTAAGATAATCAGGGCTGTGCCCACAATGTTCTGCAGAATCTGCAAGGAAAAAAGCCATGAAAAAAAGCCATTTACTTACACAGTACTTAGATACACCAACATCAGAGCAGAGCTTGGATAAGTTCAGTTGTCATGGCAAAGATAACCTAATAACTTTTTCTAAAGTATTAATTTTACTTATAGCTGTCAATAAGCACTGAACAGATCCTGCAGCCCATCTCAGCATCGGTGCTACATTCTAGTTGCTCAACTCACACTTTCCTGCTGGAATACTTACATAAAAGAAGTTCATATCAAAGTGTAGCAGTGTCATGAACATGAGGACGAGCAGCACACGCCCCCCCAGCTGCATGTACTGCTTTGGGGAGCTCTCCCTCATGGTGGGGACACCAGCAAACATGCTCTTCCCCTCCGAGCGAGACTCAGCCAGAAGCAGCAACAAGCCTCCCCCAAGGGCAAGATTCCTACACGAATAGAGAAAAAGAAAAAAAAAAAAAAAGTAGTTTAGTACAGCTTGCACTGATCTATATTTGTAAACGCTTATCTGACAGTTACAGTAAGGATCTATGGTGAGAGTGAGGAGTGACTTGCTCTGCACCATGGGATGTGTTGGTCTGTGTTAGACTTCCCAGCCCCAGCAGCTCTGAGCACTCCAAGGATCTGTGGGAGCACAGCCTGCCAGGGAGGTCCAGCACCCACCACTCAGGCACAAGTTGCTCCAGTGGCTGTTACAACACAAATTTAGTTATGTTAAAGTTACTCTGTACCTCAGGTTTGGCCATATATGCCAAAGTAGTTCAGAGGTTGCCTTGAGAAAACAGAGCAGCAGCACTGCTGGAAAGTTACACATTGACAGGGCTGTAGTAAGCCCAGAGTGTAGCTCCTGTGCTGGCCTCCCCTCAGAGGGGTGGAAAGGCAACAGCCAGCCATCACTCAGGGCAGGAAAGCTCATGTTTATAATCTTGTCTTCTCCTTAGGGAAGGTGTTAAGAGGTTTAAAACCCCAGAAACCACTCCAGTGACTACATGCTGTAGTTTTCTCAGAAAATGGCTTCAGTCATACAGAAGCAGAGTTGCTATTTTAGCCATTTAGGAAATAAAAGCAACTCTAATCAAGTGTACACAGTTGGCTGAGCTCTCAGCCAGGTTAGCAGCAGAAGCATTTGGATCCTAGTGAGTTAGGATCAGCCTTTCCCTTCCTGAACCTGCTGTCTACAGTTTAACACAGACTCTCCTGATTCTTCAACAGGTGCCCTTTCTTCTTTATTGTAAATGCATCACTTATAAAATATTTCTAGTAAATACTATGTACAAATGTCATTTCCTCTGCCACCAAGTGTCAGCTTTCATTCTGTTTCCATAAAAAGTTCCAGAAGCAGGCATACCTCATCAAGAACTTCAGGTCCCATAGAATGCTGTATGCAATAGTCTAGGCAAAGAATAAAACAGGTTAAAACACCATATAAATGACACTGAAGTTCTGAATTTCTGTTACAATCTCAAGTCTGTATCACCAGAGGAGAATTTGATAGATACAATATAGTGAGGAAAACAAGGTAATTACATCAGAGTGGTTCAGTGAACCTGTGTAACACAGGGAAGGGAAGGCAAAATTTGATTTAAGCTTTAGGCCCCCCAAAATTCCCTGGTTTTTGTAGGGGAAGGATGCTACTAGCTTGGATCATTTGTGATGGGAACACAGCTGAAAGCCAAAGCAACTGCAAGTTCCACATTTGGCTCATTAACTGACATCCAGGTAGATTGCCAGTTACTTCTGCTAAATTGGTCAAGGTCAAGTATTGAATGAGTGTCTCCAAGCTGACTAATTGCAATTACATCTATTGGGCACATCAGGAGAACAGAAGCAGCAAAATAGTTCAATGCCATCAAGGACTGGCACTAAGCCAGGGTGGAGAAAAATTCCAGGGTTGCAAGTTATATTTAAACATGTTGGGAGTACTGGGGCTAAGAGATTTGACAGGTGCAGTTTAGAAGGGATGAAGATTTAAGCCTCCTCCTACCTGTAATGCTATAATTCCAAACAGTCCAAAGCAGGCATATTGCACAAAGTTCCTACTCAGCACCAGGATACAGCCACCTGAGTTGGGGAAATTGAACACAGTTACACTTGGAAAAGCTCCTGCAGGAACGCTAACTCGGATTTTCCTTTTTCTTTTGTGAGATAACTGTCAGGGCCATCATACTGTATTCCTTGAAAGCATAAACCCCAAAACCTTTCTCCAGTCTTCCATCAGAAAGCACTGACAGCCCTGAGTCACTGTGACATGAGGACAGGCAACTGCATTAAATTAATCTACACAAAATAACGAGGGCAAAAAATCTAAATTCAGACACATGGTAAGAAATTGGCAATCAGGAACAGTAAACCAGGAACATAATATAAACAGAACAGGATTTTTCCTATCTTCATTTCTGACAGCTTGAACCCACCCAGCAGTGCACTCCTCTGGGATTATTTTGATTCCTGGGCTTTGGAAAAATTTCTGACACAGGCACCTCACTCAGGCTTAAATGCACCCTCTCCAAGGTAAGAATTTGCCTTGGAAGTGAGTGTCCATAAAAACAGGAGGCTGAGAAAGTCTCAACATTGCCCTGTTTAAGAGAACAGGAGTATTTAATTTAGAGAACTCTGGGTGTGGCTTGTATTTATGGATGCATGTACAGAACTGAAACCAGA
The DNA here is from genome assembly GCF_965231275.1 of Zosterops lateralis. Lineage (NCBI taxonomy): Eukaryota > Metazoa > Chordata > Aves > Passeriformes > Zosteropidae > Zosterops > Zosterops lateralis. The sequence continues at coordinate 9,913,512 of NC_139780.1, read as the reverse complement.
TTATCCTGATGGATTCTTGGCATCTCTGACTCAGAGGCAGCGTGTCACAAGAAACTCTCTACAGCTGCTTCCAGGAAAGGCTGAAGCAGGTCAATTCAGTTCTTTTCATTCAGCCCATGTAGTACTATCAGTTCTGAGCTGTCAGGGGCTATTAGGAAATTAGGGAGGGTGCCAGGATTCACAGGGCTGGAAGAGGATTCACAGGGCTGCCCCTGAAGAGCCCCAGAGGCACTTACTCAGCTGCCCAAAGAGGTTTAGGAACACGAAGATGGAGGCCAGGAAGTAGCCGCAGTTCCACGTGCCGTCGATGTAGTCCCTCTGTTCACTCCACTGGAACCACATGCGGATCCCATCCTCCAGGAAGGTGCTGATGAGGCACAGTCGGGCCACATGCGGCAGGTACTGCTTCGTCACCCTCAGGAACTGCACACAGGGCACACGGGGTGTTAGCAGGGAAAGGGACACTGCAGGGATAACAGAGCCCTGCTCTCTGTGGGCTGAGCTCAGCAGTTCTCATGCACTCAGGGTCACCAACACCCTGACAGAAACTGGGACTTGGATTTAATGAAGTGCTTCTTTACCCGCTGGGAGCGACAGGAGAAACCTGTTGTCATTCTCCACTGGACTAGGACTTGGAAAAAAGCAGAATCCAGCGGCACATTTCTGTGTAACAGGAACTGTGCTTTGATGGAGTTCTCGCTAATGAAGGCTGACCTTGGTTTTAGTTTCTCTATCTCAGGGTTTCATATTACAGCTCAAATATCAGATAGCCCGGAGCTGAAAGGGCAATCCTGCTCCCACCCCTGTGCTCAGGCACTCACCACCCTGGAACAACCCCAATTCAAGGAGCCAGGCTGATAGAAGACAAGTTCTGTACAAATCAAAAAACATTACTAATTTTTTTGCCAAGCTCGTTCCCTTCACCAGCTCAGTGCAAACAAAGCACATGTACTGGAGCAGCAGCAGATCTCAGCTCTACATCAGCACTGCATGGAACTGCACCCTCTATCCTCTAGGCAGGTTTTCACTTCTAGTAAAAGGAGCATCCTCTGCAGAAAGGAAACAGACATTTATAGCCACAGTTCAGTGCAGTGGCTAAAAGGAAATGATATCATCATGCAACAGATGCTGAGCTCTAGTTTTTGGGAATGGAAGATGTATCTGGGCCCCTTTCCTCTTGCAGGCTCCTTGATCAGTTTGCTCTGCAATTACAATAATTAAAGGAACAAATACAAAATTGCCCAACCGAGTCTAGAGGGTCGTGCTCTGCAGGGAAAGCCTACTGCCTCTGGGTTAGGACAAGTGTTTAATTGTCAACCCATTTCAGCACTGGTTATTACTTAATTGAGACTTCCACCAGGAAGGAGACAAAAGCCATTTCTGACAGTTTATTCTTGCCAGCAGCAATCAGTCAATACTAAAGGCTATGCAAATGGAAAGCTTAGATCACTGTGCAACTATAGATTATCACAAGGAAAAAAAAAATAAATCAGCAAACAGCCTTAATAGTCAATTAAATAGTTAATATTGGAACAAACTGCACTGCTGTACTGCCTGTATCCAGAGTCTAAGGGTCAAAATTCACCTTAATCAAGTGCATTTTAAGTACAGCTGTACTCTGCCTCCAGGCTGCCACTTCAGGCTTTTTAAAGCCATGTCAACAGTTGGATGAATGAGTCAGAAGAGAATTTCTGATCTTTGTCACTCACTGAATGAGACACACATCTTGGTTTACAGCTTTCCTCCCTCCTGGGTTTGACTGTGAGGTCGAGGAAACTTGCTGAGGAATACTAAGAATAAAATTCTTACAAACCAGAAGTCTTTTGTAAGATACAGAGCAAGCAACTTTGGTCTAGAAAAAAATGAAAGAAGACAAGTGCTGGGAATCTGTAAGGAAAGGATAAAAACAGTGCTGTTTATTTGGAAAGCCTGAAAAAAGCAACAGATAGAAGAAAATATCTTCCTCCAGGCCTCATCTTTGCTGTTTTGAAGTGGAAGCTGATCTTACTTTCCCCTTCTCTGGAACCATGAACAGCACAGGTGAAAGATCCAGGAAGACACTGAACATTTACCTGTTCTCTTGGCACACAGAGGGAATTTAACACTGGCCATTAAACACGAGTGCACACATCCAATGGGCTCCAGACAAGGCAGAGAGGCTGCAGCCCAGGGCAGCTCCAGGGCTAAACAACCCCATGGCACACACAGCTCCTGGAGTTGCCCTCAAACTGAACCCCCTGTGCCCAGCAAGCTCAAATAAACTTCACAAACAGCCTGTGGGAACAAAAACCCAAGCCAAAGGAGCCAGGAGACCCAGAGAGAAAGAAAGAGAATGACTACACCACAACTACAGGAAGAGAATGTAACAGGCATCAAGCGATTTCACAATTAGAGGATCTGGGTGTAAATCACTCAAGTAATTTAACTAAGGATGGAATAAATGACAAGAAACACAAGAGCTCCAGCAGTGGGACTCAGTGAATAGCACCAGTCACCCTGGGTTTGGCCCTGTACAGCACCAGCACTGTGTGGCTCAAAAGCTGCACCCTGAGCCCACCTCCTTTAAGATTCACACAGATAAAGTGAAACAAATGGGAAAATTTTGATATCTGCAGCTAAGAAATGAGACCTGAAACACACCCTGCACTCAGCACAACACATCCATATCCATACTGCTGGCCCTGATGGAGGTGGCAGCATTAAACTCATGACATCAAATAACTGCAGGGCTGTTTCTGCTCTGGGCTTTGCATCAACTGCCCTCCACATGTCCTGTCTCCTTGGAAGAGGTGAAACATCGTGAGAAGAGGCAAGAAAATGCTAAATAAAACTATTTTAAAGAAGAACAGCTGGTTCTGTGCTGGCAGCCGAGTCACTGACATATGCCAGAGGGGCTTTGTGTTGCCACTTCCCCCTCTAATGGGATTAGAAAGGCAAAGATAGATTTAAATGCTCCTTTAAGTGTAACAACCAAAGATGTACAAGAAGACCCAGGGATCCCGTATCAAATCTTTGCTCAATCCTCATTTTTCTAAAGGAGGACTGAAATTTTCAAACTCATAAAGGCATGATCAAAAGAGAGGCAATAAAGTGACTCATTTTGACCCCACCTCCAATAGTTTCAAATTTGCTGGAAGTCCACTCTGCTTTGATAAAAGTGTATATACCATGGTACAATTACAGGTATTTTGAGTTCAAGAAGTGGGCATGAGTTAGCAATTTTTGCAGGTGTGTTCTATCCAAGCACAAAGCCTTTTCCTGTGTACTCCTGGATCAGGGAAGTTCTGATTATGGTGAAGAACAGCACACGGCTCATCTATACAGAAACCCTCCCGAGCTGCACAGCTTCATTAGCCTAGAGCTTCTAATAAGGCACATCCCAAATATCTTGAATATTTTTAAGGGATTGCTTAGTTCTGGAGAACAAATTCCTCCAGCAGCCTGGGACACCACTGATCTTTCCTGGAAGAGGATGCTCAATCCAATGGCACAGAGAAAAATTACTTTCTTTCAGCAGCTTGGATACATTCACTCAAAGAGATCCCTACCCAAAATCACAGGGAGAGTAAAACTCATCACATTCATTAGCCCAATGCCTTCAAAGTACTGTAAAAACTGGGAACAGGCTTTCCCATTTATTTCCAAAGGCAGGAAGAGGGCTCTGACCCACTAGAGCATTGCCACCAATATTAATCAGGTTTTTAATTGCAGGAAGATTTCTAATGCTTTTCCCTTCTGAAGTGTGCTTTATTCCAATTCCCTTTTCCAAAAGGCTATTTATTAATGAAACCTCTAAAATGGGACTTTTAGCAATTTATTGCATTTTATTATCTTTCTTCATGGGAAATTTTTTCCCCAGCCTAACCAGAACAGGCTGCTTGGCTTATAATGATAAACAATCAGTGCACTGCCATGAAAAAGTTCTAGAGAACATTTCCAAATTCAGATTTTTTAATCTAACTGACAAAGTTCAGGCTAACAATGAAACACTTTCTTCTCCCTTCCATTTTCTGCAAAATAGGATATTGAGAACAAGAAATAATGGGTTCAAACTGAAAGAGGGGAAATATAAGGTAGAAATTAGGGAGAAATTCCTCCCTGTGAGGGTGGGGAGGCCCTGGCACAGGGTGCGCAGAGGAGCTGTGGCTGCCCCATCCCTGGAAGTGTCCAAGGCCAGGCTGGGCAGGGCTTGGGGCAATGTAGGAGAGTGGAAAGTCCCTGCTCACGGCAGGGGCTGGAACAAGATGGGCTTTAAGGTCCCTTCCAACCCAAATGGTCCTATGATTCTATATCAGAATTATCTGGACAACATAAATCAGCATTTATCTTGGAGAATTAAATAAACTCCCCCAGTCTGGCTCTCCCTTGCAGCCTCTCACTGCTGTGCAATGACTAAGTAGTCTCCTCACATTTTTGTCCACAAATCTTTTTTTTTTTTTTTTTTTTTTTTTTTTTTTTTTTTTTTGAACAGCAGAAATACCAAGCACCCACATTCCTAAGGATTTATTCCTAAAGATTATTACAGACACTAGGAAAGTTGCCTGAGATCTGCTCCCTCTTAGGAAGGGATTACAAAGGAGAGACAATCCTAAACACTCCCTGCAGGCACCAGATACAGCTATTTTCAGTTCTTGATGGCTGTACTGAAGAGGTTGCCAAGTAATATTTTAACAAAAAATCACTAAAAATGGGCTTAATTTCCAAGTATGCAAATGACTGAATTAATAACCCTGAGCTGGTGTTACTGTGTCCCCTCCACTGCAATTCCTCACAGCTCAGAGCAGCCTGTTACCAGCAATCTCACCCCCAGTATTGCTCCTCACTCAACCTAAACATGGAGATAACTGAAACAAATAAAAGAAAAAAAATCCTCAATTTTTTCTCTTGCCAGTTCAGCTCCCCAGTTCAATGACAAAAGTGCTGGTGAGAGAGAAAAGGGGAATGTAGCCTTGGGAGAAGTAGGACAAGCCCTTTCACTGACAACTGGCTGTCTGGCAAGCTTAGCTGCCTGTAAGACAGTGCACTAGTTCACCTCTGGATTAAGAGCCACTTATTACTGCTGAGTATCTTGGCATCTAGGGCATAATTTCCTAATTCAAAGGGAAATTACAGTATCTGAGAAAAACTAAGCTTTACTGTTTGAATTTAAGGAACAAGTCATTCTTGCTTTTGTAAGAGACATTCAGGATTTCTTGATAAGCCATGGAATCAGCTCTAACATTCTCCCACAGGGGTTTTATGCAGCAGAAATTAAGGTTCATTATGTGTTGAGCACTAGTACAGAGGAGTGGAAAAAGCAAGAACATCACTGAGAATGCATTCAGCTCCCAGAACAACCATTGTCCAGCCTCCACCAGGGGAGTTTCAACACAATTTCAGTCTAAACATTCCAAGTAGTTTTTTAAATCCAAGATGAACTAACAGCTCCTCTAATGCCAAGTATTAACTCCACAATATATACCAAAGGTTAGTGTTCAGCAGGTCACTTCTACATTGGTGTGACACTGAGCTTTAGCAGCACTGAAAGGTTCTGATTGAGCTTGAACCAGGCAGAATTACCACAGGAGTTATTACTCAGAACAGCATAAAAATTCTTTTGCAATCTGATGGTAAGAGTAGCAAAACTCTAAATTCTGCAGCTTAAGGCAAGGCTCATCTTTAAACAGGATGTGGCCAAGAACAAGTAAATCTGTGCCATTTAAAGCTCACTTCAGGGGGAGGCAAACCACATTTGAGCTGGACAAAAGGGCTTTCAGCAGAGTGAAAAAAGGGGTGTTAAGGACATCTAGAAATAACCCCAGAGGAATAAACAGAGAGGTGTTATAAAAAGGTCAGGACAAGCATTGCAAATTTTGGCAAGTAACGTGAACACTGCAGTGATGGTTTACTTTCTCCTCTGAAAGGAGCAAGAGGACAAGGTAAACAGAAAATGACCAAGATAATCCAGATATCCCTTAAACTGAATATTCCACACATCACAAGAAGCTCTGTCTCTCAATTGAGCCTTCCTTCTTCCATCTGGGGGTGGGGAGGAAGTGCAGAACAGGTTTTCCCAGTGAAATCAGTGAAAGACACAGAGGCAGCACAGCCCCCTCAGAGCTGTGACGTGTAACTGTGCACCACACAACTCACTAAATCACAGCGGTTGTAGAACCAGGCAGAATCAGATTTTCCAGTCAATTTGCTCAATGTGATTACTTGCTGCCTCTCATTGTCGATTAGATGAATCACCATGACTGTGAAGATCTTTGCGACACCATCCCCAGCAGAGCAACTACTTACACTCAAAATATTCCTGTTGTCAGACATTGTTAGAGATCACAAACTTCTATTTAACAGAGAAATCACTCGGGCTTCCACTGAAATAAACGTAAGAAGGTTTACAAGACAACATCAGCTCGTTTGCTTTCATTTTGCCCAGTCCTGAGCACAGCACCACGGTGCTGACCAACCTTTTCCAGTTTGGGCTTCCAGACATGGGTCAGGGTTTCATAAAATCACAGAACGGTTTGGGTTGGAAAGACTCTAAAGCTGATCTTGTTCCAAACCCCTGCCACCTTCCACTACCCCAGGTTGCTCCAAGCCCTGTCCAATCTGGTCTTGAACTCTTTCAGCGATGGAGCAGCCACAGCTTCTCTGGGCACCTGTGCCAGGGCCTCCCCACCCTCATATTTGTCCCTAATATTCCATCTAACCCCGCCAGGTTGGATAACTCTCCCGTCCCTGCCAGCTCACACGGGTTCCCCTTCACCAGCCGGGACGGCTCCTGTTCTCCTTCCATTTAATCCCTTCTGAGAGCAGCCCTGTCCCCAAGGAGAACTCGCTCTACCAGAGGCTCGGGGGCTCACTCAAAGGCAGGGGCGGCAGCTGGGCCTGCGGCGGTGGGAGCCGGGCCCGGGGTCCCCTCGGAGGAAACTTATAGGAAAGATGGAAACAGGCTACTTCCAGGAGCAGGTAGTGAGAAGGTAAAATAGGACGGCTACAAATCGAAACAGGGGAAATATAAGGTAGAAATTAGGGAGAAATTCCTCCCTGTGAGGATGGGGAGTCCCTGGCACAGGGTGCCCAGAGAAGCTGCGGTTGCTCCATCCCTGGAGGTGTCCAAGGCCAGGCTCGACAGGCTTGGAACAACCTGGGGCAGTGGAAGGTCTCCCTGCCCATGGCAGGGACTGAACGAGACGATCTTTAGGATCTCTTCCAACCCAAACCACTCCACAGCTCCATAATTCTATAAACCCACCGCCCCGCCACAGCGCGGCCCCGAGGCGGCCACGACCCCGCCGCCATCCCGGCCTGCCTCAGCCGGGCCCCTCAGCGTGGCCCCGGCGCACAAAGCCCGCCGGGCGGGAGCGGGGTGGGGAGGGGAAGGCGGACGGGGCACCCACCTGGTCGACGAAGTCCTCGGCGGTGTTCATAATGTCGTTGTGGCCCATGGCGGAGCCCGGGCTGGCTCGGGGCGGGCGGGGCGGTGGCGGGGCCGGGCCGCGCTCGGTGCAGGCGCTGCCACGTCGGACGGGCCGGGCCTTGAAGGCGCCGCCGCGCCGGCGCACGGGGGGCGGGGCCTCCCCGCGGGGACACGCCCCCGACACGCCCCTCGGGGCTCTTAAAGGGGCCGCGCCCTCCATACTCCTGCGTGAGGGGGGAGCCTCACGCCTTCAGGGCCACTGTCCCGCAGGCCCGGGCGGGAGGTCGGGCTGTGTCCCCGCCATGGAAAAATATGAGGTGCTACCCTCAGGCTTAAGCTCTACTCGGCAATAAGTGGGTGGCTGCAGCGTTGTGGAGGTGTAGGTGGTGCTGGAGGGGTCTGTGTGGGGTACGTGGCCCTGAGGTGAGGTCTATGAGCAGGGCAGGGACTGTGGGTGCCTTTGGGGACATGGTGTGAGTGACTCTGAGCGGGTTAAGTGATGCTGGAGGGGTCTGTGTGGGGTACATGGCCCTGAGGTGGGGTCTTTGAGTAGGGCAGGGACTGTGGGTGCCTTTGGGGACACGATGTGAGTGACTTTGAGGGGATTAAGTGGTGCTGGAGGGGTTTATGAGGGGTTTATGAGGGAAATGCTGTGGAGAGCATTTCTGAGAGCAGCACACAGGCACAGGAAGTGGGTGTTGAGTCGCCCTGGGAGGGGTTAGGTGGTCCTGGCGGGGGTGTGGGTAGTCCCAGGGGTATTTTCAGCATAGGGAATGTCCTGAAGAGGACGGAGGGGAAGGAAGGCCTGTGTCCCTGTCAGGAGTTGGGGTGAAGGTAGGGGTGTCCCTAGTCCTGCCATGGAGAGCTAGAGGTGTTCCCTGTATGGAAGGTTCCTATGGAAAAGTGAACAAAAGGGGAATTTTTTTGCCTCAGTTGCTCTGCCCTCACTGAGCAGGTGCTTTGGGTGTGTCTGTGCCCCGCAGGTGCTGGAGCAGCTCCAGCCCGGGGCACTGGGCACAATGCTGACAGCTCAGCTGAAAACAGACCAGGGTGCCCAGAAGAAATATGCAATAAAGCAGGTGAGCAGGTGGTTGTTATGAAAACAAGGGTTTGGCGTGTTTGTTTTCTCCAGAAGCGCCACCATAGTAGCGGGAGACCCAGGCTGGGCAGCTCAGCTGCTGGGTAAGAGTGGGATGGCTCATTACAGTGCTGCTTTTTTGGAAAATGGGAGATTCAGATCATTTACTGGAATGTTGAGGCTCAGGGTGGGGAAAGGGCAGCAGCCCTGCTAGTTCCCCCTAGTGTTCTCACCTCAGCTCACTGCTGCCCTGACAGTGTAGAAGCACTGTCTGTCACACACACATTTTCAGCTCTGTTTTACCCATCTCCCCACACCAAAACTGCCCCAAACATTCTATCATTGAAAATTTATGTCATTTGCAGTCCAGTCACCTTGATAAGAGTGTTCTGGCTCGAAGTTCCCCAGTGTTTCTGTTACAGTCTCATCCCTGTCTCTTGTTTGGTGCAGGTTGAATGCATTGACCAACACCAAGCAAATGTGGCCTTGAAGGAGGTATTGGTGCAGTCTTTTCTTTACTACTTCACTTACAAAGACCAAAGTCTTGATAGAACCAAGTCTTTTATCTACAAGGATTAGCTGAGTAAATAATGAGTATATAATCAGGCAGGACTATTTGTGGGCCATGCTCTCTGCCCTCTGTTTGGGCTCAGGCCAGGGGTTTATATTCATTGTTCTTATTTTTGAATATGTAAATTCAAATGGACAGCTTTTCTCAAAGGGGTAGCCCTTTCTCAGAATTTTAACTTGCTTTGTGAAGCCAAAGAACAAAACTCATCCTTTTTTCCTTTAAGATGTAGGAGAAGCTTGGTCTGTTTGTAGTTTATTAATAACTTGATGTCTAGATAACATATTTCATGATATGATAATTTCTCAGAGTTGGACTTTTTAAATGTGAATGATTTTCTCTCTTTGTACTCTTTTTTTTCATGCAAACTTGTTTCAATGCCTTGAGTTAGAAGCATCAGAAGCACTCTTAAAATACCAAAAAATGGTTTCAATAAAATATGTGGGATAGCACATGATGGATGAGTCTCCCAGTGCCCAGTATGCACAGCATCTGGAGTTGGAAAAAAAAGGAGAATAAATGTCTGTGCAGATGTTTTATCCCAGTCAGAGTGGTCACTCCTTTGTGTACCAAATATGGCATTACCACTAAAGCCTGATCCAATTTTTCCTGTTGAAATAAAGACTGAAGTACATCTATTAAAATAAATGCAATTATGCCATCTGGGAGCGTGGCTCTTTTCAGTTTTTCTGTTGTGCCTCCACAGCCACAAACACAACTATAGAAGAGTAACCTGAATTCTTTTTATCTTCCACATAATCAGCAAATTTGCTGAAGCGATTAGGATTTGTGAGAGCCCTGCAGGAAAACCACCTTCAGTGAGATAAAAATCTCTCGTGCGATTGTGTTTGCTGAGGTTAAAGCTTGCATGGAGGTTACAGGAAATAATGGCTGCACTTTAAAAGTCATCCTGACTTACATTCTAAGAAATGTTTTCAGGTTTGGGTGTTAGGAACCAAAGAAGGGGGTGGTTCACACATCATCTCACTGTGGATCAGTTTATATCTTGGCATCTCACAAGGCTGTTGCAGCACTGAGTAGAGGCTGAGTGAAATATTTTCCTTCTTTCCACATTTGTGTATGCAAATATTTAACAGAGCAGGCACTTTGGAAGAGTTTGGTCAGAAATGTGACGTGAACAAGTGAGGGACTGGCTTTGGGTGTTATTTAACGTCCTATTAAAAGGGAAGGACTGTGTAGCTATAGAAAGCTGTCTCTCTTTTATCTTTTTTATTCTATGCAGGCAATGGATTTACTAAAACTCCACCATTCTAACATCTGTACTTACAAGGAATTGTTTGTGACTTGGAATAGCAAGGTGAGAGTGTAGCAGAATTGGTTATGTGTGGTTTATGCTTTGGGTACATGAGCATATTCACAGATTTTAACTTGGGGTCATTGGGTTGAGATGCTAAAAAAGGTTTTTTGATTTGAAACAAGCCTGATTTTTTTTTCTTCTAAAGCACATACACACAATAAAAAGCTGTGAATATGTATGGCTTGGAGTCCATCACATGAAAGACTCCCAGATTCTGATGGGAATTCAGATTTTCATGCCTGCAGGAAAACCCTTCTATAGGAGACCATAAGAAGCTGAAAGACCTGACTTATTTATTTGCAGATTTTCTTCAGTGCTTGGACAGAATCTTTGATGATTTTATGGATATATAATTGATTTGAATTATCCCATACAGCTTCAGATAAGATGCTTGATAGTGGTGATTTTATTTGCTAAAACAATGAGCATGCTGTATTTTTAATGAAAGATATTAAACATTGTCTCTTCTGTGAGAGAATAATCACCTCAGAGCCCTTTTGTACTGTGAACATCACACCCACGAGTTTGGTTTTGTCTCTCTTACCTGCACAGAGTTCAGCAGTTTTGGTGCAATGTTTTATTGCAGGTCTCATCTCTGTTCCTCTGCCTGGTGATGCAGCACTCAGGCCAAGGAGATCTTTCAGCTCTAATCGAGGAAAAGAGGCAGAAGTCAGAAAAGATAACAGACAAGGTAAAAACTACAGAAGAGGCACCTGTTTGAACTGAGAGACTTGTTGGTTTTATGGTGCTTCTTCTTTCTAAAAATCCTCCCTAAAGCCTTCAAAGCACAGGAGGGTGGTTTTGGAAACTCACTTCTGAAAGATATTTGAAAGTTTGTGTTACACTTTCATGTTTTTTTTCCCTCCACAGGTAGTTCAGAAGTTCCTGGGACAGATGGTGGATGCTTTGTTTTACATACACAAGCAAAATATTTGGCACAGGTGAGCAAAAATCTCATTCTCTTCGTCTGACAGGCCCTTGTTCTTTGCAATGTTGGTTCAGCACAGTGCTCAGAGGTAGGGAATTTCAGTCTTCCAAAAGGAGAAGTAGAGGGATAGAAATTCCAGACTTTAGATTGTCTTTTTTTTTTTTACTTCTAAAGTTACCTATTTCTTGAGTTTTGTGTGAAATACTCATTTGACTGAGTTATTATCTCTTGGCTTTTTTTAATATATATATATTTAAAAATTTGTACATCTATGTAAATGCTCACATTTTGGTGGCTGTGATGGACAAAGTTTGTGTATCTGAATAAAAGACAACCCTTGCATTCCATGCTCAGATCAATCTGTGTCCCAAGCACAAATTTTTAAGCATTTAGAGAGGAAAAGAATTGTATTTTGGTTGATTATCACTTGTAGATTAAAAAAAAAAAACAAACACCCAAACAAACAAAACACAAACAAAAGATGTCCAAACCAATCACCCAACCAAAAAAAACAACACTACAAAAACCAACCCAACCCTTCTGAGGCTGAAGATGCAGGGAATATGTAATTATATGTCATTAGACTCCAATTTCACAGGCTGACAGAAAATATTTGTGTTGCAGAAATCTCAAGCCATCAAACATCCTTGTGACTGGTGAAGCATCTTTCATGCTGAGTGACTTCAGTACTGAAACACTTGTGAAAGATGGGCTGAAATGGAAAATAAGAGTGGAAGAAGGTAGGGTTTTTTTTCTTTCCTACTGTATTTTTAAAATTATTTCAGTTGTGGTTGATGTTTTTAGACCTCAGAGAAAAATTAGATAAGAGGGGAAAAGTTATCTTCCCTCTCCTTTCTTTGCATTAAACTATTTATCTTCTAAATAAGATTTTCATTGGCAGTCGTCTGCAGCATTCATTGCGCTCACAAGTGAGAAATGTAGATCTGTGTGTGAGTTTCTGCAATCAATACAGTTGGAATCCTTTTTAGCTTTGTCCTCAGAAACATCTTAGAAAAATGTTCATTAGTTACAGCGTGTTTTGTCATTTTTGGAAGCACAATGTCACCACATCATTCCTGTTCCTACAGAAAGCAAGTCTTGGATGGCTCCAGAAACATTTGGATTTTCTTTCACTGAGAAATCTGACATCTGGTCTCTGGGCTGTGTCCTCCTTGATATGATGAGCTGCTTTGCTCTGAACGTGTGTAAGAGTGATTTATCAGGGGTTGGAAGGGTCCTGGGCTCATCAGGATCTCTGAGTGTGTGAGGGCTCTCTGACACTGTGCTCTTCCCAGGCAGAAGAGAGAAATTCCTTACTGCGGGATCTCAGAGGGGGCAGCAGCTGCCTTGAGCGAGTCCTGACCCTGATGCAGGATGGAGAAAGCAGATATTTGCCTTTCTTTCCAATTTTATTGATGATGCTACAGGTTGAGCCCAGAATGAGACCCACAGCAAGGTGAGTTCTGGCTGCCTTCCCTTGATTTATTTGGTCCCAAACTCCTCCTACCTCCACAAATTGGGAGTATTAGCTGCTGTTGGATAGGGTTGAGTTAACATTGCTTATCCTTCTACCTCAGCAAATTGAGATATTAAAGACTTGATATTCATTCAGAGTGGACACTGAGGTGCACAGGTGCCCCTTTTTGCAGTTATATTATCAATTCGTGTTTTAGACAATTTTATTAGCCTGGACTTGACATGGCTTGTGCAATATGAGCTCTTTCTTGAGCTGCTTTGAAGTAAATTGTTTAAGTTCTGTAAAAAATAACCTAGTCTAGAAGGAGTATTACATTTTTTATATCAAAATGAAATCATGCCTGTAGGTTTTTTTCTTTTCTAACTTTCCAGTTGTAACTCACTGCTGCTGCTTTTATCTCTTGAAATTCCAGGGATCTGGTTGCTGTTCCATTTACTAGGAAATGCCTGACCTTTGCGGGTGCCACCTCAATAAAACTGAAGAAGTCTCTGTCTCCCACAATAACAGATGTGTCCTTTCAAGGAGGAGTTGAAAGTGTTCTAGGTAAAAAGGAGAATAAGATTAATGTAAAGTTGATTTTTATAGGAAATAGAGTCTTCCAGTCGGGATGTATTCCACTTGGAAATAAATTCTTGGACATTAAATTTACCTGAAATAAGATGGGTTACTGTTTGGAGCAAGGATAACTATGCAGCTTCTTCTCTAAATTCCTCAGATTCTCAGCCATTCCTACTGCAAAAGTTAAAAAGGGTCAGAGGTAATTCCCCAAAATTTGGGAGCTCCACTTGTTTTCTTTGTATTGTAACATCTTTGCTAATTTATGCCACAAAGGATCTGCTCCATTATTTTCCTTCTAAGTGAGGAAGATGTTATTTTAATCTGAAAAGTCTATTGGAATAATGCATTTAAAGCTCCTATCCCTGCTCTGATTAAATATTCCAACAGATTCCCAAAAATGTATATAGAATGCCAAATACATTATTAATCATAACACTTTATTAACACTTAATATTGAAATGTTTAATGAGCTGGGGGGAAAAGTTTTTCTCTTTTCAACAATCCCAAATTCCATTTATTTTCATTCATATGGATTCACATCTTGCACAAAACAGAGGCAATTTGAGTGCTCTGTGTAAGTGTTTGTGTGGAATGGTTGGAAGAACTTCCCTGGTTTCTCAGAATTCATGCAGGCTTCCTGGGATATTGAAGAAGTCCAGGCTAAAGGCATTCAGCACCTTGCCAGCTTTGTAAAGGATAAAAGTGGTAAGGCACTATTTGATCTATTTATTTATTTATTCTGTTCCTTCCTCGCATTTTGAGATAATAAAAAGGGGAAAACTTTTTTTTTTATGTCCATACATGAGAATGAACTTGCTCTCTTTCTATTTCTCCAGAGCTGTAGCTGATGGGATTGTGTTAATACTTGTTCTGTGCATGCTTTTGTTAACCAGTAGAGGGGTTTTACTGGATGACAAAAATGGGCACTGGGGGGAAAAAAACCCCAAACCCTGTGATATTTGAAGTGGTAACAAACTGACATTTGAGGAAGGTAATTTCCACCAGTCCTGGGATGACTTGGGGGTGATTCCTGGGGCTGCAAGGCTGGCAGAGCAAAAGGAGGCTACACATGGCTAATTCCTGTGTGTCTGGTAGAGCTGTGAGGGTGAAAGCTGTGTATTTTCTCCCAGAAACTGCACATTTTTCAAAAGAAGCTTTCAGATGAAGGTTAATAATTCAAAGCACTGTGTTAAATCACTTACAAAAATTCTCTGTCCTTTGACAGCATTTTAATGCTGGCATTGGCTTATGATGTTAAAACTCAGCTTTTATTCTTAGCTTTAATTGATAGGAGACATTTCCCACACAGGTTAAAAACACTCTGTTTTGCTCTTTTTGATTCAAGAACCTTTCCTCAAAAGCTTTCTTTCCCCCACAGCATTCCCCTATCTGCTGACATGCACAGAAGTGATCACTCTTGCCATGAAGACTCACATAGTTTCTCTGGATTTACAAGTGGAAGGCTGCATTTTATTGCTTGAAATTCTTAGTCAAGGTACAATTTTAAGACTTCCTCCTTCTGCTGGGTCTTGTAAAGATTACTGAACCCATTATCTGCTCCATTAACAGTTTTAGGGGGTAAATTTAAAGGACTAAAGAAGTTAAGCAGCTTTCTGAATTCTCATGGCCTTCCTTCAGGACTGGCATGCAGGAATTCTGTGTTAATTCTAGTGAATTTTAAATATAGGTGCTGATCTTGTCTGAATTTGTTTTCATGTCATGTAGAGTGTTGCTAGAGGGCATAAATAAGACTCTTATTGGTTTGGTGTTTAAATTTTAAACCATAAAAGTGGTTTGGGGTTTCTTGTGGGGTCCCTGCTGTCACTTTCATGGCAATTTACCCCCAAACCACCTCATGATATGAGCTTAACAATACTAGGAATTGAGTTTTAGCAAAATGTTTAAATTAACTTTCGCTTATTTGATGTGAAGAAATGCTGTTAATTGAATGTTTTGCTATGCTGATTGGAGGGCAAGGGATTCAAATTTCATTCAGAACCACTGAAATCTTTATTCTATTCCAATGTTTGTGGTGACAGCTCTGGAGCAGGGGGTGATGATGGCCCTGGATGAGAGTGTGGCCAGCTGCCTGTTACACACAGTGAGGAAACATTCTGAAAATGAAGTGTTCCTTTCAATGCTCTGCACATTATTGATGATGGCTTCAGCCAGTGGTGAGTCGCCTTGCTCATTCTTTGGGGGATATTAATTTATTTTTACTTTTTGAAACAAATCCAAGATACAGTGCAGAAGTTGTGACTTCACTGAGAGGTGTGGATTAATTATTAATGTAATTATCTAATTATATTAATTAAATATATTAAATATTTTAAACACATTAAATATAATTATCATTATTATTCTAATAGTGGTAATATTGGTAAGATTGACCAGATATTGATAACACCCCTGAAAGTTTAAGATACAATGCTGAGGCTTCAGAGATTTACAGGACCACTGTAGGAAATACAATTCTATATTTCCTCTTAGTTTGGAAACAAGTATAAACTATGCAGATAGTAATGCTTGAGAAAATGAGGGCAGAGAACCTGAATTCTGTTTTGGTCTGTGCCATGATGAATTGCAATATTCTCCCTAACTTCTCTACTTTGTT
This sequence comes from Zosterops lateralis, assembly GCF_965231275.1. Lineage (NCBI taxonomy): Eukaryota > Metazoa > Chordata > Aves > Passeriformes > Zosteropidae > Zosterops > Zosterops lateralis. The sequence continues at coordinate 9,897,566 of NC_139780.1, read as the reverse complement.
TTCTTTTCTTTTCTTCTGAACTTGTAATTGCTAAATATTTATAGTATTTTTAGTTGTTTTCAGTGTGAGTTCAACAATCATCAAAGACTGTTTTTTAGAAATGGTTACAGTAGGATTTAGCAGCAAGGAAGAGCTCTGCAAAAAAAATTATTACAAAAAAATCATGTCTAAGACCAAACTATTTTTATCCAGTGCTTCCAAATTCTGAAGCTTATTTTGAATCATTAAAATGGAAACAGGTGAAAAATTGATTTACATCCTCTCAGTTCCTTTCCTGCTCTGTGAATTCCAAGTCTGTGAGGAAAAAGGATGGCCAGGCCTCCATGTGAAAGGATCAGCTGGGTTAAGTGCATCTTGTTAAAGCATTCTATCTGTTCTCTTGCTTCCTTTTGTCCTGCTGATGGGCTCGTGTTACCGGCTCTGTTATCTCGGTTTAAACACGGTTAGTGCTGCCTGTTCCGAGGCCAGTGAGTGGGACAAAAATATCAGGTTCTGTAGAGTTTCTGTGGTTTTCAGAAGTAGCTGTGGAGAACCTGAGGAAAGTTGGGATCATTCCAGACCTTCTATCAATTTTAAGACGTTTTCCTCATAATGAGAAGATCTGCCTCTCTTGCTGTGCCGTTCTCTGGAGTTTGGCTGTGAGTGGTGAGTAGAACACAGCAGAGTATTGGGACTGAAGGGCAGCAGGTATTGAGCCTAATCGAGTTCAGACATTCCTGTCACTGGGATTGGATTTTCTCCCATTCTTGTTCCAGAGAGCTGGAATGAGATGATCTTTAAGGTTCATTCCAACCCAAACCAATCTGATTTTGTGATTCTGGACAGTTGTTTTCACAGCACTTTGTGATCTACAATTTCTACAATCACTTTGTGATCCAGAGTTAAATTAGATAAAAATAAAAATTAATACAGAGCTTTTTAGCAACCCTTTATGTGATAAGGTGTCAAATTGGAGCTGTTCAGGCCAAGATATGACCTGATTTTATATTTACTGATTTGTTCCGGTAGAGGTGTGTGGTATTCTGATCATCCTGGAAGGCTGGAAGGACAGATTGTGCACAGTTGCACTTGGTGTGTTTTATTCCCTCTGAGCAGCAAATTACCCACTGGATTTATAGGACAGCTGAATGAATTTCCATCCTGCAGCCCAGATTCTGTCGAAACTGTGACTATTTCTGGAGGTTTCTTGCTGTGATCCCTATGCATAATTTAAATGACAAACAACACTAGTTCTGCAGAAGTTCAGCTTTCTCCAATAAACAGAATTATTTATTAGTCCTGTAGCACTTGGTTTGGTTTTGTACATTTTTGATTCCTTCCCTCTGCTGCCCTCCAGACTAAAACAACGTTGCATTATTCCAATGCCAATACCCATTAAAGTTTTACTGATACAATTTGACATACAATGATATCATTACTCCATTAAATAACTCTGCCTGGTGCATTTTCTTTCTGTTAAGGTAATTCAGAGAATAATGCAGACCAAGCAGCGCTGGCAAGAGCTCTCCCTGTCACCTCTGCAGTGCTTCAGGAACACCTCCAGAACGGAGTGGTTGCAGAGTCAGCCTGCTCAGCCCTGTGGGCACTGGCACTCCAAGGTGTGTGTTCCCATCTCCCTGTCCCCTGGGCATGGAAAAGGCTGGGATATCTGCATGTCCGTGGTGATCCTGCAATCCAGGCGCCCTGCCTGGAGCAGGCTCTGCAGATGGCAGCAGAGAGAGGAACTTGCATCCTCTCTTGGCTGCTCTTCCCTGCACTCACTCTGTGACTCCCTAATGAAGCCATTTCTGATGAGCTGCAGCAATTAAATCACCAGATACTGCTAATGGGGACTCCATTGGTGGGTAGCTAATTTGCTTGGTTGATTTGGAACAGTGTTTCATGTTAAAAAAAGAAATAATATTTTTCATTATAATTTGCACTAAGGAACCCATCCTTGCAGTACTACTCTTTTTCTTCCTCTTGCAAGAATATTGTCACATTTACCTACTGCCTGCCCTTGTGCCATTATTCCACTGGGAAAAACTGAGCAAAACACCCTCAGCAATCTCATTTCTATTCCCCATCAGCAGAATAAGTTGAGTATTCAGGACTCTTTATTCTTTTGGCCTGGAGGATATTGGAAATTTTGGGCTTTTCTGTGTGTTTTGTTTTTTTTCCTTTAAAGGTTGCTTAGCTGACAGTGACTATGAGCCCACAGCAGCACTTTTGCTGGATGCACTCAGGATGAACCCAGAAAGAGCAGTGCTGGTGAAGAATGCCTGCCTGGCATTAGCCAGCCTTGTGAGGCTCTCAGGTAACATTCAGCACTTCTGCTTTCATTAACACCAACCAGCTCCATCAACACAAAAACAGTCATTAAAATCACTTCTGCCCTGCACAACAGTGTCAGCTGCACATCTGGTCTTCTACTTGTTCCCAGATATTCTTCAGAATAGTTTTTAGGAAGACTGAAAAGAATGGCCACAACTTCTTGGAAATGTGATGTGTGCCAGCTGGTGAGGGGAGGGGAAGCAGATCCTGCACCTACAGTGAACCCAGCAGTGTTTGTCTTCCCTGCAGAAACTGCAGCTTTGGCAATTCTGCTGGACCCAAAAGGCAGCGGAATAGAGCTGATCAAAGATGAATATCACCTTCACCTCGAGGATCCAGGGGTGGCAGAGGCTCTGTGCCTGCTGATGAACGAGATGGTTCAGTATGGTGAGATGGCTGCTGCTGCCACTTTTGAGTCTCTTCCTCTCTCCCATCCCCAAAATCAGTAAAACCCCAACAGCAACTCTCCAGGGACATGTGAACTGCTCTCAGGAAAGAATTGCTTTGCATCCTCCTGAGAATTCACTCCACTTGTTCCAAACAAATACCACTCTGATGGTAAAACATTTTAACTTTATCTTATCTTGCCTCCTCCTCGTGTAGTTCTATCCTCTCCCTGTGCTCCTTTAGCTCCTGCTCCACTCGTAGTGGTTCTATGACCATAAATTTCCTTTTCATTTGCGCTGCAGATGAGGTGATGCTGGATATGAGGTCCCAGAAGGTGGAAAAGCTGCTGTGTGAAATCAAACTCCAGTTTCCATTTAGCATGGTATGGAGAAGTCTCTGTGATAATAAAGTATATTAATATATTATTTCTGGTGAGGGATTTGATCATAGTGCAGAAATTTAGAGAATTAGCTGCATGTGGAGTGAAGAGTGATTTTCTAAGGATAGTTCTAGCTACTGGGAATAAGTAGTTGAAAGTTGTTTTTCTTGTTGATGCTGAAATTTTAAAAACTTACGTTTTCATCTCTTGCAACATTACATTAATTTACTACAGTCCTCATGCTAAACCAGGCTGAAGTTTATAAAAATAAAGCCGTAAGTACATTACATCCAATTTATTTTTGGTTTGGAAGTGGCATCGTTAACAAATAAAAACCAACAAAAACTTTCTGACACTTTGTGGGAAGATTTAACTTGCATTAAATTTCACCAAGTAGTCATACTGAAAAAAATGAAAATACAGCAGAGTTATCACAGGTATTTACACTGATGTTTCTTTTGCAATGGCTTCCTGGCAAATCAGTAATTAGGTTTGTTCATCCAGCCAATAAAACTGGTTAGTCCTAATTTTGCTGATTTGAGTTATGTATTTACAGAATTGTTTTCAAAGACAGTTCCAAAGTGTTCTCCAGGTTCTCCTGCAGGCATTGCACCCCTTCAATGAACAGCACAGAATAAAACAATCACAGGAGGGGAGAAAGCTCCCTCTCCTGTTGTAACAACAGCAGCCACTTCAAAGATCTATGTTAGACACATTGTTTTTATTAATAAATGAATACAAAAATAAATGGAGCAACAAGGTAATCTTGTTTGACAATTCTCACATTTTCCTCCAGGAGATTCAGACCCTGGTGGGTGCAACACTTTTGAAACTGAGGAAGGAAAAATGCTTTGTCTAAGAACAGGACTTGGCCACTGCTGGATACAAAAGCCTGGATCCTCTATTAGAAGATTCTTGCACCAGAAAAAAAAAAAAGAATATTGGGCTATTAATAATATATAAACAGGTATTTATTGCTGGTTTAGGTACCACAACTGTGTAACTAACAGCAATCATTAAGAATTCACCTTGTAGCAGACCTCATTTTGTGGACCACAACATACTTGAAATAAAGATTTTAATCCTCAGAGTTTTGACAAAGCAATGACAGTTTCTTCCTTCCTGTATCATAATTTATTTTTTTAGCTTATTCAGTGTCTATTTCCACTGAAGAAATTTAACTGATGAAGTTCTTCCAACTGCATTTGTTACAAAGGTTGTTTGAAAACAGTAGCAGGTAGCAGGCACAGGGACCATTCACAGGGATACCAGCAGCTTTCTTGGGCAGCAGCATTCCTGTACTTCCAGGTTATTGGACCATTGTCTTTGGATTGATTTTATGAAGTAGCTGCTGTCAGTTCTGACTTATATCTAAATTTGGAATGTGACATCAAACCAGCAACTGCTGCACATGGAAGATCCTACCCTGTGTTTTTATGTTTTACAATTTTTGCTTTGCTCTTAACAGCAGCTTCCCATTTCTTTTTCTCCAGGGTGTAAAGTCTCATAGCAGCTTGTGCATCCTGGATCTGAAAGAGAACAGACCAGACAGGGATGTGAGATAATAAGCAGCTAAATCTTTCATAATTTTAATCCATCCTTCCAATTAACATTTCATGATCTCTTTTTACATTTAGGCTCTGTGCCTACTGAAAGGGATAAATGGCGTATTTAGAGTGCAGGGCCCAGCACAAGGCTCTGCATTTCTGATTGTTACTTGGAAAGTCATAATGACAAAATTCTCCTGATACAGGACCTACATGCTCCCTTCCCAGTTTTGCTTCCCCAGTTCATTCCTCTTTTCCATCCTCCTGCCCACTAAAATAAAGGATCTGCTGAGGTTCAGGTGTAGCCTTTCCCACTGTTTATCCATCCTAGTACAGTGCACCAGTGCAGAAAGCTGCTTTTATGGTAAACAGATCATTTCCTTTTCCCGTGGGAATTTTAAAATAACAAGAATTCAGAGTTAAGAGCTGACTTGTGCAAAAGTTGTTTATGAAATCCGGAAACAGTGAGCAAACTTAGATGCCAATCTCACTGATGCTGCTGTCCAAGCAGAGCTTGCTGAGTTTCACTGGGGTGAAGGCACAGATTGTGGACTGAATCCAGAGCCCAGAGCTGGATGTTCTGAGGAGGAACCTACCGAGCAGTGCTCTGCTGTCTGCACCTGAGCATTGAGCAGCCTCTCACAGAGCAGCTTCAGGGATGGCCTGGAACTCTAGAGACAGAAAAGATCACAAACTATAAATCATGTCTCGCAGGACTTGAAATAACAGAGATGGGTGTAGCTATCAAAATATTACATTCCTCAAAGAATAGCACATCTTAGCCTCTGCTGGTGAAATATCAGGAATGATTAATGAATTATGAGATTTGTGCGTGCATAGGCAGGAAAGAAGGAACAGGGTCAGGCAAAAGCAAGCACAGCAGCTCTGGAGTCTCTTAATTGAGCACCTTCCCAGCAGTCTCTTACCTTGACTCTCTGTTTGAAAGGTTTGTATCTCTGTGTGTCCCTCATCTTCTTTTGAGGATGATCAAGAAGTAAGACCTACAAGAAATCACACTTTCAGTCTAAAATGTGTTATTGCATGAAACTTTACAGAGCTGAATGTGCAGCTGCCTGTTGTTTCCTCCCAGCCATTGTAAGAGACACTTTAAACTCATGAAAGGACCAGACCCAGCTCATACAGCCACGGGCTGCATTCAGGACCAGTTTCCAGGAGTTCAGGTGTGTTCCTCTGATCCACAATGATGTATTAGAAATTTAATTCTCAATGTACCTTTAGATCATTCTGTAAGGCGTGGCCAACTAAAATCCTTCCCTTCAGGATCTCAGCCACCTCCTTCTGAACAGTTTTAAACTCTTCACCTAAAATGCCACACAAAGAAACACTTTCCATGAGCAAACCCTGCATCTTTTCTGGAAAGTAATTGTATGCTTGTGACTGTAGTTGTTGTACAGTGCACAGAGAATTCCATACAGAGCACAGCATGAAAAGGATTTTTTTTTTTTAATACCATATTCCACCACTTAATTCCTTCAAGGGTGTTAGTGATCACTGTATAAAAGCACTTCTTCCCACAGCTTTTCTTAGCATTAAGTTGAACTTAAATCTCAGCATTTTGTTTTCCCAAATTAGGTCTCAAACTGTTCCAAGCTCAGCCAATGAGGCTTCTGTGACAACCCATTGAATCCTCCCTCTAAAAATCCTTTTGGGGGAGGGCCCCTCATACCTGTGTTGATATTCTGAGGCCGAATGCCACTGACAGCTGTCCTGTAGTCTGTCACCTTCTCTGTGGGCTTGACATACTTGTCATAAACACACTTCCCAAACTGGTTGACGATGGAGACCCGAGCCAGGATGCTGTCCTCGCCCTTGGGGCCCACCCCCACCATCTCACAGTCCATGGCCACGGCTCTGGTCAGCCTGAAAGGCAAAGGGACAGTTGGGGACAGCTCTGCAGGGCCCAGGTGCAGCTGACAAGGTTCACACCTTGATTTGAACAGGTCCTCTATGAAAATGCAAACTGTAACAGTGTGCAGTGCTATCACTCTGCTATTGATAACAAGGAAAAGAAAGTAGGTCACTTGTGGCTAGAGGACATGAAAGAGCCACACTTACCCATGAAGTTGAGAAGTGAGAAAAGAAAGAGAAGGTTTATTATGGTTTGGGGTTTAAATAGGGTTTGGAATTTGATCAGGGATTGGGGGATGAGAGTAACACCCCTCTGACCACAGTGGGCAACTCAGAAGTCCATCAATTTGTCCTTCCCCCTGGAAGGAATGTGTTATTTACAAAATATCAGTCTCTGTTTCTGTTACAAGCCTGAGAACTCCAACACCAGAATGTAAAAGCCTCAGAAAGCTGAAAAATCAGGGCAACAGTCACTTTTTGAAGAACACAGGACATTGGGAATGTTCCCAAATGCAGCTTCTGTTTAACCCAAACGAGGCCACACTAAATATCCCAATAGAGGCTCCTTTTTGCCTTTGAGGATGCAAAACAGCATCAACTAAGAGGTGCAGGGCACCAAAACTTTGATTTCCATTCATGTACCAAGTGGAAATGTAAATATATTTCCCAATAATCCCCCTGCCTGGCAGCAGATGCTGGGAGATGTCAGCTCAGTGTGCAGACCAGTTCTGATCAGCCTGACACTTCTGCCATCCCTCCCCCTGGAATGTCACTCACCCATCAAAAGCCTTTTCCTTAACCAGCACCTGCTCCACAGACTGGGATTGCTCTGTTTCAAGTCCCAGGTTCCTTCTGGCAATTTTTGCTGCTTCAGGTCCTATTGCTGCTTCAATATCTTTTGGATCAACGTCATCAAACCAGATGTCAGCCCTGGCAAGAACAGATTTAATTACATTTAACAGCCTCAAAGCAATCTGGTGTCTGTTGTACAAAAAGTGTGTTTACTTTTCAAAGCAAGACATAAACCCAGTGAAAATTAAGTCTGTGACTGGCACTGGCACCTCTGCAGGTTTCTGCAGGTGTCTGAGGAGTAGGGGCAAAACAAATTTTATTTCTTTCAGAATTTAGTCTGGAAAAGTGCAGCTGTTTTGAATGTACCTCTGTTTTGAATGCTCCCAAAATAAATATTCACATGCAGGGCTGCTGCCTGAAATACTCACTCTTTGGGCTGCTGCTCCACGTGTACCTCAGCTTTCCTCCTCTTATGTTTCAGCTCATCCTTCTCCTTCACAACAATGCTATTTTTCTTTTTTTCTTTGCAGCCTTTCCTGTTGCTTTTGGTGCCATTTAAGTTCTTATTTGCTATAACCTCCTTGGATTCTGGCTTGGCCAAAGGAGGACTGGCTTTAGCAGAACCATTGTTCATCTTATTTGTGGATTTGGCCTTTACCACATTCCCATTCCCATTGACTGCTGGGACTTCTGGGCTTTTGGCTGCTTTGAGTGGCTGCTTCTTTTTGGTGTCTGTTGGACTTACAGAGATGGGCTTGCTGGAGTTATTTGCCTTTTGTTTCAGCACCTAAAATAACATTAAAAAAAAAAAAAAGATAAAATAAAAGAGAAGGCTTTAGAGTGACCTGTGTCATTCCAGTAGCTAAAAAGAGCCTTCAAGAAAGGGGGAGAGGGGCTATTCACAAGAGTTTGGAGCGACAGGACAAAGGGGATGACTTCAAACTGCCGGAGGGCAGGGTTAGATGGGATATTGGGAAGAAATTCTTCTCTGTGATGATGCTGAGGCCCTGGCATAGGGTGCCCAGAGAAGCTGTGGCTGCCCCTGCATCCCTGGAAATTCCCAAGGCCGGGTTGGACATTGGGGCTTGGAGCACGCGGGGACAGTGGAAGGCGTCCCTGCCCTCGTGGAGCTGCGTTCAGGCACCGCCAGCCCGGCCCCGCCGCTCCCGGGGCTGTGTCCCGCCTCCCCCACCGCCTCCCCCGGCCTTCCTCACCTCCTGCAGCGCCTTCCAGTTGGAGGAGAAATCCTGGGGGCTGCGGGGGGGCAGCACAGCCGCCGTGCCGGGGCCTTTGGACGCGGCCGCCGCTTCCCCGAGGACCTTCCCCTTCTTCCCCTTCTTCCTCCTCTTCACGCTCTTCCCGCGGGCCGCGCCGCTCGGCGCCGCCGCTTCCCCCAGGGCCTTCCTCTTCTTCCTCCTCTTCTTGCTCTTCCCGCTCGGCGCCACCGCCTGGGGCTCCGCAGGGCTCAGCTTGGCCATGGGGGTCAGCGGGGAGGGATTGGGATCGGGATCAGGAAGCAGCGAGTCCCAGCCGGGCCGGCGCTACCGCAGGGGGACCGGCACAGCGCCGCACCGCCCCGCCGGGGAAACCCGGCCCACGCTTGGGTTCCGGGCAGAGAGGGGGCGGCTCCGAGGTTCCGGGGGGTGGCGGGGTGATCCCCCACCCCCCCACACGGGTGTGTCCCCAAGGCCACACGGCCCCCTGGCCGCCCCTCGGCCCGCCGGGCTGGCGCAGGCCCCGGAGGAGCCGCGGGCATTGCGCAAGGGCGGCCGCGCTCCAGCTGCCGGAGCGGCCGCGGCCCCCCGCGCCCCCGCTCGGAGCGTGTTTGCTCACGGCCTGTTTGCCCAAATTCTGTTTGCTCCAAGGCCGCTTTTGCTCTTCCCTTCCGCTCCACGTGATGCTTTGGGCCGAAAACTCTGTGTGGCGGGCGCGGGGAGCGCGGCTGGTCCGGCATGACCGTCAGCTTGGCGCTGCGGGCGCTGGCCGTGCTGCCGCTGGGGCTGTGCTGGCTCCCTCAGGTGAGTCCCACCGGCCTCCGCGCCGGCCCTTCCACCAACTGCTGCGTCTCAGAAAAGTTAAAAAATATATTAAAAAGAAGTAGAGACGACGCGGTTGTAAGCCAAACTCTATCCGAGCTCGCTAAGCACGAAGATAAAGCTGTTTCCCCTTGTGCAGCCCGTGCTTAGCGCGGAGTTAAAGCCACGGGCACTTGGCACCGGCGCTGGCTCAGCTCTTTGCTGGCGCTCCTTCCAGTTCAGGGAAGGGATAGGCTCGTGTCCGTTTGTTTTTCGTGAGGAAAAAAAAAAAAAAAAAAAAAAAAAAAAGAAAAGAAAATCATAAAGCTCTTCTTCTTCTTGCAGAAATTCCTCGGCGCTTTGGATGAGGAAGATGTTTTGTCTTACTTTGGAACCAGCTCGGTGGCTGATGGTATGCAGGGCTCAGTCCTTCGGCTTAGGGCACATCTGTCCCTTGATTTCTAATCCTGTGTGGTTGACGCTGATTAACAACCCCTGATCTGACCAGCATTTGGTGTTTCTAAGTCCCGGTGCAAGCGAGACAATCTGGGTTTCAGTGAGAGTGGATAAGGAGGTGTGTCCGAGTTTAAAATCTGATGAAGGAGACGTGTTCAATCTCTTTGCAATCCCCATTCTCTGTATTGATTTTTTTTTTACGAGCTTAACAGATCTTCTGACGAAAACTTTAGACTAAGGGTAACTTTAAATACTTGTTAACTTTTTTTATTTTTAATAAATGCACAAAGAGATCTGAATTCTGGGTGTGGATTGATGATAGCTCAGAATAAAGATATGTTTTGAAGTCTCAAATCCCTAAAGGAAGGGTATTGTCTCCTTGTGAGTTCACCTATTGCTCATCCCAGTGTCTTTGTCTGCATTGTGACAATTCCCACTCAGTTAAAATCTGCAGGAACAAAACTCAGCCTTCTTTAGACGAATTATTGTTCCCTGAGCAAAAGCTCCAATAAATTCGGTGCCAGTTTCTGTTGTGTGTTCCCAGTCAGATTATCCTCACTTTGGAATACACAAAAGCACAGAAATTCTCTGGCTGTTGATTCCACCACGCCAAGAGGCCACAGTTGTCATTTGTAGGGTGTTTTTCCTGGGGAAATTGACCTTACATTGGGGTTTTGTGTATCATAGTTTCTCATAACTGCTCCCCTTGTTCTGGTCTGGTTTCATTTCTTTCAGTACCTGAGTTTGTTGTGGCTGAGCCAACTTGTCCTTGTCAAGAAGAACATTTTGGGCTGAGGCTCTGTCGGGTCCAGCACTGCTCCATCCAGGCCTGGGGCCAGCTGTATGCCTTTGAATTCCTAGAGAAACACGCCCTCCTTTCCTCCTCCTTTGTGAGCAGCCAGGTGGTGAACTCTTCCTTTATTTTACTGAAGAGGTTCCCAGGGAACTGCTTTGCAGGTGGAAAGGCCCTGCAGCCTCCTGGGGCCAGGAGCAGAGTCACTTACTGTGAAGGGCAGCTGGTGAGTATGAGCAGAAACAGCCTTTGGGAGTTGGCAGCTTGTGTATGAACCACCCACTGAATAACTCTTTGCCATCTCCATGGATGGCAAATGTCTTTGGAATAACTCAGAGGTGGAATTTTATCTGCTTCAGCAAGGAGTTGTCACCGTGGGTGAGGAGAGGATTCACATCAGGCCAGTCAGGAGCAAGGATGTGGCTCTGCTGAAGGACCTTGGCTTCTCCAGCCCCCACATCGTCTTCAAAAGTGCTGCAAAAGAGGCAAAGCCAGCCAGAGGTAACAGCCATGGAGGGAGAACTGTCTCCTGCTGGTGGTAGGAGTGCTTCCACCAGCTCAGAGGAAACATCTGTGTTTACAAATACAGAGTAGACTTGAAACTGTTTCTCATCTCTCTGAGGTGTGCCCCAGAGTGTTTGATGTGGGTGGTTGTTATTTTGATAGCCCAGGTGTGTTGCTAAAGCTGCTGACAGGTGAAAGACACCAACAGAAGTGGGAAAGCTGAGCAAACCCCTGGAGAGGTGGACTTGTAGCTGAGTTATCACAGCTTTTGGGGAGTGGAGGTGGATCTGTAGGATCTTTTATGGTGCATTTGAACCTCCTGGTGTCCGTTTGTGCTGTCCAGCAGGGTGGGCTCCTCCTCCTCGCCTGCACAAGAGGGCTGAGGCAGCTGTCAAACATCTGGAGCTGATGGTGGTGGCAGGGCCAGATGTTTACTTGTATCACAAAGAGGACACGGAGCGATACATCCTGGCCAATCTGAACATTGTGAGTGGTTTGTATTTGGGATCCTGGCCCTGCTCATGTGCAGGGCATTCCTTTCTGCTTCCCTGGGCAAGAAATTCCCCACATTCCCTTGTACAAGAAGCTGCATGAGTAAAAGAAGTTCTTAGAGGATTTAAAAGCCACAAAGAAAATGGAGCTCTTAATTTCATTACTAATGTTGCAACTCAGGTAAAGAGTTTTCTCACCCTGTTGCTTTCAGTGGTATTGAGCTAATTCCACTGAATCAATCTTACACTTTACATTTCACTGTTTTATTTCTATTGCAGAATTTTCATGTCTCTTTTTGCTATTATTAAGAATTTTTCTGTTTGTGTACTGCAGAAAAGTCCTTAGTATTCACTCTACCCTATGAAACTTTTCATGCAGATTCTTCTCTCTGCTTCAGATTATCTGACAAATCCATCCACTTCTCATCTTTTGACAGATTTATTCACATTTGTAGTGCGTATGTTAGTGTTGTTGTTACCTTTGTCATGAGTGTAGCCCATTTTTTGGGAACAGGGAGTGGGAATCCCCAAAGGCCTTTCTTTATTGAATCCTTTCTGTCTCTTCTCAGGGAGCAGAGCTGCTCAGAGATGCTTCGCTGGGGGCTCATTTCAGAGTTCACCTCATGCAAATGCTGGTTTTGAGAGAGCCAGAGGTAAGGGGAGGGCTGTGTTTGGGTGTTGTCCAAGCTCAAAGCTGTTTGCAATGTGCCAACATGTGCCCTCCCCGCAGGCAGAGGTGAACATCACAACCAACATCACCTCCTCCCTCATCAGTGTCTGTGAGTGGAGCAAGAAGGTGAACCCCCAGAATGACTCTGACCCCCAGCATGCTGACATTGTCCTCTACATCACCAGGTGCTGAGCTCCCTGCCCTGGGAGGGACTGGAAAATAGGATTAGGTCGTTTTATTCAGTTCTGCTTGTCTGAGGATATTTGGATTTTTTTAATGTGGAATCATCATAAAATTTGAGCAGTAGGCACTCGTGGCAAAAGAAATGTTAGGTAGCTGGCAAAGCTAGACCAGGAAAGCTCAGACAAATTCAGCTGAATGTCTAGATCTGATTTTTTTTTTTTTTTAGCTGTGGGGATTCTTTGCTCTTTTCTTTCTATGTCTCCCTTACTTTAGGTTCGACTTGGAGTTGCCTGATGGGAACAAGGAGCTTCGTGGAGTGACTCAGTTAGGGGGAGTCTGCTCCTCCTTCTGGAGCTGTGTCATTACCCAGGACACTGGCTTTGACCTTGGTGTCACCATAGCCCATGAGATTGGGCACAGGTCAGTAGGAAACTGCCAGAGCAGCCCAGCAAGTTTTATTCAGGTAAAAGCATCCTCCAGTCTAAGGAAAGAAGCAAAAGGACTTCTTGACATAAAAGGGAATTTCCCACGGATTATTCTAACCCTTTTGGTCATCATCATGGATTATTTTGGAAAGAGTTCCTTGCATTTCTTGCATTCCTGCATGTCTTGTGACAATTAGAAGCTGCAAAGAGGAGAGAAACCCTTTGTGGCAGCAGTAGAAGGAAGGGCTGCAGAGGGAGCTCAGTCCTTGCTTAGAGAAGGGAGGCTGTGAGGGAATCCAGCCTCTGGGTTTCTTCTCCTCAGGGCTCTGTGCTGCTTCTGTTGCAGCCTTGGTATTGCCCACGATGGAGAGGGGAATCTATGCAGCAGCAGTGGGTACATCATGGGCTCAGCAGGAAACCACAACAGCATCGACCTCACCTGGTCTCCATGCAGTCAGGAGCAATTCCTGACCCTTGTCAGGTAAGGGAATGGTGGAGTTCTTCAGTTCCCTGTGCTGGGAGCTTAGGAGAGAAAACCTCAAAGAATAAAAAAGTGTATTGAAAAATGAGGAACAGTGAAAAGCTTGGGGCTTGTTTATTTCTTAGCACTTGTTGCTGAGGTTAAACCCAGTATTTGCTTCGCGTAGCTGGAAGTGGCTTTGGTTGATGCCTGACGTGCCTAGGCTGGGTTGGATTTCTCAGACACTGGCTCAGCCTGCACATTTTATTTACAACAACAGAGCATCCAGGCTCAGACAGGCATTGCAGGCTGTGCTGGCTGGGTGCAGGACAGGAATGGGATTGAACTCCAGCAGCAGGGAACTGTGAGCATCTCCAGGCAGCTGCTGCAACTAAATCCATCCCAGCCCACAGCGAGCATGTGTTGTCTGGGAAAGCAGCAGCCAACTCCCAGAGTGAAACTCAGCACAAGTTTGCAAACATGTCCTTGTCCTCACTACCCACAGCTGGGAAAGTGTTATTCCTCATGTTTCTATCAGTACAGGCCAAACAAGCTGCTTGAATGACCTGCCGGACATGGACGGCAGCATCCCGGGGTGGAAGCCTGGCTTGTACTACGGAGCAGATGAGCAGTGTAAAATTGCCTTTGGGAGTGTGGCCACAGCTTGCACCTTTGCTGACAGCAATGTTGTAGGTAGAAAGTTTGTCTGTCTTGCTAAGGGCAGCAGGGAAATGCTCAGGAGCCAAAATTCGGGAGAAGGGGCTGGCAGCGTTTTCATTCTGAAGGGATCGAAGGTGCTTTTCTACCACAGATTTCTTGGCAAAGCATTCAAAATGTTTCCCTTCTCTCCATCACCTCTTTCCTCCGCATCCGTCTCCTGTAAGGTTTGCACAGTTGGGTGCTGCTGTGCACAGCTGGCAGTGCTGGGTGCACCCACTCAGGGTCCTGCCTTGGGGAGTTCTTGTTCGCTGGATTCCTCCAGCTTCCCTGCCATGGCTCAAATCTCTTTGTCTGGGAAGCACAGCGTGTTTAATAGCTGCCATCTGGACATGTTTTGTTAATGAGGAAACACTAAGGTGGGTGAAACTTTAATTGCTTCAGTTGATCATCCATCATTACAGCTGGTGATCACTACAGTGATGATCTTTTGACTTGCCCACAGCTTTTGGCCAACAGCAGGAAAAGTGAAGGAACTTGCATTATTGGGACATGCACTATTTAGACTTTCGGGACTGCTGTGTTGTTGAGCCTGACTCCCTGAACTCCCTGATTTTCTTGTCACACCAGGACATCTGTAAAGTTCTCTCATGCCACGTGCAACCAGCAGACAAATCCAGCTGTACTCGGCTCCTGGTTCCCCTCCTGGATGGAACTGAGTGTGGGATCAATAAGGTAAGGAAGGCTCCCACCAGGAGTGGGTGTGGGGGCTGTGGAGCTCAGACAGCAAAGCTTTGTCAGTGTCTGGAAGGTACCTGGTACTCACTTTCCCTTGTCCAGGGAACTAAAACCAGTTCTAACCTGGTACCATTATGTCCTGGTCTTGGTCTTTCCACCTTGTCTTTATCTCTGGAGTTGCTTTGCAGTTCTATAGCCTGATATCTGAGCTCTCCTACTTGAAATGACCTCCCTGCTCCTTGCTTAGACTCCAGCCTCATGTTAGACCCTAATTAGGAAGGGGACTCTTCAGCCTCTTGTGAGAAGATGCCTCATTCACCTTGGGATTCTCTGCAACTGGCCTGCCAAAGATGGAGACTTGTGCCAACCTTTTAGACCCCAGCCCTGCTGTGTTCACTGCTGCCAGCTCTATGTGTTCTTGGTCCTAGTGGTGCTCCAAGGGTCAGTGCAGCTCTCTGGAGGAACTGAACCCCATGGCTGTGGTCCACGGGCACTGGTCAGCTTGGAGCCCCCTCTCCCCCTGCTCCCGCAGCTGCGGTGGGGGGGTGGTGCTGAGGCAGCGCTTCTGTAACAACCCCAGGTGAGATGTGGGCACCTGGCTGGGCTCAGGGCCTTGGGGCTGAGTCTGCCTCTTTGCCTGGGACAAACCTACCTCTATTGAGGAATTCTGTCATTTCCAGGCCTGCTTTTGGAGGGCAGGAGTGCCACGGTGCCAGCATGGAAGCACAGATGTGCAATACACAGGTAATGGAGCTCAGCGTCATCTGAACTTCTGTCTTACTGTTGGACCCCTTGAGGGCTGGGTGTTTTGTGACTGTCCAGAGCTGACTGCTCTGGTAAAGATCTGGTGTGCAGCCTCCATCTGTCTGACAGCAGGAGAGGTGTTTGTGCCATGGAAGGCCAGCAGGATTATTTAATAGCATTGTTCGCATGTAATGAAGTATTTTCTCTATGCCCCAACAGCAGGACAGATGCTGAGAAAATAGTGACTCACAATGATGGTTTTCCTCAGAGGTGCTTTCTTGTACTATTCCTGTTTTCCTTATCTATTAATTTTGTATAAATTGCTAAGATAGCAGCTTACAAGCACAATTCTCTGCATATCCCGCAGCCTCCCTTTAAAGTGGTTTTCTTTCTTTGCAATTGTTTGGGTGTTTTAGTCACCAGCCACTGCATTTTGCCTTTAGCTAGAGGGTTAAAATGTCAGTGCTCAGTCACTTCCTTTCCTTACACAATTATCTCTCTGGGATCCAGGCCTGTCTGATGACCCAACAGGACTCCATGGCTGAACAATGTGCAGCAACAAATTCAAAGCCACTGTACCTTGATGTAGAAACACCATCCTTTTATACCTGGACCTCTGCTGTTGGCTTTGCCAAAGGTAAGGCATGTCTGGAACCTCAGTTTGTGCAGGGACTGCTCATGGACCTGTCTGTACTTTGCACTGAAAAGGCAGTTTCACTGAGTGTTTTAGTTTTCACATGAAACCTGGGTGCTTTCTGAGAGATCATAGAATCCCAGGATGGTTGGGTTGGAAGGGACCTTAAAACTCATCTCATCCCACCCTGGCAGGGACACCTTCCACTATCCCAGGTTGCTCCAAGCCCTGTCCTTGGGCACTTCTAGGGAGTCCACAATCTCTCTGGGCTTTTTCCCATTGCTTGATGAGCAACCATATGCCTTCCTGAAAGGGTTAACTCCTTCCTTGTGCCTGCCTGCTCCAGGGGACCTGCTCTGCAAGCACATGTGCAGGGCCGTGGGCAAGGAGTTCATGGTGAGCCGCGGGGACAGTTTCCTGGATGGAACCAGGTGTGAGCAGGATGACATGGAGCACCACGGGGATCTCCACCTGTGTGTGATGGGGAGATGCACAGTAAGTGACTGGGGAGTCCAGGTGAGCCCCTGACAGGTCATCTGCACCAAAGGACCAGGGGAGATCGTGCTAGGAAAAAACACAATGTTCCAAAGAACAGAGCGAGCTCTTCTCAGAAGAGAGTTTTGTTCTTGGTGTGTTGGATGGAGTCCAAAAATCAACTGTTCTGTCTGTGCATCCAGTGCCCTCTAGATAAGACATTCTGCTAATTATGCAGTAAACACACAGGGCTATTCATCCCTAATCCAAGAAGCAATTGGTTTATGTGTTGGTGGAGGAGACATCATTAGCTGCTCAGCTTGCCTGCTGTAATTAGCCCCATAAAATGCTGACTGCTTGGAGGGAAGTGCCATGTCTTGAATCACTGAGTCAGTGGCAAGATAAGGAGCAAAACCTGGGGATCACAAGTCAACAAATTGATTTTTGGAGTATTGCTGATCGAAACTGAAGCATAACTCCTGGAGTTTTTTTCTGCATTGGACCTAAGGAAGGCATTCTTTCCTGATGACCTTGGATCCAACTCCCCCGCGCTGTCTGCATTTGAGGAACAGCTCAGTGCTGACCTGGGTGGATGTTTTCTGTTGTTTCTTTACATTCCCAGAATACTCTCTGTAAATTTTATGTTTTTCTCATTATCCTCGTGCTCACCATGTTTTGTGGAGTGTTTCCCCCCGTGAACAGCAGAGGGTGTAGGCACAACCTGTTCTGATTTTGGCTGTTTTATTGGCAGCAGTGATAAATATGCATGTTATGGCAGCTTCCAAAGCCTGGGATCAGTGGCTCCAGCATAAATTCAGCAGTTGCACATGTTTTGCTGTTAAGCCTGCTGAGATATTCCTGTAGCTTTGTGTAAATTAGTCTTGTTCGTGGGAATGGGGATAGAATCTCTCTTTTGAGTTCCATGGGACTGAAGTGATGTGAGCTAGGTTTGGCTTTGGGGTCTGGGGAGCTAAAGATTCCTTTAGAACCAGCCATTCATGTTTAGTGTTCTCATGGGCTTTTGTTTTTTCCTCCCTTCCTCCCTCCCTCCCTCCAGAAGGAGTTCGTAGAAGAGAGCACAGAGCTTTGGGTTTAGGTCACAGGAGAGATTTTTTGGGCTGCTTCTTGTGGGAAAGAAAATGTCACAGTTACTGAGAACTGTGCTCTCAGCTCAGACCTGCCAGCCTTTGGCTTTGCATGCTGTCCAGTGGCAGCTCTGGGTACAAACCCATCCTTCCCTTTGTTGTCTTCCTGAATCCAAATTCCAAATGGAAAGGGCATTTTCAGGAGCTCAGGCAATGCTGCTTTTGCTGGCTGGTTTTCTCAGAACAGCCAGGCTGACAGACTCTCCCCTCTGCTCAGGCATTCGGGTGTGATGGCCAGATGGGCTCCAGGAAGGCCATGGATCCCTGCAAGGTCTGTGGGGGTGACAACTCCACTTGCACTAGAGTCAGTGGATCCTACACAGAAGGGAAAGCTAAAGGTGTGTAGTCCTCCCCCTCAGGCTCTGCCTTGTGGTTCTGTTTGTGTGCTGTCAGTGTGCCAAATCTTCTGTATGTGACTTCTCCCTTCTGCTTGATTTTATTTTATGGAGGGTATGGAGATAGATTTTGGGTGGTCAGTGCTGAGGGCGGTAGGCAGAATGCCTTTTTTTGTCATAATTCTCTGGATGTGGATCAGAACTGTAACTATTTGGGAAGTCCCATAAATTGTTGGGAGCTGGGGGTGATGTCAGATCACAGCATGATAAATATCCCAGATTGGAAGGGATCCACAAGGATCATTGGGTCCAACTCCTGGCCCTGCACAGGACAGCCCACCAATCCCACCATGTCCTTGAGAGTGTTGCCCATGCTTCCTGAGATGTTAAATTTGGGAACTGGTCTGGCTCTTGCAGTCTCATGAAGAGATATTAGCAGAGAACCTAAAAAGAATCAAAGAAATGTGAGAACAGGACATAGAAAGCAGCTCAGTTGTGTTTGCTGTGTCACCATCCCTGTGTTCCAGGCAAGGAGCAGGGTCAGGGTGAATTTAGGAGTTGAGCTGCAATCCCCATACTTTCCCACAGAGTTTCAGGGATGAAAGGTGACCACATATTTCTCCTTCCCACCCTTCCAGAGTATGTGACATTTCTGTCCCTGCCCTACAACACCACCTCAGTCCATGTCACCAACAGGAGGCCTCTCTTCACACACCTGGGTGAGTGCAATGAAAAGGAGAGGAGGGGATGCAGGCAGGGCTGAGAGGAGCTTGTGCAAACAAAGAAATGGAATTTTTGGTGCTGCATTTTGCTCGTGGGGTGCTCTCCAGTGGGAAGCTGTAGGAGCCGTGCTCCATGGGATTTCAAACTTGAATCAAACTTGGTTTCTACCAAGTTCCTGCAGCTGCCAGCACCAGGGGATCCTGGTGATCACAACAGTTTCTTAACCTCACTGCTCCTCTGGCTTCTCCAGCTGTCAAGGTTAAAGGAGAGTACGTGGTGGCTGGAAAAGGAAAAACCTCACTGAATGTCACCTACCCGTCAGCTCTGGAGGACAAACAGATCAAATACCAAGTGTTCCTCACCCAGGACAACCTGCCAAGCCTGGAGGAAATCCACATGGATGGGCCAACACAGGAAGAAATTGAAATACAGGTGAATTGAAGCAGCAGAGTTGGAAGGGGAGCAGTCAGAGGTGGCCTGGTTTGGGTGGCTTTGCTGCATAATCCAGGTGTGCTGGATTCAGGTGATTGTGTGTCCAAGGCTGGGGGAGATGGGTTCACTGGAGAGTGACAGTGTTGCTCTTCTTGGGAATGGCTGCCCACAGGCTTCCTGCAGCTCTGGGGCTGATTGTGTGGGGAAAACCACACTGAGTTAAACCTTCTGCTTGGCTTAATCACTTTCAGTGCCCAAATTCACAGGGTGGGTGCTCTGACTGCATCTGGCTGGGGCTGAGGCATTGCAGTGAGGCTCAGGATTGGATGGAAAGAAGGGAGACTGGCTTCTCCTTCCTTCATCCTAAGAAATACATCCAAGTTTTCTTGTGCATTTACCACAGTTTTTCTTTCCCTAGGTCTACAGGAGGTACACAAAAGAATATGGCAATGCCACCAACCCAGACATCACCTTCAGCTACTTTGTCCCCAGGGAGAACCTGACCTATGTGTGGATTCCTCAGCAGGGCCCGTGTTCAGTGACCTGTGGGGAAGGTGAGGCAGTAGGACTCAGTCTCTACTTTTTATGGAGATTTCTGCTTTGGTCTGAACTGAATTTCAAAGCAGATTGCAGGAAATGATTGCTGCAGTTGCTAGTGTTCAACTGAACCAAAGGAAAGAGTGGTAGAGCTTTTGAATTAAATTAGCAAATGAGCTGAATCATCAAAATGATACTGAAAATGTTTGATCATGGAGAGGATTTTAAAATAGGTTTTAACTGAACTCTTAGTTTTAAGACTAAATGATTTTCTGAGATGTTTCAATGTTACTGAAGACTGTAATTTGAAGTTTGGCTAAACATCAGAAGTCTGAGACCAAAGGGGTATCTGGTGTCTAACTAAAGCCTCAGAGCTAATTATGAAACTTCCTTCTTAGAATTCTATTCCTGTGCCATGGCTAATCCTTTCTGTCTCCCTAAAGGAATCATAATACAGATTGTAACAGTTCACTCTGATAGATGGCCTGACATCTTGTTTACCAGATAACTCAGATGACACTGTCAGGCCTCTCAAGACTTCTGTGACAAGGATTTAGAAAATGCATTAATGAATATTTATGGAAGTCAATCTACACGACTAGTTATGCCTGGAGAGCTTTTCTCCAGCAAATCTCCCAGGTGAACTGATTGCTGAAACCCTGAAGGAAAGAGCTCAGAATGCTCCAGAGCCTCCAGCTAATGCAGCCACAAACAAAAAGAAGAATGAGAAACTCAGGACTTAAAATAAGAGAAAATTTGGAATCTGGGCTGAAATTGCACCTTGAGAGCTGAAAGTGATGCACAGCCCTCTTAGCAATAGCCCTTTTTAGAAAACAAGGAGGGTAGAGCAAAGATAAGGCTGCTGATGGGTTCTGGACATTTGGTGCTCAGGGTCATGCTGCTTGAGCTTCAGGAATGCCTGGCTCTCCTTGTAGCCCATTCACTGAAAGGAGACTCTTTTAGCTTTGCTTGTAATTTCTTTGAGTTTGACTTTTCATCTGCTTTGCTTTTTATGTTCATTATCATTAAAAAATCTTCTTTATAGCTGTAGCTTATGAATATTTCATTCCTTGGCTGCTGCAGGCACTGGAATTCTCCAGTTTCTCTCCCAGTGCCTCTTGTTTTGGCTGTTGGTGATGCCTTTGAGGAGGCTGGTGCTGTTTGAGCACGAGGGCTGTGTGGTGATATTACCTGGTCACTTCTACACAGTGGCATTTAAAACCAGCTCCCTCCAGAGCCTATTTGCTGTCCCTCATCAGTCAGATCATTAGAAGAAGTTTGTTCCAAATTATGATTGATATCCTTGTTCTTTCAAAAGGCCAGTTCAGAGCAACCTTTTCAATTTGGCAGTGGGTTATCAATCAAACTTCTCCTCTGCTGGGGTGCTCACCTTGGAAAATCACTTTTAAAGCTCTGGAGGGAGTTTATATCACAAAGAAGGGGTTTGTGTGTTTACAGGATATCTGAATTCCCACACACCCCATTTTCTTACCCAGGTGGTGGAGTAAAGCACCTGTATTCCTGCATCTTCCTTCCATAACAGAGAGGAGCTGTTCACTTTGGTTATAACTTCAATTCCTTTTCCTTTTATGTCCCAGGGGTGCAGCCAGTGGCTCACGTGTGCTTTGATCAGACCAAGAATGAAGTCACAGAGGATCAGTGGTGTCTGGAGCTGCCACAGCCTCTCCCAGACCACAAGCCCTGTGCCCTGGAGCCCTGCCTCTACAGGTTGGTGTTCCTGGGAGCTCAGCTCAATTCCTGCTTTTTCGCTGCCACTTAACCAAGGCTGTGTCTTTGTGTTGTGCAAGGTCAAAAAAAAAGGGAGAAGTATGAAGTAGTTTCCTCCTAATTATAACAGATCCCAAACCATGTTCTGTCTTTTCTGGTCCTGTGAGATAATTGAGATGTCAGCTGAAGGAATGGGAAGTAGTCCTTCAATGTTTTACAGTAATCTGCTAAATGAAGATATTTTGAGGGTATGCCCAGAAGATGTCTCTCACCTCTTTTCCAAGATGGTGCCAACAAAGAGGGTAGACCCTTGTGTTGATTATTTGGGAAGGAGGACCAAGGCCAAGCCTGCCCTCAGAGACATTTTAGTGTTCAATAAAAGGTGATTGCACTGTGAACTATAGCCCCTTAGCTTAGGTGCTTTTAGTCCTTGAAAGCTGTCAGTGAAAGAAGGACTTGAATTGTCCTCTCAGCCACATCCAGACAAAGCTTTTCAAACAAGAAGCTGAATACTCTGCATGACCCATTTCTGTAACCAGTGGCTTGACTAATAAACCTCCCAGATCCAGACGAGAAATGGGGTGATGCAGTTGCCTCCCTCTTAGGTGGAAGCTGTCTCAGAGAGGTGAATGCTCTGCTGTCTGTGGGACTGGAGTTGCCCAGCAGAACCTGACCTGTGTGCAGTCCCGTGCTGGCCTGGAGACTGTGGTGGATGACAGCTTGTGCCCAGCAGAAGAAAAACCCCTTTCCCTTGTGCCATGTGTGGTCAATGTCTGCCCTTTGGGCTGGGACAAAGTGAGTTTTGCTGGCTTGGCTTTTCAGGAACCTCATGGGAGCTTTGCACTTTTATCCACCAGTTAAGAACCACCAACTCACTCCTGGAGCCTGAAGGGTGGTTTACACCACTGCTCTGGCAAGTTAAAAGTTCATCCTGTCACTTTAGACAGCTCCATCCCTCTTTAATTATGCTGCTGGATCTCTCAATTCATCGTGGTGGTTTGTTTAGGGCAGCTGTTTTTTGCTCTGTTCTGAGGAGGAAGATGCACACTTACTTCAGCCTCTGGAGTCGCTTGGGCATGTCCAGCTGGAAAATCAGACTGTGTATGTCTGGAGCCCTGTAGCTGGGGAGTGTTCTGTCTCCTGTGGGAGAGGTGAGCCCTTTCTGTGCTGCAGGGAAGTGTTGCTTGGCTGAAGGTGTGAATTCAGTGCCTGGGAACCTCAGGGCCCACCTGGTGTTTCCCCCTCTACATTTCTAAGTGTAGCTGTGATCACAATTCTTTTGGAACAGGCTCAGACAGAATAATTTAGAGGGTGGTGTCGCTGCTGCTGTGCTTCAGAGCTGGGGGGATGAATGCAGTGAGAGTACCATGGCTTGGAGAGATTTTGCTTGTTTTGTACACACAGATGTGACACTTCTGATCCATTTTCAACCCTTGCATCCAAACCACGCAGCCACATTGTTTCCCTTCCTAGGTAAGACTCAGCTGCACTATGTTTGTGTGGCTTTTGACACCAAAGAAGAAACCCAGGAGGAAAATTGTCAGCCAGTGCCAAAGCCAGAGAGCAGGGTGGAAGTCTGCGATCTCAACCCCTGCCCACCAAGGTAAAGCAGTTACCAGGAGACAATGACACAGTAAGGGGTCTTTCCTTTCTCTCTCTGTCTGCAGGGACATGGTAAAGGAAGGGTCAGGCTACTCTCCCCTTCTCTGGGAGCACAGCCAGCTGCAAAAACTCTAGCACAGCTCCATACTCAGCAAAGTCAGAGTCTTTCCTGGGCTAGTGCATCTCAGACAGAAATAAGTGTAGTACTCAGAGGCTGAGCCCAGAGGAAAACTGAAAACCTCTCGATCCCTTGTTACTCTGGGGAAGCAGGAACAAATCTATAACTGCAAAAGGTGGTGACACATTTGCCAGCTGTACAGTTTCCACAGAGCATCAAGGAGAGTAGCAAGAATTAAATACTCTCAGAATCTGGAACAGCTGCTCTGAAAACTGAAGGAAATGCATTGCACTTTCCTTAGGATTTGTGGTGAGCTTCCCCTGCCCTATTTGCTGTGGGACTGGAAAACTACTGGAATTTTTCTTACAGGATGCCACTCCCGGGGCCTCTGGGTCTCATCCTGATCTGAGAGTTCAGTGGTGTGTGTGTTTTGGAGGGAGATAAGATTGTTTCTGTAGTTAAGCCTGCGAGTGTCACCCTGGGGAGGGCAGTGATGGACACAGAGTGAGATTCAGTGTGTGTAGAAGCATCCGTGACTTACAGGTTTCCCTGATTCATCTTTCCCAGCAAGTGTGGATTTGAAATCTGTGGGCTCCTGGAAAAATGGGAATACCCTCTGTATCCAACTCCAAACCTGCTCCAGGCTGCATTCCAAGTACCACAGACCATGTGAGGCAGAGGATGAAGAAGGAAGAAGGGCGAGGGAGCTGCAGTGCCTTTACTGCAGTGAGGGACAGGGTGGGGATTCATCGCTAACTCACTTTTTGTCCTCCCTGCCCTGTCAGGTGGAAGGTAACCCCAGCTGGACCCTGCTCCTCCAGCTGTGGGCTGGGCTTAGCAGTGCAGCTGGTCACCTGTGTGCAGATCCTCCATGGCCAGGAGGTGTTGCAGGAGGAACATTTGTGCCCTGTGGCAGAGAAGCCCCTCACCAGTGTCCCCTGTGTCATCCGAACGTGCTCTTACGAGTGGAGCTTCAGCGAGTGGTCAGAGGTACCTGCTCCCCTTCAGATGCAGCACTTTCCCAGCTCTTCCCTTCCCTGGGGAGAAATAACAACTCCTGCCTTGTCTCTTGGCTTCCCACAGAAATGCTGAACTGCTTCCAGGGATGTTTTCTGTCCTTTCCACTGCCCTGTGTTTAGCAGCTGTAGGTTTGCTTCCCACCTTCCTCAGCTAAAGTTTTGGCTGCAGCTTCGAAATGGTTTTGGCATGTTTTCTCCTGGAATGCAGATATTTGGGGAGGTTTTTTTTAGGAAGTGGTTCTGCAATTTAAATATATAGTTTGGAAGGTCCCCTGGAAGGTGAGGCATCTTATGCTGATGGGACAAGAGCACCGACAGGGCAGGTGGTAGAAGAGCATCAGTGAACCCCCCCAGATCATGAATGAGCTTATCAATGCATTGATTTCCAAATACCTACCAACTGCAACGCAGTGATAAAAGCCTGTGAGTTTGTTCTTCTGCAGTGTTCAACATCCTGTGGGAATGGCATTCAGACCAGGCAGGATTCCTGCCTCAGCTCTCTGACCCACAAGCCCGTGAACCCCCTTTTCTGCCGGCGCTTCCCCAAGGCCATTGTGGTGCGTGGCTGCTCTGCAGGGCCCTGTCCTGAGCAGGAGGGGACCCTGTCCCCTGGGGCAGAGCTGCAGCCAGTGACACCAGCCACACACCTGACAACAGCTGCAGCTGCCACAGAGCACAGACACAAGGATCTGGATGTCCCTCTGGAGCAGACAAAGCCCGGTGGAGGTGAGGAGATCACGGCCAAAAGGAGCTTCCTGTGTGCAGCTGGGCTGTGGTGATCCTGCTGCCAGACAGGGACAGGAGCATGGGAGGGAATACATCTGGCTGGGAGGGAAAACCTACTGTTCCAGCATGTCCATGTTACCTGAGCTAAGAACAATAACTCCCTTCCCTGTGCTTGCCAAAACTCTTTTGACTTGGGAGCCTATGGGACAGCAGCTCAAGACTTCAGGGAGTGTTTAGACAACACTCTCAAGCACATGGTGTGATTCCTGGGATAGTCCTGTGCAGGGCCAGGAGTTGGATTCCATGACTCTTGTGGGTCCTTTCCAGCTCAGGATGTCCTGTGGTTTTGGGATTCTATGACTCTTCCTGTGCTTTACCCAGAATATGTGACCTTACCTGTTCATTGTGCCACAAAGAGAATTGTTTCCCTGTAGACCCTTCTGGGTGTGTTCCTCACCTGTCTCTGCTGTCCAGGTGTCTGTGGAAACCTCTTTCTCAATGCCACTGGCATCATCAACATGACAGGCGTGGAGAGCAGGGACTGCACGGTGGCCATCGGGCGTCCCCTGAGGGAGGAGATCTCAGTGACCATCCTGGAGAGCTCCCTCAACTGCAGTGCAGGTACTGCCTGAAGCTCTGGGATCCAGCCTGGCCCTTTGGCAAAGCTGCATCTCAAGCTTTTCTGGTGCCTTGAAAAGCTCTGGGAGCCCCTGTAATCTCTGAAACCATTTTATTGAGTCTTTCTGTTCAGCCAAGTTGTTGCCAGATGGAGCAAAATGAAGATGCTGCTTGCCTTCCCCTCACACAGTGGTTTCTTACCTGTTTTGTTGGTAGATATGAGATGAAAGGATCTTATGGGGTTAAAGAAGCTGCTTGTTTTGGCCTGTTATAAAACGAATGTACCCTCTAGCTGGAGTCAGCAGTTAGATCAGTTAACTGGCCCTTCTCATGACAGATTTTGATAAGATAGAAACAAGATGCAGAAATTACTTGATTCCAGACCTGTATAAGAGAAACTGTGGTTTTTACTTCAAATAAAAGCATTTCTAGGCCCTGTGCTCATCTGTTCCAGGTGAGATCCTGCTGTTTTCTGGGCGAATGATGTGGCGGACAGGCTGCAGGAAGCTCCCTCTGTCACTGATAAATTCCAGAACCAACACACTGATTGTGAAACAGCGTGTTGTGCTGCCAGGAAACGGGGTCATTCTGCAGTACAACAGCAGAACTGCAACCAAAAAATATTACCAAGGTACTGTACTGAAAGCTTTGCTCTTGCTTTAGATTAAGGCCCACAGAGTTCCATGAATGGTGGTTGCCTGTGGAAATCTATGGAAATCTTGCCTCATTTTTAGCAGCTAACAATCCCCTTCTTTAGGAGTGTTGGAATCAGTATTAATTGTGGACTCCCCCTTTGTCTTAAAGCAAACCCCCCATAGATGTTTGCTGATGCTTGAAGGTTCCCAGGTTAAAATCCCCAAAGAAACTTGTTCTGCTTGTGTTTAACTTAAATGAATACTTTTCTCGGAGGTGCTGGATACTTCTATAAGCCATTTTCTCTTCTCCCTTTGCCCTGTCAGACTGTGACCAGCAGCTGTTTGGCCCCCAGGGTGAGATAGTGAATCCTGTGCAGTTCCCTGAGGAAGAGCAGGGGGTTGTGTGCCGGACTTTCATCACGGTGGCTCCACGACAGCGCATCTCCCTCCGTGCCCTCAACACTGACCTGGGCCCTGAGGGCAACCAGACACACTTCAACTACATCCTGGTAAGGAGGCAGGAGCCCCAGTGGGAGGGTTTGGATGGGAACAAACCCATCTCCATTAGAGATTTCCACCCAGATGCACAGTTCAGTCACAAATCAGGGACTCTGATCTCTGTGGTGTAAATGTGGATGGGAATGAGAATTTCTGTTATCAGCTGTATTTCTTCTGACCTTGGTAGCACACCTTTTCCCTGAGTGACCAATCTGCAAGTCTCCAGTGTTTTTTAGGTACTGACTTCATGTGTAGCCTGCTGAAATAAAATGGTTTGTTTTTTCTTCCTGCAGGTCCGGGATGTCAGCACCATGAAGACAGTGGTGTTCCGTGGGAAGCAGCAATTCCTGTGGCAGTCAACAGGAAGCCAGGCTGAAATTGAATTCCATGAAAATGTTAAAGATCACAGAACCCATTTCTGGGCTGAATATCACGCTATTGAGCCCAAATAAAGGCACTGCCCTGAGAAAGGCCCAGTTAGTCACTGCTGCCTGCTCACAGCACACATTTAATCTTGCAATTGTTTCCTCATCTGTTGAGTAAGAAGAATGTCTGCTGACTCCTTTGGGATCTCAGTCTTGATAAAGATCATACAAAAGACATATAACCCCAAATATTTAGCAAATCTTCCTCATATGGATTTTCTGTCTGATTTGGTTGGCAGTAATGCAGTTTACATGTCTACAGGAGGTGACTGGAATGTCAGTGCCCCTGTAATGTGGTGGAACCTTTTAGGAGAGTAATTTGATTTCTTGGTGTTCCAGTATAGACCTCTGTACAACAAGTAATGTTATAGCCATTAAATTCACTCTCTTGCAGTGTAAGTGCCCCTCAAAACTGAGGCACAGTGAAGTTCTGGAATGGAATAAAGAAGGCAAAGATATGTATGAGGATAAACTGCCAGCACAAGGAGATGTGTGGGGTGGGCAATGCTTGAATGTTTTCAGAAGTTGGCTGTAGTGAGGCACTGCTGGCCTGGGCAAGCCCTGGTGACAGCTGGTTTTATGTGGGAGGACCATGACATCCTGAGGTCTCTCCCCAGCCACCCTTTCTGTGGTGCTACTGTTGGACATCTGAGAGTGATACCATCATTTCTTTTCTGTGAGAAAATAAAAGAATCCTGTCTCTTAATGCCAGGTTTGATGCCAGGACTGACTTACTCGGATAAGAACAGTGGCTGTGCTATCAATCTGTGTCTTCATTTGACAAGGACTGTGGTTGAGGCTGCATGGACAGGCTGTGGCAGGAAGAGGGATTTTAGAGCAGTGGCAAATATTCACACAAGTTTAATTTAATTTTTTTTTTCTCAGTATCTTGAACATTGGGCTGTGCTTTGGTCCAAATCTGTCATCCTCCTTAAAATCACAATATACTGCTTGAAGGGTCTTTTCTGCACCTGGAGCCTGGCTGGACACATCTGCACTTGCTCTTCATGCTGGATGCAATAAATGGTTCTGCCTGGGCAGTTGTAACTCTGCTCCTGCTTTCTCTCAGTTGGATTCTCTGACATCCTTCTACAACCACAAATACTCTTCTTAATTAATAGCTGTTTTTTTGCTGGTTAAACCTGGAGTTTTTTGCTTGCCAGCTTCCAGATTTACGTCCCATTCCTGGAAGAGCCAGAAAATAGATTCCTGAAGTGAGATCCTCGAGGAGCTGGATACATCAGCTATCCCTCTGCAGTGCGTGGGTGATGCAGGCCCTGGGCCTTCATTTCCTGTCTGACAGGAGATGGTAATGAAAAGACATCCTTTCCTTAATCCCTTTTTTGTAACCTTTTAGCAGATGGGATCTGTCTTCCCACTCTGCTCTGGATCCCAAGTCTCACTGCTATTTATTGTTCCAGATCGACTGTGCAGAGCTGGGCTCTGCTTGTGTTCCACATTCATCTGCACAAAATGCAGCTGTTGCCTTCATCACTTTAGGAGAGTTCAGGGTGTTCCCCTGTCCCACTTGGACACCACCAGGTTGCCAGCTGGGGCATCTACTTGCAAAGTGCTACTTTTACTCCCATTTCCAGGGAGAAAACCCAATTCCAGTCAGATAAGGGGAGTTCAACCCTCTTATCTGGCGAGCAGAATTTTGCAACAAGCGCTCCATTCCCGTCATCGTGAGGAGGATTCCTGTTTCCCTTTCTGGAAAAGCAAACACTGCCTTGCCTGGATGACAACACCCCAGTCATCCCCGGGGGCACCCAGAGCTGTCCCGAGGTGCGCGGCTGTGCCTGCGCTGATGAGTGCGAGCGGCAGAGCTCTGCCCACAGCCTTTTAATGCAAGTGACATCAAAGGCAAAGCCCTGCCTGCTGCCGGGGGGGACCCACAATGCAGCTCGAGCCAGCAGTGGAGCAGCTCCAGGCCCTGCTGGCATCGCTCTGCAGCCACACCACCCTCCATTGTCAGCCCTGGGGGAGCCAGCCCTGCATGGGGACACGGGGACACTGCCAGGCCTGGCTTTAGGGGCCGTCCCCTGGGCTGGCCGGAGGAGGGGGTGACACCTGGGGGCTCAGGTGGGCAGCAGGGCGCTGACCCTGGCAGGAGGGGGAGGATGAGCTCGCAGGATGAGCAGTTCCCAGCAGCAGCAGCCCCCGAGGCAGCGGCCGCCTCCGCCGATGAGGGCATGACCTGGTGGTACAGGTGGCTCTGCAGGATCGCCGGGGTCATCGGGGGCATGTGTGAGTATCCCCTTCCCTCTGCCTGCCCCCTCCTGCATGTCACGGCTCCTCTCGGGGTCCCCACACCTCCCTGAGGGTAGTGTTGGCGTAGGGAGGGCTGAGCCGTGGAGGGTTTTGGGGGATGGGTTGGTGCCAGCTCTGGGCACTGGTTTGTTGTGTTTGGGGCAGGAGGGAGAGCGCTGGCCGTGCCTGCAGCAGGGTGGATCCAGCTGCCCACAGGGAATGTGCTCTGTGTGCTCACCCAGCCTGCTGAACTTTGGCACCCGGCACGTCACGGGGCAATCTGCAAATCCCCGAGTTTCTTCTCGGATGTGGCACTCCCTGGCAGTGATGGGAGCAGCAGCTGAGCCCCTGGGGCTGCAAGAGGGCTGTGGGCAGGCAAATTAGATGATTTTACTATGAGCACCAGGCTCAGGGGGGGTCAGTACAGGGCTGGAAGAGTGGCCACAGGGTTTGGTTTATCCTATTTGACTTTTGAGTGTTTATATGTTCCTGCAACTTATTTCCCCCCTCCCCCCCCCCATTCTCACTGTCAGAACATATTTCCCATTGCTCCCATTGCTGATTGCAGAAGGCCTGCCTGTGGGTTTTACTGAAGGTGAAGAATGGTTTTGGTTTGTGCTGTGTGTTTTTAAGGGGTTTGGTAGGACACAGAGAACGGAGCTGCAGACGCAGAGTGAGTTGGCTGAGCTCGGAATTACCTGCTGCTGAAAAAAATTTTCCCAGGGAAAGAGTCTCAGCAACTTTGCCAGAAATCAGCCTGTCCTGGAGTGCTGTTTTGCTACATTCTGTGGAGAGATTAATAGCTCTTAAAAGCAGGAGGGACTGTTATGACCGCTTAGTCTGAGCTCCTGCAGAGCACAGGATGGAGAATTTCTTCTGCTTCAGGTCCATGACTTCAAGTTAAACAAGAGGGTTTCTCAGCCAGCACAGTCAGCCCTGATTTATTCCATCAGCTGGAGCTTTGTGTCTGATCACCCTCTCCCCCTGCCTTTCCCATACCTGCCTTTTGCCTTGAGTCTGGGCTGCACAACCCCATGGTGTTTTTGGAGCTGACATTTGCAGTGGTATCACTAGGCAGCCTCCTGAAAACCCTTTTTAGGCAGGCTGGTAAAACGTGCTGCTCTCACTGCTTCGTGTGCCAGGTGCTGAAATTCTGGAGGTGTGACAGGGTTTGGTGGGGCAGGGTTTGGTGGGGCAGGGTTTGATGTGACAGGGTTTGGTGGGGCAGGGTTTGGTGGGACTCTTTTCCAGGGCCAGAACTCCCCAGCCTCGCCGTGCCCTCCTGGAGGCCCCCACGCTCCTGGCCCAGCCAGCAGCCAGGAGAACCAGCTGGGAAGTGTCTGTGCAGCAGGTCCCAGGTGGGAGTTCAGAGCAGCAGCATCTTTCCCACGGGCTGTGTGAGCCCCAGTGCTTTTCCTGCAGTTTTATGCCGTGCAGAGCTCAGGGTGATGTGGATGGAAGGTGGGGAGCTGGTGGCACTGCCAGCCTCATGCTACAGCAGTTCTTGAGTGGCTTGAAAGTGCAAATTTCTTCTTTTTCCCCCTCTCTGTCCTCGTGTTTCAGAGCAGCTGAATTGTACTTGGATTATTTTCCCAACCTTTTGTTCACGGCTCTGCGACCTCGTGGCTTGTTTTTACAGGAAAGAGGAGAGTTTTATGTCTTTGGGTGAGTCTGGGAGAAGCTTTTGGAAGAAGAGCCAGGTTCTTAACAGGGTTTGCCAAAGATTTGGGGAGTGACAGCTGGCTCTGGAGCCCTGACTGTCTCTTTATCAGACAGAGAACGAGGCACAAACTCTCCTTATGAACAGGGAAAAGGGGGATTGTGGAAAAAACAACCAGTGCCCAGTGCTGCCAACATTCCTCTTCAAAGTGCTGCTTGTTCAGCATCACCTTGTTGAAGGTGGGTTTGGAGAAGAAGTGATGAATAAAGCAGCAGGGCTGGAGTTTTCTGCTGTTCTCAGAGCTCACTGTGAAAGAACAGAACTAATTTGTAAGGATTGTGAGCAACTGGATTGTAATGCTGCTACAGGGCTGGGTTATTTCCTACAGAAGGAAAAATTCCCTCAGAAAGGAAGAGAAACTTCGTTAGTGGAGGTGAGACCAGCAGACAACATCTGCCACATGCAAACACCTGCACCACAACTTGCTTCAGCCAGAAAAATCCAAGGGCTGGAGCAAGAACCAGACAGACAAGGTTCAGGATCCATTTCTGGCTCCTGCTCACGCTGGCTTGGTGACCTTGGCCAAGTCCCTTCTCTCCCTTGTGTTCCTGTTTGTAATGGGATGTGGAGAGTCTGTGGCTTTTGTAAAACGCTCTAGGAGCAAAAATAGGCTTGTGTTGAGGACAGTGACCAGCTGCTGGAAATGAATAGAGCCTTTGTAGGGAAGGGTGTCTTTCCCCCCTCATTTTAAGCTCCCAGTTATTTGTGCTTCCTCAGGGACTCGAGATGGGACAGCAGTTAAACAAATGGCAGAACTGTCTGTCTCCCATAGCTTACGTGCCACTGAGCATTGTCTGCATTTTAACCCTGTTGTGAGGCCTCTGTTTGAAACGAAAATATTTTAAAAAGAAATCTCTGGCTTGGCAGGGGTGGAATCAGCTCCTGCCCTGGTGAGACAAGGGTGTACCAGGCTGCTGTGGGACAGGCAGCCTTGCAAAGGAGACCCAAGGTCACCCAGTCTGTGTCTCTGTGGCTGTTGGCAGCAGTTCTGGGGTCAGTGCTCCTGTGATCCCAAACCTTTGACTCCTTTCCTGCTGCTCTGTGCTCCTGCTGACGTGGGGCTTGCTCAGCTCTGCTTCCTGGGTCATCAGTCCTCTGGCAACTGGGGTGGCTGCTGAGCCAGGACTGCTGCAGGGACACGGTGCTGCAGGGTTCTTTTGGAGTGTTTGGGGACAAAACCAAACCAGAAACCTGCCAAAACAACCCCTGGTTGGTTTGATTAGGAGAAAAAAAAAAAACAACACAAAAAAACAAAAAAAAACAAACGTTGTTTGGGAAAGAACATTCTGTTTCCCTTGGTTTGTTGTGTGGTGGAGACCTGCTGGGAGCTGCCCAGGCCTCTGTGCTCTGCTACCCTGCTCAGCAAGGCAGGGCCCTGCCCCAGCCCTGGCTGTGTTTGGGGGATAGTTGAGAGGTTTTGTCTGCTCTGCTAATTATAAAGTGCCAGAAAGTCATTCAGCATTATTGTCAGGAATGTCCTTTCCTGGGGGACAATGAATGCCACAAGACTGGGGTGTTTCCTCCAAGGTCCTCTTCCATCAGCATCCAAGGGTTTGGTGTTCACAGGGAATTACAACTCCCTCTTTTGTGCCCTGCTGTTCATGCTGCCAGGTTCCCAGGAATCCTGCTCACCATTGCTCCTCTCCAACTGTTTGCTTGTGTGACCATGAACAGATCATCCCATCCCTGTGCCTCAGTTTCCCCTGCAGTGTGGGGACACTGACACTGGTCCCTGTGGGATGGGGGGATGGGAAGTGCCCTTGGAGCACAGATATTACCACATGCTCTGGCATATCCCCTCTGCTTGCTGATCTTGTTCTTGCAGGACTCTCCAAAAGATTTTGGCTCCTGTGGGATTAGTTCCAGGAAGTGTTAAAAAAATAATGGTTTTTTTGGTGTTTCCTAAGACCAGGAGGTCATTTGCTCGTGGGATGACCTTCAATCTGTCCTGTCACTGCCTGCAATTCTGCTTCCCAGCCTGGTACACAAGGATAACTATTTTTAAAGGAACTTTGAGGATTCAGCAGCACCTGCTTAAAAGAAACCTGGCAAGCCTGTGCCAGGTGTTTGAAGGTCGAGGCTGTTCACAGCAGCTCTGCCAAGGGATTCCTTCAGCAGACACCCAAAATCCTCAATCCAGGGCTGGTCTCATCCTCAGAGAGGGACACTGCTGCTCTCCATCATGCCCAAGACAGCCTTTAGAGGCTGTAGCATTAATTTTAGCTGGAGTTTTGCAGTGTGATGTTGTTTGCTGAGCATGTGTCTCTTGCCCTCCCACCTGGGCTCGAGTTCCCGATGCTGGCTCTGGCATTGGCAGAGGGAAGGGGCCATATCAGGTGCCAGGAACACTCTGCAAGTTTAATGAGGCAGCAAGGAGGTGGATGCAGCTCAGCTGGGTCGCTGCTGCCTGGTTCCTCTCCCTGATTTACAGAGCCAGGAGCACTGGGCTTGTTTTGGGCTTTATTCACTTTTGCATTAATGGAGACCCAAATTTGGCTCTTTTCTGCCCGTCTCTGGTGAAGCTGCACAGAACCAGCAGTGGGTAGCAGGGGCTGGGTTCACCTCTGCTGTCTTTATTATTTGCCTGTGTGCAAGTCATGTTTTTGCTGAACTTGCCCTGTGCTGCTCAGAGGTGGAACCTGCTGGCACTGCTTGTTTACCTTGGGACAGAGCAGCAGTAATTCCTTGGTACACAAAATCCGGTTGCACGTCCTGGACTCCATGTGGAAGCAAATGTTTTACACAAGGGAAATAATCCTGGACTCCATGTGGAAGCAAATGTTGTTTTACACAAGGGAAATAATTGTTGGAACAGCACTCAGAGCAAAAGGATACCAGAGGAAGGCTCTTCCCTGCACTCCAGGCTCCTTTTGGGCCACCTTTCCACCTACCATCCTGTGCTGCCCTGTAGTGCCCACAGCTGCTGGCCAAGGGCATACAGGGCTGGTCACGATGGTCACTGAAAACCTCTTTCTTTCCAGCCTGTGCCTGTGCTGGTCTCTGGAACTGTGTCACCATCAACCCCCTGAACATCGCTGCCGGCGTGTGGATGATGTGAGCAGGGTTTCTTTTCCTTTTCCTGCTGGGAGGGAGGTGTTGTTAACCAGATCCCACTGAGGGGGGCAAAGCTGCCCTGCTTGGGCAGTGGATGGGAGTGAAACATCCATCAGGCTCTGGGAACTGCCAGATCTTATTCCATCAGGCAGGTTGAGATGTTGGGTTTATTCTATTTATATTATTTCTCCATACATTTTTTAGGTAAATACTGAGATACCCTTGTCCAAAATAAGTCTGGGGCAGCAGAGCTTGGAAATTATCAAGAAGTAGGGGAGGAGCAGAGCGGGGCCCAGTGTTGCAATTATGGACACAAAAAGAACCACTCTCACCCGTCCAGTAGAAGCAGGGAAAAGAAGGCAGTTTATTATCATTTAGGGTTTATATAGTATTTGGGATTTGGTCAAGGATTGTTCATTGAGAGGAACACCTCTCTGACTCCAGTGGTCAATACAGAAGTCCATCACTGAGAAGAATGAAAACAATATACATTGTTTTGAGGGACTTTGAAGGAAAGTATGTAAACTATCATCAGAAGGCTTAGTATTATGGCAATACCCAGCCTCACCATTCTCTTCACCTGCATGGAGTGTCTGCTCTCTTTAGGACTGGGGGGGCATGGCTGAGCCCCACTCTGGGTACTAAGACACAGGATTAACCCTGGTTTGCTCTCTCTGGAGGCTCAACGCCTTCGTCCTGTTCCTGTGCGAGGCCCCTTTCTGCTGCCAGTTCATCGAGTTCGCCAACGCCGTTTCCGCCAGGGCCGACCAGCTGCGAGCCTGGCAGAAAGCAGCCTTCTACTGCGGGTGAGCAGGGTCCTGGGGGGCTGCCTGGGGCACACCCCGGGGAGGGGAACACCCCTGCAGGCCGTGGGGAGCAGGGCCAGGCACTGAGGGCTGCCCCTGTCCCTGCAGGATGGCTGTGTTCCCCGTCATGCTCAGCCTGACGCTGACCACACTCTTCGGCAACGCCATCGCCTTCGCCACCGGCGTGCTTTACGGACTGTCCGCCCTCGGGAAGAAGTAAGAGGGGTCCAGCTGCTTGTGGAGGGCAGGGAAAGGAGAGATGGAGCTCCATTTTCCTCCCTAAGGCTCTGCTTTGCTCTTGCACAAACTGTGCTGAGGGGTAAATATGGCCAGAGGAAACTGCGCTCATGTCAGTGCCCTGGGAAGGGAGGTCCCAGGGGTTGCTGGAGCTCTGAGATTTTGGGAGTCCAGACCAGGCTGTCCTGAGGGTGCCACTCCTCTTTTCTGCAGCTGTTGGGTGGATGGGCCCAGCTGTGGGACAGAGGCAGCTTTGGGGGTTGGAGAGAGCCAGCAAGTTTCCCTCCTGGAATCCCTTGGCACAGAGAGCCAGGCCCCAGCTGGGACAGTCTCTGCCATCCCCACCACGCTATCCCTTCTCTCCACAGGGGAGATGCCATTTCCTACGCCAGGATCCACCAGCAGCAGAAGCAGATGGATGAAGAGAAGCTCACGGGGACCCTGGAGGGACAGGCTCTCTGAAGGACACGAGCTCAGGGTGGCATCTCCTGGACACTGAGATGGTGAAGATGTGGGAATCCACTCTGCCCTTCCCTCTGTCCTCTCCACTCTCTGCCACACCATGATTTCCCTGGATGCTGCAGCGACTGGAAATCTCAGGGGCTGGGGCAGGCTGTGTCCTCTCCTCACACCAGCAGCCAGACCTCAGCACGTCGCTCCTTCTCTCTTCAACCTTCAGCCCAATATCTCACAGTGCCCCTCTTTTTAAATTTTTCTTTTCTTTTTCCTTTTGCTCCAGAGGTGCTGGCTCTCTCAGTGCTGCTTTCCCAGCCTTTTGTTTTTTGGGACTGCCCTCTGGATGGGTGAGGAGGGACAGAGGACCTGCCAGTGCAGGTTCCATGTATTCAGGAACATTCCTTGGGATGGCCCTTCCCAGGTACAACCCCTAACCCAGGGTTTGCAAAACCCCCTGGTGCTTAAGCTTGGTCTACTTCCACTATTTTAATGAGGGGACCAGGCACTGGAGGCATTGCTGCACGGGAAAGGACTTCCAGCAAAAACCCATCTGAAAATAAAATCCATCTCTGCAGGGGAGCTGCCAGAGCTGCTGGGCAGATCCTGGGACCCTCAAAGCACAGTCCCTGCTTCCTCTGGATACAGCTGCAGGCAGTTGCTGCAATTTACTTAAATTATAAGAATTAATTACTTTGTCTTAATAAGGGCACTTTTCTTAAGCTTCACTCTTTTACTGGAGCAGAAGGGAAACAATATTTGCTGTACCTCAGCTGAAAAGGATGTTGTTTCTTGAGCCACGTGGGATTTTTGGCTGGTGTGAGGGTCACTGATGTGCAAGAGCATTCTTGCCTTGTGAGCCTGGAACTCTGCTCTGTTACCTCCCTGCATCCCTCTGTGAAGGGACCTGCTCTTTGCTTGCCTGGTACAGCCTTTGTCTTTGGGGTTGTGTTTTTTTGGATCAATCCTGAGCTGGTTTTGTATGGGAAGGTGGCACATCCTCCCTGTGCAAGCAGAGGGGAGGCTGCACCATTCCAGTGTGGACACCTGGGATGTTTTACTTTGCTGTTCCAGGCTCTTTCTGTGGTTTTCACATTGTATTTTCTGTTTGCTTTGTACCATGCAGTACAAAACTGCTCACTAAGTCTAGATCCCCCTCTTCTCATCACTGTTTGTCCTGGGGGTTTTAATTTATTTGATTTTTTTTTATGGTTGCTTTGTGTTTTGATTAGGAAAAAGGGGAATAATTTATTTCTAGTTATTTAAGTATTTTGATGGGACTAATTTTCTCTGGATACAGGAGAAATGAGTGCTCTGTTTCCTGTCCTTCACAGGGCTGCCTCATTTCACCAGGTGTCTCTGAACCCAGGGACAAGCCTGGTTGCTGCAAAATCCAATCTCAACCTTCACAGTGTTTCTCAGACTCTTGAAAAAAAGTGTGTTGTCCTTTGACCCCCTTGTCTTGTTCTGGGCCACAAACTGTGTTTTCCCCCTCTTCTGGGAGAGAGAAGGGAGGAAAACTGAGCTCTAAGTGCTGGATTGGGACAGCCACCAGCACTTTGTGTCCCCATTTGAATGCTTGGGTACAGCGGGGTCGTGCTGTGGTCTGAGAAATGCTGCTGGAGGCTGAGTGCTGTCTGTCAGAGGGATCTGTCCATGCTGAAAAGTCTCCTTACACCCTGCCCTTCCTCAAGCTGCTGGCTCCTGTGAGCTGCTGCTTCTTCCCTGCAGCTCAGGAGCTGTGAGGATTCCCACCAGAGGAATTCCTGCAGCTGGATGTGGGCACCCTCTGCGTGCAAAGCCCCTTTTCCCCCCTGCCTTTGAACTGGGATTGCTCCAACACCCCTTGTCTGGGCTGCAGAGCAGGCACCACCAGCCTGGGTTATTTTTTTCCATAAAGGCAGTTTTTTTTCCATAAAAGCTGTGCTGGTTTGGAGCCCCCCGCCCTTGGCTGATGCCTGGTGCTGAATGCAATGCATGGGATGGATGCTGCAGGGATGGATATTGCAGCAGGAATGTGGGATACTCCGACGGGAATTACCTCTGGGTGGTGCAAGGGCAGAGTCCTGCCTCAGGAATGAGCACCTGCTTTGATTTCAGGGGGGTGTGGGGAGTTCTGTAGTGTTTAGTAGAGGAATGTTGCAGACTGATGCATGTCAATGTCTCTGGTAGTGCCGGCTTTGCTCTGTGAGTAGTTCTGCAGTAGCTTTAGTGTCAGGAGGTGAAAGGCAAAGCACAGTTCAAGGGCTGAGACCTCCAGGGTGCTCTGAGGAGGCACAGAACTGGTGGGACCCTCACTGGCCTCATCTGTCCCTCCTCCTGCCATGGTCGCTGGGGCTGGGGCAGGTGTGTGCTGCTCCAGGGCTCCTTGGCATGGGCAGGGCCCACTCTGCTCCCCTGGCACCGAGGCAGGAGTCCCAGCAATGCTGTCACAGTTTTGTGGCAGCAGGATCTGTGACCCTGGGAAAAGCCTGCATCCATCTGCCACCATGAGTGGGTGGCAAAGCTCTGCCCTGAGCTGAAAATGGGCCTCAGGGACTCCCCTGAAAGAGCTGAGCTGGAGCCTTTGGCCACAGTGCTTGAAGTGTCTGTGCCTGTCACAAGTGGAGGTGTCTCAGATCTGTGCTCCAAGGGTGGTTACTCCTACAGGGGCCTGTCTGCAGTGGGAATCCTTGGGAATTTTGGCTGTCTGGTGCAGATTTGGAGCCAAGCCAGGCACTGCCATCACTGCAGACAGGCTTGGTGACAGTTCCTGTGGCTTGTGAGAGCTGCAGGGACAGTCAGTGGATGGTCTCACCTCCAAGTGGTGGAGATAGGAAGGAGCTTTAGAGTAGTAGCATCACAGTAGTTACACACCAGTGCATGGTGGTTGTTAGTTGTGTTTAGAGGCACCCTCGGGGTGCTTGGAGCTGTGCAAGGACAAATGAAGTTCAAACCCTGCTCTGGAGGTTTCACAGGCTCAACCCAACCCCTGCTGAGGGCATCCAGGCCGGGTGGCTGATCCACAGGGGCTCTGTGGAGGTGGCTCTGCTCTCCAGGCCTTGCAAAGGAGATGATGTGAGGGCTCAGGGGTGGGTGCACTGAGAGCATTGAATTGTTTGCACTGAGAGTGGAAAGACCCCTGGGGAGCAGTGGCCTGTCACACAGCAGTCACCAGGGCAGCATTTATGCACTGTGCCACTCTCCTGTGCCTCTGCCACTCGTGCATGGCAGCTCTGTGTCCCCTGGGGCACCAAGAGCAGAGCAGAGCTCACTGCCCTGGGCAGGAGCTGCTTTTGTAACACCCATTGATTCTCTATGTGTGAATAAAAACACCATTCTACCTCTGGAAAGAGCCACTGTGATTTCTCAGATTCCAAACGTTGTAGCAGAAGCCCTGGGACTTGCTGTGCTGAAGAAAGGAGGTCACTCAGAAAATGCTCCTCCGGTGAGGTTCTCTCAGGAGCTGAAGAGTCCAACCTCATTTCCTAGTGGGGCATTTCCTCCTTAGGCTGAGCCCTGAGAAGCTCAATTCATCTCTGTCATTTTTTTCCTCAGGAAAAAAAATCCACTCTTCAGGGAAGGGTTTCACTGAAGTGAAGATATCAAGACCTGGTCCGTAGCCATGTGAGAAAGAGAATGCTTGAGCACAGGGCTGCCAGAAATCCTGATCTTCAGAAGGTCAGTGGAAACCAGAGGCTCTTGAGACCTCTCGTAGTCAGGCCATGCTTAGAAAAAGTTGTGTTCCAGCCAGGGCTGAACATCTTTCTGGAAAAGGGTCTCAGTAGCAAAGGGTAGGTGTAATGCTGAATGTTTTCTGTGTTTTTTATTTTGGCCCACCACTCTCCCTCTGTCCTAGGCTGTTTTAAATTAATGCTGTGATAAAGCACATCTTCTCTTAGGTGATTTCTCATCTCCTGCTGCAGGAGATCAAAATGGCAGCTGGCACATCTGGAGGGCTGGTTCAAACATGCTGTTTTACCCCCTGCTTCCTTGTGACAGCAGGCTGAATGTCCCAGGAATGGCCCTCGGGGTGTCAAGTGCATTTCAGGAGCTTGGGCACTTCATGTCCCAGCTCAGCCTTTGTGCTTCTGCCCTTCTGGGAGAAGTCAGGCTGGGCTGAACAAGGCCATTTGTTCCTCACAGCCATAACCACTTCCTGCAGCCGTGTTTTACCTCGGGTTAGCTCTAAACAATAATTATAAAAAAGTTCCTAATCTTGCAGGACACATAGGAAAGGGGTAAGACTGATTTGCTACTAACTATGCAGTTGAAATCTCAAAGTGATGGGGGTGGAGGCACATCCACCTCCCTCTTTGTGGGTGGGTCAAACTCCACGGTGGGAAGGACCCAGCCCAGCACAAAGTGTTGTCAGTACTCACTGTGTCTTTCCCACAGGGAATCACTTGCACTACAGCTGAATGTTTTGTCTGTTCCCATTCTTTTGTCCTGGGTTTTCTTTGTGAACTGTATTTGGTCTTGTTCATTAGGCTTCTAGTGTAATGTGTGTTTTTAGAGCAATAAAACGTGGCAGCTTTTTATACAAAAGATTTGGCTCTGCCTCTTTCACGGTCCTTGAGTGCCTGAGACTCCTCTGGGGAGCTGCAGGCTGCTGTGGTCCCCTTGTCACAGTCCTGCTCTGCCTCTCCCATCCCTCCCTTCTCTGCAAATCAAGGCCATGTCTTGCAGTTGGAGGCAAAACTGTTTTATTCCTGCAGCTACACGATGAGCTTTTGCCAGAACGGCTCCAGCTGTAAACTCAGCTCCAGCCAAGCCCCCAGGCTCTCAGGCTGCTGAGCAAAGGACAGCCATGGTCTCCTGTCCACAGCCACACCTTTACACTTCCAGGACACCTTTATCTGCAGCCTGGCCCCGGTGACCTGCTCCCATCCCAAGGATTGACAGAGAGCAGCAGGTAGTGTTGGGTGACAGGAAGAGAAGGGAAAGTTCCAGCTGGCAACTTCTACAGTCAGAGCAAGATGATCATTGCTGCCCTTTCCTCTCCCACACAGAGCTCCAGCCTCCACTTCCAGCAGCACAAGTTTGCTTTGCCCTCCAGCCTGGGCAAGGGCAGCTCCTACCTCAGGAATGACCTCCGGCCAGTCCTGAAAAAGGCCTCGATCTGCTCCAGGGACCTGCCTTTGGTTTCAGGGACACAGCAGCCTGTGAAGAGGATGTTCCCAGCACTGATGACAGCGAAGAACAGGAAGGGCACCTCGAGGCCAAAGGCGTTCTGGAAAGTGGGGCAGAAATCAGCTGTGAGCTGGTGCAGAGAGGGGCTGAGGAGGGGCTGCTGGGCACCCCCTGGGCAGTACCCACCACGACTGGGAGGAAGAACTGGGTCAGGGTGAAGGCTGTCAGCCAGCTCACGACCACACAGAGGCCAGAGGCCACCCCACGGGCTTTGAGAGGGAGGATCTCCGACATCAACAGCCAAGTGATGGGGCCCCAGCCCATGGCGTAACCTGCAGGGGAGGAGGGGAAGGGGCTCAGGCTCTGAAGGTCACTGAGGAGTGCAGAACAGCCCTGAGCAATCCTGCCCTGCAACCCCAGCAATCATCATCCCTCCCATTCATGTCGTTCCACAAAGTGACTTCAGGTGCCGCCTTTCTTGCTCTTCCCAGGGACATCTGCCTTCCTTCCAGCTCCAAACCTAATCTCCCTGCTCCACATCACCCTGCCTTGCATGAGAAACACCCTCCCCTGGCTGGTGACCAGCCCTATGCTCTCTGCACTTACCCATGATGAAGAACATGGTTGCCAGGAGGGGGATGAGGGTGATGTAGTTTGTTGGCTCAGCAGGGGGGTGGGCAGAGCTCACCAGGGTCATGTTGGGCATGTTGGTGCTGTTGTGAGAAGCTGGCACAAAGTAGATGTAGAGCCCCATGGTCAGGTTGGAGACCAACATGACCCCAGCTGTGGAGAGAGGCAACAGCACAGTGAGAATGATGGGTGAGTGATCTTGTCCATGACAAGATCCTGGGAATGCCCCTGCTGAGGAGCTGAACCACCACCAAGGGAAAGAGACCTCCTTGCCTCCCTTCCTGAGCCCTGTAGTGCTGAAGTTCCCACTCCTGCACCCTTGCAGAGCTCCTGAAAATCCTTCAATAAGAGCTTCCCTTGGGAAGAGAGTGGGAGAAGTGGAGAGAGCCATACCTGATACAAAAAGGAGAATCTTCCTCCCAGCTTTATCCATGGACACAGCAGCGATGGCCACTGCAGACAGACGTACCAGGCCAACCAGAGCTGCATCGTACTCTGCTTTCTGCAAAAAACCAGTGGGGAAGCTGAGCTGGAGGGAGGGAGAGGTCCCTACAGCTGCTGATGACTTGGCCAAGGCTTTTCTCCCAGTAGGAGACTGGAGATGATGAGCCTGAAGCTCAGAGGAGGAGCAGGGAGACAGTGGGGCCAGTCCTGCTTCCCATCCTCCCTCAGCCTCTTGCAAGGCAGGTCCTTTAAAGAAGTGGTTTGCGTCTGTAGGGAACTGGGAGCATTGGGCAACCCTCACTGAAGGCCCAGGCAGCTAGAGCAGGAGCTGAACCCCCAGGGCTCACCAGGATGACAGATGTTTTCTTGAATATTGGCTGCAGGTACACGAGGATGCAGGTGACCCCCGAGAGCTGCTGCAGGAACCTCATTCCCCCCGCGATCAGGATGGGCTTGTAAAGGAAGGGGTCCTTGAGCTCAGCACAGGAAACCTGACGGCTCTGGAGGGGACAGAGGCACAAACACAAAGTCAGAACACCTCTAGCAACCACCTGACACCCAGAGGGTGGCTCAGGAGTTGCCCAGGGGATGGATTTTGCAGTTTTTGCATTACATCTCCCCGTGCTGAGCTTCCTCACCTGCTTCCTCACACTGTCCTTGATCTGCTCGTACTCCCGGGCATAATCTGTGTCCTCACCCCGCAGCCAGCACAGGGAGCCCAGGGCCTCCTCCTCCTTGCCCTGGGAGAGCAGGAACCGGGGCGAGTTGGGCATGAAGCAGAGCAGGAGGACCATGGCAAACACCGGCACCTCCCCGGCCACAGCCAGCCAGCGCCAGTCCAGGACCAGCCCTGCCAGAGCAGCACAGTTAGGGGGAAAACACTCAGCAATGGGTGTCCTGGCCTTGCCTCAACCTGGGCACCCCAATGATTTAATTTAATAAACCCAGCAGGAAAAAACAGTAATTATAAAAAACAAGATTTCTAATGTATTCTCTCCTATTACAGCAGAATGATATGAGGAAATTCCAGCAAATCTGAGAGTATCCAGCAAGACCGTGCAACAACCAGGGCAGGTGCTGGCAGGTGATGCACAGGGATGTATCACCATGTGCTGCTCTTCAGAACCTCGTGAGGATCTGGATCTGTGAGCACAGCGATGGCCACAGGTCCATGTGGGCTATGGATTCTTCCCTCAGAGCACACACACCAGGGCAAGGGGCATGAATGACTCTGTTCAGCCCCCTCAGCACAGCTGTGGTGGTGGCTATGAGGAGAACAAGCTCTCCCCTTGCTGAGAAGGTTGCTTATTTTAACTCCCCCCTCCCCACAGTCGTGCCCTGGGCACTTGGGAGCCCAGGGAGATACTTGCCCAGTGCGTACAGGACGAGGGAGCCCAGCACTGCCATGATCTGGGGACAGGCACCCAACATCCCCCTGACCCCGGGGTGGGAGATCTCCGAGATGTAAACCTGGACAGGGACAACACACACTTCACAGAGCTGCAATGCCCCCTTGTCACTCACTGCTCCTGCCCTGTGTCATACCCTGTGGCCAGAAGGAACCCTGACTGCTGGGGAATTGCCCTCTCAGGGTGGGGACCTGATGGTTCCAGCTGCATCTGGCCAGAGGAGAGGACAGCCTGGCCAGCAATACCACTTCCCTCCTCCTCCCAGGGCTGGAGAAGTGCTCCAGTGCCTCCGTTACTGGAAAGAGGTGCCCTGGTGTTACTCAACTCCTGCCTTCCCCTCTGTGTGAAACACGAGGGTGGTGTTTGGGAGGAAATAACTGCTGGGAGGAGCAGGGGATGAGGACCTGCCTTGTCTTTCCTGCAGGCAAGGAAGTTCAGCACCAACGGGCTCAACTCCATGCCGGGGCTGTGAAATGGGTACACCCTCCCCATCCCCGGCTGCTGTCTTGCCGCATCCTCCCCATCCCCACCCGCCCAGGCACAGCCCGGGGGTTCTGCTGGTGCCTCCCAAAAGCAGCGGGGTGTCCCCCCGCATCATCCCCCAGCTCATCCAGGGCACTACGGCCCCTCCTGCCCTACAACCCCCGGCTCACCCACGGCCCCTCCTGCCCTGCGTTCCCCGGGCACGTTACCGGGATGGAGGCGGAGGTCACTCCTCCGGCATAGCCCGTCAGGACCCGGCCCAGCAGCAGCATCCAGAGGCCCTGGGCTCCGGCCAGCAGCGCGTATCCCAGCGCCGATGGCAGGGCCGAGAACATGATGCTCAGCTTGCGGCCCAGGCAGTCGTTGAGCAGCATCGTGCTGAGCCCGCCCGCCGCCGCTCCCAGCGTGAACACCGACTGTGGGGTGTGCAGAGGGGCTGTGTGAGCCTGGCACCCCCCGGTACCCTCCGGCTCTGCCCCCGTCCTTTCCCCAGCTCCTCACCCCAAACCAGGGCGCCGTGTGCTGGTCCAGCCTCAGGCCCGGGCTGGGATGAGCCTCCAGGGCAGGGATGACGGGGGAGGGATAAACCAGCGCGAAGCCGAAGCTGAAGTTGCCCAGGACGGCGGCAAACACGGCCAGGTAGAGCCGCTTGTTGTGGAGGCTCCTGAGGGAGAGACACGGGTGTGTTAGTGCCGGCAGAAACTCAAACCCTGCTTCCCCCAGCCTTGGCCGGGGCTCTGGTGACACACAGGGAAGGATTTTCCTGAGAAATGGCCCTGCACAGCCCCAGGCTGGTGGGGTTTC
This sequence comes from Zosterops lateralis, assembly GCF_965231275.1. Classification (NCBI taxonomy): domain Eukaryota; kingdom Metazoa; phylum Chordata; class Aves; order Passeriformes; family Zosteropidae; genus Zosterops; species Zosterops lateralis. Next base: position 9,853,092 of record NC_139780.1, on the reverse strand, counting down.
TCTGAGCTCCTGCTGCACCGGTGCTCCCCTCTGCGCCAGGCGGTTTTCAGGGGGTTCAGCAAAGCAGGACAAGCAGAAGCTGGAGCTGGGTGGCACCACGGACCCGTCGGCAGCCGGTTCATCCCAGCGGAGCAAGGAAAAGGTTCTTTCAAAGCCCCAGCAGGACCTCATGCCCCCATAGGAGTCACACAAACCCATCGGGCTTCCAGCTGGGCTCCTCCAGCCGCCTCGGGCAGGACGAGATCCCAAAGCAGCTCAGGCATGGCAGGAATATGGAACAGCTCTTCCCCCAGGTCCCCTCTGCCCTCGGGGTGGGGGGCACAGCACCCACAGCCTGCTCCTCACCTCAGGTACTCCTTGTCGAGCCTCCTGGCGGTGCTCTCGGGGAAGGTGCGGTACGAGGAGCCGCATTTCCTGACCAGGGGCTGGCGGTCCCCGCTCTCCATGGCCCCGCGGGCTGTGCCGGGGCCGGGGCTGCCCAGGGGAAGGGGAGGAAGAGGCAGCTGAAAGCGAAAGGGGACAGGCCGTGCCGGGCGTTGCCAAATCAGAGAAATCTGTGCCTCGTGGGCTCAGCTCACACCCGACTGCCCCTCAGCAGGAAACTGGGGGGGCCGGAAAACCAGCAGGAGGAGGGAGAGCAGCGGGGTGACAGTGACGGCGACAGGGGTGTCCTGTAGACTTCACCCTGCCCAGCCCCACGGGCACCAAACCCTCCCACTGCAGGCAGGGATGGTCCTCACAGAGCTGTGACACCAGCAGAAACGTCCCTTTGCAAAGGCCACGTCTCTGCCATTGAGGAACTGACTGGCCCAGTTCTATTTACGAGGGAAAATTCCACCTGTGGGAGAGTCCAGAGCCACCCTGGGGAAGGGTTTTCAGTGTAGAACAGAGGTGGGGAAGAGGAAGGAGAGGAAAGCAGAGGGAGGTGAACATGGAGTGGGCACAAGGAGCAGGGGATGGGGATGAAGGCAGTGATGAGGATGGAAAAGGAAAGAGCAGCATCTCTGCCACAATGGGTGGGCCCCAGGCCACCCATGGGTGCATTTGCCCCCTCACCCTGATCCTCCCAATCCCACAGGGCTCCTTGGGCACCGTTGTGCTGGTTCTGGGGGGCTGCAAGGTCCAAACTCGTGCTGTAGGAAAGGGCTCAGGCTGTGTCTTGCTGGCTGTGAACCTGAAGCCACTTGTATTTAATGAGCAAAAGGTCTATTTCCCCAAACTACTGCAGTGCTCCTCTTGTTTCCATCATTCCCCTTGGGCCCTGGTGCTTTTTGGAACACATGGATGGTTTCTGCACCCCCAAGCCTGCGTGGGAGCTGCAGTGACCCCTTGGGAGCTGCTGTGTCTTCCCTCCCTGCAAACTGGTTCTCCTTCTGCAACCACCAAGAACGAGCTGCCTTTCCTGTCTGATCCTGCAGGGGATTTACAGCTGACTCAGCCACTCGAGGCTCTGATTTCCCCGTAGGAAGAAAGGTCATGGATTGAGGGGGACAGAGGGATGGGCAAGACAACTCATCCAAAAAATTCCCAGCTCTGTGTTGGCCAGAGCAGGGAGGTCACAACAGACCTGGAGCTGGTCCCTGTGCCCAGGGCTCCTTTTCCATCAACAGGCAGCACCAGTTTCCTCCCTTGCTTGCTCTTTGCTCCATGAATTTGGGCTGCCTTCCACTACATGATTTTGCAGCATCCACTCCTGAAACATGGAGGGTTCTCCAGTTTCTGTGCGGATTTGTCAACTGCTTCAAGCAGGAAATTACTTTGTGTCTTGAAACCCCTCCAAGCACCTGTAACAGCTCGGGGGGAGCTGCTGTCTGTGCTGCTCTGGGCTTGGGGCTGAGGCCCCAGGCAGGGCTGCCCCTAAATGTCCTCTAAGGGAAGAGAGTCCCTCACAGGCCCTTGCACCACATTTTCACTCTGCTCTTTGTTTTATTGTTTTTTCCTAAAAGTGCATTTTTGGTAAGGAATAAAGGATCGGCCACCTTGCTCCAGATCTCCCTGAGCTGCTGTGGGTCCTTCCAGAGCAGACAAGGGCTGGGCCAGGTGAAAGCAGCCCCAGGGGCAGCCTTGTCTCTGGTGGGCTGTGCTTGGCCATCATCACACAGCAGTGGCTCCTGCACGTCTGCAGCAAATAACAGCTCCAGGGTGAGCTGGGGAGGGCTGAGGTGCCCACTTTGGGAAAGCAGAGCAACTCCTGGCTGATTAAAGGGCAATCTGGTTTTGTTGAGAGCTGTTGGCTGCCTCAGCTGAGTGATGCATTGCTCCAGCTCCCCAGGACCTTCCTCCCCCCCACCCAACAGCTGGGAGATAGATCACGAACATATGCAAAAAAATCACCGGCATCAAAGCCACTTGGCAACTCAGCTAACCCAATTCATAAATTAATTTCTATCCCTCTTGTAAAGGAGAAATCAGTCACTCCTCAGGGCTATCCATCTCTATCTCTCATCTGGCCACATCCTTTCATAAATCTTGCTGTGAGTCTGAGCTGGTGAGTTCTGGGTCAGGATGGAAGAACACTCAGTGTCTGTGCTGGGTCGGGGCAGCCCCAGGGCTGGTTTGCCCTGGGCTGGGGCAGGGATGGTTCTCTCTGCATCCCCCACGTCTCCTGAGGCTGGAGCAGAGGTGGGGTTTTGAGCATGGTGCTGCTCAGTGGGTGATTTTGAGGAGCGTGGTCCCTGTGGAGGAGCCATCAGGGTGGTGCAGAGGTACAAGGATGAAATATTTCCTTGCAAATCTGTGTGTGCTGGGTTTGCAGAGCTGTGCAGGGGTGCCTGGTGGCTGCTGGGGACACATGGGGTGAAGGTGGGGTCTGGCCTGGTGTTGGATACACCCCTGGGTGGTGGAACTGGGTGACTCCCAGCTCAGGGAGCAGCTCCAGCTGCTCCTCCCACAGCTTTCCAAAATCCCTATGGCTTTGGAAAACAATGCCTGTACCCTCAGCTCCCTGTGGGCATCAGCAGCACCTGGAGCCCAGGTTAGCTTTTCCAACTAAGCAGACAGAGCTCAGCTCTTCCCTGGCTGAATCCCCCACCCCACTCCCCCTGCAGAGGAGAAAATCACCACCTCTCAGGCTGCCATCTGTTTGTTTTGTCGGATTCTGGAGTTGCTGAAACACCTTTCGATGGATGAAGGAACGCAGAGTAGAAGAACAGAGCCTGGCAGGCTGCATGGTGAGTGGAAAATAGCTTTTTGGGGCTTTCTGGAGCTTGAAGGGCTGATGATGGATGTGCATGCGAGGGATGGTAATGGCTTTGTAAGTATCCAAACTCAGAGCAGAGGAATAACTCTGCCTAATAGACTGAGAAATGTGTGTGGGACAGGATCCTCCTTGCTCTGACACGGAGATGAATGATGGAGTGCTGCAGGTTTTGGGAAGAGAGGCTGGCATGGGCTGCATGTGTTGGAAAAAAGGTGCAACTACTTTTTGAAAAAATATTCAACCTTTGCTGTGAGTGCATTGGAAAAAGCTGCATCTTACCTCAGAATGAGGCTGGCAGTGATCTGAGAGGGGTTTGCTGTGGTTCTGACCTGCTGGGCCGGGTTGGTGCTCCCTGTGCCTCCTGCCTTCCCCCTTCCTACCTTCCCACTCTGCTCCCAGTGTCCAGCCCCACTGACAAAAGTGATGGGTTTATGTGGAAATTTTGTGGGGTAAATATTTGCTGGTCAGCAGGGCTGGGTCCGAGTGTGATTCCTCATGTGCCATTTGGAAATGACATTTTCAAACAAAATTAGAATTTCCCATTGAGGCTATTTGGTGGTGGTTTTTTTTTTGTTTTTTTTTTTTTTTTTTTTTTTTTTTTTTTTTTTTTTTTTTGTTGTTGTTGTTGTTGTTGTTGTTGTTGTTGTTGTTGTTGTTGTTGTTGTTGTTGTTTATAAGTTAGAAAATGGTTGAATTTGGGGGGTTTCCTTGTTGCCATGCAAATGGAAGAGTTGTTAATCTCCCCATGCTTGGAGTGAATGGTTTTGGTGTCCCATTTCCAACCTGGCTAACCCAGGAGCTGGGATGAGCTGGAAGATGTGTGTGCACCCCAGCTGGGTGGGAGATGTACCAAAAGTGGGATATTTTGACCTGCTTGTGGGACTTTTTTTGACGTGACGTGAAATCCCGTGACCCGCAAACTCCAGTGGCTGTGGGGACAAGTGAAACTGGGACAGCAGATGGAAAGGGGATGTGGGGAAAGGTTCTGGGTTTCCAGCCCTTCGTTTGTCACTCACTGTGACATCTGTGGCAGCTTTGGGTGGGAGCAGTGTCAGGGCAGGACACTCTTCTGGATGCTGAATGTCCCCAGGGCTGTGGTGGCTCCTGGAAGAGGGAGGAATCCCTGGATGTCTTTGCCCCCCCTGGATCTGTCCTGCCTTGTCTGGGTACTGTGGTTGGGGTCACCTGTGCAGAGCTGGTCCCTTGTGCTTTTGGATTTTCCACAAAACCCAGTGCAGGGCAGGATGAGCTGGGATGTGGCTGCTTCCAGCTGGCATGGATCCTGATGGCTCTCAGTGCCCTGGTGCTGAGCCAGGAAGGGGTTTGGGTGCTGGGTGAGCACAAGGCTGCACATCCACAGGAATCCCTGCAGGGATGTCTCTGGGGAAGGCTTGAGAGGCTGATGGTGACCTGTGATGTTAGGAGGATGATTCTGCCACTGCCAGGCTCAGCCCACACCCAGGAACAGCCACAGGGGCTAAAATTTGAATTTTGAGAATAAGTACAAGAAATATCCTGCACATCCAGAGGCACCAGTGAGGTTTTGGACACCCTGTGTTTGCTGGCAGGTGGCAGGATAAATAAAATTATTTGAAGAAGAATTTTAATACACTTTTATTTTTCCTGTGTCCTGCTGGAGCTGCTGGGCCAGGCTTTGGAGCAGTGCCTGCTGTGATGCCACAACCTGGGTTTTTTGGACTCCCCCTTCCCTTGCCCACTTCTGCTGGGTATTTTGAAGTTATGATGGCAAGGACTGGATTTCTTTACACTTGGAATAAAAAAAACTCCCCCCTAAATTCCTGAGAGCTGCTGCCTGCTCCTTCCTTGGCTCTGTGTGGGTTTTGCCTGTTTAATATGATTTTAAAAGCAAAAAAAAGAAGAAGAAAAAAAGAGGAAAACAAAACATATCATTTCCTTGCTTTAATGTGAGCCAATTACGGCTTGCAGGCTGTTAACTTCATCACCACTTCTTCCAACAAAGCCCTTGTTAAAATAAACCACAGCAGAGCTGCCTCCCTTGGACCTGCTGCCCGTCACAGCCTCCAGCCACGGCATTTTATCCATCCCCCCAGGCTGGAAAAAAACCAAAACCCCTGTGGCTCTGTCCCTGCTGAATTTCCCAGCCCTTGTTGTACATGTGCTGACTGCTGACGGACACCCAACTGGAAAGGAGATCAGGGCTCAGACTCCTGCGCTGGGCTGGCGGCCCCTCCTAATGAGGAACACATTGGAGCTTCAGCCGTGGCTCCAAATGGCAAAATCAGGAGGGTTTGGGAGGGTGGAGGGTGCCAGGGCATGGAGCAGAGGGATTGGAGTGTGCCAGCAGCCAGGGAGAGCCCACAGGGGGCTGTGTGGGGTGCTGAGCCCAGAGGACAGCAGGAATTGGGGACACCTGAGCTGCTGCACGTTTGGGGCTGGCACAGGGTACCCTGGCACAGGGACCAGGGACACTCTGTGGGATGCTCTGTGGGATGCTGTGCTGCCCCCGGGGCCCTCTTGTCCCTGCACTGTCCTGTCTACCGTCCCCAGTCACACCTCGGGGCAGGCTCTGACCCCTCCAACCGGGGCACCGCTGCCTTAGGGGCAGCTGGGTGGGGCCCAGCCCTGGGGAAATCCCACATACTGTGGGGCACCTTTTGTGCTGGTAGTGTTTCCCAGCTGCTTTGCCTTGGGAAGAAAAGTGCTCCTGGCATTTACAATCCTGTCAGGACCATCCCCTGGAGCGAGGTGCAGGGCCCCTGCTTTTCCCACCTTGGCCACAGCCATTTCCTTGGAGTTTTGCACTGGGACCCACAGAACCTGCACCCATCTCCTGAATTGCTCCATCCCCTGGCTGGGATCCAGGGCACGAATGTGAATTTTCTTTTTTAATTTTGTGGCTTATTGTTACTTTGGGCAGACCTCATGCTGCTTTTTCCCTCCCTCTGCTGCAGTATCCTATAAAAGGGCCAAGATGAGCTGGGATTCCCATACAAGGGCCAGTGGGAGGCAGCTGCATCCTCAAAGCAGAAGAATCAGGAGGTTCTGATGAGCCCATTTTTATAGGCACCTTTTAACCTGTTTATCCTGCTGTCAGAAAATCTCGTGGATGAAACTTGGAGTGAAAGCAGAGACCTGGAAGCACAGTTCTGCCCCGCTGCTGATCTGTAAATGGGATAATCTTGTTACAGCCACCTGTTAGTCCAGCAGTGACCCTTGAGGATTTCTGGGCAGATAATACGTTATTTTAATGGCATAATAGTGGCCTGTCCTGTGTCCTGTGATCCCCAACACCCCAGCCCTCAATTGCTTTCCCATTTGATATCACTGAGAGTGAAACTAAATATCTTCAATTAAACCAGAGTGGACTGGAGCTTTTGGAAGCTCATGGTGCACCAGGATTTTATCCAGGGGCCTTCAGGGTGAGCCCTGTGTACATTAGAAAAATCCTCAGGCACCTTCATGACTTTGATATCTGTCAATTTTGTGACTGGTAGAGGAGAAAACCCCCCAAAACCTTGGCATAGGAGTTATCTCAGAGACGTGTGCCCACGCCAGAGAGCTGCTTTCCCTCCCCACCAGCTTTGCTGCAGCTCCTCTGGGATGTTGTCCCTGCACTTTTAAACCCCACAGACCCCGTGTCCCCTGCAGCCCCTGAACTCTCAGTCACCCTGGGCCGCCGTGGCAGGTAGGGCTGACCCCAAAACTCATTTCCCTTGGGAAAGCCTCCTAAGCCCCTTGCACATCCCGCTGTCCCCTGGGTCCATAACGGGTGAGCCAGACCTTGCAGGAGGATGGGATGAGACAATCCAGGACAGGGATGGGAGGTGCCACCCCTCTCTCTGTCCCTGTCCCCCTCCTGGGAGCTCCCCGGAGCTTTTGGGCGTTTGGAGCCCTTGGGGCTGTGCCCGTGTCTGGAGGAGCTCATGTGAAAGCCATTAAGGAAGCGTAAGGAAAGGGAGCACGACGGTTGGGAATGGTTTTGTTTGGGTTTCTGAAACGTGCGCATGAAAACACTGTGTGGTTTTCTGACAAATTTGAACCAGCGCTGCTCAATCCGCTCCAGCGCTGCTACTGTTGATCTTGCAGACTGTAAAGCATTTATTGGAGCTGCTTGAGGCGAACTTAAGCATCTGTGGAATAACAAGTCCAGGAAGTAATTGCATCCACAAGGAAAATATTTTTATGTATAATTCAGTGACCCATTTTATAAACATTGCGGTTCCACCTTGGACTTTTTTTTTTTTAATCCTTTTTTTTTTTTTTTCCTTTTTTTTTTTTTTTTTTTTCACCCGCAGCCTTTCCTCTTCAAGTCTGGGTTGAGTGATCCGTGTGGGGCTGTGTTTGGTGGCTCTGTGGTCAGGGTTTGGGGTGGGAATTGGAGGGGAAAAGCCTGGTGCTGCAGGGAGATGAGGGTCCAGCTCGGAAGGTGGCACCGCAGTGGGGTGTGCTCCAGGGAGGCAGAGACAGCGTGGATTGCTCCTGCTGAGCTTGGCAGGCACAGAGGAATTGTTTCGTGGCAAAGGCTTTTCTTTCTTCCTTAGCAAACCAGCTTTACGAGAAGATGAGTCACTTCCAGCCTGGGTGGCACAGTGCTCACATGGGGCTGGGGACCTGGGGGTTCTATAGCCTCTCTCTGGGTTTTTGGGGTTTCATTTCCAGTAGAAATTCATCCCTGCCCCACCCTGCTCACCGCAGGAGCTCTGTTTGCTCTCACAGCACAGGTGGGAGCTGGAAGGAACTGCCTCACCTTTGGTCCCTGACAGCCTGGGCATGGCCAGTCTGGGGGCCAGCCCTGGACACAGGTGTTTAAATGGGTGACAACTTAGAAATAGATTTGCTCTGATGGAACAGAGTTATAAAAAGATAAAGCTGCAAAACACTGGGTTAAAATTACACTAAATTTTTGTAGGGGTAATATTGGCACCTTACCCAGGGTGGGGCTGCCCCTCCTGGGGAGCAGGGGATTGATGGCGTGGAATCTTGCTGTCCCTTTTCTTGCCATGGATTTGTTGGCATTTTTCCCCCTTGAGAGGAATGAAAGCTTGACTCAAACTGAGTGGTGAACTGCCTGTGGCTGCTGTCCTATAGGACCAGTGACATCCTCAGTGTCCCCAATTCTCACTGTAGCACCATGGGGACACAACTGACCCCCCTGTCAGTGCCTGTGCTGCTGGGATGGACCTGCCACCTCCATCCCAGCTCCTGTCCCTCTCTCTGTCCCTGCGCACTGGGCATGGCTCAAACAAAGCCTGGCAGGGCTGAAAATCAGAGGGTGAAGCTCAAGTATGAGGTGCCAGGCAGAGCCTTCCTTGCTTTGCCCACTGCTCTGTCCTGCCCAGGGAGCAGTGATGCCAAGGGCAGCCATAGCCCCGGGACCAGGCCTTGCTCCAGGAGGGAGAAGAAAACAAAATAAAACAGGCCTGGAAGTAAATATTATCTGAATATTGAGGAACGCGATGTTTCTTCATATGGGTCTAGAATTTCTGCCTTTTAACAGCTAACCTTGACTCAGCCAATATCCACAACATGCAGCTCTGGCCAAAATATGCTGGGCCTTCAAGTACCACAACAGCTGTTTTTCTTGCTAAAATATGACATTAAATCTTTTGGACGGCTGGATGCTTCCTTGATGAAAGTGGAATAAGGGGCTATTTTTCCTCTCCCTCTTCCCCCTCCCCTCCAGCCTTTCCTCCTTCCGTGCAGGGCGATAAAGCCGGAGCCTTTGCAGATATCCCGTGTGGGCTGCAGCCCAAGGGAGGGGGCTGCTGCTCACTGACCCCCCCCTTGTTATTGCTGGATCCCTCCCACACCCCGGCAGGATCAGTGCCAGCAGCAGTTTCAACCCCTGACATCTTGTTTTGCCCATGGCTTGTAGGATGTCGAAAATTTTCTTCCCTTAAGATGAGGGCACTGGTGGAGGGACTGGGGCTGGTGGGTTTTGTGCTTCAAACATTCTGTTGTCACAAAAGGGGCAGTTTGGGGCTTTCCAGGAGCTCCAGCTTTGGTCAGTGGTGTGGGGCAGGAGCCTGGTGGCCACATCTGAGTGAACCTGTGCTGGTCCCTGTCCCTGAGCTGACCAATATTTGGAGATATTTGTGATGGCTCTGCCTGAGATCTGTCCTGTTTTGTCCTGGGACACCAGTGAGAGTTTGTGCAGGGTTTGGAGCACTGCAAACAGTGCTAAAAATGGCCTTTAGTGGTGTCACCTGGTGTGATAGGTGCCTTTCTGGACAGCCTGTCCAAGGATGAGTTGCATTCCTCAGGATACAACAGGCACAGAGATGAGGATTTGGAGTGGAATCACTACCCTGAGCCTTAAAACAGGAATGGCCGTGGTGGGAGCAGGGATTTGTGGTGGCTGGTGACAGCAAGCAAGGTGATTCTGCTCCTCAGTGCTGTGGCCATGCACAAGCAGCATCACCCAGTAGCACCTGTTTGTGGCTCTGGGGCAGCTCAGGGCTCACTCCCACCTGAGGGGTGATGTGGCAATACCAGGAGGGGGTACCTGCTCCCCTTGTCCCCACCCCAAGGGCTGCCACTCCTTGCCCAGCTTCCCGTGCACAGCTGAGGACAAACTCCCTGCCCTCCACGCACCATCCTCACCTTCTTCCCCCTTTATTTTAAAGATCGGTTTAATTCTAATGCGAGGCAGAAGAATTTTTAAAGTGGGGAGGTGGCAACCAAACCAGGATGAGGGTTCCACCTCCCAGAGCCTCTGGGGCTCACCTATTTCTTCTGGAGGCCGGTTGCCAACCCAGCGAGGTGTGGCACGGGCAGGCTCCCGACTCCACATCACCCATTCCTCCTCTTATTTCCATAACAATCCCACCGCAGGACCCTGATTTCTACCCTCTCTCAGCCTGGCCGCGCTGTTTATTTGGGAACCGGGATGGGCTCGGGGGGTGCCCGGGGTCCCGGTGGTGCCCGTGGGTTTGTAAGGGACTCGTTCCTTTTTTTCCCGGCCGGCGAGCATGTGGTTGGAATTAGCGGCGAGGCTGCAGGGGGAGCGGGCAGCTGGGTTTCTCCGGAGCGTTTCAGTGCTTAATCTCTGAAGAATGCAGAATGTCTGTCTGGACGGCCCGGCCAAGATCAACTCCAAGGCACGGGGAGGCCAATATAAACGTTCATGTTTTGTGTCACCGAGATTTCATTAGATGTTTTTTATGTAATTGCATAAGTCGAACTACCGTGATGAAAATGCCACAGCGAGCAAATGAGATGAATTGTGAAACTTCTCCTTCGGGGAGACACTGGCCCCCTCTGGGCCGTGAGGATCCAGCTCCAACCCCTTCCAAGGTGCTCGGTGACCTTTTGGGGATAAATAATGGGCCATTTGCCCGTGTCCCCCCCTCTCTACCCCTCACCCTGATGTCAGGGCGAGCTCAGAGCTGGGCCAGGAGCAGGTCTCCCCATGGGAGTGCTGAGGCAGAGGGACTGGCTGCTCCTGTGCTCCAAAGGGGTTCTCATCCCTCCTTGGGAACCCAGGGGGAGGCAGCAGAGTGGGGGGAGAGGATGAAAAAATCTCCCATTTCTTGGCTGCCCAACATCCAAGTGCTCTACAGCATCTTAATGATATCACTGCCCTCTTGATTTCCTGCTTTAAACCCTGACACGGGCAGGGATGGAGAGTTCAGGGCTCAACCAGCACCCCCAGCCATGCTGTGCCCCATCCTCATCCTCTGACCCTCTCCACTAAGGACAACAACTTCATTAATCTGTCCCCTCAAGGCCTGGCGTGTTCTCCTGATGATAACAGATTAATACTAATTTAATTAGGCCTGAATCAGTGCTTGCTTGGTTCAAACCCAGACGTGCTCCAAGGGCTGTTCAGTGCTGTGACAGCACGGTGCTGCTCATCCTGCCATGGGGGGCTCGGTGAGGTGACCATTGAGCACCCATCCTGGTCCTCCTCAGTGGCCTGGCAGCACGGACAGGGGGAGAGGATGGACAAACCCCCCGGGGGAGGCTCTCCCGTGGGGATGGGGAAGCAGCCGGCACCGCGGGAGCCTCGGGCGCAGCATCCCCGCGGGCAGCGGCTCCTGCGAGCTGCGCTGGGACGGCCGCCCTGCCCTGGCCGCAGACACATCTGCTGGGCGGGAGGGCCTGGAATTCGGGATATTGTTTTTCTGGCGGGGAGCGGTGGGTGCCAAAAGCCTGATAAATTAATCACCTCTGACATGGGTCAGTCCAGCTCTGGCGTGCGCAGCCTGGGCCCCCTGAGACGCTGCCGCTGCTGCAGCGCCAGAATTCATCAAGCAGCGAGGCTGCCCCGGAGAGCGGCGGGTTTTTGGGAGGGGGCAGCTGCTGCCAGGGCGGGGCTTGACCACTGCGGTCCTCTGGGATGGCAGCACAGCTCTTCCAGCTGCCTGTGTCTGGCAGTCCTGCCACCTGACATCACTTGTTTTGGAACAGGACCTGGCTGGGTGGCTGCTGGCTCCTGGGGGATGGGAATGAATTTAGGACTTGTACAGCTCCCTTCACAGCAGGCTCCTTGCTCAGGGACTGCTGGAGTGCCAGTGGGCACACGGAGCCCAGGGAGGCTGGGTGGGACGGGGATGTGTGGCAGGGAGGTGTGCAGGGCATGTCAGGGTGCAGCTGCTGGAGGTCAGTGTGGCCCCTCAGCCCAGTCCCTGCAGGTGTCCTCTGTTGGGAGATCAGGTCTGGATGTCCCTCTCTGTGCTGCTGAACCTGGGGCTGGGCCAGGGGGGTGCTGCTGGTGCAGCCCAAGGTGAGAACAGCACTTCCCGTCTCTCCCAGTGAGACCTTTCATGGTGGGTTTTACTTCGTGGGGATCTGATCAATCCGGCCTTTTTGCTGGCTGCTGGAGCATAAGGCAGGCTCAGGATACACCTCACCAGGCTCCTTTGCCCTTGGGGAGGGGACAGGGGGCCCACAGGTCTGTGCTGGTTCAGGTGTCCATCCCTGGGGGGTGGCAGCTCCTGACCCTGCAGCGTCCCCACTGTTCGCAGCACTCCCTGGAGAGAGATGGGGAAGGGCTTTGTTCAGCCACAGCTGTGGAACAAAAGGGATTTTCCTGTTTTTAATGACTCCTCTTACCATCCACCTCTTCCCCTCTGTGTCCATCCTGGTATCTGCCAGCAGCAGCGTTTGCTTTACCTTCCTTGGTCTTTCTTGGGAACATTTCTGCTCAGACAAGGAGAAAGAGGGAACAGGATGGAGAGCAAAGCTCAGGGGACAGGAAGTCTTTGAGAGTGGCAGGGGCTCGATTTGTGCTTTGCATTCCCCGAGGTGTTCACAGGGGCGGTGCAGGGCTGCTCTGGGTGGCAGGAGGTGTTAAGACACCCAGCGTGTGCTGTGACCTCCACGAGGGATCAGAGCAGATCTTATCAGCACGATGCAGGAGCCTCCCTGCATCCATCCCTCCTGTCTTCTCCACTCCCTTGCTCTCCCTCTCTCTCCTCCTTTTATTTTTTTTTTTAATTTTTTTTTTTTTTTTTTTTGTCCAGACATAATTAATATAAACCAAATGCTTTGTGCACAGCTGCTGGCATCCTGAAAACGTTTTGTGTGTGGTCTCTCCTTTAGCCTGGACAGGGATGTAGCAAAACTCTGAGCACTATCCCAGACCTGCCTGAGTAGGGAGCAGCATCTATTGCACAAGAAGCACCTTGAATATTTGCATTTCTCTTGTGGGATGAGGTTATGGCTGAACTGCTTTAAATAAAGCCATGGAGCTGCCCTAAAACTTCATCTCCCAAATCCAGTCAAACCCAAGCTCGACTTTTCCTGCTGGTCGTGCTTTAACTAAAACCCCAAATATCTGTCTCATTTTTGTGGCTGCCTCTGTGTGTCTGGGTTCCCCCAGGGCCTAAGAGATGCTCATGTAGCAGAGCTGCTGTGGGAAGGATGTCTTCATGCTGCTTTTGGTGCCTTTGGACGCAGGGAAGAGTGAGATCTTGTGATTTATCTTTTTCCAGCCAAAGGGACAATTTCTGATCACTGCTGTTGTCACTTGATCTTTAGAGCTCGAGGTGTGAGGTAAAGTATCTGGCCCTACCTGTTTTGCTTCCAAAAGGCCAAGCAGCAGCTGAGTGGCTCCTGACATCCTGCAGCCTCTGGATTCCCTTCCTGCAGCCCCACATTGAGCCATCCCTGCAGCTCCCCCTTCCCAATCCCTCACAGATGGTTCTTTTCCCCTCCACTGCTCCCATCACTCCTTCAAAACCCCAGTGTGGCATCTGGGATCACCAGCAAGAAGTAGCAACTTCCATGCCCCACATCCTGCTCGCTCACCCTGGGTGTGCTGGGAAAGCTGTGTAGTACCTGGGGCTGCTTGGTTTCCAAAAACCCCTTTTTTTTTTTAGCCAAAACCCCCTCTGGGGTGGTGTGTTGAGTCCTGCCATGGTGCAGGAGGGCCGTGGCTGTCCTGGCCCTCCGTGAGTCAGTGGCTGAGCATTTCGCAAATGTTGGAGTTGAATGGGAAGCATCTGAAATCCCTGCTGGACGTGCTCTGGATTCCGGTATGATTAGGATGCTGCAGATGCCTGGGTGAGAAGGTGGGCTGGGCGGAGGTTTTGGGAGGACCTGTTCTCATGTTTCTGCTCCAAAACTGTCTCCATGTTGTGGCTGGGAGATGGGAATGACACCTCTGGGATGAACCCTCCCCCTGGAGACTGAGCACCCTGGGCACATCTTGAGGTGGCTCCTTCTGGGGGGGGCTCAGAGCAGAAAACTCCCGTGCAACAGGACAGTCACTGTTTGGGGGCAATATCTGTCATTTAATTCCTCAGACAAAATCCACAAGTTTTGAAAATTAATGTGCCCACACAATATTTTAATTCAAAACCCCCAATGCCTGGAAGAGTTTAAAGGGAAAACTTTCAAGCAGCCCAAGGTGGGAGGCTGGGGAGATGTGGATGTGCAGGAGGGGCTATTTCTGCTCTCAGTGCTTGGCTGAGTGATGCTCACAGATGAGGAAAGTGCTCTGATTTACAGAGAAATCCTCCCCTGGGTCCCCATCCTCACCCCCAACGCCACTCCAGGATGCTCTGTGGGGCTGATGGATGCCAGAACACAAACTGTCTGCTCCCAGTGCCCCGCAGCACCCGGGCGATGACAATTTTTAATGAGTGAGAGGTTGAAAAATAGCAAGTGAGATTTTTTAAGAGGTCACCTTGGCCAGGGAGGCAAAAATTCTTCCTTGTGCGAGTGAGATGCTTTAGGAACTGCCTTAAAATTAATCCAAAACATGAGCTCGGCTCCAAATGAGTGGGACTTGGCAAGAGGGCTGGACACATTATCTTTAAATATAGGCAGGCATCCTGGAGGGTTTCTGATGGTTTTCCTGGTCACTTCTTATTCCTCTGTCTCCCCCTCTGCTCCCCCCTCCTTGCATAATTCTCCCTTTTAATGCACATTTTGGGAATGAAATCTCCCCAGACCAGGCAGGGTTGCAACACTCGAAAAGATTCTGTGTCGGGATGTTTTTCCTCCCGTGGCACTTTTTCTCAGGAGAGCCTTGCCTGTGTGGCCAGTGGCCTCTGTCCTGAGGAGACTGTGGCTCCCAAGGGCTGGAAAAGGAGTTTTAGGGGTGTAAATTGGTATAAATGGGTGTAATCCACCTCTGGCTTGCGGACTGGGGCCCTCATGGATCCCAAGCTGTGCAAAATGTGAGACCTTGTGTGGTTGTGACCATCAGTGCAGTGACCTGAGTGGGGCCTCATCAGTCAGTGCAGCCCCAGAACCTCCTGTGACAGGGACAGCACTGCCCAGCACAACAGGAGGTTTGTGACAACGGGTTCTGTGGTGCTTTCCTGGGCTCTTTTCAGCTCCCTTTGTCCTCATCTCTCCATAAACATGAGGCCGAGTGTCAGAGTCCAGGACATCCCTCTGGGTGCCCTGGATGGTCACAGACCTCAGTAGAGAGACCTGGGACCTGAGAAAGAGGATCTGGGGTCTGTGCAGGGGGGTTTGCCTGGCACAGAGCCCAGGAAGACACATGCTTTGATTTTGGTCCATATGAAAAACATCCAACAGAGAGAAGAATTGCAAGTCACAGATGTGTGAAAGATAGTAGTGTAACTAATCACTGTGTAGAAAGTTTTGTAGTTTTGGGATTTTTAGAATGTAGATGCAAGGGGACAAGATGGAGGAATTAGGGTGGAACCCTGCGTTCTTCTTCTTCTTCTCCCTTGGCATCCATCTTCTCCAGTAACATGGGCACAAGGTAGTTTGAGGGGATTGGGTCAAAGTAGAAATGACCCCTCTAGTATAGTTACTAGGCATTGGTTTGGAATGGTAAATAATAAGTATGTAATTATCTGTATAAAGGCAGAGTGACCTCCCATCACAGGGGGAGTCACATCATGTCCAAGCTGCTGTGAACACCTTGGCTGGACACAGAGAATTGTAAGATAAGAATTAATAAACAGTGCGAGGAACCAAGAAAACCAAGACCTTGAGACTGCACATCAATCTCTCACCAAGCACAGACTCAGATTCAAAGCCTTCAGAGGTCAGAGAGAGCAGAGGGCAGAAAAAGACCCACTCGAACCACCAGCCTGAAATCTTGGGTCAGAGAGAAACCAAAAACCCAAGAGCCGCAGGCTCGCGGAAAACCAGCAGAGCTTGGTTTAGGCCAGGAAGGAGAAAGGAGGCTTGGGACCCTCTGAGGCTTTGAAGCTGGAGATGTCTGGCCATACAAAGACACATCTGTGTTTAATCCTTCCTCCTGTAAGCGAGCCTGGGCCAGGGCAGAGCCTGGCAGCCCCTCGCCGTGTGCCGTGGGATGTGTGCGGATGCGTCTGAAGGGCGCTGGCGGTGCGGCCCTGCTAGGCCGGCTAGAGCTGCAAATGCAGCTTCCTATTGACTTGTTAAACATTTGCTATTTATCAGATTTTGCTTTTAAACTGTCTGTAACAGTCTGGGAGAAGTTGTGTCAAAATGCCTTCCAGATGTGAAGTTGCTACCTGATACTTTGGTTATAACCTGGACCCTCGCTCCTGCTCCATTCAGATTAGCTCCACTACTGTGGAAATGAAAATGCAAATAAAGACATAAAGAGAGTAGAGACGTGTGTAAAACTTCCCCCAAACCTTCCCTTTTACAGGCAAAATGATCCTGCCTTTATAAGGAGATTGTGAGTTTTATCAGTGAACATTTTGCTTTGCTGGAAAACCAGAGGGAAGCAGGGGAGAGCAGCCACCATCCCTGTCTGCCCACACGGGTGTTTTTAAAGCAGAATTGACTTTTCCCCCCCTCCCATTTAAATAACGTTTCTTTGGGTCTGGGGCTTCCCAGACACCATCAGCTCGTTTTATGAGCATGGGGTGATGTGTGCAGTTGGAAACCCGAGATGTTTCCTTGCATTGGGAGCGCGTGGATCAGATAACGACGCCTCATTAAATGCTCATTGAAAGGCGGCTGCAAGGTCGGGAGCTTTCCTCAGGAGCTCCGCAGACCCCCCTGCCCTGTCCCTTTCCAGGAGAAAACTTTTGGGGCCAAAGAGATATTCCCGGCTTAAAACAACTTCATGGTTATCTGTCAGATCGTACAGAGCCAGCTCCCATCGTAGCGAGGGAGGGTTTTTCCACTGACTTTAAGAGGCGCTGGAGCGGAGCCACGCTCTGTGTAATGCGGATCCGGGAGTGTGCGTGATGCACTGCATGATGACAGAATTTCTGGGAGATTGGCCTAAACCGAAAACCTTGGCCTGCTGCTCCCTGGGACCGCTCTGCTGGAGGAGCAGAGAGGCTGCAGACACCAACCCCGGGCCTGGAGTGGGGTTTTGCAGCTGTGAAAGCATCCCTGGAAGGTTTGGGAGGGTCTGGCTGCGCCACATCTGCCCTGCCCTGTGCTGGGGTTTGGTGGCTTGGGTTGAGTGTCCGTGTCTGGTGCTGCTGAGGGGAGATGACACCGGGGAGGGTCCCTGCAGGGCTCTGGGCTGGCTGTGGGGCTGCAGCTGAGCTCCTCTGTGCCCCTAATGCACCCTAGAGCTGAGTGGCTCAGTCTGTCTGCAGTGCCCCCAAAATACTCTGCCAGTGACACTGGGATGGGGCTGCCCGGCCTGCACCAACTGGGCTGGGAAGTCTGGTTGGGAATCTTGGTGAGGAGAAAGAGAAATGTGCTGGACCATTATGTGGCATTTCAAGCAGAATCCTGATGCATTAATGTGTTTGTTTTTTTTTCCTCCCATAAATGCTGGGTTAGGCAGATTTGCACCCTTGCAGGAGGTACCACTTTACTGATTCCTGTAGTTGCCTCTGCCCTAACTCCATCCTGCTGTTCCCATGTGCCTTCTGACCACTCAGGAGAGCAGGAGACCTTTTTACACCCAAAAAGGATGTTCACTGGGGCTGGAATAGCTGCAACAAAGCTGAGAGATACCAAGTGGTCCCAAATAAGTGCTTCAGTTGCTCCATCTCCCTTTTTTTCCAGGCTGATGCGCAAGGCTGGGTTCTCACAGTGCATCTGCACCATGTTCTGGGGCTGTGGATCTCCAGAGCTGTGTAGAAAGTGGCTGGTGACCTCCTTTTGCCCCTGCAGACTTGATTTATCCCTCTCACACAGGGCACAGACCTGTCAGAGCAATATCCCAGGGCAAGGGTTGAACTCCCCACAAACCTCCTGACTCTACCACCACCACTCATGAATTTCCAGAGGAATCTTTGATTCCTTTGGCAATTTGAAGGAGAAGTCTGCTCCCAACAAACTCCTGGTGCCTCAGGATGGAGCAGCACCACTCTCTGAATTGGGGTGGTGTCACTGTGGCCTGAGTGGTACAAGGAAAACCTTGGTCCCACCAATCTGCATTAACCTGGCTGATTTCAACACTTGAACATGCATGGAGGGATGACGATGGGAGGGTGAGGAGGGAAGAGCAGCATGTGGAAAAAAAACCCTGAAGCCGTCTCTCAAAATCACATGGTGATAAGGCCTTTTCTGGAGTGCCCCATGCAGCTGGCAGCAGAAACCTGGCTTTTATGTTTGGGTCTGGCTGTTTTTTCACTTTCTGCAGCCAAAAGGATCTGGATGGAGTTTGCCTGGAAGATTAGCTGGCGCTGAGCCTGACTAGACATCTCTGGAAGGCTCCCCTCCAGCAGGAGTAGGTCTTGGTTCCCTCCTCTGCCAGCCCTGCCGTGGGCAATGTGGGGGAATGTCCCCCTGGAGGGGACAGTCCCACCAGCCCTCTCCCCTCTGACCTGCCAGATCCCTGCTCCCACTGCAGTGGGGATGCTGAGGAGCACACAGATGAGATCCTAAGGGATCTTTGTCACCAGGGATGACAGGGAGGTGATGCTCCACAGCCTGAGGGACAGGATTGGGAGCACAGAGCCTTGGCGCCCACGACCCTTCCCTAGGGACACATCCTTTGTGTGTCTGTCCTGACACCAGAACTGGAAATGGGGTGTGTGGTGGCCCCCCTGACAGGGCTGGCCTCTCCCAGTGCCAGCTCCAGGGCAGATGTGCCCCAGCTGCTGCACACCGACTTTGGCACCAGCTGTGCTGTCCGGCCACATCTGAGCTGCCAGCTCCAGGGCACAGCTGGCAGGGGATGGAGGCAGGGGAAGAGATGCTGTGCAATGCCATCCCCACGGGGTCTGTGGGCACCCCATGCTGACCCAGACACAAAGCAAATTTTGGGTTTTGTGCCCAGGGAGGCCTGGCAGAGGCAGGGGAGGCTGCGCTGGTCGCAGATGCCGATGCCTCCGGAGCGGAAAGCCCAGTCCCTCCCCTCTCATTCCTTTTTTTTTTTTTTTTCCTTTTTTCTGTCCTTTTTTTTTTTTTTTTTTTTTTTTTTTTTTTTTTTCTTCCCCCCCTCTGGCTGATCTTAAAAAAGCCCAGGCGGTTTGGGCTTCGTGAAACCCAAATGCCTTTTGCAGCATCAAGCCCAGATCCCATAAGTAATATCCCAGCATTGGAGAGTAAGACAGTATATGAAGTAGACGGGGAGCTATAAAGACACTTTAAAAGGGGCAATAAAAGTTTTGGGTTTCATATCGTCTTACCAAAGAAGAGAATAACAGAGAAGCAGGAAATTTCAGTAGCAGACATGACAAAGGTCACAGCACTCAGACTGCACCTTAGACGAAAACACCTACTCTTATGAAAACAGCCAGGATTTTTGGCAGGGGCTCAAGAGCTCTTACAGGCAAAGCTCTCGGCAGCGCTAAAAGGTTACAAGAGACTGTTTTGTCTACGTTGCTGTAGATGTTTATAATATTTCCCTGCATCGGTGTTGCAGGGGATATCCTGCCTGGGGCAGTGGATCCAGCTCTGCACCTTCCTCTGGTGTTGGGTGCTGCCACCAGCTTGGGACCCTGTGGGTGTGCCCAGGTGAGTGTCAGTCCCAAGGCTGGGTGCAAAGGGATGGGTGGCTGGCAGAGCTGGAGCATCAGCAGGGAGAGGAGGGGACAAAGCAAACCTTGCTTGAGATTTTGCTGCGTGCAAGACGATTTTGGGATTTCTTTTTTGCAGCTGAATGAACACATGGCAGGTGGGAGCAGGAGGTTTTATCTACTCAGCTGCCCCTCAGGTAACATGCTCTCCTTGTTTGCCAACCTTTGGTCCCTCGTGCTCAGCCCCAGTTGGGTGTTGTGGTCACCCAGTGCCCTCCTCCCAGCACTGGACCCTCACAAGACTCTCACCATGCCCACGGTTTCCCATGTCCCCAGGGCTTGCTGCAGGGCTGTGCCTGTCACTGCAGCCCAAGAGGGACCAAACAGTCCCAAAATGAGCTGCTGGGGTGAAGGAGCCTCTGATCAGAGGCTGCAGCAAGTGAGGGAGGCTGCTAGCACTGCTGGTCAGGATCCTGGGCAGGGTCAGCATTGAGCATTTGCCTTTGGGGTGACAAACACTCAGGAATAGCCAGCGTGCCATGCCCATGAGGGTGACCCCTCAGGAAGTTGCTGTGCACCCTCAGAGGCATCTCTTGCAGGCAGTGCTGAGCTACTCCTTTCACCCCAAATCAGAGCACTTGGGCCTGTTTTTTGGGGCCATCCTGAGCAGTCCTCACTGGGCAAAGAGCTCCAGTAGTGTGCAAGCCATGAGGAAAGCCTTACACACAAACCCTGAGAGCATCTTGTAAACATCCCAGGGGGTGGATGCTGGGAAGTAACGGTGCTGTGCTGGTTTAGGTGCTGGGGAACCCTTTGAAAGCTCTTTGCTAGCTCTGCCTCTGCATGCAGCTGCATCAGCTGTGCCACTGCTTGCCAGTGACTCTTGGATGCTTGGGGGTTCATAATTCATTTATATTTTTGTTGGAAGCTCATTCAGTTTTGGTTGTTGCCCCGTCGCAGGAAGTTGCTCTGATGAATGACTGGAGTGGATTTCTCTTCCAGAGGAACCCGGGCTTAATGTGGGCTTTCTGTGGACATCTCTGTATATCAATACTGCTCTAATTGTCCATGACATATAGTCTTGGCCTTTTTCCCAGACAGTCTAAATAAATCATACACTTCTGCTATAGTAAATAGTCTGTTAGAGGAGATGTTATAGGCTTACAGCCCTCCCCCCTCCCTCCAGGAGCTTCTTTCCTCTGCCTCTCATTTTCCATGTACTTTCCATACCAATGAGGCACCTGCTGCCTGTGCCTGCAGGTCTGCAAGGACAAAGTGCCCAGTGTTGCAGGTCCCTCCAGGTTTGAGGGGCTGTGATGCCTGTGCCCAGAGCTCTGCTTTGGAATTGGCATCTGCCCTCGACTGAGCTGAGTGGAGCTGGAAATTTTCCCACCCCGCTGAAGAAATGCTGGCATTGCACACTGGCAAAGTCTTTATTAGTATATATTATTTACATCAAGAGAATGCATAAATAAAATAGTTAATATCTCACAAAAAATACAGGTTCTGTTAATTGGGTGTTGCAAACAAAGCTTGGTATGCTCGGGCTGGGCAAATCTGCACGGAGGGGACAACTTGGGTCCTGCCAGGTCAGTGTGTGGGACAGCCCAGGAGAAGGTGACATGGCCTGGGAGTGCAGGGGTCTCCTGGGGCAGGGGACAGGTCACAGCCCAGCTGAGTGCTCCTCCAGGGAGAATTTGGGTATGTACCAAACTGGAAGTGCAAGCTTTGCTAGGGCTGATGGTGGAAAGGTGAATCACAGGGCGGTTTGGAAAGGACCTTAAAGCCTGTCTTGTTTCAATCCCCCTGCCATGGGCAGGGACACCTTCCACTAGACCAGGTTACTCAGAAAACTTCCCAGGGGAGAAAATCCCAGAGCGGCACAGTGCTGGTGGGAAAAGATGCCACCAGAGGAAAACCCAGCAGGCAGGGGGATTTTCCTTTTGTCTGCAGCCCTCCATCACCCAGGAACACAAGTGCTCGGGGGGCTCAGACGCAGCAGCAGAGTGTGGAGCAGTCCAGCCTGGCGGGGGTCCCGGCGCTCCCAGCCTTCTTGTTCTCCTTGGGCAGCAGCAGCACGAAGGCCATGGCCAAAGCACAGTGGTAGAAGCTGTGCACGTAGGTGTAATCCCATTCCTGCAGGCAGGGAGAGCCCAGTGAGAAGTGGGAGCAGCAGGGCAGGGAGAGCGCGAGGTGCACAACGTTAAACTTCTACAAGTAGCCAAAAGGAAGGGGATAAAAAAGATTCCTGAACCTTCTGCCTCCCTTTGCTGTCAGAGAAGAAAGGATTTCCAGTGAAAAAAAACCCCCAAAAACCTAAAGCAAAGTGGATTTAACACGTTCTAATTTGCACATTTCCCAATTCTTGAATGAAGTGTTTCATTACCCCGCAAAGGACGTGGCGGCGAGGCCAGGGCACGCGGGGAGGCGGCTTCTGCTAAGTGACATTTTTATGTTCTGCTAGAATTTGCAATTACCAAATGCTTTGAAAAATAACCCTTGGGGATGCCTGTGAGGTTGTATCTCGCAGCTCCCAAAGCACAGAGTAGCCATAACGGCGGGGCTGAGCACAGGCACAGCCGGCAGCTGTGTCGGGGGGTTATCGCCTGCCCGGCAGGACACACAGACCGTTTGGAGCAGGACAGGGGGACTGGCCAGCAAGCAGGAGCAGAAGGATATAAACACAGCATCAAGTGCCCCTGGGAGTCACTGAGAGTCTTTTCTTTGGCGTGAGCCAGCTCTGGATCCGGCCATGCCTGGGTTGGATCCAGTCCCTGCTGCGTCGCTGTGAGGTGTCCTTAAGTCACCCATGCCCAGTTTCCAAAAAACCCTGCTTGCACTTGACAAAGCCATTCTGAGGACCACGTGTGCCTGAGGAAAGCACATCCCGTGTCCTTGTCACTCATTGAAGGGGGAAAAAGGAGACAGAGCATCACCCTCTGTGCCACTTGCTGTCACACATGCCCCAAATGGATCAGGGGGTGGCTACCAGCAAGGAGGGAGCCTTGTCCTTGCTGCCAGACCCCAGCATCCCAACTCTGAGGTGGGTTTTGTGCAAGGCTGGATGCAGCCCAGTGGTGTGAATGGGGATGTCCCTCTCTTGGTGATGTCCTTTACACCTCGTGGAGTCAGGGAGGGTGAGTGTGCACACAGGTACCTCAAAGAAGAACCTCAGCATCAGTGCCAGCGCCCCAAAACAGAAGCCAGGACCGATCTGTTGGGTGTAGACACTCTTGTCAGGATAGAGCCCTTTCTTCTCCTTCATCTTCTGCAGCTGGGAGGAAGGAGAGAGCACACCATGTGTATTCACCTGGATTTAGCTGGCTGCTCCACTCTCATTCCTCATAATAATACTGGGGTTTTTTAATATTCAGCCCCCAAACCAGCTCAGGGAGTGTGTGTCCTCACAAACCCAGTCTGTGGGGGAGCAGATCCCAGCACAGCACCTGCAGACTGGAGGATACAGGGTGCTCCTGTGCCTTGGTCCCCTCCTTGCCCATCCCCTCCCCATGGTGGCCACTTGCTTTTAGCCACTGGCTTAGTGACAGTTTGTAATTGGGACTTGCACCACTGTATTTCCATTATGTTTGGCATCATTTTTCTGCAATTTTTATCCCATCACTCCTTCCCCACTCCTGCGGTGGCTTCCCTACCTCACTCCCAGCTGGGTCCACAGCACGTGCTGTGAGTGGGGCACAGACTGCAGCATTGTGCCCGACTGTCCCAGCTGGATTTAGGCAGACTGCAGACAGATTCCTCCCCACTTTATCACCGTGGTTTTATCCACATCTCCCCTGGATCTGGGGCAGTTTACCAGATCCCTCTGCCTCTGAGTAGCTGTAAAAACTCCATAAATATGTTCCTCCTGATTAGAAATGCAGGGACAGGAGATGTGGTAGATTGCTCAGACCAATTGAATCTGGCATTTATCACAAAGGCTGCTGTCTGCCTTCTGCTCAGGTTAAAGGAGAAATCACTGTGAGATTGAGAGCTGGATCTTGAGGAGGGACTCACTGGCACAGGCTGGACCTCCCCATGCAGGGTTCAGCCCTTTCCCCCCCAGGAGCACCCCCTAGTGCCCTGCCCCACGTACCCATTTGACAGTGATCACCAGCACGGCCGTCCCGATGGGGCCCGAGTAGACGCCATAGCCACAGCGGTCGTGGTAGATCCTCACGGCGATGGTGAGGACCCCAAACATGATGAAGGTTGATCTCTTGGGCTCATCAAACTCTGCCAGGGCTGAGGGACCGAGCACAGGGAGCATCAGCTCACAGCCTCTCCCGCCTTTTTTCAGCTGCTCCCCTAAAGCCTTCCGGGGTCTGCCCCACCTGCCCTGGGGTTGCATCCATGTCTGGTTTGCCCTTCTCATGTCATGCTGCTGGGGAAACTGAGGCATATGGGGCAAAGCAAACCATCCTGAGGTATCTGGGTGGTGGATCCAGGAGCTGATTATTGGGATTTTGTTTCAGTGTTGCATGGGGAAGCTTAAAGGAGATTCCCTAAGCAGAAGAGCTGTAGCTGCCCCATCCCTGGAAGTGTCCAGGGCCAGGTTGGATGAGGTTTGGATAAACCTGGGATAGTGGAAGGTGTTCCTGCCCATGGCAGGGGGTAGAACAAGATGGTCTTTAAAATCCCTTCCCACTTTAAACCACTCTATGATTCTATGATTTCCCTTTTCTTTGACCCAGAATTCAGAGGCAATCATAAACACCCTCATGCCCTGCGAGCCCACAATCAGCTCTTGGGTTCCTCCTGCATCTCCAGCCTTCCCAAACCTGCCAGCTCACTCTGCCACAGGCTCCATCACCCCAAATGCAGTGGGACTCCCCCGCTGGTGCCATGGGGTCCCGGCTGCCCGGCCGCCCCGGCACCTGCCCGGGGTTTGCAAGCTGGAAGTCGCCAGCATGAATAAATTATTAGAGGCTTTTGTTTAGCACAGAATGGGGTAATAACTGATAAAAGTTATGGATCCCAGTGGGCTCCATGCTTTTCCAGCTTGCACAGCTGTGTTATGGCTGTCCTGGATTTGCATTCCGGGAAGTTTGCCCGAGGGTCTGCGTCCGCACATGTGCGCTCCGGCTTTACAAGCCACAGTGAGAGGCTTCCCTGGGCTTCAGTCACCACACCTTCCATGTCCTTGGATCGTGCTTTTATAGGGAGTTTGGCTAAGGGATAATGTCCGCATGTTAATCTCTGTTGTTTCCCAGTGGGTCAATATTTTAAACCTTGGAGTCCAGGATTTGTTGTTTTTTTTTTTTTTTTGTGAAGTTTTTGAACACGGTAATGAAGCAATCAAGTAGAATTTTGCTGCAAGGAGCCAAAGTGTCTGGATCAGCTCTGACCTACCCTGACACTGCTGTTATCCACTGAAAATGCCCTTTGGAAATGATCTGCCTTGTTGCCTTTTCTAGCTGAACAGAGAAAGTACTGAGGTGCCCTGAGCAGTGGGTGAGACCCCCTTGGGACTCACATTTTGATGGGACAGAGCCATTTCTAAGGGTAATATTTTCCCCACACATTTTTCCCTTGAAAATTTATCCTATTGCATGCCCTGGAAGGGGGTGCTCCTGCATCCCCACGGGATGAATCTGCCCAGCTGAGGGGTGTTACCCTTGGGCTCTGAGGCTGCAGGAATCCCATCCCTGCTCAAGCTCCTGCACCATCCCTGGAGCCCTGAGGGGCAGAGGGGAAAGTCCTGTGGGCATTTTGGGGCTCTGCATTGGAGTGCTGACCCCAGCTCATCGTGGGGGGAAATGGGAACTCTGTCTGAAGTGGGCGCTGGTTAGAAATAGTCCAAATTTTCCAGCAAAACCTTTGCCATAGGAACATCTCTCCCCTGATCCTGCCCTCTTGTCCTGCCATCAACACTCACATTCTTCCAAAAATCATGGTGACGAAATGGGAAAATGATAGGCTTCAACTTTTTGTCTTCCTCTTTTTTTTTTTTTTTTTTTTTTTTTTTTTTTTTTTTTTTTTTTTTTTTTTCCCATTTGTATTATATTTTGTTTTGGTGGCAAATAAGGAACAAAATGAGGGGAAAAAAAGTGAAGCAAATGTGGGGAAAGGAAAACTGAATAACAGGGCAAGGGGTGGGATTTATAGTAAAAGGAAGTGAAATAAATGTCTGCTTTTTCTAAGCAGATCTAATATTCCCATCACCCCAGCCCAGGCTTTTGATATACCAGGAAGTTATATTTGTTTTGACTAAAACACTCTGATTCTCATGCTGCCAAGGGAAGTGGGAGATTCTGCATTTCTTAATGCCCCTAAGTGAGGCAAAACAAGCTGATGAGCCTGGTATGGGGAAAAGGAGGAGAAATGGGAAATTCCCTGGTATATGAGGTTTCAGACTCAGTCATCTCATAGTCTTGTCCTGCCTTGAACTGCAGCACAAGTGTGTTATTGTCATTTGAAGCAGGGGACATGTGTGACAGCTGGTGCAGGCAGAGGAACACCCAACCAACACCACCAGCAGATGCCACAGCTCTTCACCTCCAGGAGCAAAACGTCCCCAGCCACCACTCAGGACAGTTCCATGTCTGGACCCCACTAATTACAGTGACTTTCCAAGGTGTTAATGATACAAAACTGGATTAATCCACGGTGCAGACTGACTTCCACAAAGGACAATTTCAGTGGCAGCGCAGGTGGAGTTCAGAGCGAACAGCATTTCTGGGGACTGTCCCCACTGACTGTCTCATCAGCCATCCTGATAAATTCAGCCCTTCCTGCCAGTGCTGGAGCTTTCAGGAGCCCCAGCAGAGAAGTTCTTACCCATCAGGGACACCCAGATGGACAGGGCTGTTCCGTAGATGCTGAAGTACTCCAGGATGTCGTAGCGCATAAAGCACAGCACTGATAACCCAGGGCCATCACAAACGTGGTAAAACTATTCAAAAACAAAATAATTATTAGAAAACTGGCTTCTTACCCACATACCAGTAAGGTAAAGGCTCTTATCAACTGGTTTGAAACAGTGTAGCTGCTGAGAGGATGGCCAGCCAGGCCAGAACAGTGTCAGCTACACCAGGATCACTGATATGCGGTAATGAATATATCTGAGTGATAATGTCATCGTTCCCAGTTGCAAATTGCCCAAGACAGCATTCTTCTCTCTTAGCACAAACTGAGACAGGCTTTAATTTGCCTCTTGGCCAGAATTTGCAATCTGATGACCAAGCTGCTTTGAGCAGGGCGCTGGGGGACGGCCTCTCCAGCAGAAGGAGGACTCTGGGGTTGTGGTTTTAATTGCGAAAGATTCTTGTAAAACAATTCAGAATGAGTGTCCTGATGAAATGTGTATGGATGCCAGGTCACTGTCCAGGCTAAGCAAGGTTTATATGGCCAGACTCTGAATACTGGGGAATTCACTCATTAGTGCATTCCCTTAAAAAACCACCAGTTCCTGCCTATTAGCTCATTGATTAGGTTATTTGCAAAAACCCCCATTGTCATGCAACATAAACGCAGACCACGCCAAGAGACATTTTTCCAGTGCGATCAGAGGAATGCTCCCAGTGTTTGCCTGGCCCTCTCCTTTCCCTGCCAACCCTCAGCCCGGCAGGTTCTGCAGTGGCAGCACCAGAGAACTCCTCTGTTCCTAAAGAAGTCCCTGCTCCGCTTGGCAGGGCGCCCTTGGAACGCCGCTCGCTGTCACGGCCTGCTGGGGATGCTGATATAATTTACAGTGGGAATTGCTGCGAGCCCTCTGGCTGGCTGCAGCTTCTAGAAAAGATTGCACCACGGCTGTAATTCTTTTCCCTGCTTGAGATTGGGCTCGGGGAGTCTGGAGCTGGGGGCAAGAAAGGGTGGAAGGCAGAGCGTGTTCCTGGCACTCGTCTGCCACGGCCATGTGCTTTCACTGCTCTGCTCAGTCTGAGGGAGGAGGAGTGGGATGCTACAAAAAATGCAACAGCAGCAGCTGCTGCCCTTCCAACCCCCTCCCCACCACTCTGGCAGCTGCCTCTCCTCCTATCCCTTCTTTCCCTTCCCCACTCAGGGATATTTTGCTTCTTCAATCTCTTTGGAGAGGACCTGTTCCCCCTCCCATCGGAACACGGGCCAATTTTCCTACTGACTTCTCAGGGGGGAGGAGCAGACACAAACCCAGTGCAAAATGAAATTGTGGATGTCTGGCTTCCCTGGGGAGCTGGGGCAGGGGGCTCAGGGATATTTTCGTATTAATTGGTCCTGTCATTTTTATAGAACTGGCAGAATTTCTCCCTGTGCATTGTGCTTAATCAGCTCAAATGGTCAAGGATGTTCTGTGGATCCTTTATAGGGGACCAACCTGATTCTGAGCCCTGTGGAAGAGTTTTCACACTGAGGAGATCCTTTATCTACTCCCTGCTTCAGTTTCTCTCTATGAGGAATGTGCCAACCCTCATGAGACGCCTTGAGATGGATGGGGATTAGTGGGAAAGGCAACATCAGCTGGGCTCTTGAACTGTTTCCCTCATATTCTTTAGCAGATCATTGAAATGTAATCAAACATGAGATTTTTTCCAGTGGGAATGCTTCTTTGGGTGCTCAGCTGGTGTCTGTATGGAGTCACTTAGCCGAGATACAAAGCCCAGGGCAGGTCACTGCTGGGAGCAGGAATAGGAATATTTTATATATGTACAGACATTTCTTCACTCGTTATTTCCACACAAAGGAAGGCCAGGGAATCACAGCCTGGTAAAACACACATTTCAACCCACAAAGGGTTAATAATTATTTTTCCTAATAGCTCAGCAGCGTGTTTTAGTCTCTCCTTTCCCAGTGCAGAAACTCCCCTGACTCCAGCATTGCTCCCATCCCCAGCTGGCAATTGCAAAATCAATAATTCGACTACTATGTGCTTTTGGCTAAAATGACAGAGGCAGAGCAAGAGATTCTGGAGGCAATTTAAAGCCCAAATTCAGCGTGGCCACTTAGCAGCTGTAAAACAAAGAGAAAAGCCAGCTCCAAAGCATTGCAAATCAGTCAAGGCTCTTTGCACCCAGACCTTCTCCCTAATCTCAGCCATAAAACACCATTAAATCTCTGTAAGGCCGTGCTGTAGGACATCCTAAACTGGAGAATCAGCTGCTCAGCACCACACACGGTGGGAAATAATTGAAAAAGGATATTTTAGGGGTTGTGCTGGCTGCTCTTGGGCGAACCAGCTTCTCACTGGTTCCAGGGGGCATTTGGGAGCATAAAACATGCAGGGGGAGGGGAAATTGGGAACTTCTTACCGCCACAAAGAACATGGTGAAGAAGTAAACCATGGCCTCCATGTGGAAACGCCGCTTGGCCGCGATGCTGATGGTGGGGAGGAAGACCAAGGAGCTGAGGGTGGGCAGGAGGAGCTTGGCCACCAGAGAACCCATGGGTGCCTCGTGGGCCGGCGGCTCCCTGGGACAGACAGGGTGTGTGTGAGCCGGGCAGGAATGGTGGAGAAAGCAGCCGTGGGGAGGGTGCTTTAAAATTTAAATGCCCTGCGAGGCAGGAGGGCTGCGGGCAGGGAGGGAACAGCTGCTACAGCCGCCTCCGCTCCCGGCTCGTCCCGAATTCTTCACACAGCCGGTGGCTCCGGGCAGCAGATGCTCCGTGCCCCCCAAAATCGTCCCGGGTGTTTGTAAAGGAGTGAAAGGGAACGTTGTCCTTGCGTGCCTTGTGCTGGGTGTTGGGTTTGGTGGGTGAGGCTTCTGTGTTTGCTCACTCCTCATGGGGATATCCCACCCCTGTATCCCGCTGCTCCCATGTCGAGCCTGGGGAGACTGCCTAGAGCAGTCCAGCAGGGAAAATCCACCTTCTTTAGCCACAAAGTGGAGGGGCAGGCACTGATCTGTCCTGTCTGGTGGCCAGGGAGAGGACCTGGCACTGTCCTGTGCAGGGTCGGGAGCTGAACTCGATGACCCCTGTGGATCCCTTGCATTATCTCATCATTCTCTGCCCTGCACTTTCACGAAGGAAGAACTGGTATGTGGCAGGCACCGGGGTTTTTTAAAGCTTTGGGATGTATCTTACAACCTTTGTGCACTTGAGAAATACACCCTAAGCTCCAAACCTGCCTCTTATTTCCCCACGAGGGCACACGAGGAGTTGGTGCAGGTGTGACGGAGCACCCAGAGCCTGCTGCCGGTGCCTACGTGCCCTCCGTGGGCTTCAGCGCTCTTAAATTTCCCAGCCGTGCCCTCAGCTTTTTTTTCTTTTTTTTTTTTGCAGCCTGGCCACCTCCAGGAGCTCTGTCTGAAATTCAGGAGCCGAGCGTCTCCGGGCTGGAGGAATTTGAGCGGATTGTCGTGCGGCGCAGAAAAGCTGGAGGAAAAGGAAACCAAAAGCCAAGCGGCGCTTGGGCTGCTAATCCACTCAGTGGTTCTCTCTTTTATTATGACTTTTTATTATATCGCTGCTGCTCCCCCCCTGCGTTAATATCTTTTCCTTGGAGCCTCGCAGGGATTCTCGGCATCCTTTCGGCACAGCTGCTCCCGGGACACGGGGAGCAGGAATGCTGCGCTTGAGCAAAGCGCCTTTGCGGCTGCGGCTTTGGGGAGGAGGGAGGGAGGGTGGGAGCTCTGATAGGAGCCACCATTTCTGGGGCTGATAGCACGGACGGGGTCTGGAGGAAAGACAGGCATGCACGGATTGAAAAAAAAAAAAAAAAAAAAAAAAAAAAAGGCTCTTTAAACCACTCCAGTAGGCTGGAAAGAGCTCTGGAGGGGGAGTGACGGTGTGTATGTGCAGGGAATGGCACAGAGAATTGAACACTGACTCTGCACCGGGAGCCTTCCCCAGGGCACGGCTCAGATGAGCCGGGTAGGGCTCCCGTTTTTAGCTGATACTGCAGGAACCATTCACATTCCCTGGCTGGCTGCAGGCGGCATCCCTCCGCGGGATGCTGCCCACACCACATCTCCAGCCGCCCTCCCGCCTGGGCAGGCTATAAACTTACCACAAAACTCTGCAAAACTCAATCTTGACCAATAAATATTGAAAAACTCTCGAGTCCCTATTTACTGTGAAAATGAATCCCTCCAAGCCAGCTCATAAATACCCTGATGCTCCCCAGGTGTCCAGCCCTGAGCTGAAAGCAGAGCTCCAGCACATCCCAAAGTACCCTGCTCCTTTTTTTTGGGCCATATCCTCAGATGAATCCATTACTCTGTGTTCATGATCTGCTCAGACCAAGGACGGTGTCATGGGACACAGCAGGGCTTGTCCTCGGGCCAGGGGGGGGGCGGGGGGTTTGAGCAGATTTGGGGTTAAGAGGTTGCACAAACCACTCTGGATTCCTGGCTATGAAAACATCATCTGCCCTGCTTTTGCAAATCAGTCAAATCTGCCAGCTTTTGCAAGTCTGCTGCTTTTGTGGCCGTGAGAGGGATGTCAGAGAGCTGAAAGCACAGCTCAAAACCTGCTGCTGAGGGCAAACCTCCATGTCTGGGTGCAAAGCAGCCCCCACACCTCTTGTGAGGACACAGGGATGTGCACGGGTGGTGGCTGTGCACAAGGCAAACGGCATCAGGTGAAAAATATCCTCAGGCAGTTGTTAAATACATCCCACTCACCCCCAGCCTTTGCCCAAAATCCAGCTGGTGCCCACAGGAAAGGAAACCCCATTGGCTGCTGGATGCAGCAAGTGCCAGCCATGGCAGGAGCTCCCCAAGCAGGGAAGTGTTGGAGCTCTCAGGAGCAAGAAAACATTCCACAGGTTGCTGGGGTTTTTATTCTAGGGTGGTTTTTTTTTTTTTTTTTTTTTTTTCTCTCCCAGCTGCACACCCTGGGCTGGCGGTTGGGTTGCAGCCAGTGCTGTAGGCATGGGGGGAAAGAAAAAAAACACCTCCCATCGGGTTGTTGCACACGTGTTTCAGCTATTATTGAAAAAGAGCCCCCAAAATAAATGGGGAGGAGAGGGGCAGGCAGGTGGTGAGCTCCTGGCAGGGGCTGCTGCTGCTTAAAAGGTCTTTGTTCAGGCTGCGAACACTGCGGTGCAGACGTGGGTTGGGCAAACCTTCCCGGGAAGGAACCCAAAAAAACAAAGGGCCAGGACTTCGTTTCTTTCTTTCCTAAACAGGTAGGAAATGGAGAAGGAGCAAATTTTAGCTCCTGCATTTAAGTGCTCCTGGAAAGGGAATTTTTCAATCCGCATTCCACAGGGCTAATTTGGTGTGGATCGGTGTGCACGCAGGAACGGTGATACATATGGCTGAAAAGTGGCTCCCAGATGCCAAACCCAGGTTCTGGTATGCTGTCCTGGATCCTTCCAGGGTAACATTAACCATGGCTTTCTGCAAGCACTTCTACCGTTTCAACTCAGATGCTGCTCAGTGAAGGAAAGAGACACAGAGAGTTTTGTTTTATTTTTAATATGAGGGTGATGGTTTGAAAGTGGTGTGTGTTGGAACAGGGGATGAGAGGGCTGTGCCAGCTGAGAGTATTGAGAGTATTTTCTCCTTAGGATAAGTATGGGATGATCTTTCATCTGCCTGTGGTGTAGACTGGGTTAGAATTGAAACCTGCTCTGTTGAGTGTCACCAGTCACTGCCAGATTGGAAATACTGGTGATAATGACCCAAAAAACAAAGAGTGAAGTTGCAGTTCTACCTGGGGTTGCAGTTTGAAGGACTGTGATGCTACACAATGTCTTTTACCACTCCCATTACTTCAGAGTTTAATTCTTCATCCCCACAACCCTTCAGCTTGTGCACTCTGATGGTGAGAACCTGGATGGTGGCCTGGTCTCAGCAGGTTGATGTGGCAGAGCCCTGAGGAGCCCTGAGCAATCTGGCCAGCATGGCACCATCCATTTTGTGAGGATTTCCTGTCTTTATTTTTCAGGGATCCTGGTGTGGAAGCACCTGGTGTGGAGTGGAGCAGCCCAGGGCACTCCTGCCTGGCTGGAGAAGGGAAGGGAGCAGCGCCTGGATCAAACACCTCTCCCCAGCCACTGCTGTCTCTGATCAGGGCTGGAGGTGACATCCTGATGTGGAGAAAGCTTTCTGGGCAGCTGGAGCCCAGACACAGGCCCTGGCAGCAGGGAAAGGAGCCCCATAAAGGCAGAGCCACCAGCTGTGCCTGAGCCCTTGCTCAGCTGCTGTTGCAGCTCCAGCTCTGATCACCTGGGCCCAGCCCTGCCAAAGCACCTGCATCCTTCTCATTTTAGTAGTGGAATAAATTGCCACTTAAAATACCCATTCTCCCTAAGGCCTGGCCCCATTTGAGGCAGCTTTAGCTGAATACTTACCTTAAAAATAAAATAAAAAAATCCCCCTTCCTGTCTCCCTGTTGAATAAACCTATTATGCATATTGCTCACAGGTATTCCTGATGATGTTTTCCTTAGGGTTTTTTCACTCTTCCCTTTCCTTTCAGCCCATGACAAGCATGTCACCATTAATGATAAGGACATCTGATTTCCTGTCACTTCAGTTTTCTGTTGCTCCTCCCTTTGGGGTGTCCTGGGGTGGCCCCCCCACTGCCAAATTCATGGAGGCAGTGCAGAAGTTTATTGCTCATTTCATGGTGTTTAATGGGGTTTTTTTTTACAGTCATAACTTCTGGAGCCCAGTAACTACGTTGAGGGTCTCAGCTCTCATCCCGTTGGTCAAAAAAAAAGTAATTTTCTGCAGAGAAATGCTTGAAGCTGTGATTCTTCAAGGCTCAAAATCCAAAAAGGGAATGAAACCAGTCTTAGGGTTTTTGGGGAGTCTGACTCATGGATTTTGAATGCCTGTGGTTGGCAGGGCTGCATAGCTGATGGCCCTCAGCGCAATACTGCTCAACTTCCATGTCAGACTCATTCCATTCAAAGAAAAGCCTTTGTACTTTTTTTCCCCCCTTCAATCTTTGAATAGCTAAAATTTTGAATCCAGCCTGACTTGCCTGGAAGCTCCTCCAGGTTCTTGCAGGAAGGTGTAACCTTTGGGGACAGGTAAAATGGAAGTCTGCACAGAAAAAAGAGGCTCTCAAAGCCATTGAAACTCCACAGCCATGACCATACCTGGGGCCACTGCTGTCACTTGTGGCTTTCAGACTGCCCAGAGACATTTTTTCACAGGAATCTGATGGTGAGAGCAGCTCAGCAGCTTTGGCTGGTTTAGTTTGACTCAACATTTTGCAAAAATCTCCCTGGATGAAAACCTCACGCCAACGTGACATAAATCAGCCCCGTCCCCAGTGCGTGGGGACATGCAGGGATGAGCTTGCCCAACACTGTGCCGCAGGTCACTCTGCAAGGCACCAGCTCCAAAGGACTCTTCTGCCTCCAAAGAATACTCCTCCCTCCAAAGAATATTCCTTTTGGTTTCCTCTTTGCTTGTTTTAGTTACCCAGTGGTGGGCCACAGCTGCAGCTCTTGGCTGCCAGGGGCTTTTTGGGGGGCTTTGATCCCCTTGGTGAAGTTCTGGTCGTGCATGGACCTCACACACTCCGTGGACAGCTTTAATCTGCCCATGCCACACCAGTCTGGCCTGGAAATTACTGCAGAAGTGTCAAACAAATGCATCACTTCTGCAGTCAGGATGAAAAAGGAAGAAAACCAATCAGTTGTCTCATTCCTGAGGGAAGACAGAGTTGCTGGCGGGGGGGGGGGGGGTCCTGGGCCAACAGACTCCTGACCATGCTCATACTCCTGGACCTGGGCAGGGATTTTGGGGGGCCTGGCTACAGCAGAGCCATCCTATCTGCTGTGCCAATGCAAGGGCTGAGCCACAAAAGGGCTGATTTGACTGTGAATGTGCTGCTGGAACTCTATGTCCATGGCTCTGGCTCACTAAGAGCCATGTGGTACAGAGCTCATGGAGAACTTGTTCCAGGGATGAGCTTGTGGCTCAGCAGTGCTGGGTGTCAGCTCCAGCAGCTCCCAGAGCTGGGGCTTGGGTCAGGATGGAAGAGTGTCCTGCCATGGGAAGCACAGGGAGGTCAGTGTGTCCTGCCTGGATCAGAGCTGGCTGTCACTCCCTGCTCCAGGCCGAGGATGGAGCTCCCTCTGCCACAGAGAAACTGCCCCAGCACAGGGATCCCCAGCCCTCCCTTGGTCCTGATCCTGCAGAACCCTGAGTTCCTCTGCTCAGCTGAGCATCCCTGGCTCCTGCCAGCAGCACCAGTGCCCAGCCCAGCGTTTTGTTGAACTCCTCTCAGCCAAGGAAACTCCTTTCCTCCACAGGCACTTCTCTGGCCAAACCAGCAGCCAGTCTCCCCCGACTGCAGAAGGTTATTTTGGAGTGTCTGTCGCTGGTGGTTTTTTTTTTTTTTTTCACTCTGAGTTCTGCACGGCACCGGTTTGGGATGGAAAAGCCTGGCAGCTGCCTGGGGCAGGGCTGCTCTGTGTCCCTCGGGGTGGCTGTCGGGACAAGCCTCCACCGTGTCCTGGGGCAGTGTCAGGGGGTGAATGCCCAGCACAGGGATGGCGGGGCTGCCTCTCCCAAGTGCAGCATGCAGGGGGAGCAGAGCTGAAGCAGGGACTCTCATCCAAATCCTAAATTTCCCTGGGAAAGTCCAACACGAGCCCTTAGCGACCGTCCCGGGTGGGAAAGCCTCTCGCTGTCCATGCAGGTGCATCTTGTCTCAATTTACTGCGAGCCCAAAAGCAGTAAATAACATCTGCAAACCATTTCTAACGCTCCTGCCAAAAACTGGGAGATAAAACCCGCTGTTGTCTGAGCCCGGCCAGCCGTGATTAATGCGGTACCTGCCGGCAGAGGCACCCACGGCCCCGGGGCTTTGGGGACAGCGCTGTCCCTGGGGGTTTTGGGGTGGCAGGAGTTGGAGCTGCGGGGTTTGGCTGATGCTCTCGGGGCCGGTTCTGCTCCTGTCGAGGCGATGGCATCGCTCCTACTGATTTCACGGGGCCGGGCCGGGGCTGCGTAAGGCGCGCTGCCGGGGCCAGGGATAACTGTGATTTATGGCAGCAATCAGTTGCCACTAGGAGCTGGTTAGGAATTTTCCGATGAAACGGGGATTGCGTCAGAAACCGCTGAGTCATCTCAACTGTTTTAAAAAAAAGAAAAAAAAAGAAAAAAAAAAAAAAAAGAAAAAGGTATATTTAAAAAAAATCTTTTGGCTTTGATGAACTTTTGGTGAAGCACAGACCGAATGTGTCTCGCCTGCTGCCGGCTCCCCCAGCCTTCGCCTCGGGATCAGCAATCCCACCCTCTGGCATTCCTCCTCCAGCCCAGGGCATCCCTGCAGCAGGACGGGGGGCGAGGTCACCCAGGGCTGGGATCCCCCGGGGCTGGGGCATGCCGGGGCTCACAGGGACTCAGGCTGCTCTGGCGTTTTCAATGTGAAATAATTCGATGCTTTTAAAACTTCTCGTGTTCAGACTTTTCCCTCCTGGTTGTTCCAAAACGGAAAGGGTTTTCTCCTGCATGTCTCGGGCTGGGATATTTTGAAATGCAGGAGTTGGGTGAACTCAAGTGCTAAATTTTCCCAGTGTCCTGGTCACAGCCAACCGATGGAAAATTGAAAGTTGCAAATCAACCTGGCTGGGTAAATTAGAACAGGCTGGCAGACATTTAGCCAAACAGAAAAGGAGACTTCATTTCCCATGTAAATTTTTTGGGACGGATTCTCTGTCACACAGACATCCCAGAGAGGACTGGGTCCAAATTACCAATGCCGTGGTTTCTGCAGGGAACTGGGAGCTGTGCAGGAAACTGTGCCCCACGGTGAGGGGACAGTCTCCTCAGGGCCCTGCAGGTGGGTGCTGCTGGCCCGTGGCAAATGGTGACAGGGCTCAATATTGACATTGAAGTCCAGGAGCAGGCGGTGGGACAACCTGCAGTGATGGCCTGGAGTGCAGAGCACTGCCCTGGGCAGGGAGAGAAGGAGGAAAGGCTGAAGTATGTCTGCTGGGATGTAGGAATTGTTCAGGTGGGCTGCTCAGAGCTGCTGGGATGTGCTGAGGAATGCACAGGAATGGGTGTCACCACATTTGACACGCACAGACCTCAGAGCAGAGACAGCTGTGTCATATATCAAATGCAGGTTGCACACACTGTAGCTGTGGCCTTGTTCCCCCACAAGCTTTTCTTCCAGACACATAAACACAGATCAGGCAGGACCTGTGCATGGCTGTCACTGAGCCAGGGCGTTTGTCCCCATCCAAAATGGCTCTTGTCCTGCCCCAAACCAATTTTCTGACCTCATTTTCTGCGTAGCAGAAAAGTGTTTCAGGCAGCAAGAGTGGCACTGAGCTTTACCAAATGGCACCAAAAGCACAGGACCTTGAGGATTTGGTTCATTTTTCAGCAACAAGTGAAATTAAAAGCTTGGCAGACCGTATCCAGCCATTTCCCCGGCCATCCCAGAGGCAGGATGTGCCTGCACAATGCCCGTGGAAGGACCAGGAGGTTTTTTTGATGACCTGCGATGATGGGGTGGGTGGAGGGGTAGGGGCAGCAGGTACCGTTCTGCCGCCCGAGGAGGGGAGGGCAGCATCCTCCCGGGGAGGGGGGAAAGAGGAGCATCCTCCCGGGGGAGAAAGAGGAGCATCCTCCGGAGGGTGCCCGAGGAGGGGGAAAAGAGGAGCATCCTCCCGGGGAGTGCGCGTGGGGGGGGTGAAGAGGAGCATCCTCGGGAGGGTCCCCGGTGCCAGGGAGCGCACACCGTCCCGGGGGTTCCCGGGGGGCCCCGGCATTGCGCGACCGGCGGTAACGCATGCGTGCGGTGCGGGCTCCCCCCGCCTGTGCCCCCCCGGTCTCGCCTCAGGAAACCGGCTGGCGGCCGCGGCCCGCGCCGGGGGAGGCGAGGGGTTAACCGGGGTGGGGGCATCCCGGGCCGAGAGGTGTGAATTCCGCCCGCTCTCCCCCCTGCCTCCCCCCCCGCCGCCGCTATAAGAGCGGCCGGCGCGGGCTGGGGGGAGCCACTGCGGCGGCTCCTCCTCGCTGGAAGCCCCGGCGCTTTTGGCTGCCCTTTGAAGTCGGGAGAGGGAGAAGGAGGGAGGGAGCGTCTGGGGCCGCCGCTGCTCCGCTCCGCGCCGCCGCCGCCGCTCCCGCCCGGCCCCGGAGCATCGTCCTGCCCGGCCCCGCCGCCGCCGCCAGGTACGGCCCGTCCCGTGCTGTCCCATCCTGTCCCGTCCTGTCCTGCCCGTCCCATCCCGGCCCCGCAGGGGTCGCGCCCCACTGGACCCTTCCCCACTACCCGCTCGGTGGAATTGGAGCCTCGCATCCCTTCCCTGCATCCCTTCCCCGCATCCCAGCTCTGTATCCCAGATCCGCATCCCAGCCCCGCATCCCAGCTCTGTATCCCAGCCCTGCATCCCAGCCCCTCATCCCAGCCCCGCATCCCAGCTCTGTATCCCAGCCCCGCATCCCAGCTCTGTATCCCAGATCCGCATCCCAGCTCTGTATCCCAGCTCTGTATCCCAGCCCTGCATCCCAGCCCCTCATCCCAGCCCCGCATCCCAGCTCTGTATCCCAGATCCGCATCCCAGCTCTGTATCCCAGATCCGCATCCCTGCCCCGCATCCCTGCCCCGCATCCCTGCCCCGCATCCCAGCCCCGCATCCCAGCCCCTCATCCCAGCTCTGTATCCCAGCCCCTCATCCCAGCCCCTCATCCCAGCCCCGCATCCCAGCCCCTCATCCCAGCTCTGTATCCCAGATTCGCATCCCAGCCCCGCATGGCCCCGTGCGGGGCTAGCCCCGGTACCGACTCCGCGATGCTGCTCGGCCACATCCCTCCCCCCCGCCTCTTTCTTAATTTTCCCTTCATTTAAC
This sequence comes from Zosterops lateralis, assembly GCF_965231275.1. Classification (NCBI taxonomy): domain Eukaryota; kingdom Metazoa; phylum Chordata; class Aves; order Passeriformes; family Zosteropidae; genus Zosterops; species Zosterops lateralis. The sequence goes on along the minus strand of NC_139780.1, from coordinate 9,814,923 downwards.
CAGGCAGCCCCGAGCGCCTGTAGGATAAACTCGGAGCGCGCTCTGGTATTGGCTTCGAGTCAGGAGTGTCTGGGAGCTTTAATGAGAACCAAGTGTAAGGCAAGGCTCAGCCACCTGTCCGCGGGATCCCCGGCCAAGCGCTCCGGGCTCCCATTAATCAATGGATGTGCCTCTTGGAAAGGCTCTTTAGCATGCTGCACCTCTCCCCCAGGGCGATTGCAGAGCGGATTTGGGGACCTGGAAGCCCTCGGGTAATTTTTCTAAGCCAGACAGCAAAGCGGGGCTGGTGTTGCCGGCAATCCTGCGATTTCAAAACCTTTGCAAGGAGAAGAAAAAAAAAAAAAGTAGCAAAGAAGCTCTTTAACTTGCAGGTCTGCAGTCCTGCCCTCTCTCCCCAAGAGCATCACCTCTCCCACCCCCCTGCTTCCCAAAGATACTGTCTAGCTGCTTTTCAAGGGAAATTAGCTTAGGGGAGGATATTTTTTTCCCTTTCTTTTTCCTGACAGACATGAACTGCTTTGATTGCTTGGAAGCATGATTTCCTGAAACCTGCTCCTTTCTGGCTCTTGCAGGGAGGTTCACAATAAAACGTATTGTGGTTTTGAGCTGGGTTTTATTTAAGAAAATGCCATTCTGGGTTATTCTCTTTCATGAGGCAGATGGAGAAAGAGATGAAAGGCTGACACTTGGGAAACTTCATTTCTGCTCTTTAATTGTGGGTCGTGTCTTTTCTGTAAGAACAGGCGTCTTCCCTGGGAACCGAGGGGAACTGGAGTGGAATAAATGAAAAAAAAAAGGATGAATAATGGCTGTTAATTGCATTTTTTTGTTTTTGAAGACTTTCATCTCATTCTTCCAGGAGCAGTCCTGTAAATGGGGATATTTAAATGCACTGCTTTTATAGATCCAGGAGCACTTGTGGCTACACACTTTGGTGTGAGCCAGGCTCTGTTCCAAGGCAGGCTTGGAGCAGTGTCAGGTGCAGCCACTGGAAACCAGTGCAAAGTTGTGGTTTGACAGATAAAAACCGAGCTGGGAAGGGAACCTGCACCATGTTAATGCTTCTATTAATCAAGTAAAACTTCAGGCTCGAGTCCCTGCAGTTGCTGGTGGTTGGTGTCACTGAGCTGAGCAGAAGAGCTGTGGAACCCAGGCAAAGCTGCTGCTGGTCGTGGGCCTGGGTGGGAATTGTGCTCTGAGCAGTGTTTGGTTGCTTTCTAGGATGAAGATATCCAAGTGGAGGTGGAGCAGCATCTCCAGCAGTGCTCAGTTGCAACTGAAAGGGACCCTGGCTCTTCTTCTTGTGGGCAACGTTGTCTTTGTGATAGCTCAGGTAAGGGTATCATGTTTTGGGGGGGTCTCTGGGCTTTAAAATGCTCTGGCTTCTGGGATGGGAACCCCCTGGGCCTGCAGAGCTGCTCTGTGCATGCACCAGGCCTCCAAAAATTGTGAGGACTTCTGACTTGCCTTCACTCTTTAGTCTGGGTTTAACCTAAGTTGTACCTTCCATGGCTAAGAGCATCCACAGAGCATTTCAAGGACCCTGAAGGGCCATGCCCTGCTCTTGGGTGAGCATCACTCCTTGCTCCCTGCAGTCGCCGGAGCTTTCATTTACTTTTCCACACAATCTTTGCAGTTCCTTTGCCCTCTAATGCACAGTCACAATGGGGGGTGGGAGGTAGGGGTGTCAGGGACCCCTCTGAAGTGACAAACCTGTGCTTGCAAAGAGGGCACACAGGCTACTCCACCCTGCTGACACCCACTGAGCTGCTCTCCTGCTGCAGAGGGGTTTTGCAAGGGCTTGTTGAAGCTTCAAGTGGAGCTTTCAGCTGCAGCTGGCTCTGCAGCTCCCTGAATTCTCTGTGGAGCAAGAGTCAGAGAGCACCAACTCTCGGAGAGTTTAGGGTTGTTTGGAAGCTCGGTTTCGCCAACTGAGCAAAACAATGAGAGTTTCCTTTCCTGAGGAATCCCAAATATTGCCACTTCATTCCAATTTTGTAATGAAAACACAATTGCAAGAATGCAGGGATGGAAACCTCAGGCTTGACCTCAGCTGGAGAAGGCAATGCCTGGGTCGAGCGGGGCAGGCTGGGAGAGGAGGGGTGTCCTCAGTGTCCCCACATGAGCTCTGAGATTTGGATGTGTCTCTTCTTTCATTTTCCTCCTCTGTGCTCCAAGCAGGACCTGACACAGACGTCCAACAGCCTGGAGGAGGGCTCAGATGTCACTGCTTACTGGTGGGGAGAGTGGACCAAGTGGACAGCATGCACCAGGACCTGTGGGGGAGGTGTCAAATCCCAGGAGAGGCACTGCCTGAGGCAGAGGTACAGCACCCATGGGCTGCCCAGGGGGTCCTCCATGGTCTGAGGAGGTTTGGCTGACCCAAAAGGTCACCTCTCAGAGAGAAGCACTGGTGGAAATGTGTCTGGCACTGGTGGAATTGTCTCTGACAAACCCTGCTTCAGCAGGAGGTTATTCCTGAGCTTTGGGCATCCCAGCCAGCAGCAGCAGCTGAGGGATTCCTGTGCTGGCCCTGCAGTTTGTCCAGCAAGGGTTGGAGCAGAGGGGCAGCAGGCACAGACTGAGGCTGTTCTCAAGGCTTTGAGGCACAGCAGTGAGGACCTCCTGGGGCAGGGCTGGTTGGGGACCCACTGATTCCATCTGCTTTGTGCCTGGCTCTGCCCTCCCTGGGCAGTGTGGTTGACAAAATCCACTTTGTAAACCTTGTCCCCAGGCCCTCATCTCCCGATACCTCCTGGGATAGTTGATGATTCAGGTGACAAAGCCACAGAGACCTTTGCTACCAGCTCCAGGGAGACTAACAAATCTCTGTGTGGACACTGACCTTACAGAGGCAGAGAGTAGATATATTTAAACAAGGGAAAATGATTTCTGCCCCCCAACTAACCACCATTTCTTGTTTCTTTATTCAGAAGGAAGTCAGTGAGTGGGCTGGCTAATAAAACTTGCACTGGAACATCCAAAAGATACCAGCTCTGCAAAGTCCAAGTAAGGATATCCTTTGTCTCATTGGGAACACTCAGTGTGGGAAGCCATGTATGGCATTCCTGGGCGCCTTGGAGAGGGGACACCATTTGTCCCTTAGCTTTCACCCCCTCCAAGTTCCCTTCTTTGATTCTCATCACCAGTGTCTGGGATTTGGGAATTTTGCCATAAAAACCAGAGAGTGGCTCTGGCAACAATTCCCAGGGACTTCCTGCAGTGGTGGGGGGAGGAGGAGGAGGAGGATAAGGAGAAGGAGGATGTGGCCCTTGCTGGGGAAGGTGATGGAAACACTCCTTGCAGCTGGTGGTGATGTGCCAGAAACCTTTCCCGCACTTTGTTTCCCTCAGGATGTTAATGTATCCCATTCTAGGAGTGCCCTGTGAATGGAAGGAGCTTTCGAGAGGAGCAGTGCTCATCATTTAACTCCCATGTGTACAATGGCAGAACGTATCAATGGAAACCTTTATATCCTGGTAACAAGACATTCTTTGTGTGTTTCATAATGCTCAGCCAAATATTTTGATAGTTATGATGCTACAGCCCGCAGGAAGGCTCCTCCTCTGCTGTTTTAAAGTGGTTTTTCGGGAGGCACAATCAGCTGTCTCTCAAGTTCAAAGGCTTGTTTGGTAGCTGCAGGGTAGCTTGAAAATTAAATAACAACATGAATTTGTGTCTGTAGCCTGTGTTGGTCGCAGCTCCTGGGGTCCAGAGGCTGCAGGAGGATGTGGGAGCAAGGGGTGATGGGCTGTGCTGGCAGGGACAGTCGTGCTCACCCAGACAAGTGTCCTCAGAGCCAGGGCCACTGCTGGCTGTGCTGTTTTCAGTGATTTTTGGTCTGTGTGCTCTGTCAAATGTCAGCGAGATGCAGCCAGTCACTTTGGTCATCTGGGGTGAGCAGGAACTGCAGAAACAACTTGGGATTCAGAAACTGAGATTTTATTGAACTTCTAGGCACTGAACTCCCATCAAAATCAAGCATTAAACAAGCCATGGATGAGCTTTAGTGCTACTGGGAAGCCAGGACTCTTGTCCTGAGCTCAGGTTCTTCAAATTCACATTTGGGTGCCTAAAAATAGAGATGGGATCTACTGTAACTTTGTTTTAAGGGTCTCTGTACATACCCAAACCCAATTATCTTCATCAAATCAGTTTCCCTGTGTACCAAGCCCCTGGCCCTCCAGCCTTGGCAGGGTCAGCGAGGTAGAGTTTAGCCCATGAGCTATTTCTCCTTGGTGGCTTTTGTCCCTTGAAGGTGACAATTTCCTTAAACACATTTGCTGCTCAAGCTGACTCACCAGAGACCTTGCAGGAATTGTTTTGTGTTTAAGCAGGCGTTCCTGGGGGATTTGCAGCAGAATATTTTGACACTGATGCTGCCTTGCTTGGGTGTGCAGGCCACTGGGGCTCTGATTGCTCAGGAGTTGGTGGAGACAAACAGTTGGCATCGGGGTTCCGATGCAAATACGAGTTTGTCATCTGCTTGCTGTGGATATTATAAAATGTGGGATTAATCTTCTGGTGGGTGCTGCCAGGCAGCTGTTGTCTGCAGAAAGCAAAGGGTGAATTAAGTCCATCTTGGGTGAATATTTATGGAAAAGTTACAGATTATAAAAAGCTCTGAGTTGCTATGGTTTTGCACATAGTCTTACATGTGTATTTCCAACAATATATCTGTGAGTTTAACTCAGGTATGATGTGTTGCTATGTGAACATGCATGTTTTTGTGTAATGTCCTTGCACAAAGCAGTGCTGCTGCCTCAGTGCCTGCCCTGGGCTGCTGCTGGTGATGCCCTTGGCATCCCTGGGGCACCTTTTCCTGCCAGAGGCTGTGCAGAGACTGTCACACTGTCCAAGTGCCATCTCCTGTCTATCCTGAGACACAAGAGATGGCAACTGCTGAACTCTCACTGCTCTGCAGTTGTGCTGCTGTTGTTTAGCTTGGCAGAGGTTTGCTGGCTTGGGTAGGATGGAAGTTGTGGTGTTTCTGCTGGTTTTGAATCTCTCTTTATATCCTTTCCCCTTAGATGACTATGTTCACATTTCTAGCAAGCCCTGTGACCTTCATTGCACCACCGTGGATGGTCAGAGACAGTTAATGGTTCAGGCCAGGGATGGAACATCCTGCAAATACACGGATTTCCGAGGGGTTTGCGTGTCTGGAAAATGTGAGGTTGTTAAACATTATAGCAAAAATACTGTTAGTAGCATGCAGAGAATCGCAGTGGGTGCGACGTTTGCCTGACCCTCAGTGCTCTGTCTGTGCATTTTTTAGCCTATTGGCTGTGATGGCATTCTCTTTTCCACCCACACCTTGGATAAATGTGGAGTTTGCCAAGGAGATGGGAGCAGCTGCACCCACGTAACCGGCAGTTACCGGAAAGGAAATTCTCATCTTGGTAAGGCTTTGGGGACCAAGGGCTGGGTTTAAAATGGACTCATTTTTTTCTCTAAATCACTTTAAGGTCTTACCAACTGTCCAGCTTTAGTTTTTCCTGTGTGTTCTATGCGTGTTAATGCCGCTTGTGGATTTGGGCAGAGAAAACCTTCTTTAAAGAAAAAAACCAAACCAAAACAAGAAATTTGCGTGGTGTTTGTCAGACAGCAGAGGTCTCTGATGATGAGTTGTGCAAAAGGGTTATGCAAGAGGCTGGTATCTATTTTAGTCTCTTTTAGTCATTTAGCCAAAAACAGGACACTCATGACCCAGTAAGACTAGAAATAAATGATCTGTAATAACAGGAAGCAACAAAGTCTTGAAAGACCAGGATTTCAAAAATCGGTGTGATGTAAAGCAGCTGAACCTACATGTCCTAAATATAACAATCTAATTCAGGAATTGTGATTAATGCTCTCTGAGATGGAGCAAACTGCAGGAACTTCAGTGCTTGTGGGAGGACCTGTCCTGTCCCATCTCTTGTCTGGTGCTAAGCAAAGAGGAGTCAGAGGAGAAACCAGCTCCCACCCTCTGCTGGGGTTTTGGGATCAATAGAGAACCACACAACAGCCTCTCTAGCTAATAAAACCATATGCAGATGTATTTTCTTACACCAATTTAGTTAAACATGGTATTTGTACATGTAAGAATTGAATCCTTTCCCTTCGTGGATGTGTTTTTCCTCCACAAACAAGGACACACAATTCACACATTTTTCTTTTCTATTACCAGTAACCTCCCGTTTGCAGCCTAAAACACAAAGGGTTGAGGCTTTTTAACCCATTACTCATTAAAAACGTGTGTCCAGGCCAGCGTGTTTGATGGAGTGCAGCTCTGCCTGAGGAGGGTTTTGCTCAGATCACTGGTTACAAAGATCCTTTCATTAATCCGTCGTTTCCCGTAGGCTATTCCCTGGTAACGCACATTCCCGCCGGAGCCAGGGATATCCAGATAGTGGAACGGAAAAAGTCTGCAGATGTTCTGGGTGTGTATAACCTCTTGGTGCTTCCCTAGGATGTGCATGCCTATGCTGGCTAATGCTTTTTCCAACACGGAGCTGGATGTGGTTTTGTCATAGAATCACAGAATATCCTGAGTAGTTGGAAGGGACCCACAAGGATCAGCGAGTCTGTTTGTTGCAGACATGAGTTAAATCCGTAGGCAATGTAAATCCAACCGTGCTGTCCCAGCCAGGGTGTTGCTCCTTTCTGCAGTCCCAGCACCTGGGCTGTGTTTGTCAACACTTTGACTGCTTTAGAGCAGAAAATGTTGGTGAATGTTGTTGGGATTTCAGCGGGGTGTGACAGACGCCCTGGTGCTGGAGCACAGATGGCCAAGTGACTTCACCTCCCTTGTGATCCCCTTAACACTCCCCTGCTTGGGGAATGTGCAAGGACAACAGCACCAAGGGGATGTGGCCTACATGTGTCCTTGCTGAAGTGTTGGTGACCACACACCCATCTCATGGGGGAGGTGACAGAGCTGCTCAGGAGCAGTTTGGGAAAATCCAGACTTGCCAAAGAGAAGCACATTTGCTGCCTCAGGGGCTTGTGGCCTCTGGAAGGTGCCTGTCCCATCTCTGGGAGTATTCAAGGCCAGGCTGGGGGGGATTTTGAGCAGCTTGCTCCAGTGGAAGATGTCCATTCCCATGGCAGGAGTGGGATAAACTCCAAGGTCCCTTCCAATACAAACCATTCAAGGATGATTCTGTGGATGAAAAAAGCTTGATGTGGGCTAGCTTGGGGTCACCTCTCTTGGGCCACTGCTGGCCCAGGGGCCATCAGCCCCCAAGGAGGCAGCTCCTGCCCTTGGCCACCTGCCAGTGCTCTCTGCAGAGCTGGGACTGTTCAATGATCCTGCTGGTGCCAAGGGGGTGACAGAAGCCAGGGATGAGTGTGACCCATACCCCCAGGGGTTTGCAATGTGGAGGGGCACATCCCAGAACTCTGCAATGCACCCTCGCATGGTGTGTGTTACAAACAGGCAACCAATGCGTTGTCATGTAGGAGAATCCCATTTTATTGCTGTGACACTCTGATTTTACCCCCTGAACGAAGCAGGGGCAGCATCCAGAGCTTTGCCCTTGCATGTGACAGCACTGACTGTGTTCTCTCTCCTTTGAAGCTGTGGCTGATGAAGCTGGGTACTATTTCTTCAATGGGAACTATAAAGTGGATAGCCCAAAGAACTTCAACATTGCAGGCACGGTGTTCAAGTACCGCCGGCCCATGGATGTGTATGAGACCGGCATCGAGTACATTGTTGCCCAGGGACCCACAAATCAAGGGCTGAACATAATGGTGAGCTTTGACTGCTCACGTTTTCATGATGGGGAAGAGATAATCCACCTTGGGTTGAGGGAGGGGTGAGTTTGGGAGCAGAGTCCTGCCGTGGTTTCACATGAGGTGGGGAGAGGGAGCGGTGACTTCCCAGTTCCTTATCCAACCCTATTTTACTTGTGTCACCGCTCTTGGGTCCAGGCAGGGCTGTGAGTGGTGAATGTGGGTTTGGTAACTCCTCTCTGTGGGGAGAAGATGCCTCAAGCACTGCAAGGGGATTTCTCTTCTGCTCCTTGGCATTTTTATCCAAGTTACCTGGCAGGAAAAGCAAAAATAAGAAACTGGGCCAGAAAGCTTAGACAAGTGCATAAACCTTAAACCCTAATTCTTTCTCAAAAGCAAACCATGTAAAACCAGGTATTTGGAGAAAAGTCCCTTAATTTTCTTCCAGGCAGCCAGCCAAGGCCCAACTCCTGACATCTTCCACGTAGTCCCATGCTTCTCTGGAAGGGGAAGGGATGGTTTCTTGGGTGCTTAAAAAGCATTAGATCACTATGAGGTTGTCTCATCAGCCCCAGTGGGGTGTAGCAGCTGCAGGGAAGGGTGTGCTCCTCAGAAAGCCACAAAAAATGGCTTTGTAAGTGATGTTCTTGTGAAGCGGCTGTGGTCACTCAGTGGCTGAGGAGGAAGTGTGACCTGTGGCTCCTGAGCTGGGGTTAACCCCTATGGCAACACTGCCAAATAACCCTCAGAAAATGGTGCTGGGTTCCAACTATGAAGGAAAACAGGCTGGAAACAGCAGAATAGGTGATCCCCACCTGTCAGGTCCAAGATGAATCCCATGCTTGGCGTGCCACAATCTCCCTGCACCAGCTAACAACTCGATTTCTTGGCTAGGTCTGGAATCAAAATGGCAAGAACCCATCCATCACGTTTGAATACACTCTCCTGAGAAAGCCACACTCAAAAAATCTGCAGCCCATCTACTACACCTTCTCTGAGTCGGAGAGTGAGGAGAGCCGGGAGTTCGATGGAGACGTGCCATTGGGCTTTATCCAGCACAATGCAACCTACTTTGGGAAAATCTCCAGGGAAAGGATAGACTTGGAGAACCAGGTGTTTGGAAGGCAGGACACGGAGGAAGATTTAAACTTGAGCAAAGGTCAGGAAACCAATGAGGTCTATGAAAGAGCAGAAACAATTGACTGTGAGCCAAAACTGAAGGGCAAACAACCCCAAGGTAAGGAGGAGACTTGGGCCTCACTGTTTTGCTTCTCAGAGCTCTTGTTGAGAAATGCTCTGTTTCTACCTCTGGTGGTTCTGCTGGTTTGTGTTTTGGAAACCTTGGAAAGTTCTTTAAAACATCTCTGCTCACAAATCCTCTTTGCCCTTCAGATTCTGGTTTCTGGTGGGGGCGTGTGGGGGTTGGACACCGGGTGAGATCTCCCTGCTGTGCCCTGCTGTGCTTTGCTTCATGCCAAGGACAGGAGAGCCCTGGGTGCACAAAACTCCCCACCACAGCATCTCCCATCACCTCCCACTCCTCCAAAGCCCCCAGCAGCTCGTCCCCATTTGAGTCCCTTGGGCATCCCACCCCCAAAGTGCCTGGAGTGCCTTCCCAGCATGGCTGCATGGGCTGTGGGGCCAGGAGGGCACCTTCCTTTCACCTCTGCTATTGCTTTGGGCAGTGCTGGCGGGTGCTGAGCTCCCCTCTGGCC